>NC_134530.1:10908688-11533688 GCF_050624435.1 Tenrec ecaudatus | reverse complement strand
GGGTCCAATTTCAAGAATAAAGGAAGAAATGGCAGGTGAGACAAATGCAGGGCCAAAATGAGAAAGTGAGCTGCTCTGAGTTTCATGCAGCAGATTGTTACATGGTTCTCACTGGAAGCTCGGTCATTTATCTTTCATGCAAAAAGGAACACCACTGCTGTCCACTGTGGTCGGCAGCAATTACACCCACCCCTCCACCCCAACACATGAGAACACAGGGAGTAGGTAGTCTATACCTGGAGAGACCAGGGGAGTGAAATGGCAATGCCAGGTGGCAGGAGAGAAAGTAGACAAGATGCCTGTGTCTGGAGTCAGACTTCTGATTTCAAAATTAATGATTAGTACAATTTGCAGGTTTAGTACAGGATGTAGTACAAGTTGCAGATTTAGAACATGATGTACTGCACGTTGCAGGAAAAGGCTGTGCTCCTTCCTGTGAAATTGCAACAAAGTATGCTGCTATTTCCGAGGTGAACTTGTGCAGATAAAAGGAAGAAGTTATGTAGAAAACTTACCTCAGATCCTGGCCCTGGGCAGCCTGCATGTTGTTTATGATTTTGTGGTTGTGATATAATATTTATGATATTGTGATGACTGCCATCATCCTTATTATTGCCATTACCATCAAGATCATTTTGAAGTGTTTAGGGGTCAAGTAAGAGAAGCCCATTTCTTGCGTTGGTTGGGTACTGCACATGGGAAGTAGAGCAGATGCAGTACATACACCAACTCTCAATGAGCATCCTCCCACTTTTACTAGAAGCAGCAGCAGAAACTGTTCAGGTCTCTGAGCTGAAACCTAGCACTCAGGAACTCCTATTGATCCATCCCAACTGTGCCGTTGGTCCTGACAAGAGGTAACACACTTTGCAACCTCTCTAAGTACGCACTACGCTCTCTCTCTCTCTGCCTCTCATTGCACTCATGGGGTTTCGAAGGGTTTCTTCTGGGGAATGACCATGAAGTGCTGTCATGACATCTCTCTTGGTCAGTGAACAAGGGGGGCGGAGGCAACTTTCTCAAGTTTCCTAAGAAGAGAGACTCAGGCTTGGAATGCCTAGAAAAGAGACACAGGTATGGAGACTGCTGGATTGTGATGGACAAACTAAAGTCTGGAAAGTATAAATGTGTTATTTAGAATTTTCTGTCCATGAGAATTAAATGCCAAGAGCATACAATTAGCCAAATTGGTGCATGGCACTCCAATCTCTGGGGACTCGTTAGTATTAATGAAACAGAATGAGAAGAAAGTTCATTTCCTTGGAATCTGGGCCCTTCCAATCTAAGGAGGAACCCTAAAATCTTCACTTCTAATGTCCAAGCTATGTCCAATCTATTTTAACACAAATCAATGTGTGAATTGATATCTCCAAACCCACTGAATTATTTAAGTAATTTTTGGAGTACTGAGTCTTATATCCATCATTCACCTGTCAGTTTGTCATACTGCAGTGGCTTATGAGTTTCTCTGAAGCTAGAACGTGTGCCACCAGCACTTCAAACCCCAGCAGGTAGACCTGGGTGAGCAGGTTTCATCAGAGTTTCCACACTAAGCGCACGTGATGAAGAAGGAAGAGGCTGCTCGTTCTGAGGGGTTAACCACTGGAAACGTTTAAGTAGAACAGTGGGATTTTGTCAGCTACATCTCCAAAAGATGAGCCCCCAGGTTTGAGGAAACTCACGTAGGACTGGAGACGAGATGCCTCCTCAAGGTAGAGCGGACCTTCAATCATGTGAATGAAGTAAAGGGTTTAGTTCCTTCAATGGCTAGTGGAGCGGCCCTCAAAAGGAGAAGAAACCACTGCAAACATCCCTGAATAACTGTGTCATGGAAGGCATAAAGTATGAATTACAGGAAATTTGCACGTTGTCCAAAATGAAATAGAATCCATAAAGATCTCTACATTTGTGAACTTACACACATTGCTATTGGTCACTTAGTCATTTCATGTCAAACAATCATTTGATTTACTATGAAGAGAATGACAAATTGAAGAGGAATGATATCACATTCACCATCAAAAGAAACAATTCACGATCTGTCAGCAATACACTGATATTTGTGATATTATAATATCTATGCATCTACAAGGAAGTCCAGGTAATACAGATAATATTTAAATTTACCAGTAAACTACTAAAACTAATGATAAGGAAGCCAAAGAATGCTATTAATTTCGTTAATGCAAAGTTTATCAACCATGCAATAAGATGCATTGATAATTGAAATGTAAAAATTAAGAAATAATAGTCATAAAATATAGCATTGGTGAGAGAAATGAAGTTAGATTATGGGCTATAGAATTTTGCAAGACTAACCATTTCTTCATTGTACATACTTCTTTTTTTCAACCGCGTAAACAATGGCAATACACGTAGACTTCATCAGATGGAATACACAAGAGATGCCAGAAACTCTGTTTGGATTCAGAAGAAGGCATAGAATGAGGGATATCTTTGCTAATGTCAGAAGCATCTTGGATGAAAGCACAGAATATCTTGTGGTGT
This sequence comes from Tenrec ecaudatus, assembly GCF_050624435.1. Classification (NCBI taxonomy): domain Eukaryota; kingdom Metazoa; phylum Chordata; class Mammalia; order Afrosoricida; family Tenrecidae; genus Tenrec; species Tenrec ecaudatus. The sequence continues at coordinate 11,531,180 of NC_134530.1, read as the reverse complement.
TTAATTGTCTTTTATTTTTAAGCAAATATATTTTTTCTGTGTGGATCATAACGAACTATGGAGAATCTTGAGAAGAATGCAAATCCCTGAACTCTTCATTGTGTTCATGAGGAACTTTTACACAGACCAAGAGGCAGTTGGGAAAACAGAACAAGGGAATAGTGTAAAGTTCAAAATCAGAATGGGTATGTGTCAAGATCATATCTGTTCACCATACATATTTAATCAACAAACTGAGAAAATAGTTCAAGAAGCTTAATTATATGAAGAAAAATGAGGCATTAGGATTGGATGATAGCTTATTAAAATCTGATGCAATGGTTTATTGGGAAGGAGGGATAAGGGGAAGGGTAATTAGGCAAAGGATATCAATAATGATTGTACAAGATAAGGAGTAACATCAATGGCATTGGATTATACATGTAGAAGGTGTTGAACTGGACAATGTTTTGTTGTGTGTATCTTTGCGACAAAAAATAATTACATGGAAAAATATGTCATGCTTGCTGAAGTGGAGGGGCAGTGAAAAATAGCAAGACCCTCAATTATTTGGAATGGAACAGTGGTTTCAACAAGGGGCTCAAAAGTAGGAACACTGCATAAAGCATAGGAGCAGCTGTTATCTGGTCTGTTGAATTTTGGGTTGTTTTAAGTTGGAGCCAACTTGATAGCTTTTAACAGTGTCAATAACTATTATTTCACATACTCATTGAGATATTTAAGTGAAAGATTGTTAGACCAAATATGTGCTACCAAATAAATAATTCTTCAAAGTACCAAAATGTATTAACTACACCCCAAATGTAGAAGTAGTGCTATTTTAAATTATCAAAAATACAAATTACCTTTATCACTAGTTTGTCGGTTTGCCATACTCCAGTAACTTGTATGTCGCTGTGATTTTGGAAATTATGATCATAATATTTCAAATACCAGAACATCATTCATCATGGACAGGTATCAGTAAAATTACCGTATTAAGATAGACTGGGAAGAAGAAAGAAGTGGACCATATCTGAAAAATCAGCCACTGGAAAAAACCTTATGAACAGCACTGGAACATTTTCTGAAATACTGCTGGAAGAGGAACCCTTCAGGTTAGAAGACACTCAACACACGACTGGGGATGGGCTGTCTCTTCTATGTTGTATATAAAACAAAATTTTCGGGACTTTCATTGATGGATGTGGCAATGATTCAAATTGAGAAGAAACAGCTGCTAATATACAATTGATTGTAAGAGATCCACATGTGTGCCAATTTGAAAGAAAATTAACCCAACAGAATGAGAATACTATTGAACAAAATTTATGTAACAACAATTTTGAGGATGGTGCAGCACAGGACAATGACTTCTGAGGAGAGTACATCAATGACTCTTGAAGATGGTGTGTGGGACAGGGCAGTGTTTTGTTCTGTTGTATTTGGGGTCTCTTAAGTTGATCCTCAAGGGTGGGTTTACTTCCAAGTTTGGGAGGTGTCTAAGGGCCACCGACTACGGGTTCCACCAAATCAAGTCTGCTCTTTTTAAAAAAAAAATGATTTTAATACATGTTCTACATATTTTTTCTCCCACTCTGTCCAGGACCTTTTTGGTGATACTGAACAAAGCAGTTGGTAATGGTAGCCAGTTCTACTACTCTAAGGTAAGCAAGGTGAGGGTTTGTGTGGCCCATTCATCCTTTGTACTAATTGTCTCCTTGAGACATTACTTCCTTTAAATCTTTTCTCTGGATAAGTAGAGAACAATAGTTGTCTCTTAGTTGTATTTAACAAGTTTTTAAGATCTGAGTCACTACTCATAAATACTATGTAGAATATGGCATTTGTGGAGCATGTTATGCAAATTGACCTAGATTTCTCCTGACTGTTTTCCTAAGTGCCCAAGCACAGTGACTTATTCCCTCATGGCGTTTGGTCATATACATTCACTTTAGCGATACAGAGATGAAATGAGTCATAATAGCAAGGGCATTTTGTGTTAAGAAATACATAAAGAGCAAAATATGAGCATCTTGTGAAAGAAACATATACAATAAAAATTATCCTCACTTTAAGTAAAAAAAATTGCTCACTGCAGGTCTATCTAGATAAGATAGGCAGCATAAGCAATCTGGAGGAGAAGACAACAGGGCTGATGGTTCCAGGGGCACATGGGAGGGGAGGGGGGCGGGGGAAATGAAGTGGGTGTTAACAAACCCAGAGACAAGGGAACAACAAGTGATCCAAAATCGGTAGTGAGAAGGGTCTAGGACGCCTGGTAAGGTTTGATCAAGTGCAATTTAACCTAGAGGAATTACTGAAACCCAAATGAAGGCTGAGCATGATAGTGGAACAAGAGGATAGTAAAAGGAAGGAAGGGAAAGACCTAGGAGGCAAAGGACATTTATAGAGGTCTAAATACAGGCATGTATATATGCACATATATTTATATATGATGGTGGGGAAATATATCTATGTGCATATATTTATAGGTTTAGTATTAAGGTAGCAGATGGACATTGGGCCTCCACTCAAATACTCCCTCAATGCAAGAACACTTTGTTCTATTAAACTGGCAATCCATCATGCTCATCTTCCCGACACTATTGCTGAAGACAACGTTGGTGCATAAGCAAATGTAGTGAAGAAAGCTGATGGTGCTCGGCTATCAAAAGTTAGAGTATCTGGGGTCTTAAAGGCTTGAAGATAAACAAGCATCCATCTAGCTGACAAGCAACAAAGCCCACATGGATATAGCACACCAGCCTGTGTGATCATGAGGTGTCGAAGAGATCAGGTATCAGACATCAAAGAACAGAAAAGCATACCATTGTGTGATCATGAGGTGTCCAAGGGTTCAAGCATCAGGTATCAAAGAAGGTATATCAAATCATTGTGAATGAGGGGGAGTACAGAATGGGGACACAAGACCCATTTGTAGGCAACTGGACATCCTTTACAGAAGGGTCGCAGAGAGGAAATGAGCTAGTCAAGGTGCAGTGCTCCCCTCAACTATCATGATCCCAATTCTACCTTACAAATCTGGCTAGACCAGAGGATGTACACTGGTACAGATAGGAACTAGAAACACAGGGAATCCAGGACAGATGAACCCCTCAGGACCAGTGGTGAAAGTGGCGATACCTGGAGGGTGGAGAGAAGGTGGGATAGAAAAGGGGAACTGATCACAAGGATCTACATATAACTCCCTCCCTGGGGGACAGACAACAGAAAAGTGGGTGAAGGGAGATGTCTATAGGACACTAAGAAGCAGTCAAGTGAGGCATTCATGGTTCAATGGTAGATGCTCGCTTTCCAGGCAGGAGAACTAGATTCGATTTTCATCCAAGGTATCACGTTGGTAGTTACTACCTCGCTGTCCTGTCAGTTTTGTATAATATGGAGGCTTGCATATTGCAGATGCTAGACGGGTATCAGCGGTGCTTCAAAACTAAGACAGACTAGAAATGAAAACTCTATGAGTCACACGGAAACATTGTCTGGTTCACAACAGATTATGGGATGATACATTTGCTTTACTGTGCTTGGAGTTTCCATAAGTTGGAAACCATTCAATGGCAACTAACAGTAAGAGGTAGTTAAATTTAGCTCATTTCGTGGACTTCCGGGAAGATGGCGACGGAGTGACACACACCAGAGGGACTCCGCAGAATCCAGCCCAGGAGAGTTGCTCAGAGTGAAATTCAACGCCACTGGATCGCAGGATGTGCATCATAAAGATAAGTTGGCACAGATCCACGGGGTTTTGAGGGGCTGGGGGCTTTTGGCTTGCCTCAGTGGAAGCTGGCTGGGGCTCGACCCTAGTCCAGTTGCCGGATCTGCACAAGCCGGGACCATTTGGAGCCTGTAGCAGGGCTTGATCTCAGCACAGCCACAGTTTTTCCCTATCTGCCTCAGGGCAGGAACAGGACGCTTGCGGCTCCACCGGCAGGGATCGGGGTTCATCTACATTGTTGCTTCTGTTTGCGTCTCTGCTTTATATTCCCACACAGCCTTGGAGGGCTGCTCAGTGGCTTTTTCAAGGCACAGCCGCAGCCGCAGCCGCGCCGCATGGTCTGAGCAGGGAATAAACCCAAACCCCCACAGCTCCATAGGCAGGGATCAAGCTTCAGCTACACGGCGGTGTCTGTTAACATCTCTGCTCTCTGTCCCCCCATTTCTCTGGGGGCGGCTCAGCAGTTTTCTTGCGACCCTTCTTGGGGCTCAGCTGCGAACTACCGCTGGGGCTTGGGGCAGGGAGTAAGCCCTTGTAGATCCACAGGCAGGGAGTGGGACTCAGCTACATAGTTTCTTTTGCTTCCCTCGCTTCCCTGTACCCCTGCACAGTCTAGTCTCACTTTTTGATTTTTCTCACCCCCCTTGTTCCTGCCCTGCTCTCTCACACTCCATTGCAGACTTACGGGGCACTCCCATTGCCCTAGGGCATTTGCGCCTGGGTCACACCCAGCTAGGTGAGCTCCACCCTGCATAGATAGCCCAAGGCTAGGGTAAGGCCTGCTTGCTCTCCAGGGGATACTCCTCAGACTTCTCACCAGGGAGTTCCTGCCTGTGTACCTGGGGACATAAGGCAGCTCAGCCAACACTTATCAATATTCAAACCAATAGCGGGAACTTCAGCCCAGCCTCTGCAACACTGGTGCAGGCAGTCGATCTGCCATCTGGGGCACTCCCCTGATAGGGAAGCCACAGGAAGATAAAGTGGTAGGTTAATCCCATAGCAAAATCAGCTGTAGGCAGATCGAAGAAGAATTCCTATAAGTCTTCCAGAGAGAGACTAGAAAATGGCACCTGGTCCCTCAAAAAAAATAACTCAACGCAAACAGCCATCACCCCCAACGACCTCAACGAAAAAACAGGAGAAACAAAAGGCAAAGGAAGAAGATGTCCTGAACATAACAACATACATAGAAGAAGCAGACATTGAGATGCCATACAAAGAAGCTCTCAGAATGGTGCTTGGAGCGATGCAGAATATGAGGGAAACACTACAGAAAAAGGATGAAATGATAGAGGAGATAAAAGACATATACCAAAGGAAAATACAGGAGCTTGAGGAGCAGGTAACGAAAAACAATAGCAGAATCATGTTCCTTGAGAATCGATTGGAGGAATCAGAGAACCGCATCAGTGTCGTGGAGGACAGCCAAGCAGACTTTAATAAACGTGAACAAAAATCTAATAAGAGCATCAGAGAAGCCGAAGAAAACCTAAGAGCTATGTCTGATGCTATGAAAAGGAACAACATTAGAATTATTGGCCTACCGGAGGAAGACACAACAAAGAAGTCATCTGCAACAATAGCAAGAGAATTCTTGGAGGAAAACTTCCCCAGCCTAATGAATGAAAACCAAGCAACCATCCAGGAGGCTGAAAGAACACCAGCACGACGGGACCCCAAGAAGAAATCACCAAGGCACATAATAGTTAAACTTTCAAACTTTGAGGAAAAGGAGAAAATCATGAGAGCAGCTAGGGAAAAACAAGCAATCACATATAAAGGTTCCCACGTAAGAATATGCTCAGACCTATCAGCAGAAACTATGAAAAAAAGGAGAGAGTGGAGTAACATATTCCAAAAATTGAAAGAAAACACCGCAAATCCAAGAATACTCTACCCAGCCAAATTATCGATCAAGATCGATGGAGAAGTAAAAGTCTTCCCAGACAAGGAAAAACTCAAAAAATACGTTACAACAAACCCAGCCTTACAAAAGATCCTCGCCGACTCAGTATGGGCAGAAGAACAACACTCACCAAGCACAAATAAGAGACCAGCACATAGAACAACCTCACCCAGAGCACAACAAAGAGAAAACAGACCCCAAGATAGCAATGGCTTAAGGATGGAAAGAAGTCAAGAATGGTACACACACAAAACACACACTGATGAGAAAGGAAAGTAGGAAAACTCCCAACACAAAAAGTAGAAAATGGCATCACAGAGTCCGCACATGGAGATAATCACCCTGAATATCAATGGCCTGAACTCAGGCATTAAAAGACTGAGACTAGCAGAATGGCTTAGAAAACACAACCCATCAATTTGCTGCCTACAGGAGACACATTTCAAGGCTACAGACAAAAATAGGCTGAGAATCAAAGGCTGGAGAAGGACCTACCAAGCAAACAGCAATACAAAAAAAGCAGGGGTTGCAATCCTTATCTCGGATAAAATTGACCTCAAAGTGCAAACCATAAAAAGAGATAAGGAGGGACACTATATAATGCTCAAGGGAATGATAGACAATGAACCACTAAGCATTGTAAACATATATTCCCCAAATGAGAGACCAGCTCAATACGTGAACCAAACACTCCAAAAGATTAAGAAAGAATTCACAGACTCGACAATTATAGTGGGCGACTTCAACACACCACACACTGAGAAAGATAGATCACAGGGAAAGAAACTCAACAAGGAGACTAGAGAGCTAAACTCCACAACTAGACAATTTGACCTAATAGATATTTACAGAGCTTTTCATCCAAATACAAAAAATTTCACATTCTTTTCAAGTCCCCATGGCACATATTCGAAGATAGACCACATGCTGGGGCATAAGGCAAATCTACATAAATTTAAGCACATTGAAATAATACAGACCTCTCTCTCTGACCACTGTGCCATAAGAGTGGAAATCAACAAAAGGAAGACAAAGAAAATAAGAGCAAATAATTGGAGGATGAATAACTCTCTACTGCAAAAGGAGTGCATACTGGTGCAGATCCGCGACGAAATCAGGAAATTTCTCGAAACCAACGAAAATGAGCACATGACGTACCAAAACTTATGGGACACAGCAAAGGCAGTCATCCGAGGAAGGTTCATAGCAATACAAGCACACCTGAGAAAGGAAGAGAGACGCATGATGGATACGCTGACACAAAATTTACAAAAACTAGAGCTGAGTCAGCAGGACAACCCTACTAATAGAAAAAGAAAAGAAATTATAAAAATCAGGGCTGAGATTCAGGAGAGGGAAAATAAAAAAACTATGGAAAAAATTAATATCGCTAAAAGTTGGTTCTTTGAAAAGATAAACAGGATCGATAGACCATTGGCAAACCTAACCAAAGAAAGGAGGGAACAAAACTCAATAGCAAGAATAAGGGATGAAAGAGGGGTCATTACAACAGACCCTAATGAAATCAAAAGGATAGTTACACAGTACTATGAAGGATTGTACTCCAATGAATTCAACAATTTGGAAGACATGGACAAATTCCTGGAAAAATAATCCCTCCATAGACTATCCTCGGTGGACATCAAGAATCTCAACAGACCCATCGCAATAGAAGAAATAGAAAAGGTTATCAATGGATTACCAACAAAATAATCCCCTGGACCAGATGGATATACTGGAGAATTCTACCAAGCATTCAGGGAAGAACTAATACCAATCCTACACAAACTTTTCCAGAACACAGAAAAAGATGGCAAACTCCCAAACTCCTTCTATGAAGCTAGTATAACTCTGATATCCAAACCGGGCAAGGATCCCACAAGAATCAAGAACTACAGACCGATATCCCTAATGAACATTGATGCAAAAATCCTTAACAAAATACTAGCCAACAGAATACAAAAGTATATAAAACAAATAATTCACCATGACCAAGTGGGATTCATACCAGGGATGCAGGGATGGTTCAACATACGAAAGACCATTAGTATTATTCATCACATTGACATGAAAAAGTATAAGAATCACATGATAATATCAATAGACGCAGAAAAAGCATTCGACAACATCCAACACCAATTCCTGTTTAAGACACTAGCGAAAATAGGAATGGAAGGAAAGTTCCTCTAGACAATACAAGCTATATATGAAAAACCAACAGCCAAAGTCATAGTCAATTGAGAAAAGACTAACACAATCCCACTGAAAAAGGTAACCAGACAAGGATGCCCCTTGTCTCCACTCCTATTTAATATCGTGCTGGAGGTTTTAGCTAACAGCATAAGGCAAAGAAGTGACATCAAAGGTATTTGTCTGGGGAAGGAAGAGGTGAAACTATCGTTATTTGCAGATGATATGATTTTATATATGGAAAATCCCAAAAGTTCCACAAGGGGAGTACTGGAAGCAATAGAGGAGTTTGGCAGAGTGGCAGGATACAAGATCAACAAACAGAAGTCCATCGGACTGTTATACACATCAGATAAGACCACAGAAGAAGAGATCAAAAAGGTGGTACCCTTCACAATAGCCAAACACAAACTGAAATATCTAGGGATACACTTGACTGAAAAAACAAAAGATCTATATAGGGAAAACTATAGAACACTATTACAAGAAACCAAGAGCGACCTCAACAAATGGAAGAATATTCCATGCTCTTGGATTGGGAGACTTAATATAGTTAAGATGTCAGTTCTGCCAAAGGCACTATATAAGTTTAATGCTATCCCGATACAATTACCATCATCTTTCTTCAAAGAAATGGAAAAACTGATTACCAACTTCATATGGAGAGGGAAGAAGCCCAGAATTAGCAGAGAACTCCTCAAGAAGAAGGACACCGTGGGAGGGCTTGCTTTACCTGACTTTGGCACATACTATGCAGCCACAGTTCTCAAAACTGCATGGTATTGGTACAATGACAGATACTCAGACCAATGGAAGAGAACTGAAAACCCAGAAATAAAAGCATCAGCATACACACAGCTGATCTTTGACAAGGGCCCCAAAAATATCAAATGGGAAGCAGATGCCCTCTTTAACAAGTGGTGCTGGAAAAAATGGATATCAACATGCAGAAAAATGAAGCAAGACCCTTATCTCACTCCATGCACAAGAATAAACTCAAGGTGCATCACAGACCTTGAAGTTAAACCCCAAACTATTAGGGCCATCAATGAGGGAATTAGGACCAACTTGAGAACTTTGGCGCAGGGAATACACAGGCTATCAGAAATAGGGAAGGACACAAACACAGAGGAGGCACAAATCGACAAATGGGATATACTGAAGATAAAACACTTGTGTACATCTAAAGAATTCACCAAGAGAGTAATAAGAGAGTCCACAGACTGGGAAAACATCTTTAGCAATGACACATCAGACAAAGGCCTTATTACTAAAATCTACAGTACTCTGCTAGCTTCCAAAAAGAAAAAAACCAATAGCCCACTTGAAAGGTGGGCAAAGGACTTGAACAGAAGTTTCACAGGGGCAGAAATCCGAATGGCCAACAAATATATGAGAAAATGTTCCCGATCTTTAGCCATAAGAGAAATGCAAATTAAAACAACAATGAGGTACCACCTGACACCCTCAAAGGTAGCCCAATTCAAAAAATCAGAAAGCAACAAGTGTTGGAGGGGCTGTGGGGAGACAGGAACTCTCATCCACTGCTGGTGGGAGTGTAAGTACGTACAGCCACTATGGAAATCAATCTGGCGATACCTAAAACAGATGGAAATAGAGTTACCATATGACCCAGCAATCCCCCTACTGGGCATATACCCAGATGAGGCAAGAAACAAACCAAGACCAGACATCTGTGCTCCAATGTTCATTGCGGCACAGTTCACAATTGCAAGGAGTTGGAAGCAACCCAAATTTCCATCAACTGACGATTGGATTAAAAAACTGTGGTATATACATACAATGGAATACTACGCATCACTAAAAAGCAGTGATGAACGTATGAGGCACATAGCGGCATGGGAAGAACTGGAGGAAATCATGCTAAGCGAAGTAAGTCAGGCACAAAAGGACAAGTACAACATGAGTCCGCTGAGGTAAGAATTAAAAAAAATTTTTTTTAAAAAGCAAAAGTGGCATAGGGAAAAAAGCTACTGTATACAAACATTTTAGGGGTGAAGACGGTGTAGTATGGAAGAGACCAGACCAAAACCAGGGATGTACATGGTAGACAATGGTGGAGGAGGTGGGGAAAGGAAAACAAAAGGATGAATATAAGGAAGAAAAGGGTAGTGGGGTCATGGGGCATTAATCCACCCAAGGGGAGGGTATTGTTTATATGTCAACAGGGAAAGTGGGACCAGACTTCAACCCAGTGTCGCAAGGTATGAATGCAATATTCCGGCGTGGAGGAGGGAACCAGTGGAGAGGTCTGGGAGGCTGGCCCCAGCACCATAAATTAAGTGGATTCCTGCCCCTCCCCCGTAAAGAATTTGTTCCAAAGGACGACATTGACTCTGCAGCTCCGGGAGATGGACATATCTGATCAGAGCACAAGGGAGCCGACGAAGGGGCAGGAGGAGAGAGTGGAGCACAGCCTGGCCCACCAGGACGTGATGATGATGTTCCTGAGTAGAGCAGCCAGTCCACAGAGAGAACAACATGGCTGGCCCTACTATGAGACATGATGCCCCTCAGTGACTAAGGGCGATACAGGGGACAGCACCGGAGACACAGTGTGGGAATTGCACCTGACCTGATCCCACCACACCGAGGCAAATCACTCGGGGAGTGCAGCGGAACAGCAAGGGAATGGAGTGGCAAGGTCCCCAGGGAATGCTGAAAGTGGACTTTGGGGCCAGGGCGTGGTGCCCCAACAGACTGGACTGGAAAACGCTCCTAAGGGCCAGCAAACGATCCCTGAACTAACTACAAGCTTTTCTCTTGTGAACTGTTTTGTTCTGTTCTTTGTCAGTGGTTTATTTTTGTTGTTTTGTTGTCTGGTTGTATACTGTTGCTTTGTTTTCCTCTGTCTTGTTTTTCGTGCATGTTAGTGACTCCACAGGTCTGTCTGAATAGGACAGGCTGGATGAACTATCTGGAGGAAAAACAACGGGACCGACAATTCGGGGGGACTTGGGGTGGGGGAGGGGTAGGGGGGGTAAGGAAGTGGTGTTAACAAACCCAGGGACAAGGGAAAAACATGGGACCCCAAATGGTAGAGAAGGGGGAGTGGCAGGCATGGTGGGAAATGATCAAGGGTAAGGTTGCTTAGAGAAGAGATATACTCTAGCCCAGGTGGCGATGAAGCATGGTAGTAGGGCAGGAGGAAAGTCAAGGGAGATGGAGGAAAGAGCTAGGAGTCAAAGGGCATTCATGGAGGTCTAGACAAAGACATGTACATGCAAATATATATAGGAGGATGGGGAATAGATCTATGTGTCTATATTTATAGGTCAAGTATTAAGGTGGCGAAAGGACCTTGGGCCTCTACTCAAACACTCCCTCAATGCATGAATACCTTCTTTTATTAAATTGGAACTCTATGATGCTCACTCTCCCGACACAACGGCTGGAGCCAAAGTGGGTGAACAAGTAAATGTGGTGAAGAAAGCTGATGGTGCTCGGCTATCAAAAGAGATAGTGACTGGGGTCTTAAAGGCTTGAAGATAAACAAGCGGCCATCTAGCTCAGAAGCAACAAAGTCCACATGGAAGAACACACCAGCCTGTGTGATCAAGTGGTCCCAAAGGGATCAGTTACCAGGCATCAAAGAACAAAAAATCATATCATTGACTGCACACCTCCATGATAGGATCGCTGAAGACAAATGGGTGCATAAGCAAATGTGGTGAAGAAAGCTGATGGTGCCCGGCTATCAAAAGAGATAGTGTCTGGGGTCTTAAAGGCTTGAAGGTGAACATGTGGCCATCTAGCTCAGAAGCAAAAAAGCCCACATGGAAGAAGCACACCGGCCAGTGCGATCACGAGGTGCCAAGGGACCAGGTATAAGGCATCATGCAAAAAAAAACAAACAAACAACGATATAAGTGTGTTATGTATGTGTATATATGTGTATATGTATATGTATATATATACCATATTAAATGAAGGGGGAAGTGTAGAGTGGAGACCCAAGGCCCAAGTGTCGGCCAATGGAGATCCCCTCATAGAGGCGTTTAGGAGAGGAGATGGGTTAATTAGGGTGCGAGGTAGTACCGATGAAGAACACAGCTTTCCCCCAGATCCTGGATGCTTCCTCCCCCCAACTACCATGATCCGAATTCTGCCTTGCAGACCCGAATGGGACAGAGGCTGTACACTGGTACATGTGAGGGCTGGAGGTACAGGGAATCCAGGGTGGATGATACCTTCGGGACCAAGGGTGTGGGGGACGATGCTGGGAGAGTGGAGGGTGAGTGGGTTGGAAAGGGAGAACTGATTACAAGGATCCACATGTGACCTCTTCCCTGGGAGAGGGACAGCAGAGAAGGGGGGAAGGGAGACCCCGGATAGGGCAAGATATGACAAAATAACGAGGTATAAATTGCCAAGGGCACATGGGGGAGGGAGGAAAGGGGAGGGAGGGGAAAAAAAGAGGACCTGATGCAAGGGGCTTAAGTGGAGAGCAAATGCCTTGAGAATGATTGGGGCAGGGAATGTGCGGATGTGCTTTATACAATTGATGTATGTATATGTATGGATGGTGATAAGTGTTGTATGAGTCCCTAATAAAATGTAAAAAAAGAAAAGAGGAGGAAAAAATGATTAGGGCAAAGACTGTACAGATGTGCTTTATACAATTGATGTATGTATATGTATGAACTGTGATAAGAATTGTTAGAGCCCCTAATAAATTGTTAAAATTAAAAAAAAATTTAGCTTATTTCATTCAAATGCAATACAGTCAATAGCTTTACTTATAAATACTATAAACTTGGGCAAGGAATAGATCCACATTTATAGATTGCCGTGAGTCAATTCCAACTCATAGGGACATTGTAAGAGCAGAGCTACCCCCACAGGTTTTCCAGTCTTTACAGAAACAGAATGCCACATTTTTGTCCTGCAGTGGTTGATTAATTTGAATCGCTGATCTTTCGGTTAGTAACTATGCATTTTAACCATTAGGCTACCGGGAATCCTAAAATCCCATTAGCTGAATATTGAATTATGATGAAATTTTCATTATCAGAGAGTGCTATTCTTTATTTCAGGTGGGAAATACACTTCCCATTCCCCTGATCCTACCTGTTCAGCCTGTATGTCTATCCATGAGTAGCTCCACACTGTTGCAGGATTTTTAACATAACAATATTTGCTTCTTTTGCCTCTAACTCTAGTTTCCTCTTAACTCCATCACTGTTTCCTAGCTTCCTTTTCTTCTTCTTGTGCATTGCCTTCCCCTTCACCCAGAGAGTGTTTTTATATGTCAATTATTGTCATGGGTTTTCATCAGTCTATGTCTTTCTGGCATCTCTCTTCAAAGGAGATATGAGCTCCCTCAGAGAGATGGATTATCTTTTAAAGATATTTTCAAATATCAGTCCTAACCTTTGACTTTTATGAATGTCAGATTTTTATAAATTCATTGGTAAATACACAAAATCAGACAGCATTGTTGATTCAAAAGATTGCATTGGTGTCATCAAGTGCATCGATTATTAGTCACTGATTTATTCTTTTTCCTCCTTTTCCTTTCCCCCCAGCTCCCCCTCTCCCATGTACCCCTGTCAGTCCTGTTGTTTTCTCCTCCAGGTTGCTCATCCAGCCAAGGAATATTTGTTGGCCTTTAGGACAGGGAAAGAGGGACCATACTTCAACCCGGTGCTCCAAGAAGTGAATGCAATATACCAGCGTGAAGTAGGAAACCAGCGGAGAGGTCTGAGGAGCCTACCCTAATCCCAACTGCGTGGACACTTGCCCCTCCCCCTAGAAAAATCTATTTCAGAGGACAGCACTGAAGCTGCAACTCAGGGAGAGGGACATGCGTGATCAGAGCAAATTGGAGCAAATGAAGGGGGAAGAAGAGAGAGTGGAGCACATCCTGGCCCACCAAGCTTTGAGGATGATATTCCTGCTCAGAGCAACCAATGCACAGAGAGGACCATATGGTCGGCCCCACTGTGAGACACGACATCCCTCCCTGACCCATAGCCCTACAGGGGACAACACTGGAGACACAGTGTGGGAATTGCACCCGATCTGATCCCAACACACTGAGGCAAAACACTAAAGGGGTGCAACAGAACACCAAGGGGAACAGAGCAACGATGTCTCTAGGGAATACCAAACGTAGAGTGATTTAGTTTTAAGACGCGCTGTTCCTGTTCTTTTGCTGTATGCCTTATTTGCATAAAGAAAATGCCATCTCAGGGAATCTTCTGATGGGCAATTCAGTATTTCCTTATTTTGATTCCATTCTTTAGTGCTTTCCTGGAAGCATTTAAGTGTGTTTATAATTCTAAACCTTTGGGTTTTTTTGTTGACCCTTGTCCCCCTAATTAAGCCAATACTTTTACAGTTCAGGAACTCAGGGCCAGTGAGATGCCAAAGAGAGTCCCTGAGTGAGCTAAAATGTTAAGCACTTAAATCCTAACTGCAAGTCTGGAAGTTCAAAAGAAAGTCCTGGAGTTCTGCTTCAGGAAAGTCTCAGTCATGAAAAGTCCATGAAAGACAATACTAATCTGAGATGAATGGAGGCATCATAATTTAACTTGTATTGTGTTGAGGAATTTTCCTTCCAATCCTATTTTCTCAAGTGTCTAAAGCAGGAATTGATGTTGGATGTTGTCGTATGTTTTTTCTCCATCTATCGTTATTATCATGTCGTTCATATAGTTTTTCATGTCAATGTGATGAATGATATTAGTGGTCTTTCATATGTTGAACCATCCTTGCATCCCTGGTATGAATCCCACTTGGTCAGGGTGAATTATTTGTTCTATATACTTTTGTATTCCATTGGCCAGTATTTTTCAACGAAATTTTGCATCGATATTCATTAGGGATATTGGTCTGTAGCTCTTGATTCTTGTGGGATTCTTGCCTGGTTTTCATATCAGAGTTACACTAGATTCACAGAAGGAGTTCAGGAGTTTGCCATCTTTTTCTAGGATCTGGAAGAGTTTGTGTAGGATTGGTGTTAGTTCTTCCCTAAATGCTTGGTAGAATTCTCCAGTGAAGCCATCTGGTCCAGGGGATTTTTTGGTTGGTAATCCCTTGATAACCTGTCCATTTCTTCTATTGCTATGGGTCTGTTGAGATTCTTGAAGTCCATCAAGGATAGTCTAGGTAGGGATTGTTTTTCTAAGAATTTTTCCATGGCTTCCAAGTTGTTGAATATATTGGAGTACAATCCTTCATAGTACTGTGTAATTATCCTTTTGATTTCATTAGGGTATGTTGTAATGTCCCCTCTTTCATCCTTTTCTTGCTATTGAAATTTGTTCCCTCCTTTCTTTGGTCATGTTTGCCAGTGGTCTGTCAATTCTGTTTTATCCTGTTAATGAACCAAATTTTAGCAGCATTAATTTTTTTACATAGTTTTCTTATTTTCCCTCTTCTGAATCTGAGCCCTGAGTTTAATTATTTCTTTTCTTTTGCTATTAGTAGGATTGTCCTGCTGACTTTGCTCTAGTTGTTGTAAATTTTGTGCCAGCATATCAATCATGAGTCTGTCTTCCTTTCTCAGGTGTGCATGTATTGCTATGAAACTTCCTACAATAACTGCTTTGTTGTGTCCCATAAGTTTTGGTACGTCGTGTTCTCATTCTCGTTGGTTTCTAGAAATTTCCTAATTTTATATCCGATCTGTGCCAGTATGCACTTCTTTTGCAGTAGAGAGTTATTCATCCTACAATTGTTTGCTCTTGTTCTCTTTGTCTTCCTTATGTTGATTTCCAGCCTTATTGTAAGGTGCTCAGAGAGAGAGGTCTGTCTGTATATCAATGTGCTTAAATTTATGTAGATTCTCCTTATGCCCCAGCTTGTGATCTACCTTCAAATATGTGCCATGCGAACTTGAAAAGAATCTGATTTTTTTTTGTATTTGGATGAAAATCTCTGTAAATGCCTACAGGTTAAATTGTCTAATTGTGTTTAGATCTTTAGCCTCCTTTTGGAGCTTCTTTCCCTGTGATCTATCTTTCTCAGAGAGCAGTGTATTGAAGTCACCCTTTATAATTGTTGAAGCTGTGATTGCTTTTTTCATCTTTTGGAGTGTTTCATTGACCTATTCAATGGGTCTCTCATTCAGAGAATATATGTTTACAATGCTTAGTGGTTTTTCATCTACCATTCCCTTGAGCAATATGTAGTGTCCCTCCTTATCTCATTTTATGGTTTTCATTTTGAAGTCTATTTTATCCAAGATTAGGATTGCAACCCCTGCTTTTTTTTTGAATTGCTGTTTGCTTGGTATACCTTTTTCCAGCCTTTGATTCTCAGCCTATTTTTGTCTATAGCCTTGAGACGTGTCTCCTGTAGGCAGCAGATTGATGGGTTGTGTTTTCTAAGCTAATCTGCTAGTCTGAGTCTTTTAATGCCTGAGTTCAGGCCATTGATAATCAGGGTTATTATCTCCATCTGCAGACTGTGATGTCATCTTATATCTTTTGTGTTGGGTGTTTTCCTACCTTCCTTTCTCATTAGTGTGTTGTGTGTGTGTGTGTGTGTGTGTGTGTGTGTGTATCATTCTTGACTTTTTTCCATCCCTAAACCAATGCTATCTTGGGGTCTGGTTTCTCTTTGTTGCTTTCTGGGTGAGGTTGTTCTATGTGGCGGTCTCTTATTTATGCTTGGTGAGTATTGTTCTTCTGCCAATACTGGGTCGACAAGGAGCATGTAGGGCTCGGTTTCTTCTAATGTATTCTTTGAGTTTTGACTTGTCTGGGAAAACTCTTAATTCTCCATCTATCTTGATAGATAATTTGGCTGGGTAGACTATTCTTGGGTTTGCTTTATTTTCCTTCAATTTTTGGAATATGTTACTCCACTCTCTCCTCTTCTTCATAGTTTCTGCTGATAGGTGTGAGCATATTCTTATTTGGGAACTTTTGTATATGATTATTTGTTTTATCCTAGCTGCTCTCATGGTTTTCTCCTTTTCCTCAAAGTTGGATAGCTTTACTCTTATGTGCCTTGGTGCCTTCTTCTTGGGATTCAGTCTAGCTGGTGTTCTTTCAGCCTCCTGATGCCTGCTTTTAATTCATTAAGCTCGGGAAGTTTTCTTCCAAGAATTCTCTCACTATTGTTGCAGGTGACTTCTTTGTTGTGTCTTCCCCCGGTAAGTCAAAAATTCTAATGCTGTTCCTCTACATAGCATTAGACATAGCTGTTAGGTTTTCTTCAGCTTCTCTGATGATCTTATTAGATTTTTGTTCGCGTTTGTGAAAGTCTGCTTGGCTGTCCTCCAAGTCACTGATGCGGTTCTCTGCTTCCTCCAGCCATTTTTACGGTCCATGTGTCTGCTACTGTTTTTTGTTATCTGCTCCCTAAGCTCTTGTATTTCCCTTTGGTGTATGGACTTTATCCCCTCTATCATTTCATCATTTTCTGCATTGTTTCCTTCATATCCTGTATGCCTCCAAGCAGCAATCTGAAATTTCTTTCTGTGGCAGCTCAATATCTGCTTCTTCTGTGCATGTCATTATGTTCATGACATCTTTTGCCATTGCCTTTTGTTTCTACTGTTTTGTTATTGCGGTCATTGGGGCTAATGTCTGTTTGTGTTGTGTTGTTTTAGAGGAGCCAGGTGCAATTTTCCAGGGAATCTAAGAGCAGTGGCTCTCCCTGGGAAACTTGTAGGAATGCTTTTCAAATTGCCTACAGTTAACTTCACTATGGAATTAACCTACCACTTTATCCTCCTGTAGCTTCCCTCTCAGGAGAGTGCACCAGAAGACTGGTGATTGCCCACTATGGTGTTGCGGAGGTTGGGCAGAGGTTCCTGCAGAAGCTTGAGATGTAGACGAGTGTTGGCCCAGCTGCTTTAGAGTCCCAGGAACACAGGCAGGAATTCCCTGGTAAGAAGTTGGGTGGAGTACCCCCTGGTGGATGTCGACAGGGCTTTCCCCAGCCTTAGACTAGCTGCACAGGGAGGAGCTCACCTAGCTGGTATGGTGCAGGTGTAAATACGCTAGGCTAAGAGGAGTGGTCTGGAAGTCAGCAGTGGAGTGTGAAAGAACAGGAAAGAGACAGGAGAAAAAAATTAAGCCCACGGAGACTGTGGGGGGATATAAAGCAGAGAGGGAAACAAAAGTAGCAATGCAACTGAACCCCAATCCCTACCCGTGGGACTGCAAGGGTTTGTCACTGCCCTAAGTTGGCAGCGGCAATCTGTGGCTGTGTTGAGAAAAAGCCCCTGTGCAGCACCCTGAGACTGTGTGGGATAGAGAGAAGAGAGGGAAATAAAAGTAACAATGTAGCTGAACCCCAATCTCTGCCCATGGAGCTACAAGGGTTTAGTCCCTGCCCCGAGGCAGGTGGCAGCAAACTGTGGCTGTGTTGATATTAAGCCCCTCCGCGGGCTCCAAATGATCCTGGCTCAGGCAGAGATGGTGGCAGGGCTAAGGTCATACCTTAGCTTGCCTCCACTGTGGTAAGCCAAAAGCCCCAGCCCCTCAAAACCTGTGGGTCTGTGTCTACTAATCTTTATGATGCTCCTCTGGCGATCCAGCAGTGTTGAATTTCCCTCTAAGCAACTCTCCTGGGCTGATTTCTGCGGAGTCACTCTGGTATGTGTTGTTCCGTCTCCATCTTCCCCGAAGTCAAAAATTCTCTCTTATACATATGAGTTTTTGTGGATTTGTTTTCCTAGTTTACCCAGATTGACACAGCCAGGGAGAAAATTTATGTCTTGGAACAGGTGAGACATACTTTAACTTAGAGCTAATTCAAGTTGGCTCTAGAGGGATGTCAACTGATCAGGTGTCATCATACTGTAGTTCCATGCACCATAATCAGGTTTACAATAATCTATGTCTGATAGCAAAACTGTTATCATCCCTTGACCATGACCAGAGGGGATCTGCCAGAGGTTTAAGCTGACCAGAGAGTCTGCAGATGGATTTGGGTCTCCCACTGTCCTCCACAGCCTTCTACAAATTAGGTGTTCACAAATAAGCTCTGATAATATCAGCATACTTGGATTTTGTTATCTGTCATCTTTGAATCACATAGGATTTTGTGCTTCATTTATGTGGATTTAGCGGAATTCTTACTTAGATGGCTGTTTGTTTGAATATAAGATTTAAGATCCCAGACACTCTTCCAATTGATAGCAACATCTGTGTATGTCACCAAACTTGATGTAGCATCCTTATCTTCAGTGATCACTTCCTGAAGGTGAGTATCAAGCAGATGAGCCCTCCCATTCTTAGGAATAAACTCACCTGTATTCCTCGCGTCTAACGTCCAAGTTGAAGGATCTCAACAGGAAAACCAGACACATTTTCTTTTGACTTTTCCACTTACAAATGAGTGCAATTATCTATTCACAACCCCATTGATTCATAATTTCATTTAGGGAAGATTGGGTCTTTTTTTTTCTTAACATTTTCTCCCCAAAACTATTCTAGTGGGAGTTAATACAGGTCATTCTATAGCTCAAGAACATCAAGCAGTATTTTGGAATTGCAACCACAATCAGTTTCTTTAAAAAATCATTTTATTGGGGGCTCATACAGCTCTTGTCACAATCCATACATACATCCATTGTGCCAAGTACATTTGTACATTTATTACCATCGTTTTAAAAACATTTTCTTTTCTACTTGAGCCCTTTGTATTGGCTCCTAATTTTTCCCTCCCTCTCTCATAAACCCTTGATAGTTTATAAATTATTGTTAGTTACATGTCTTACACTGAATGATGTCTCCCTTCACCCACTTTGGGTCGTTTTAGGAGTTCCTGGGTGGTGCACATACTTAAGTGCCCAGCCACTAGCTGAAAGGTTGGTCATCTGAATCCACAGAGAGGTGCCATAGATGACAGGCCTGGCAAATGGCTTTTATCCCTTTGTTAAATATATAACCAGTTGGTATCCTAAACTCATGAAAAATAGGATAAGTTTTCACCTGAATTTTAGTGTACTGATTAAGAGCATTAATTAAGACACAACTAATGGAAATATGATATTATTACTTTAATGAATACAACCTTGATCAAGACATCATGTGAAATCATGTTTCCCCCCTGAGTATGCTGTTTAATATAACAAGATGAGACATTTCACAAATACCCTAGGAAGAATTATGAGGATGGCATAGGACCGGGTAAGGTTTTCTTCTCTTGTGCACAAGGTCACTACGGGTCAGATACCCCTGATGGCACCTAGCAACAACAGCAACACAAAGACCTTTATTCCCCGTGTAGAATTCATCAGTCAGAATTCAGCATATAAAGGTGAAAACAACATGAACGACATTGAATGCAGGAAACTTAACACAGGTACAGCAGTTGTTCGAGTACTGACAAGCAAAAAAGAACCAGTGCAACAATACAGACATAGTCCTGTGGAACTAAGTTACCACGCCCAGAGTTAAGGAAACGGGTATAAGGGAAATGACTAGTTGAATAAGATATGCTTATCTCTAGTGAAGAATGTAACAATAAAGCCAGAAGGAAACAGTGGTTTAAAAATCCTCCTCTCTTTGACCTCATCATCACAGAGTAGAATATAAAAAGGTGACTTTGGAGTGATGAGACAATAAATTATCAACAAGCACATATGATCAACTTATAGACTGCGTGGCAGAAGCAGTGGTGGTTCATGGAGTGAGTTCCCCTATTCCGTGTTGAAGGGAAGTTTGGATCACAACTCATGTACCTCATGTGCAACCTGTCAGGAGAGGCATAGGTGCTGCTAAAATATCAAACAAGTGGCAAGAGAAATGACAAACTAAGACAGTCTAGGAAGAAAATCCTGGTTAACTCCTTGCAAAAAAATTCAGTCAATGACCATGATGAACAAATATAGGCTCCTAATGAAGTAATCATTAATCATTACTGTGCAGGTGTAATATTAGATTTTGAGATAGGCAGTTTAGACCGACCAGTATAAGTAGAATATTGAAGATCAAAAACTATCTTTCTCATAAAATCAAAGATTGATTTTGAGTTTTTATATTTGATTTAATGTAGATAAGCACTTTGTAAAAATTGTCCCTCACAAAATTGCCAGATTAATTCTGGTTATATATAGATCTGGCTTAGAACAAGGTGGAATGAGAAGATGAACAAAGAGATGGTGCAAATAATTACTGCAATCCAAACCCAATCTACTGCCATGAAATTGATTCTGGAATCTTGCGAGCCTCTATAGGGTTTCTGATGCTGCGGATGTTTACAAGAGCAGACAGCCTCATCTTTCTCCTGTGGAGTGATTGGTGGTTTTGAACTACTGACTTCCACGTTGTCCATTGCAATGCAATGAATCACTTATATGACTTTCCAAGCTATAAACCTTGTTACTCCGATAAAATGATCTTTGTTTTCTTGATGAGTCTGAATAAGGAGGTGGAGCAGCATTCTAGCTGATACATGATCCATACAATGTCACCATATATCTTCAGTACATCTTCTATGTTTCTACAATGGTGAGTAGATTTCAGAAGAGTTTAAAGACTAAGATACAGTATAAAGAACATGCTAGTGATCTACTTCTGAGTATAAGGCAATAACTTGATGGTCACAATGGTCTCTTTGGTAAGGAATATGGCAAAACACAAGTGGGTGATGTTTTCTTGGTTGCCCATGGGATTGCCATGAGTTGGAGTGAAAGCAAGTAGAGGGAATTCAGCAACAGTGATGTCCGTAAATAAAGGATGTGAGAAGAAATATTACCAGGCAAACTCTGGTAAATCCGTTGCCTGATGTAGACAAATTCTTTCACAGTTTTCCTCTTGTGAGTTTTAAAATACTCACCTTGTGCTCATAAGGAATGCAAGACTCAAAGAAACTAGTTATTTTTAAAGGAAAAATACATAAAGATCAGTGGTTTCACTATTGGTTGCACATTGAAACCATGGATGTTGCCTAAAATATCTGATACTCAAGTCACAGGCTGGTCCAGGTGAATTAAAATTTGTATTGGTGGGAAGAGACATCAATGTTGTTTCTGTTGTTGTCGTTGCTTTTCATTTTCCAGAGAGTGCCGATACAAAAGTTGAGATTGGGGACCAGTGACATTCATTCACACACATAAGCTGCATATACTGCTCCATTAAACACAAAAAGGAATCTGGGGAATAGATTGGAATTCTATAGACTGAAGATTCTTCAATAGAATGAAGATTCTAGGTGTGTAGAAATAGAGATGTGCATTTTATCAGGAAACCTGAATCATAGCTCTAATAGAATTTTATTAGCTCATTCATGTTACCCATATAGTTGCATCAATTCTAGGAAAGAAAAGGAGAGGAAATTAAAACTTGATATAGGACGCTATGAAAGCAAAATACTATGTAATCAAAGAGAAAAGATCTCTGATTACAGATGCTTGGGTGGCCATCTTTCCCAACCCACAGACACAAAGAAATGACACGGTTGTTGACCTTAAGTTGTTATGCTAAGTAGCTTCTGCAGAGCTTTCTTTATGTCCCTGTTCCTCAGGCTGTAGATGAAGGGGTTCAGCATGGGGGCAACCACGGTGTACATCACAGTGGCCATAGTTCCCTTCTTTGAAGAAGATAAAACAGCTGAACTGAGATATACTCCCACACTTGTTCCGTAAAATAAGCAAACGACTGACAGGTGAGAGCCACAGGTAGAAAAGGCTTTATACTTCCCACCTGATGATGGGACTCTCAGAATGGAGGAAATAATTCGTATATATGAGAAAATGATCCCTGAGACCGGGACGCCACCAAAGAAGGCACCAATAAAATAGAGTAACACGGTACTGGAGAAAGTGTCCGAGCAGGCAATATTGATGAGTTGAGGAGGATCACAGAAGAATTGATAAATTTCCAAATTCATGCAAAAGGTAAGTTGTGATAACATTAAAATATGTAGCAGGAAGTCCAAACAGCTGATAAAAATAGACACCAAAATCAGTAAGCCACAGAGGCGGGGGGTTATGATGACTGTGTAGTGCAGGGGGTGACAGATGGCCACAAACCTATCATAAGCCATCGAAGTCAAGAGAAGACTGTCCATACATCCAAAAAAGGAATAGAAAGACACCTGTGACAGGCAGCCAGCATAGGTGATGGCTTTGCTCTGTGTCTGGATGTTCACAAGCATCTTGGGGACTGTGGTGGAGGTAAAGCCAATGTCAGCCAAGGACAGGTTGGAGAGGAAGAAGTACATGGGGGTGTGGAGGCGGGAGTCATGGGAAACTGACAACATAATGATTAGATTCCCAAATACGGTGACCAGGTACATGGTGAGAAACAGCCCAAAGAGGAGGGGCTGCAGTTCCGGATCCTCGGAGAGACCCAGGAGGAGAAATGCTGAGACACTTGTTATATTCTGAGACTCCATGTTCCTGAGACAGGTTTGAAAAAACAGTTGAAAGGAAAAAGACATCAGCCATTTGTATCTTCACTTAAGAAATACAAAGTAAAGTGTCCATACTTATAGAACGAATACCTCAGTACCTTGAGTTATAATGCTCAGTTATAGAAACTCCATTCTCTCCAAATTCTTTCCGCATGGTGTCTATGATATGTTCGTGTTTTTGTACATGCTCCCTATTTCTTCACTCTTTAACTCTTTAGTGTTACTTGGACAAAATTAGTTTCCATTCAACAACTAGTGCATATTTGTCTTGTGACATTAGTTACAATCTGCTGTGTGTGACATCACCCTTCCTACTTCCTCTCTGGGGTCTGTCTTTCTCTTTCATTCCAATTCCTACCTTCTCTGCTTTGTTCTCAGACAAATGTTCTGATTTTTGCTTCCTGTGGTTGACCATGCTGAGGGGTAAACACCTATATAATGTTATTATTCTCTCTATAGGCTTGTCTATTGCTTTTCTGACAGTTGATCTTTGGAGGTGGCTTTCCTCTGGTCAATACAGGTAGTGGGGTGTCTTCCAGGTCTATGGGAAACATTGTGTTTCCCAGTAATCACTTCTACTAATTTTTTCCCACCCGTCTTTATTGTCCTCAACTTGTCTTTGCTCTGGATGAGGAAAGACCAATATGTGCATCATTGATGGCTGTTAAGATTTTAACATCCTAGTCAGTACACACTAAATTAGGATGAGGAATTGTGGACTTTACTGTGTCAGTTGTCCTAATGTGTCTTAAGTCCGTGGTCCTAAGTCCTCAAGCCCAAAGAGTCATTCTCTCAAGGTGTTTGCTGGTACACACACATTGTAGAGACACAGGGCTGTGTAATGGTAGAAGCAAGGACATTTTAGGATGAAAAATACACTGAAAGTAAAATGTTAAACCCCACCTCCATAAAGGAAACAGACACAATAAGAAATGTCCTTCTCATTAAAGGCAACAGAGGTAAACACATTTATTGTATATACAATCCTGCAACAACAGTGATCTCTAAATATTTAATAGATATGCAGTCTGAATCATTGTGAGATTAGAATTATCCCCACAAATATGTATACATGTGTATTTAAATATAATACATGTATATATTTGAACCAGAATTCACTACCATCAAGTCAAAGGCAACTCATCACGACCATATAGGACAGGGGAGACCTGTCCCCTTGGGTTTCTGAGACTGTCACTCTTTATAGGAGTAGAAAGCCTCATCTTTCTCCCAGAAATATATATTTGATAGAGGAGACTTAACCCCACATATTTAGGATGGAAATGTTATGAAGAAAGATTATCTCCTGGGAAAGGATGTTATGCTCATTAAACACAGGGTTGGAGAGAAAGAGGAAGGCCCTTGATGAGTCGGGTTGACACAGTGGCAACAACCACGGCTCAAGCAGAATAGTTGTGAGGTTGAAGCCAGACCAGGGTTGTGTCCTTCTGTGGATACAGGAGCTCCTCAGTGAGTCTGACAGCACCTCACAACAGCTGCAACATTGTCCCTTTAATGCTTTCTTAATAACATTGAATCATTTTTATCTGTAAACATTTTTCTTGGAAAGGTGACTAACTAGTATAATATTAAAAATATACTCTGATGTTCTCATTCACTACAGCACTGTGTTTTAACTTGAGATGCAGTACGAACTTTTGCTTCAAACACCTTAATGATGCGTAGTATTACTGGGAAAGGTGCCATATTATTTGTCAACGTCTTATACGAACTCTCCTATGAAACTTAGGGTCCCTCTATTCATAGGGCATAATGGTGAATTTTTATATGATGTCATGCACGCAGGACAGGGAAGTGATTCATTATGTTCTTCATGGGGGGGTGGGGGTGGACGTTGGATCAGGTCTGACTCAACAACAACATGCACACACAGCATAGTTTGGATGAGATGTAAGAAAATAAATGGATGTCCTAATTTGCTAATGACATGAATATTTTTCCCAATAAAAAATGTCACCTAATACTGCATGGTTTATTGTGAAGTTATGAAAATATAAGCACATATGAAAATTCTGTGGGAATAGTCATTCCATCATAGATACACATAAAAATTGCCATCTTCTATAAGTAATAAAATACATACTAATCATAGAAAGCTCTACTACAATCCACAGTCTGTGCCATGAAGTCCCCAGTAAGCCAATAACCAAATTCTCTCTTCCTCTCTGTCTCCCTTCCCATTCCTCCTATCATCTGTCTGTCTATCTATCTACCTACCTACCTACTTACCTACCTACCTACCTACCTACCTACCTACCTACCTACCTACCTACCTACCTATCTATATATTTCTCTCAGCTTTTCCCTGTGAAATACATGAGGCTTTATGGAGTGGATCATGATCTTTGTATTCAACAGCTTATCAATGTTCCCAGTGGCTTCCTGTTCGCATCATTTCTGCCTGTCTGCCCCTAGTTGGATATTATTAGACCAATTCTCTTATTCACAGAGCAGGTCACTGAACTGCAAGAAGGAAAATGAAAAGTTCTGCCTCTGTTTGCTGATGTGAAACTAAAGCAGGGTTGAAACAGAACACACACCATCAGCTCTGATGGGGAGACAGAGGCCTGGAACTAAAATTCAGGAGGATGGAGTTTATAGACCAATCTTTGAACATTAAGCTTGAGGTGCATGTTCATCTCTCAACTGCATTCAGTTGGTGCTTTTAGCTGAAAATGAGGATAATTACTTTATCTCTAAGATGTGGGTGGAGAGTAATAAAAGTGTGACAGAGCAAATATTTGATCGTTGGTTTTCCATCAGAATTTTAGTCACTATGGATATATATCATTGACAAGATGTAATGTCACAAGGTATTTAATGTCCTTCATTTGATTACACTCATATGCAAAATATAGAATCATATCATATTGCAGAAAATTTGAGTGTACGATGTGCTGAGATTATGATGTGGAGAAATCTTAAATACTATGTGATTATTTCCCCTTTCTTTTTTCTTTTAGTTGAGTTTTCTTTAATTTCTATGAAAATATCCACAATTTTCCAGACTACTTGGAGATGGTGCATGGTGCATCATATTAAATGGACAGAAATAGATTCCATAAAGAATCCACATATTCAGGCTCTAGTTGATCTTGTCCCTAAGAGTTAAGTATTTGACTGCAAATTCATCAGCAGTTGAAACTTCTCAGCTGCTCTGTTTCCATAAAGGGTTTCTGGAGCCTCCTAAGTCCTGCATGAAGTCAATGCCAACTATAGTGACCTATAGGACAGAGTAGAACTTTCCCTATAGTTTTCTGAGTTCTTTGGGGACTAGAAAGCCCCAAACTTCTCCCCAAAGCTGGCTGGTGGTTTCAAAGTGCTGACTTTGCCCAACTCCTAACTACTCCACTACCGAGATCAGTGGGTTTCAATTGGCTAGTCCTAAAGGACATCCTTGTATGAAAGAAAGTAATCAGCATGTAGAAGCCATGCAACCTACCCTGTGTTCCTGTGACTCAAAGAACAAAGGTCTGTTTTTGTTTAACGTAGACTTGCTGCTGTCTGTGTGATTGCAGTCTAGTCTCTGACAAACAAAGGAGAGGTTCTGGGGAATCAGAGACGAGGGAGTCTTGGTTGTTTCCTTGCAAACATTCACTCTCTGCTCACATAAGAATGACAGGGGAATGTCCTTTCAGGAATCCAGATAAAAAGAAAATCTTTGGCTCCAATTACATCTAGAATTTTTGCTTTACTATACATATCCATCACATATTTAATAATTTCAGTCACCATATTCAGTAATGTGTGTGATATATAATACCTGTTCAATCCTTACAGCAACACAGATCTTTGCTATCATTTATATATCAACTGAGATGACAAAGGGGAGATTCATCAATGTTTGCCTATGCCACAAAGGTAATGATGAGAACAAACTGGATTCAAATTAAAGTAGAGTTCTCGGAGGACCATGCATTAAACAGCTTCACTTGGTTTTCTCCTATTTCCAAATGCATAAAACAGAGATGCAGAGAACCTAACCACATGTTCATCAACATTACAACTTCAAACGGATTTCAGCCTCCCGACTCGAAACTGGACTTGAGAGCCTGCCTAGACCTATCCCTTTTACATTATAAGGGACCAGTGTGCAATCATGAAGCAGAAAGAGGACAGCTGAGATAAAATGCAGGAGTTAGGACAAGATAAAGATCTGTCCTGATTTATAACTTGCCAGAACTTTCTGTGAATCCCTGGATTTCAGACATACTTTCAATCACTAATGCTCCAAGAAGCTCCACTGCTGTGCCTTGCAGTGAACCCAACCAAAGAGCACAGTGAGCAGGGATGTTTGCCTGCAGAGATTAGGGAAATGAGATGCCAGCTTATGTTGGCCAGAGAGACAATGGCCAGTAATTCTCTCTCTCTCTCTCTCTCTCTCTCTCTCTCTCTCTCTCTCTCTCTCTCTCTCTCTCTCTCTCTCTCTCTCTCTCTCACACACACACACACACACACAAAAACCTTACTATAATCAAGTTTGTTCTGAGTAATGGTGACCATACAGGACAGGGTGGGCCAGGCCCTGTGAATTTCTGAGATGTAATTCTTCACGGGAGTATAAAGCCTCCTCTTTATCCGAAGGAGTGGCTGCTTGTTTCTAACTGCTGACCTTGTCATTAGCAGCCCAATGCTTAGCAACTATGCCAGCAGGCCACATCAAAAGGATTTTCCTCTACTTTAAAATCACAATATTTATATTGTTCTTTTGTCTCTGTGTTTGTCTGTAAAGGGAAACAAGGTGCATAAGAAACTTAGTGCAAATCCTGTCACTGGGAATCTTTTAATGAGCATTTGTGATACTGTCATTGCCATCAGTATTGTCAGCACCTACAGTGATGATGGTCTTAAGTCAGAAGGGCCTATTTCCTCCTCCTGGAGAAATGTCTACAAGGGACAACAGAAGAACTCAATTCCAAATGAACTTCCTCAAATATCATCCAGAATAGAAATTTCACAGGCTTTGAGCTGAAGCTTGGCACTTCATGGCCACCTACCTGACCATCCAACATGTGCTGCTTGTCCTGAAGAAGAGAAAAAAGTGCTGCCCAGTCCCTCTGTCCACTGTCTCCCATGGAACTCACTGGACTGCCCTAGATGTGTGCTGGGGCATGACCAAGGAGACTGCTCTACCAACCTTCCCCTACTTGGTGTGAAATGTTGGATGAGGCTCCTTCTGCAGGATTATCAGGAAAAGAACTCAGTCAGGGACTTTCTGAGGCAGGCAACCATTTGAGAGAAGAGGTATGATTATGGAACTTGCTGGATTGATATGGGAAAATTGAAGACCTGGACTGCATAGGCAGTTTATTTACAATTGCAAGGTCATGCGACCCAAATACCAAGAGCTCACACTTAGCCAAATTGGTGCCCATTACTGTAATCTCGGAGGACTTGTTAATATTAATGACAGAGGCAGAGGAGAAAGCCATTGTCTTTGGAATCTGAGTCCTGCTCTTCTAAGGCCAAAATTCACGTGTTCCTCATTTCTACATTGTAGGGGTGTTAACATGAAAAGTCAGACACTTTTAATTTTCCAATTTGAAAAAATCAGAGCATGATTTGCTATCTCAAAGTCATGAACTTCAAAATCTAATTTAAGGAATATCCCGTCTGTATCCTTGGGTGTCGCAAAAGGTTAAGAACTCTGCTACTAGTGGAAAGATTAGCAAATTGAACCCACCTATTGGTTCCAGCACTCTGGTCTGGTAGTGGGTACACCTGGGCTACTAACAGAAAGGTCAGCAGTTCAAAACCACTTGCCACTCAACAGCAGAAGATGAGGCTTTCTACTACTTTACATAGTTAAAATCTGAAACTCACAGGGGCAGTTCTCCTCTGTCCTGGGTCACCGTGAGGCAGCATTGACTCAAGGACAGTGGGTTTTGGGTTTGGAGAGAGGTTCCTTAGAGGACAGGCTTGATGATCCTCTTCCAAAAGGTCACAGCCTTAGAAATCTGTTGGAGGGGAATATTACTCTGCACATAGGAGCCAAGAGTCGGATGCAACTCTATTTTTAAATTAGTATTTCTGTCACTAAGGACAACTTTCAGTAGCTCTTGAATGTGGGTTTTGGTTTGATGCTTGGGGGATTTTAATTTTTGCTAATTTAAAAGACATAATCAATTCTGGTTTTTCTGTGTAGCTAATGAATGCTGGAACATTAGAAAACTATTTGTTTTGTGATACTTATTTGATAGCTTGATTCCTCACTTAAATAGTTCTGTTGTCCTCACCGAAGACTGCACTCAAAATGTTGCCCAGGGGTGTAATCATTTTAAGGCTTGACTGGAAGAAATTAATTTTGGTGATGTTGCACAAGTCCTCTTAAAATGATGTAATATTAAACTAATTTTAACTATTTTAAAAATGTAGTCTCTTCTTTCAATTGAAAATATAATCTAAAATTTGGTATCTGTAAATTCATTGTTTTAAACTTCATGTAATCCATTGAGATTTAGGTCTTTGGTTCTAAGAATCTGATACTATTCCATTGTTTTAAAGTTTTCTTAATCATTTTATTGGGGGCTCATACAATTCTTTTCACAATCCATACAAACATCCATTGTGTCAAACACATTTGTACATTAGTTGTCATCATCATTCTCAAAACATTTGTCCGCACCTTGAGTACTTAATATCAGCTGCTCATTTTCCATTCCCTCCCCACTCCCTCTACCTAAAGATCCCTTCATAATTTATAAATTATTATTATTTTGTCATATGTTACACTTTCCAACATCTCCCCCTGCCTTCTTTTCTGCTCCATCCCCTAGGGAGGAAACTATATGTAGATTTTTGTAATCAGTTCCCCCTTTGTACCCCACATTCCCTCCACCCTCCAGGCATCACTACTCTCATCACTGATCCTGAAGGAGTCCTCTGTCCTGGATTCTCTGTGTTTCCATTTGCTATCTGTACCAATGTAAATCCTCTGGTCTAGCCAGATTTGTAAGGTAGGATTGGGATCATGAGTGGGGTGGGATGTGGAGGAAGCGTTTAAGAACTAGAGGAAAGTTATATGTTTCATTGTTGCTATCCTGTACCCTGACTGGCTCATCTCCTCCCCACAACCCTTCAGGAAGGGGGTGTCCAGTTGCCTACTGATGGGCTTTGAGTCTCCACTCTGCACTCACCCACATTTACAATGAAATGGTTTTTTGTTATTTGATGCTTGATCCCATTGACAGCTTGTGGTCACACAGGCTGGTGCGCTTCTTCCATGTGTGCTTTGTTGCTTCTGAAGTAGATGGCCACTTGTTTATGTTCAAGCTTTGAAGACCCCAGATGCTATATCTTTTGTTAGCCAGGCACCATCAGCTTTCTTCACCACATTTGCTTATGCACACATTTTCCTTAAGCAATTGTGTCGGGAAGGTGTGCATCCTGGAATGCCAATTTAATAGAACAACATGTTTTTGCATTGAGTAAGTGCTTGAGTGGAGGTCCAATGTCCATCTGCTGCCTTAATACTAAACTTATAAATATATGCACATAGATCTGTTTCCACACACTCTTGTATAAATATATTTGCATATGTACATTCCAGTCTTTAGACCTCTCTAAATATCCTTTGTCACCTAGTTCTTTACTCTATTTTCCTTTTACTTTCCTCTTGTCCCACTATCATGCTCAGCCTTCATTTGGGTTTCAGTAATTTCTCTCGGTTACATTGCCCTTGCTGAATACCTACCAGGCCTCTCACAGCCTCCTTGCCACTGATTTTGGATCACTTGTTGCCCCTCTGTCCCTCCTTTGGTCAGCACCACTTCCTTACCCCCGTGTCCCCCTCTCCTGTGCCCCTTGGAACCATTTGTCCGACTGATTGTTTTCTCCTCCAGAAAACTATTCATCCAATCTATCTTTTCTAGATAGATCTGTAGAGATAATAATATGCAACTAAAATCAAGCCATAGCAAGATAGGTGATGAGTGAGAACACAGCGATGACAACAAAAAAGGAAACCAATTTCCCATAGAAGAACAGATTAATTAAAAGGAAAAAATTAAAAAGAAAGAAAAACCTGTAAATAGATCAAGGTCTGATTTTGGATCTGTAGGTGTGTCCTTCAGTTAGGTCCAACGGGGTACCATGCTCTGGCCCCAGAGTCTGTCCTTTGTCCTCCCTCAGGGGCTCCCTGCTCTGCCCCCACGGTTCCTCTGCCGCACACTTTTAGTGGTTTGCCTAGGTGTCACAGTGTCAGTCTGGGCCAGTTCAGACACTGATTTCCAGGCAAAGGGATTACCTTGCTCTAGTGAAAAGGCTCCACAGGGCTCTCTTGATGTCCCTGTTCCTCAGGTTGTAGATGAAGGGATTTAGCATAGGGGTGACCACCGTGTACATCACTGAGGCCATGGCATCTTTCCTGGGGGAAGATGAGACAGCTGAACTGAGGTACACTCCAAGACCTGTTCCATAGAATGAAGAAACAACTTACAGGTGAGAGCCACAGGTGGAAAAGGCTTTATACTTCCCACTCAGAATAGAGGAAACTATTCTATAATAAAAGAAAAGAATCCCTGCAATTGGAAGAAAGCCAGACAGGGCACCGACAACATACATCACTATGTTATCAGTGAATGCGTCAGAACAGGCAAGATTGAGAAGTTGAGATGGGTCACAGAAGAAATGAGCAATTTCCACTTCCTTGAAATAAGTAACTTGCAACACTACCGAATTGTGCAACTGGGAGACCAAAAGGCTGATGAAAATGGACACCCAAACCAGTAAGCCACATAGGCGGGGATTCATGATAACCCGGTAGTGCAATGGGTGACAGATGGCCACAAATCGGTCATAGGCCATCACAGCCAGGAGCAGACTGTCCAAACATCCCAAAAGCATGAAAAACGACATCTGGGTCAGGCATCCTGCATAGGAAATGACTCTGCTGTGAGTTTGGATGTCTGCCATCAACTTTGGGACTGTGGTGGATGTGAAACCAATGTCAGTCAAAGACAGGTTGGAGAGAAAGAAGTACATGGGGGTGTGCAGCTGGGCATCATAGCTGACAGCCAGGATGATGATCAGGTTCCCAAGCACAGTAACCAGGTATGCGAACAGAAACATCCCAAAGAGAAGTGGCTGGAGGTCCGAATCCTCAGAGAGCCCCAGCAGGACGAATTCTGAGACATATGTAAGGTTCTGTGGTTCCATGTGGCTGAAGCATCTTTTGGAAAATAAAAGAGTTAAGGGAACAACTAATTGGCACTATGTCCTCATTTGGAATTGAAAAAATCCATATGTGTTCATACTTTACCGCAATATCTTTAGCAAGGTTGCTGAGTCATTGTAAACCTGTTCTCCTTAGAACTCTGTCCTTTTGGTGTCTATGTGAATCCCCCACATTAGATACACAGAGCTGAAGAATGTCAGAAGAACAAGCACATTTAGAGAATACAAATCTATGATCCAAGTAAGTTACCACCCTCCCCTTCTAAATGAAGCAAATGAATTAAGAATCATCCTTTTAGGAAAAAATCTGTAGTAAATAAAGGAATTTTGGTTTTTGCTGTTATATTTAGGTGCAACTGAGTGAGTTCCAACTCATTTCAAGTGGTTTTCCATCAATTGCTAGAACTTTGTTCTGACCAATTCCCTCAGTGCAACTTCCTTCAAT
Organism: Tenrec ecaudatus; assembly: GCF_050624435.1. Taxonomy (NCBI): domain Eukaryota; kingdom Metazoa; phylum Chordata; class Mammalia; order Afrosoricida; family Tenrecidae; genus Tenrec; species Tenrec ecaudatus. The sequence goes on along the minus strand of NC_134530.1, from coordinate 11,498,378 downwards.
GCCACTGCTTGGTCTTATGCTTCCACTTGAAATGTTTGCAAGTCAGCTCATTTTTTTTTTGGTACAAGAACTGTGCAGTCTCTTCATATTCTTTTGATGTTGCCTGCATTGTTCAATATTTTTCCCTTAGAGTCCTTCAATGTTATTTCTCAAGGCTTGAATTATTAATTCCAGATTTTTTATTTTTCAGCTTGATAAATACAGAATGTATTCTTCCCTTTTGATTTTCTAACTCTAAGTCTTTGTACATGTCACTGTCATAGTTTACTCCACCTACTTGAGTCACCCATTGAAATCTTTCACTTATTTTACTTTGCTATTTCTTCCATTCATTTTCAATACTCTACATTCAAGAGCAGGTTAGAGTCTCTTAAGACATCCATTTTAGTCCTTTTCCCCCCTTGTCTTTATAATGACCTTTAACTTTCTTCATGTAATGGCCTCCTTGATGTCGTCCCACAACTCATCTGGTCAGGTAATCAGCATTCAGTTTGTCAGATCTATTGGAGATGGTCTCTAAATTTAGGTGGGATATGCTAAAGATTCTACTTTGGCTTTCAGGACTTGTTTTTTCTTCATTTTCAACTTGAGTTTGTATAGGACTGCAAGGTGGCTGTGTGTTTGAATACAAGCCTTTAAGATCGAACGCACCATTCTAATTGATAGCACTATCTTCTTACTTCACTACTCTTTGATGTAGCACCGTTATCTTCAATGATCACTTCCTGAAGGTGAGTATCGACCAGGTGAGTGCTCCCATTCTGGGAAAGAAGCTCACCTATATTCCTTGCTTCTGAATTCCAAGTTGAAGGATCTTACCATGAAAAGCAGACACTTTTCCTTTTGGCTTTTCCATTTAAAAATGAGTGTAATTTTCTATTCACAAGCCCATTGACTTCATAATTGAATTTAGGGACGATTTGGTCTCCTTTTTCCTTAATTTTTTCAAAACCATTTTAGTGGGAGTTAATACAGATATATGAATCTATGGCTCAATAACATCAAGCAGTATTGTACACTTGCTACCACAATCAATTTTTTTCTTTTTAAATCAGTTTATTGGGGGCTCTTCTCACAACATATATATCCATCCATTGTGTCAAGCACATTTGAACGTTTGTTGTCATCATCATTTTCAGAATGTTTTCTTTCTACTTGAGCCCTTGGTATTGGCTCGTCATTAATATCCCTCGCTCCGCCAGTTTCCCTCCCTCATGAACCCTTGTTTATAAATTATTATTAATTTTTCATGTCTTACAATGATCAATGTCTCACTTCACCCACTTTGGGTCTTTATAGAAGTGCATTGGGGGGGGGAAATATTTAAGAGCTCAGCCAGTAGCTGAAAGGTTGGTCATCTGGAGCCACACAGAGGTGCCATAGGTGACAGGTCTGGCAACTGGCTTTTATCTTTTGTTAAGTATATAACCAGTTGGTATCCTGAACTAATGAAAACCAAGATAGTGTTTTACCTTATTTGTAGTTTCCTGAAAATCTAAGAGAACTATTTAAGACACAAATAGCAGAAATATGATATTACTACTTTAACAATGTACAACCTTGATCAAGACATCATGTAAAATCATCTTTTGTCCCCTGAGTATGCTCAGTAATATAACAAGATTAGACATTTCACAAATACCCTAGGAACAATTGCGAGGATGGCACAGGACTGGGTAATGTTTCCTTCTGCTGTGCATAAGGTCACTACAGGTCAGCTCCCCGTGATGTCACCTAACAACCGCAGCAGCACAAAGACCTTTATTCCCCCTGTAGAGTTCATCAGTCAGAATTCAGCACATAGAGTTGAAAACACCCCGAACAGCACTGAATACAGGAAACTTAACACAGGTAACACGGTTGTTCAAGTACTGACAAGCCAAAAAAGACCAGTGCACCCATACAGACAGAGACGTGTGGAACTATGTTGCCACACCCTGAGATAAGGAAACAGGTATAAGGTAAATGTCCAGTTGAATAAGGTGTGCTTATCTCTAGTGAAGAATATAAAAATAAAGCCAGAAGGAAACGTGGTGGTTTAAAAATCCTCCTCTTTTTGACCCCACCATCACAGAGTAGATTATAGAAGGGTGAATTTGGAGTAAGGAGACAATACTTTATCAACAAGCACAGATGACCAATTTACAGCATATGTGGCAGAAGCAGTGGTGGTTCATGGACCGAGTTCCCCTCTTCCATGTGGGAGAGCAATCTGAATCCCAACTCATGTACCTCATGTGCAACCTGTCAGGAGAGGCCTAGGTGCTGCTAAAATATCAAACAGGTGGCAAGAGAGATGTGACACTAAAATGGTCTAGGAAGAAAATCCTGGTGAACTCCTTGCAAAAAATCAGGCATTGTAATAATAATTTGTAAATTATCAGGGGCTCATAGGGGAGGGGAGACTGGGGAGGGAGGGGAAAATTTTCGGAGCTGATACCAAGGGCTCTAGTAGAAATCAAATGTTTTGAAATGATGATGGCAATATATGTACAAATGTGCTTGACACAATGGATGTAAGTATGGATTGTGATAAGAGTTGTATGAGCTTCTGATAAAATGATTTAAAAAATCAGGCAAGGACAATGATGAAAAATATAGGCTCCTAAAGAAATAGTAATTTATCATTACTGTGCAGGTGAAATATTATGTGGTAAGATAGACAGTTTAGACTGACCGGTATATGTAGAATATTGAAGATCAAAAACTATCTTTCTTTGTCATAAATGCAAAGATTAATTTTGAGTTTCTGTATTTAATTTAAAGTAGCTAAGCGCTTTGTAAATATTGTCCCTCACAGAATAGCCAGGTTAATTGTGGTTAGATATGGATCTGGCCTAGAACAAGGTGGAATGAGTAGATGGGCAAAGAGATGGTGCAAATAATTACTGCAACCCAAACCCAATGTACTGCCATGAAACCGATTCCAGTTTCTTGTGAGCTGATATAGCATTTCTGACCCTGCGGATTATAATGAGAGCAGTTAGCCTCATCTTTTTCCTGTAGAGTGATTGGTGGTTTTGAACTGCTGACCTCAAAGTTGTCCATTGTAATCCAATTAATCACTTATATGGCTTTCCTGCCCATAACCTTTGTTACTCCCATAAAATGATCTTTGTTTACCTGAGGAGTCTGAATAAGGAGGTGGAGCAGTATACTAGCTGGTTTATGATCCATACAAAGTCACCATATATTTTCAGTACATCTTGCATAATTCTATAATGGTGAATAGATTTCTGAAGAGTTCCAAGACTAAGCTACTGTATAAAGAACGTTCTAGTGATCTACTTCCAAATATTAGCCAATGATAACTTGTGGGTCACAATGGTGCAAGTGGTAATGGATATGGCAGAAAACAAGTGGGCAGTGTTTTCTCTGTTGCCCGAGGGATTGCCATGAATTTGAGGGACAGCAAGTAGAGGGAAGTCAGCAACAATGATGTGTGTGAATAAAGCATGTGAGAAGAAATAGTATCAGGCACACTGGGGAAATCCCTTGCCTGTTGTAGATAAGTTCTTTCACATTTTCCCTCTTGTGAGTTTTAAAATACTCAGCTGTGCTCATAAGGAGTGAAAGACTTTAAGCAAACTATTCATTTTTGAAGGAAAGGCCCATAAAGGTGAATGATTTTTCCCTTGGCTGCACATTCAAACCTTATGGGTGGTGTTTTAAAAATCTGATGTTCAAGTCAAAGGCTGGTCTGGGTGAATCAAAACGTTTATTGGTGGGAGGAGACAACAATGTTTTTTGTTTTTCATTTCCAGATAATGCCAATACAAAGTTGAGATTGGGGACCAGTGATATTCATTCACACACATAGGTAGCATGCACTGCTCCATTAAACATAAAAAGGAATCTGGGGAATAGATTGGAATTCTATAGAATGAAGATTCTTCAATAGAATGAAGATACTAGGTGTGTAGAAATAGAGTTGGGCATTCTATCAGTAAACCTGAATCATAGCTGTAATGAAATTTTATTAAGCTCATTCATGCTACCCATGTATTTCCAACAATTCTATGAAAGAAATGATAGAGGAAATTAAAACACCAGATAACACGCTATGAAAGCTACAAAATTATGTAACCCAAGAGGAAAGATTTCTGATTGCAGATGCTTGGGTTGGCCTTCTTTGCCAACCCACAGACACAAAGAGATGACATGAGTGTTGAACTTAAGTTGTTCTGCCGAGGAGCTTCTGCAGACCGTTCTTAATGTCCCTGTTCCTCAGGCTGTAGATGAAAGGGTTCAGCATGGGGGTGACCACAGTGTACATCACAGTGGCCAAAGCACCCTTCTTTGAAGGAGATAAAACAGCTGAACTGAGATAAACTCCAGTCACTGTTCCATAAAATAAGCAAACGACGGACAGGTGAGAGCCACAGGTGGAAAAGGCTTTATACTTCCCACCTGATGATGGGACTCTCAGAATGGAGGAAATAATTCGTATATATGAGAAAATGATCCCTGAGACCGGGACACCACCAAAGAAGGCACCAATAAAATAGAGTAACACGGTACTGGTGGAAGTGTCCGAGCAGGCAATATTGATGAGTTGGGGAGGATCACAGAAGAATTGATAAATTTCCAAATTCATGCAGAAGGTAAGCTGTGACACCATTAAAATATGTAGCAGGAAGTCCAAAAAGCTGACAAAAATAGACACCAAAATCAGTAAGCCACAGAGGCGGGGGGTTATGATGACTGTGTAGTGCAGGGGGTGACAGATGGCCACAAACCTATCATAAGCCATCGAAGTCAAGAGAAGACTGTCCATACATCCGAAAAAGGCATAAAACGACACCTGGGTCAGGCAGCCAGCATAGGTGATGGATTTGCTCTTTGTCTGGATGTTCACAAGCATCTTGGGGACTGTGGTGGAGGTAAAGCCAATGTCAGCCAAGGACAGGTTGGAGAGGAAGAAGTACATGGGGGTGTGGAGGCGGGGGTCAGAGGCAACTGCCAGCATAATGAGTAGATTCCCAAATACGGTGACCAGGTACATGGTGAGAAACAGCCCAAAGAGGAGGGGCTGCAGTTCCGGATCCTCAGAGAGACCCAGGAGGAGAAATGCTGAGACCCTCGTTACATTCTGAGACTCCATGTTCCTGAGACAGCTTTCAAAAACATGTCGAAAGGAAAAGGACATCAGCCGTTTGTCTGTATCTTCACTTAAGAAATTCACAGTAAAGTGTTCATTCTTATGGAACGAATACCTCATTACATTAAGTTACAAACTCAGTTATAGAAACACCATTCTCTCCAAAGTCTTTCTGCTTGGGGTTTGTGATATGCTCGTGTTTCTGCGCATGCTCCCCATGTCTTTACCCTTCTATTGTTTACTGTTACTTGGACAAAATTAGTTTCTATTCACCAACTTGTGCATAATTTGTCTTGTGACATTAGCTACAATCCCCTGAGTGTGACAGCACCCTTCCTACTTCCTCTCTGGGGTCTCTTTCTCTTTCTTGCCCATTCTTACCATCTCTCCTTTGTTCTCAGTTTTGCTTCCTGTGGTTGACCATGCTGAGGGGTCAACTCAGTGGTGTTATTATTCTCTCTATAGACTTGTCTATTGCTTGTCTGACAGTTGATCTTCGGAGGTGGCTTTCCTTCCAGGCTTGAAAAGTGTCTAAGATTCATAGCATAAGTTGCTCCCCCGATCTCTATCTGACCAACACACGTGGCCTTTTTCACGATTCTGAATTTTGTTCTACATTTGTTTCTCCCTCTCTGTTCAGAACCTTCAGTTTTGACTGATTAGAATGACCGGTAAAGGTTGTGGTATTTCTTCCAGGTCTATGTGAAATATGGTTTGTGTTTCCCATTAATCATTTCTACTAATTTTTCCCGTAAGTCTTTAATTTCCTTAACTGTCTTTGTTCTGGATGAGGAAAGATCAATATTTGAATCATTGATGGCTGTCACAGATTTTAAGATCCCAGTCAGTACACATGAAATTAGGATGTGGAATTGGGGACTTTACCGTATCAGTTGTCCTAATGTGTCCTATGTCTGTGGTCCTAAGTCCTCAAGCCCAAAGACTCATTCCCTCAAGGTGTTTGCTGGTACACACACATTGTAGAGACACAGGGCTGTATAATCGTAGAAGCAAGGACATTTTAGGATGATAAATACACAAAAAAGTAAAATGTCAAACCCCACCCCAATAAAGGAAACAGACGCAATAAGAAATTTCCTTCTCATTAAAAGCAACAGAGGTAAACACATTTATTTTATATACAATCCTCTAACAACAGTGATCTCTAAGTATTTTAATGTATATGCAGTCTGAATCATTGTGAGATTAGAATTATCCCCACAAGTATGTATACATGTGTATTTAAATATATGTGTATATTTGAACCAGAACTCACTACCATCAAGTCGATGCCAACTCATCACGGCCATATAGGACAGGGGAGACCTGTCCCCTTGGGTGTCTGAGACTGTCACTCTTTATAGGAGTAGAAAGCCTCATCCTTCTCCCAGAAATATAAATATATATTTGATAGAGGAGACGTAACCCCACATATTTTGGATGGACATGTTATGAAGAAAGACTATTCCGTGGGAAAGAAATTATGCTTAGTAAAATGCAGGGTCGGAGAGAAAGAGGAAGGCCCTTGATGAGGCGGGTGGACATAGTGGCAGCAACAAGGCTCAAGCAGAACAGTTATGAGGTTGAAGACAGATTAGGGATCGTGTCCTTCTGTGGATACAGAATATCCCCAGTGAGTCTGGCAGCACCTCACAACAACTGCAACGTTGTCCCTTCAATGCTTTCATAATAACATTGAACCAGATTTATCTGTAAACATTTTTCTTGGAAAGGTTGACTAACTAGCATAATATTAAAAAGATACTCTGATGTTCTCATTCACTACAGCACTGTGTTTTAACTTGAGATAAGGTACGAACATCTGCTTCAAACGCTTTAATGATGTTTAGTATTACTGGGAAAGGTGCCATTTTATTTGTCAACGTCTTATACTAACTCTCCTATGAAACTTAAGTGTCCCTCTATTTGTAGGGCGCAGTTGTGAGTTTCTATCTGATGTTGTACATGCAGGACAGGGAAGTGATTCATTCTGTTCTTCACAGCGGGGGGCGCTGGGTCAGGACTGACTCAACAACAACAAGCACACACAGTGTAGTTTGGATAAGATGTAAAAAATAAATGGATGTCCAAATTTGCTAATGACGTGAACATTTTTCCCAATAAAAATGTCACCTAACACTCCATGCTTTATTGTGTAGTTATGAAAATATAAATACCTATGAAAATTCTGTGGGAATAGTCATTCCATCATAGATCCACATAAAAATTGCCATCTTCTATAGGTAATAAAATACATACTAATCATAGAAAATTCTAATACAATCCACAGCTTGTGCTGTGAAGTCTCCAGTAAGCCATTAACCCAGTTCTGTCTCCCTCTCCATCTCCTTTCCTATTCCTCCTATCATCTGTCTATCTATCTATCTATCTACCTACCTACCTACCTACCTACCTACCTACCTACCTACCTACCTATATATTTCTCTCAGCTTTTCCCTGTGAAATACATGAGGCTTTATAGAGTGGAGCATGATCTTTGTAGTCAACAGCTTATCAATGTTCCCAGTGGCTTCCTGTTCGCATCATTTCTGCCTGTCTGCCCCTAGTTGGATATTATTAGACCAATTCTCTTATTCACAGAGCAGCTCACCGAACTGCAAGAAGGAGAATGAAAAGTTCTGCCTCTGTTGGCTGATGTGAAACTAAAGCAGGGTTGAAACAGAGCACACACCATCAGCTCTGATGGGGAGACAGAGGCCTGGAACTAAAATTCAGGAGGATGGAGTTTATAGACCAATCTTTGAACATTAAGCTTGAGGTGTATGTTCATCGCTCAATTGCATTCAGTTGGTGCCTTTAGCTTAAAATGAGGATAATTACTTTATCTCTAAGATGTGGGTGGAGAGTAATAAAAGTGTGACAGAGCAAATATTTGATCGTTGGTTTTCCATCAGAATTTTAGTCACTATGGATATTTATCATTGACAAGATGTAATGTCACAAGGTATTTAATGTCCTTCATTTGATTCTATATATGGAAAATATAAAATCTTATTCTATAACAGAAAATCTGAGTATACGATGTGCTGAGAGTATGATGTGGAGAAATCTTAAATACTATATGATTAATTCCCCCTTTTTTCTGTTCTTACTTCTTGGAGTTTAATTTTCTTTTAATTTCTATGAAAATATTCACAATTTTCAAGACCACTTGAACATGGTGCATCGTATTAAATGAACACAAATAGATTTCATAAAGACTCCACATATACAGATGCTAGTTGATTTTGCCTCTAAGAGTTAAATATTTCGCTGCAAATTCATCAGCTGTTGATACTTATCAGCAGCTCTGTTGCCATAAAAGGTTCCTAGAGCCTCTAAATTCTATGGCTCAGTTCTACTCTGTCCTTCAGAAGAGCTGGGAATTGGAGTCGATTCAAGAGCTCAAAAACTCATTGCCATCAAGTCAATGCCAACAATACATAGTGACCTATAGGACAGAGTAGAACTTCCCCTGCAAGTTTCTGGGACCTTCGGGGACTAGAAAGCCCCCAAATTCTCCCTCAAAACAGGCTGGTGGTATCAAACTGCTGACTTTGCCCAACTCCTAACCAATTCACTACTGAGCTTGGTGGGTTTCAACTGGCTAGTCCTACAGGACATCCTCATATGAAAGAAATTACTCAGCGTGTGGAGGCCATGCATCCTACCCTGTGTTCCTGTGACGCAAAGAACAAAGGTCTATTTTTGTTTAATGTAGACTTGCTGCTGTCTGTGTGATTGCAGTCTAGTCTCTGACAAATGTAGGAGAGGTTCTGGGCAATCAGAGACGAGGGAGTCTTGTTGTTTCCTTGCAAGCATTCACTCTCTGCTCACATAAGAATGACAAGGGAATGGCCCTTCAGCAATCCAGAGAAAAATCAAAATCTTTGGCTCTAATTACATCTAGAATTTTTGCTTTACTATACATATCCATCACATATTTAATCATTTCAGGCACCATATTCAGTAATGTGTGTAATACATTTTACCTGTTCAATCCTTACAGCAATGCAGATCCTTTGCTGTCATGCATGGATCAACTGAGATGACAAAGGGGAGATTCATCAATATTTGCCTATGCCACAAAGGTAATGAGAACAAACTGAATTCAAATTAGAGTACAGTTCTCCGAGGCCCATGCACTAAATAGCTTCACTTTTTTTCCTCCTATTTCAAAATGTATAAAGTGGATGTCCAGAGAACCTAACCACACGATCATCAGCATTACAACATCAAACGGATTCCAGTCTCCTGACTCGAAACTGGACCCAAGAGCCTGGCTAGACCTCTCCCTTTTACATTATAAGGGACCAGTGTGCAATCATGAAGCAGAAAGAGGACAGCTGAGATAAAATGCAGGAGTTAGGACAAGATAAAGATCTGTCCTGATTTATAACTTGCCAGAACTTTCTGTGAGTCCCTTGATTTCAGACATAGTTTCAATTGCTAATGCCCCAAGAAGCTCCACTGCTGTGCCTTGTAGTGATCCTTGAATCCACCAAATAGAGAGCACAGTGAGCAGGGATGTTTGCCTGCAGAGATTAGGGAAATAAGATGCCAGCTTGTTGGCAAGAGAGACAATGGCCAGAGTTTCTATACCCAGCAATTCTCTCTCTCTCTCTCTCTCATACATACATACATACATAGATACACACACACACACACACACACACAAACCCCTTAATACGATCAAGTCAGTCCTGACTAATGGTTACCCTGTAGGACAGGGTGGACCTGCCCCAGTTAAGTTCTAAGATGTAATTCTTCACGCAGTCGAAAGCCTCCTCTTTCTCCCAAGGCGTGGCTGCTTGTTTCTGACTTCTGACCTTGCCATTAGCAGCCTAATGCTTAGTAACTATGCCAGCAGGCCACATCAAAAGGCGGTAGCCTTTCCCTCTTCTGTAAAATTACAATAATATATACTGTTCTTTGTGTATGTTGATTGTCTGTAAAGGGAAACAAGGTACATGAAAAACCTTAGTGCAAATCCTGTCACTGGGAATCTTTTAATGAGCATTTGTGGTACTGTCGTTACCATTAGTATCGTCAGCACCTACAACTCAGTGGTAACGCTCTCAAGCCAGAAGGACCTATTTCCTCTTCCTGGAGAAATGTCTACAAGGGACAACAAACAGAAGAACTCAATTCCAAATGAACTTCCTCAAACCTCAACCAGAATAGAAATTTCACATGCTTTGAGCTGAAGCTTGGCACTTCATGGCCACCTACCTGACCATCCAACATGTGCTGCTTGTCCTGAAGAAGAGAAAACAGTGCTTCCCAGTCCCTCTGTCCACTTTCTCCCATGGAACTCACTGTACTGCCCTAGATGTGTGCTGGGGCATGACCAAGGAGGCTGCTCTACCAACCTTCCCCTACTTGGTGGGCAATGGTGGTTGAGGCTCCTTCTGCAGGATTATCAGGAAAACAACTCAGTCAGGGACTTTCTGAGGCAGGCAAGTATTTGAGAGAAGTGGTATGATTATGGAACTTGCTGGATTGATATGGGAAAATTGAAGACCTGGATGGCATAGGCAGTTTATTTACAATTGCAAGGTCATGCGACCCAAATACCAGGAGCTCACACTTAGCCAAATTGGTGCCCATTACTGTAATCTCGGAGGACTTGTTAATATTAATGACAGAGGCAGAGGAGAAAGCCATTGTCCTTGGAATCTGGGTTCTGCTCTTCTAAGGCCCAAACTCATCGTGTTCCTCATTTCTACATTGTAGGGGTGTTAACATGAAAAATCAGACACTTTATTTTCCAATTAAAAAAATCAGAGCATGATTTGCTATCTCAAACTCATGAACTTCAAAATCTTATTTAAGAACATTCAGTCTTTATCCGTGGGTATTGCAAAAGGGGAAGTACTGTGTGCTACTAGCGGAAGATTAGCAAATTGAACCCACCTATAGGTTCCAGCACCCTGGTGAGGTAGTGGGTACACCTGGACTGCTAACAGAAAGTCAGCAGTTCAAAACCACTTGCCACTCAACAGCAGAAAAATGAGGCTTTCTACTTCTGTTCATAGATAAAATATCTGAAGCTCACAGGGGCTGTTCTCCCCTGTCCTGGGTCACCATGAGGCAGCATTGACTCAACGACAGTGGGTTTTGAGTTTGGGGAGAGGTTCCTTGGCGGACAGGCTTGATGATCCTCTTCCAAAAGGTCACAGCCTTAGAAATCTGTTGGAGGGGAATATTACTCTGCACATAGGAGCCAAGAGTCAGACTCAACTCCATTTTTAAATTAGTGTTTCTGTCACTAAGGACAACTTTCAGTAGCTCTTGAATGTGGTTTTTGGTTTGATGTTTGGGGGATTTTAATTTTTGCTAATTTAAATGACATCATCAATTCTCGTTTTTCTGTGTAGTTAATGAATGCTGGAACATTAGAAAACTATTTGTTTTGTGATACTTATTTAATAGCTTGATTCCTCACTTAAATATTTCTGTTGTCCTCACCGAAGACTGCACTCAAAATGTTGCCCAGGGGTGTAATCATTTTAAGGATTGACAGGAAGAAATTGAACTCAAAGGTCACTCAGGTGTCACTTAGCAAGATTAAGTTCCTCAAAGACTGTTGGTAGAGGCCTCCTTCGTCTTCTGTTCATAATATTATTGTGTAAATCCACCCCCTTCCCCCATCATCCCTCTGTCAGTGGATCATGCTGTGGTAGCCTGTGTGTTGCTGTGATGCTGGAAGCGGTGACATCAGTTACTTCAAAGCCCAGCAGGGTCACCCAGTGGAGCTTCAAGACTAAGAGTAGACAACTAAGAAGGATTTGCTGCACACTTCAGAAGAAGTAGTCACTGAGAACATTATGCATAGCTTTGAAACACTGTCAGCTATTGAAGGCCTAACATATGGAAGATGTGTGTTCTCTGAGCTATGCTAGAACACAGGCCCCTTCCTCTTAGGGCACTGGGATTTAACTGTAGGAGAGCTGCTGTCTCATAATCCACCATGGTCACAGGAGTGTTTGGGAGGTTCATTTGTTGATGTGTGTGACACAAGATAGGGAGAAACAGCTGCAAAAATCTGCTGATGGTCAGAACTCAGAATGTGTGAAGTATGAATCTAGGACAACGTGAAATGCTCAAAAATGAAACTGAACATGTAAAGATCAATACACTAGGCATGAGTGGGGAAAAATCATAAGATTAATTATGCCAGGAATAACATGATCAAAAGAAATGCCATGGCATTCATTGTCAAAAAGGGTGTTTCTAGATGAAGGACATTATCAATAGAATTACACTATGCCCCAGAGGGATGATTGATAATATTCTCTATCATCAAATAAAAATGATGTTTCTAAAATGAACCTGAGATATATACAAACCAAAGATATAGGAATAGATTTGGGGGGGGTCACACTTATTTCTAGTCCTAATCTAAGAAAAATAAGATCTTATGACAGCCCCGCGTGACAAAATGATCACTGAAATCATGGGTGCTCTAGCAAAGTGTGGTGCAGAAACCAGTTAGTGCCTGCCTATCAGAAAGAACCGTATCTGGGGTCTTAAAGGTCTGTGTTAACACAAGCAGCTACATGAGTGAGGGTCAACTACGTTCAGAGAAGGAGCACAGCGATGCATGTGATCAAGGACTGGAAACCATGCGATACAAATAGAAGCAGAGAACGGTAGCAGAGCTTACATTGTGAGCACTTGGTTTTCAGAAGGCTATGGGTGACAGTGGAACCCCAAAATCCATTTGCAGAATCCCCACATAGAATAAGCCTCGGGTGAATCCCCTCTGACCAGAATCCATGGATTTGAATAATTTTGTTATCAAATAGAGAGCCTTATAAAATGTATTATGGCAGATGTAGTTAGGCTAAAATGTAATAACATATCACTTCATCTCTCTTTTGATCCAAATTGTTTCAGATTTTAATATTTTCTTTTGAGTTTTTCTTTGTTTTCTTTTTTCATTGTGGTTGGTTTCATTTTGTTGTTTGCTTCCTGTTTGTGGTTTGAATGGTTTTCTGTATATGATATCCAGGAGTGGTAAATCTAGAGATTGGCTTAATCTGTAGTAGCCGGTTTAATAATTATCTAAGAAAATGATAGTGAAGGCTTGGGGGAAATTGGGAACTGGCAACAATAAGTATGAAAACAAAATGTTCTGAAATTTATTATGGTGATGTTGCACAAGTCCTCTTAATATGATGTAATATTAAACTAATTTAAACTATATTTAAAATGTAGTCTCTTCTTTTAATTGAAAATATAACCTATAATTTTGATATCTGTAAACTCATTGTTTTAAACATCATGTACTCTATGGAGATTTAGGTCTTTGATTCCAAGAATCTGATACTATTCCATTTTTTTTTAAAGTTTTTTAAATCATTCTATTGGGGGCTCATACAATTCTTCTCACAATCCATACATACATCCATTGTTTCAAGCACATATGTACATTTGTTGCCATCATCATTCTCAAAACATTTGCCTCCACTTGAGTCCCTAATATCAGCTGCTCATTTTCCCCTCCCTCCCACTTCCCCCTACCTCATGAACCTTTCATAATTCATAAATTATTATTATTTTGTCATATATTACACTTTTGACGTCTCCCCCCCCACCCTCTTCTCTGCTGTCCATGCCCCAGGGAGGAGACTATACATAGATTTTTGTAATCTGTTCCCCCTTTGCACCCCACATTCCCTCCACCCTCCAGACATCACCACTCTCACCACTGGTCCTGAAGGACTCATCTGTCCTGGGTTCTCTGTGTTTCCAGTAGCTATCTGTACCAATGTAAATCCTCTGATCTAGCCAGATTTGTAAGATAGGATTGGGATCATGATAGTGGGGTAGGACAAGAGGAAGCGTTTAAGAACTAGAGGAAAGTTATATGTTTCATAATTGCTACCCTGCATCCTGACTGGCTCATCTCCTCCCCACAACCCTTCAGTAAGGGGGTGTCCAGTTGCCTACCGATGGGCTTTAAGTCTCCACTCTGCACTCACCCACCTTTACAATGATATGATTTTTTGTTCTTTGATGCTTGATCCCTTCGACAGCTCGTGGTCGCAGAGGCTGGTGCACTTCTTCCATGTGGGCTCTGTTGCTTCTGAACTAGATGGCCACTTGTTTATCTTCAAACCTTTAAGACCCCAGATGCTATATCTTTTGGTAGCCGAGCACCATCAGCTTTCTTCACCACATTGGGTGGGGAAGAAATAGGAGAGGCAGGGGGGCAGTTAAATGGGTGGGGGAGAAACAGGAGATGGGGAGGGTGGTGAAATGGGTGGGGAAGAAATAGGAGAGGTGGAGGGCGGGAAATGGGTGGGGCCGGAGCAGAAGGTTGTGATTATGGTGCAACCACCAAGTGAGGGGTGGTGTTATGGTGGTTGTAGAAGAAGGGGGGGCTGGGCATAAGGTGGTGGAGATTGGGAGGAAGGGGGATTAGGGTGAAAGTGAGAAAGGGGTTGAGGGGGAAGTCCAAGGGTTTCTGGATCCTCAGTCAATGCCGCAGATGGGGGGGTGGGGGTGGGGGTTGGGAGGCATGGTAAGAGAGTCTGGAGAGGTTTCAGGCTTTTGTTTTTCTGCCCCGCTCTTTTCAGTAGATTTAGCTAAAAGAAACTGTGAAGGAGAGCACCGGGCACACAGGGAAGGATGAGCATGGAGGTCCCAAAAAACCTGAACAATACGGGACTTCAGATCATTTTTTGGAACGGCTGCAGAAGTTGTCTAAGTCCGTAAGAACACCGAAACCAAAAGTATCCTCAGAGGGCCACCTGGAATGGTTATCCAAAGGGTATTGAAGCCATTCAGTGGTACACAGAAAGACGAGCTGCTTTCTGCTGAGGCTGTGAGAAACCCAATCTGGAAAAATTTTGGAGAGGGCAAACCAAAGGGGTTTTAGGATCAGTCTTGGACTCGGTATTGCCCATGGTGCCCCGATGCTTTGGAGAGTTATCCCTCAAGACAAGGCATCCCCCGTGTTAGAGGAGAGAGCTCTAGGATTAATGGAGGCAGATCCCTGTGAGACGTCTCCCAAGTTACAGCCGTCCCTCGCGTGGCCGCGAGACAGGACAGAGAGGGCTTAGATGGAGAAGCAGATGCAACGGAGGAGGACTTACCCAAGTCCAAAACTGATTGCGCCATATTCGATCGCCAATGCTCGGTTGTAGAAGAGTCCCTTGGGTGGGGGGTGGGGGGGTTATGGCCTCTGGCCGCCAAGGGGTCTTTTTCCTGGTTTTCAGCACCAGTGTAAGGTAGTTGAGAGGTGCCAGAAACCAAATCAGACAAATTTTAAACTAACAGGCTTTATTAGGGGGATAAAAAAAAACAAAACCGCCTGAGCAAAGTCCCAGTGTGCTACATCCGGTCTAGGGGAGTCCCGGCTCCGGGCTATTGGAACAACCCTTTTATTGCCTAGAGACATGCGGTTGGGCTAGCCCTAGGTCCATATCTAGTAAGGTGGACAGAGATTGGTGGGCACCGTGGGTCCCTGGAAGGCTACTGGTGATTGGTGGATGCAGGCGTGTCCATGCCCCTCACCAGATAAGGAAGGCTGCTGGTGATTGGTAGATGCAGGCACGTCCGCACTCCTAGCCAGATAAGGGAGCACTTCCTAGTTCCCGGTTGATCAAGTGCAAGGTCTGGAGAGAGTTGCATCAGCCAACTCTGACCAGCTGCTGCGCATGGTGTGTGGGGAGTTTTATTTATTTGGCCAGACACAAATGTGCTTCACACAATTGATGTATGTATGGATTGTGATAAGAGTTGTATGAGCCCCTGATAAAATGATTTTAAAAAATCAGGCAATGACAATGATGAAAAATATAGGCTCCTAAAGAAATAATAATCATTACTGTGCAGGTGAAATATTATATGGTAAGATAGACAGTTTGGCCAACCGGTATATGCAGAATATTGAAGATCAAAAATCAGATTTCTTTGTCATAAATTCAAAGGTTAATTTTAAGTTTCTGTATTTGATTTAATGTAGCTAAGCGCTTTGTAAAACTTGTCCCTCACAGAATGGCCAGGTTAATTGTGGTTAGATATCGATCTGGCTTAGAACAAGGTGCAATGAGTATATATGAACAAAGAGACAGTGCAAATAATTACTGCAACCCAAACCCAATCTACTGCCATGAAATCGATCCCGGAATCTTGTGAGCCTATGTAGCGTTTCTGACACTGCAAATATTTATGAGAACACATAGCCTCATCTTTATCCTATGGAGTGATTGGTGGTTTTGAACTTCTGACCTCAAAGTTGTCCATTGTAATGCAATTAATCACATATGACTTTTCTACCCATAGCCTTTGTTACTACCATAAAATGATCTTTGTTTTCCTGATGAGTCTGAATAAGGAGGTGGAGCAGCATAGCGGCTGGTTTATGATCCATGCAAAGGCACCATATATCTTCAGTACATCTTGCATGATTCTATAATGGTGAATATATTTCAGAAGTTTCAAGACTAAGACACATTACGAAGAACATTCTAGTGATCTACTTCCAAATATTAGCCAATGAACACTTGTGGGTCAAAATGGTGTGATTGGTAATGGATATGGGAAGAAACAAGTGGGCAGTGTTTGCTCTGTTGCCTGAGGGATTGCCATGAGTTGAAGAGATGGCAAGTAGAGGGAAGTCAGCAATAGTGATGTGTGTGGACAAAGTATGTGAGAAGAAATACTATCAGGCACACTGGGGCAATCCCTTGCCTGTTGTAAATACGTTCTTTCACATTTTCCTTCTTGTGAGCTTTAAAATACTCAGCTGTGCTCATAAGGAGTGCAAGACTCAAAGCAAACTAGTCATTTTTGAAGGAAAAATCTATAAAGATCAATGGGTGTTCTCTTGGCCGCACATTTATACCATGGGCAGTGCTTTAAAAATCTGATGTCCAAGTCACAGGCTGCTCCAGGTGAATCAAAACTTGCTTTGATGGGAAGAGATATCAGTGTTGTTGTTGTTTTTCATTTTCCAGGTAATGCCAATACAAAGTTGAGATTGGGGACCAGTGACATACATTCACACACACAAGTAGCATGTACTGCTCCGTTAAACACAAAAATGAATCTGGACAAAAGATTTGAATTCTATAGAATGAAGATTCTTCAAAAGAATGAAGATTCTAGGTGTGTAGGAATAGAGCTGTGCATTTTATCAGAAAACCTGAATCATAGCTGTAATGGAATTTTATTAAGTTTATTGATGTTACCCATGTATTTCCAACAATTCTATGAAAGAAATGACAGATGAAATTAAGCTTGAGATAGGATGCTATGAAAACTACAAAATTATGTAACCAAAGAGGAAAGATTTCTGATTGAAGATGTTTGTGTTGGCCATCTTTCCCAACCCACAGACACAAAGAGATGACACGATTCTTGCCCTTAAGTTGTAATTCTGAGTAGTTTCTGCAGAGCTTTCTTTATGTCCCTGTTCCTCAGGCTGTAGATGAAGGGGTTCAGCATGGGGGTGACCACGGTGTACATCACAGTGGCCATAGCACCTTCTTTGAAGAAGATAAAACAGCTGAACTGAGATAAACTCCAGTCACTGTTCCATAAAATAAGCAAACAACTGACAGGTGAGAGCCACAAGTAGAAAAGGCTTTATATTTCCCTTCTGACGATGGGACTCTCAGAATGGAGGAAATAATTCGTATATATGAGAAAATGATCCCTGAGAATGGAGCACCACCAAAGAGGGCACCAATACAATAGAGTAATATGGTACTGGTGAAAGTGTCTAAGCAGGCAATATTGAGGATTTGAGGAGGATCACAGAAGAATTGAGAAATTTCCAAATTCATGCAGAAGGTAAGTTGTGACACCATTGCAATG
Organism: Tenrec ecaudatus; assembly: GCF_050624435.1. NCBI lineage: Eukaryota > Metazoa > Chordata > Mammalia > Afrosoricida > Tenrecidae > Tenrec > Tenrec ecaudatus. The sequence continues at coordinate 11,480,443 of NC_134530.1, read as the reverse complement.
TGCATCTGGGAGTTCAAAAAGCTGAACAAAATAGACATCAGGACAAGTAAGCCACAGAGGCGGGGGTTCATGATGACTGTATAGTGCAGTGGGTGACAGATGGCCACAAACCTATCATAAGCCATCACTGTCAAGAGAAGACTGTCCATACATCCAAAAAAGGAATAGAAAGACACCTGGGTCAGGCAGCCAGCATAGGTGATGGCTTTGCTCTGTGTCTGGATGTTCACAAGCATCTTGGGGACTGTGGTGGAGGTAAAACCAATGTCAGCCAAGGACAGGTTGAAGAGGAAGAAGTACATGGGGGTGTGGAGACGGGGATCAGAGCCAACTGCCAGCATGATGAGTAGATTCCCAAATACGGTGACCAGGTACATGGTGAGAAATAGCCCAAAGAGGAGGGGCTGCAGTTCCAGATCCTCAGAGAGACCCAGGAGGAGAAATTCTGAGACACTTGTTACATTCTGAGACTCCATGTTCCCGAGACAGCTTTGGAAAAAAAAATTTGAAAGGAAAAAGACATCAATTGTTTGTCTATACTTCACTTAAGAAATTCAAAGTGAAGTGTTCACATACTTTTGATACTAATAACTCATAACTTAAGTTATAGTTCTCAATTATAGCAAATCCATTCTCTTGAAATTCTTTCTCTACGGTACCTGTGAAATGTTCATGTTTCTGTATATGCTCATCTAAATCGTCATTATTTTACTGTTTAGTTAGTGTTACTTGGATGAAATTAGTTTCCATTCAACAACGTGTGCATGCTTTGTCTTGTGAGAGCAGTTGCAATTCCCTGAATGTAACAGCACCATTCCTACTTCCTCTCTGGGATCACCTGCTCTTTCTTGCCCATTCTTACCTTCTCTGCTTTGTTTTCAGACAGATGTTCCCATTTTTCCTTCATGTGATTGACCATACTGAGGGGTAAATTCCTATATGGTGTTATTATTCTCTCTATAGGCTTGTCTATTGCTTGTCTGAAAGTTGTTTCCGGAGCTGGCTTTCCTTACAGGCTTGAAATGATCTACGATCCATAGCATATGTTCCTCCATCAATCTCTATCAGACCAATAAATATGCCCTTTTGCATGATTTTTATTTTTGTTCTACATTTATCCCCTCCATTTATGTCCAGAACCTTTCTTCTGACTGATTAGGGTAGTGGCGTGTCATCCAAATCTATGGAAAACATGGTTTGTGTTTCCCAGTAGTCTTTTCTACTAATCCCCCACCCCATAAGCCTTTAATTTCTTTAAATTCTCTTTGCTCTGAATGAGGAAAGACCAAGGGTTGTATCTTAGATGGGTGTTCACAGCTTTTAAGATCCCAGTCCATACACACAAAATTAGGATGAGGAATTGTGGACTTCATTGCGTCAATTGACCTAATGTGTCTAAAATCTGTGGTCGTAAGTCCTCAAGCCCCAAAACTCATTCTCTGAAGGTGTTTGGTGGAGCACACACATTGTAGAGACACTGGGCTGGAAAAGGTTATGATAGCAAGGACATTTTAGGATGAGAAACACACAAAAAGTAAAATGTCAAACCCCCAACCCCCTGAAGGAAACAGATGCAATAAGAAATTTCCTTCTCCTTAAAGGCAACAGTTGTAAACATATTTATTGTATACACAATCCTGTAACAACAGTGATCTCTAAGTATTTTAATAGATATGCAGTCTGAATACTTATGAGGTGAATAGAGCTATACCAACAAATATCTTTACATGTATATTTATATATTTGTATATAGAGTATATATATCTGAACCAAAATCAGAACTCACTGCCATCAAGCCAACGCCAACTCATAGCAACCATATAGGATAGGGAAGACCTGCCCCCGTGGGTTTCTGAGACTTTCTACTCCTCTAAGGAGTGTTTCTCCCAGAAAAACACACACACACACACACACACACACACACACATTTGATAGAAGAGACTTAACCTGACATAATTTGGATGGACACATTTTCCAGAAGACTATCCCCTAGTAAAGGATATTATGTTCATTAAACACAGGATCAGAGAAAGAGGAAGGCCCTGGAGGAGGCGGTGGGCATCGTGGCAACAACCACGGCTCAAGCAGAACAGTTGTGAGGATTAAGCCAGACCAGGGATCGTGTCCTTCTGTGGATCCAGGAGCTCCTCAGTGAGTCTGGCAGCACCTCACAATGGCTGCAACACTGTCCCTTCAATGCTTTCGTCATCGTATTGAAACATTTTTATCTGTAAACATTTTTCTTGAAAATATAAAAAGCTTATTTGATACTAAAAATATGCTCGTGTGCTTATTGACTACAAAACTATGTTTTAACCTGAGAGTTAACTACACACGTCTGTTTCAAACACTTTAACGAAGCATAGTATTACTGGGAAAGGTGCCATTATGTGTCAAAGTCTTAGACTAACTCTCCTATGAAAATCAGTCTGCCACTATTCATTTGGCCCAATTGTGAATTTCTATATGATATTGTGCATGCAGGACAGACGGTGCTTCATTCAGTTCTTCACAAGGAGGCAGTGAGTCAGGACTGACCCAGCTACAACAATGACATGAGCACATTTCATAGTTTGGTTGAGGTGTAAAAATATAAGTGGATGTCCAAATTTGCTAATGATTGTGAACATTTTTCCCAATAAAAAGTCATCGAACATGACATACTTTTGTTGTAAAGGTATGAAATTATATACCCATGAAAATTTTGTGGAAATAGTCATTCCATCATAGATCCACATAAAAATTGCCACCTTGTACAGGAAATAAAATACATATTAATCATAGAAAGTCTACTGCAATTCGCAGTTTGTGCTATGAAGTCCCCTGTAAGCCATTAACTCAATTCTCTCTCCCTGTCTCTGTCCCTCTCCCTCTTGCTTCCCATTTCTCTCTTTCTCTCTCTCTCTCTCTTTCTCTCTCTCTCTTATATTTCCACTGTGAATTAAGTGAGGCTTTATAAAGTGGAGCATGATTTTGGTATTCAACAACTTATCGAAGTTCCCAAATCCTTTCCTGTTCGCATCATTTCTGCCTGTCTGCCCCTAGTTGGATATTATTAGGACAATTCTCTTATTCACAGAAAAGCTCACCAAATTGCAAGAAGGAGAATGAAAAGTTTTGCCTCTGTTTGCTGATGTGAAACTAAAGCAGGCTTAAAAAAGAACACACACAATCAGCTCTGATGGGGAGACAGTGGCCTGGAATTAAAAATCAGGAGGATGAGTTTATAGACTAAATCTTTGGGACATTAAGCTTGAGGTGCATGTAAATCTCTCAACTGCATTCAGTTGGTGTTTTTAACTGAAAATGAGGATAATTACTTTATTCCTAAGATATGTGTGGCAGGTAATAAAGGTTTGACAGAGCAAATATTTGGTCATGGTTTTTCAATCAGAATTTTAATCACTATGGATACATATCATTGATGAAATGTAATGCCCAAAATATGTAATCTTCTTCATTTGATTACACTCATATTCAAAATTTAGAATCTTATCATAGTGCAGAATATCTTAATATATGATGTGGTGAGAATATGATGTGGTGAAATCTTCACTATTATATGATTACTTACCCTTTCTTTTTTTCTCTTAGTTTAATTTTCTTTAATTTCTATGAAAATATCCACAATTTTCAAGACTACTTCAACACGGTGCATCATATTAAATGGACAGAAATATATTTCATAAAGAATCCACATAATCACGCTCTAGTGTATCTTGTCTCTAATAGTTAAATATTTGGCTACAAATTCATCAGCTATTGAAACTTATTAGCTGCTCTGTTCCATAAAGAGTTTCTGGTACCTCATCAACCCTGCAGCACAGTTCTCTGTCCCTTAGAAAAGTTGGGAGTTGGAGTCCATTCAAGAGAGCTCAAAATCTCATTGCCATCGAGTCAATGCCAACAACACATAGTGACCTATAGGACAGAGTAGAACTTCTTCTACACGTTTCTGAGATTTTGGGGACTAGAAAGCCCCAACCTTCCCCACCCCCCGCCCACCCAAGCAGGCTGGTGGTTTCAAACTGCTGACTTTGCCCAACTCATAGCCACTCCACTACCGGGCTCGGTGGGTTTCAACTGGCTAGTCCTACAGGACATCCTTGTATGAAAGAAATCACTCAGCGTGTGGAGGCCATGCATCCTACCCTGTGTTCCTGTGACTCAAAGAACAAAGGTCTGTTTTTGTTTAACGTAGACTTGCTGCTGTCTGTGTGATTGCAGTCTAGTCTCTGACAAACATAGGAGAGGTTCTGGGGAAGCAGAGACGAGGGAGTCTTGGTTGTTTCCTTGCAAGCATTCACTCTCTGCTCACATACCAATGACAAGGCAATGGCCCTTCAGCAATCCAGAGAAAAAGAAAATCTTTGGCTCTGAGAACATCTATAAATTTTGCCTTTACTGTATGTATCCATCACATATTAAATCAGTTCTGTGAGCATATGTAGTAATGTGTGTCAAAGGAGAGATTCAGAAATATTTGCCATATGCCACAAAGATCATAATTAGAACAAAGTGGATTCAAATTAAATTAGAGTTCGCTGAGGCCCGTACACTAAATAGCTTCACTTGGTTTCCTCCTATTTCAAAACGCATAAAGCGGAGTTCCAGAGACCCTAACCACACATTCATCAGCATTACAACATAACACAGATTCCAGTCTGCTGACTCTAAACTGGACCCGAGGGCCTGGCTAGACCTCTCCCTTTTACATTATAAGGGACCAGTGTGCAAGCATGAAGCAGAAAGAGGACAGCTGAGATAAAATGCAGGAGGAAGGACAAGATAAAGATCTGTCCTGATTTATAACTTGCCAGAACTTTCTGTGAATCACTCTCTCTCTCTCTCACACACACACACACACACACAACCCTTACTACCATCAATTCAGTTCTGACTAATGGTGATCATACAGGACAGGATGGACCTGTCCCTGTGATTTTCTGAGATGTAATTCTTCACAGGAGTAGAAAGCCTCCTCTTTCTCCCAAGGAGTGGCTGCTTGTTTTGAACTGCTGACCTTGCCATTAGCAGCCCAATGCTTAGCCACTATGCCAGCAGGCCGCATCAGAATGCTGTAGCCTTTTCCTCTTCTGTAAAATTACAGTAATGTGTATTGTTCTTTTGCCTGTGTGGTTGTGTGTAAAGGGAAACAAGGTACATAAGAGACATTGCACACACTGTCACTGGGAATCTTTTAACGAGCATTGGTGACACTGTTGTTACCGTCAGTAGCTTCATTATCGTCAGCACCTACAACTCAGTGGTGACGGTCTCAAGTCAGAAGGGCCTATTTCCTCCTCCTGGAGAAATGTCTACAAGGGACAACAGAAGAACTCAATTCCAAATGAACTTCCTCAAACCTCTACCAGAATAGACATTTCACAGGCCTTTGAGCTGAAGCTTGGCACACTCCAGGGCCGCCCACCTGACCATCCAACGTGTGCTCCCTGTCCTGATGAAGAGAAACAGCGCTTCCCAAACCCTCTGTTCACTGTCCCCCACGGAACTCCCTGCACTGCTTTCGATGTATGCTGGGGCATGACCAAGGAGTCTGCTCTACCAACCTTCCCCTGCTTGGTGGGCAATGAGGGCTGAGGCTCCTTCCGCAGGATTATCAGGAAAAGAAATTCAGTCACGGACCTTCTGAGGCAGGCAACCATTCCGGAGGAGAGACATGGTTACATAACTCACTGCCTGGATATGGGCAAATTGAAGACCTGGATGGCAGAGGCAGTTTATTTAAAATTGCAAGATAATGAGACCTAAATAACATGAGCTCACAATTAGCCAGATTGGTGCCCATTACTGTAATCTCTGAGGACTTGTTAATATTAATGAGAGAGGGAGTGGAGGAAGCCATTTTCCTTGGAATCTGGGTCTTGTGCTTTTAAGGCCAAAACTCACTCGTGTTCCTCATTTCTACATTGTAGGGGTGTTAATATGAAAAATGAGACACTTTTTAGTTTCCAATTAAAAAAAATCAAAGTGTGATTTGTTATCTCAAACTGGTGAACTTCAAAATGTAATGTAAGGAACATTTAGTCTTTACTTTGGGTGGTGGTGCTAGCTGAAAGATTGGCAAATTTAACCCACCTAAAGTTCCAGCACCCTGGTGAGGTAGGGGTTACATACTGGGCTGATAACCAAAAAGTCAGCTGTTCAAAACTACCAGCCACTCAGCCGGAGAAAGATGCGGCTTTCTACTTCTGTACATAGCTAAAATCTCTGAAACTCACAGAGGCAGTTCTCCCCTGTCCTGGGTCACCGTGAGGCAGCATTGACTCAAGGACAGTGGGTTTGGAGTTTGGGGAGAGGTTCCTTGGAAGACAGGCATGATGACCCTCTTCCCAAAGGTCATAGCCTTAGAAATCTATTGGAGTGGAATATTACTCTTCACATAGGAACCAAGAGTCAGACTCAACTCCATTTTTAAATTAATATTTCTGTCACTAAGGAAAAATTTCTGTAGCTCTTAAATGTGGTTTTTGGTTTCATGATTGGGTGATTTTAATTAAAAGATCATATTATTGGGGGCTTGTACAATTCTTTTACAATCCATACATCCATCCATTGTGTCAAGAACATATGTACATTTGTTGCCATCATCATTCTCTAAACATTTGCCTTCTACTTGAGCCCTCAATATTGGCTGTTCATTTTCCCCTCCCTCCCCAATTCCCCTACATCATGAATCCTTTATAATTCATAAATTATTATTATTTTGTCATATGTTACACTTTCTGCATCTACCCCCACTCTCTTCTCTGTTGTCCATCCCCCAGGGAGGAGGCTATACATAGATTTTTGTAATCGGTTCCCCCTTTTCCACCCCACCTTCCCTCCACCCTCCAGGCATTGTCACTCTCACAACTGATCCTGAAGGAGTCATCTGTCCTGGATTCCCTGTTTTTCCAGTTGCTATCTGTTCCAATGTACATCCTCTGGTCTAGCCAGATTTGTAAGGTAGAATTGTGATCATGATAGTGTAGGGGGGGCGGAGGAAGCATTGAAGAACTAGAGGAAAGTTGTATGTTTCATCGTTGCTACCCCTGCACCCTGACTGGCTCATCTCCTCCCTACAACCCTTCAGTAAGGGGATGTCTGGTTGGCTATCAATGGGCTTTGAGTCTCCACTCTGCACTCACCCACATTTACAATGATATGATTTTTTTGTTCCTTGATACCTGATCCCTTCGAAAACTTGTGGTCACATAGGCTGGTGTGTTTCTTCCATGTGAGCTTTGTTGCTTCTGAACTAGGTGGCCACTTGTTTATCTTCAAGCTTTTAAGACTCCAGATGCTATATCTTTTGATAGTCAGGTACTATCAGCTTTCTTCACCACATTTGCTTATGCAAACATTCTTCATTGATCATATCAGGAAGGTGGGCACCCACTGATATGATTTTTAGTTTTTGATGTTTGATAACTGGTCCCTTTCACACATTGTGGTCAGACAGGCTGGTGTGCTTTTTCCATGTGTGCTTTGATGCTTCTCAGCTAGATGGCCTCTTGTTTATCTTCAAGCCTTTAAGACCCCAGATGCTATATCTTTTGATAGCCGGGCACCATCAGCTTTCTTCACCACATTTGCTTATACACACATTTCTCTTCAGCAATTGTGGCGGAAAGATATGTATCCTGGAATACCAGTTTAATAGAATGTGTTCTTGCATTGAGTAAGTGCTTGAGTGGAGGCCCAACGTCCATTTTCTGCCTTAATAGAAAACCTATAAATATATGCACAGAGATCTGTTTCCTCACTCATATAAATATATTTATATATGTACATTCCAGTATTTAGACCTCTCTAAATACACTTTGTCAACTAGTTGTTTCCTCACTTTCCTTTTACTTTCCTCATGTCCTACTATTATTTTCTGCCTTCATTTGGGTTTCAGTAATTTCTCTCACTTAGTTTGCCCTTGCTGAATCACTACCAGGCCACTCACACCCTCCTTGCCACTGATTCTAGATCAATTGTTGCTCCCCTGTACCTGGGTTGGTCAGCATCACCTCCTTACCCCACCTCCCCCTCTCCTGTGTCCCCCCAGAACCATTGGTACTGTTGTTTTCTCAACCAGACTATTCATCCAGTCTATCTTATCCAGATAGATCTGTAGCGATAATAATATGCACCAAAAATCAAGCCATAGCAAGATCGGTTTTGGGTGAGAGCACAGCGATTACAACAAAAAAAGGAAACTAATTACCCAAAGAAGAATAAATTAATTAAAAGAAAAAAATTTTTAAAGAAAGAAAAATCTTTAAATAGATCAAGGTTCTGATTTTTTGATCTCTAGGCATGTCCTTCACTCAGGTCCAATGGGGTACCGTGCTCTGGCCCCAGAGTCTGTCCTTTGTATTCCCTCAGGGGCTCCCTGCTCTGCTCCCACTGTTGCTGTGTTGCACACTTTTAGTGGTTTGCCTCGGTGTCACAGGGTCAGTCTGGGCCAGTCTCAACACTGAGTTTCCAGTGTTGTCCCCCTTAGGGCCCTGGCCATCAAAGGACCGCGTGTCTCATAGTGGGATCAGTCATATTGTCCACTCTGTCCATTGGCTGTTCACAGTAAGATATTGTCCTCCAGGCCAGATGGGCAGGATGTGCTCCACTTTCTCTTCCTCCTTCATTTGCTCCCATTTTCTCAGATCAGACATGCCCCTATCACCTAGCTGCTGCTTCAGTGCAATCCTCTCAAGTAAATTCTTCTGGGGGAGGGGTAGTTTCCACATAGCTTGTATGGGGGCTGAGCCCTCAAGCCCCTCCACTGGCTCCCCACTCCTTGATGCATTTGTCTGGCACTGACTTTATGTCTGCTCCCTCTTTCCCTGTGGAGACAAAAACAATACCCTACCTTTGGGTGGTTCAGTGCCCTAGTCTCCCATCACACATCTTTTTTCTTTCTTTCGCCTTTCCTCCCTCTGCCCCCTTTTTAGCTGGCTATCATATGTATCCCTGGATTTGGTCTGGTCCCTGCCATACTACCTGGACCGCACCCTTTGAGTATTTGTATACAGTAGTTTTTTCCCTGTGCCCCTTTTACATTTACCTCTCTGTTCTTTCATATATATATATATATATATATATATATATATATATATATATATATATATATATAAACTTACCTCAGCAGACTCATGTTATACTTGTTTTTTTGTGCTTGGCTTACTTCACTTAGCATAATTTCCTCCAGTTCTTCCCATGTGGTGATATGCTTCATGTGTTCATCACTGCTTTTTAGAAATGCATAATACTCCGTTGTATGTATGTACCACAAATTTTTAATCCATTAGTCAGTTGATGGAAATTTGGGTTGTTTCCAACTCCTTGCGATTGTGAACTGTGCTACAATGAACATTGGAGCAGAGATGTCTGACCGTGGCTTGTTTCTTGCCTCTTCTGGGTATATGCCCAGTAGGGGGATTGCTGGGTCCTATGGTAACTCAATTTCCATCTGTTTGTGAAATCACCAAATCGATTTTCATAGTGGCTCTACATACCTACATGTCTACCAGCAGTGGATGAGAGTTCCTATCTCACCACAGTCCCTCCAACACACAATGTAACAGCACCATTCCTACTTCCTCTCTGGGATCTCCTGCTCTTTCTTGCCCATTCTTACCTTCTCTGCTTTGTTTTCAGACAAATGTTCCCATTTTTCCTTCATGTGGTTGACCATACTGAGGGGTAAATTGTTGCTTTCTGATTTGTTTTAATTGGGCTGTCTTTGAGAGTGTCAGGTGGTATCTCATATTTGTTTTTGTTTGCATTTCTCTTATAGCAAATAATCGGGAACATTTTCTCATATGTTTATTAGCCATGGGGATTTCAGACTCTGAAATTTCTGTTCAGGTCCTTTGCCAACCTCCTCAGTGGGCAATTAATTTTTCTCTTATTGGAAGCTTGCAAAATATTGTAGATTTTAGTAATAAAGCCTTTGTCTGATCTGCCATTGCTAAAGATGTTTTCCCAGTCGGCGGACTCTCTTATTACTCTCTTGGAGAATTCTTTCGATGTACACAGGTGTCTTATCTTCAGTATATCCCACTTGTCTATTTGTGATTCCTCTGTATTTGTATCCTTCCCTACTTCTGATAGCCTATGTATTCCCTGTGCCAAAGTTCTCAGGTTTGTCTCAATTCCGTCATTAATGACCCTAATTGTTTGGGGATATTATCTCAATGTCTGTGATCCACCTTGAGTTTACTCTTGTGCATGGAGTGAGGTAAGGGTCTTGCTTCATTTTTCTGCAGGAAGATATCTATTTTTTCCAGGATCATTTATTGAAGATGGCATCTGCTTTCCATTTAATATTTTTTGGCCCTTATCACAGATCAGTTGCCTGTATGCTGATGATTTTATTTCTGGGTCTTCATCTCTTTTCCCTTGGTCTGAATATCTGTCAGTATGCCAGTACCATACTGTTTTGACTACTGTGGCAGTATAGTACATGCTAAAATCAAGTAGAGCAAGCCCTTACACTTTGTCCTTCTTCTTGGGGAGTTCTCTGCTAATTCTGGGCTTCTTCCCCCTCCAGATGAAGTTGGTAATGTTTTTCCAATTCTTTGAAGAAGGATGGTGGTATTCTTTTTTTTGTTGTTGTTGTTCCTGTTTCTCTCTCTCTCTTTTTTTTAAATTTTAACAATTTATTAGGGGCTCATACAATTCTTATCACAGTTCATACATATACATACATCAATTGTATAAAGCACATCTGTACAGTCTTTGCCCTAATCATTTTTTTCTCTTTTCTTCTTTTACATTTTATTAGGGACTCATACAACTCTTACCACAATCCATACATATACATACATCAATTGTATAAAGCACATCCATACATTCCCTGCCCCAATCATTCTCAAGGCATTTGCTCTCCACTTAAGCCCCTTGCATCAGGTCCTCTTTTTTTTCCCCCTCCCTCCCCTTTCCCCCTCCCTCATGTGCCCTTGGTAATTTATACCTCGTTATTTTGTCATATCTTGCCCTATCCGGAGTCTCCCTTCCCCCCTTCTCTGCTGTCCCTCTCCCAGGGAAGAGGTCACATGTGGATCCTTGTAATCAGTTCCCCCTTTCCAACCCACTCACCCTCCACTCTCCCAGCATCGTCCCTCACACCCTTGGTCCTGAAGGTATCATCCACCCTGGATTCCCTGTACCTTCAGCCCTCATATGTACCAGTGTACAGCCTCTGTCCTATCCAGGCCTTCAAGGTAGAATTCGGATCATGGTAGTTGGGGGGAGGATGCATCCAGGATCTGGGGGAAGGATGGTGGTATTCTTATCAGGATAGCACTGAACTTATATAGTGCCTTGGGCAGAACTGACATCTTTACTATATTCAGTCTGCCAATCCATGAGCATGGGATATTCTTCCCTTTGTTGAGGTCACTCTTGATTTCTTGAAGTAGTGTTTTATAATTTTCCTCATACAAATCTATAGGGTTTTTTAGTCAGTTATATCCCTAGGTATTTCAATTTATGCTTGGCTATTGTAAAGGGTACTACCCTTTTAATAGTCTCTTCTGTGATCTTGTCTGTTGTGTAGAGCAGTCCAATAGACTTCTGTTTGCTGATTTTGTTTCTTGCCACTCTGCCATATTCCTCTATTTCTTCCAATACTCCACTTGTGGAGTTTAAGGGATCTTCGATATGTAGAACCATGTCTTCTGCGGATAATGATAATTTCACCTCTCCCTTCCCCAACCTAATACCTTTAATATATTTCCTCTGTCTCATGTTGTTAGCTGGGACTTCCACAATGATGTTAAATAGGAGTGTGGATAAGGGGCATCCTTCTCCCACTTTTTCAGTACAATTGTTTTAGTCTTTTCTCTATTAACTACCACATTAGCTGTTGGTTTTTCATATATGGCTTGTATAATATTGAGGAATTTTTCATCTATTCCTATCTTCTTAAGTGTCTTAAACAGGAATGTGTGTTGGTTGTTGTCGAATGCTTTTGCCGCGTCTATCGATATTATCATGTGGTTCTTATCATTTTTCCAGCCAATGTGGTTTATAATGCTGATGGTATTTCATATGTTGAACCATCCCTGCATCCCTGGTATGAATCCCACTTGGTCATGGTGAATTATTTTTAAAATATACTTTTGTATTCTATTGGCCAATGTTTTGTTAAGGATTTTTAGATCAATTTTCATTAGGGATATTGGTCTATAGTTCTTAATTCTTGTGACATCTAGGCCTCCTTTAGGTATCAAAATTATACTAGGGTCATAGAAAGAGTTTGGGAGATTTCCGTCTTTTTCTATGTTCTGGAAAAGTTTGTATAGGATTGGTGTCAGTTGTTCCCTGAATGCTTGGTAGAATTCTCCTGTGAAGCCATCTGGCCCAGGGGATTTTTTGTTTGTAATCCCTTGATTACGTTGTCTATTTCTTCCATTGCTATGGGTCTGTTGAGGTTGTTGACATCCATCTGGAATAGTCTATGGAGGGATTCTGTTTCCAAATATATGTCCATGTCTTCCAGATGGTTGAATTCATTATAGTATAGACCTTCAGAGTACTGTGTAATTATCCTTTTGATTTCATTAGGGTACGTTTAATGTCCCCCGTTTCATTCCTCATCCTTGCAAATATCATTTGTTCCTTCTTTTTTGTGGTTAGGTTTGCCAAAGGTCTATCAATTCTGTTAATTCTTTCAAAGAACCAACTTTTAGCAGCATTTTATATTTTCCCATAGTTTTCTTGCTTTTCCTCCTGTATCTCGGCTCTGATTTTTATTATATCTATCCTCTTGTTATTAGTAGGGTTGCTATGTTGACTCTGCCCTAATCGATGTAAGTTTTGTGTCAGCATGTCATACACGAGTATCTCTTCTTTTATAATGTGTGCATTTATTGCTATCAACCTTCCTCTGATAAATGCCTTTGCTGTACCCCACAGGTTTTAATATGTCGTATTTTTGTTCTCATTGGTTTCTAGAAACTTCCTGATTTTATATCTGGTCTGGGTCAATACCCACTCCTTTTTCAATGGGTAATTGTTTTTCCTCCAATTGTTTGCCATAGTTTTCTCCACCGTCCTTCTGTTAATATCCAGCTTTATGGCACAATTATCACTGAGAGACATCTGCATAAACCCTCTGTGCTTGAATTCACTGAAGTTCGTCTTGTGTCCCAGGATGTGGTCTATTTTCGAATATGTGCCATGTGAGCTTCAAAAGAATATGAATTTATTTGCATGTGGGTGGAAATCTCTGAAAATATCTATCAAGTCAAGTCATCCAATTGTGCTATTTAGACCTGTAGCCTCCTTGTTGAGTTTCTTTCCCAATGATCTGCATTTTTCAGATAGTGGTATATTAAAGTCACCAACTCTAATTGTTGAGCCTGTGATCACTTTTTACATCTTTTGCAGTGTTTGATTTACAAATTTCGCAGGTTTCTCATTAGGTGCATGTATGTTTATTATGTTGATTGTTTCTTGGTCTATTGTTCCCTTGAGCATTATATAATGCCCCTCCTTGTCTCTTGTTATGGCCTGTATCTTGAGCTCAATTTGGTCAGAAATTAAGATCACAACCCCTGCTTATTTTGCATTACCATTTGCTTGGTATGCTTTTCTCTAGCCCTTAATTCTCAACCTGTTTTTGTCTGTAAGCTTGAGATGAGTCTCCTGCAGGCAGCTGTTCGATGGGTTAAGTTTTCTGAGGCAGTCTATTAACCTCTGCCTTTTAATGCCTGAGTTCAAGCCATTGATATTCAGTGTTATCATATCCATCTGTGAACTCTGTGATGTCATCTTGTTCCTCTTGTGTTGGATAGTTTCCTTTCTACCTATCTTATCCACTTGCGTTTTGTGTGTGGTTTATGTTTGCCTTCTTTCCACTATTGAGCTGATGCTATCCTGGGGCTGTTTTCTCTTTGTCGCCCTATGGGTGGAGTTGTTCTATGTGACGGTCTCTTATTTGCCTTTGGTGAATGTTGATCTTCTTACCATACTGCATCAGCAAGGATCTTTTGTAGGACTAGGTTTCTTTTATGTATTCTTTAAGGTTGTCCTTGTCTGGGAAGACCCTTAATTCTCCATCTACCTTAATAGATAATTTGCCTGGGTAAAGTATTCTTGGGTTTGCGTTGTTTTCCTTCAGTTTTTGGAATATGTTACTCAATTTGCTCCTCTTCGTCATCGTTTATGCTGATAGGTCTGAACATACTCTTATTGGGGTACCTTTATACATGAAAGTTTGCTTTTCCCTAGCTGCTTTGATGCAGTTTTCCTTTTCCTCATAGTTGGATAATTTGAAAATTGTGGGTCTTGATGGCTTATTCTTGTGATTCAGTCTGGATGGTGTTCTTTCACCCTATTGAGTGCTTGCCTGATTTTCATTTATTAAACTGGGGAAGTTTTCCTCTAATAATTCCCTTGCTATTTTCACTGTTGACTTCTATGTTGTGTCTTGTTTCAGTAGTCCAATTATCTCAAATTGTTTCTTTTCATAACATCAGAAATGCACTCAAGTTTTCCTCAGCTATTTTGAATGTCTTAGTTGACTACTTTTCCTGTTTGCTGAGGTCCACTTGATTATCTTCCAGTGCACTTGTGCGATTCTGTACCTCCTCAAGGCTATTGGCAAAGTCTGTCAATTTGTGACTGGATTTTGTTTTTTCATCCCTTAAGTCTTGTATTTCCCTTTGATGCATTGCATTTATCTCCTGTATAATTTCATCTTTTTTCTACATGCTTCCCTCATTTCCTTTGTGACTCGAAGCAGCATTTTGAAAATTTCTTTTTGGGTCAGGTCAATATCTGCTTCTTCTATGCCCATCATTAGGTTCATGACTTGTTCCGGCACTGTCTTTTGTTTCTGGTTGCTGTTTATGTGATGTTTTAGAGGAGCCTGGAGCCATCTTCCTGAGTCGAAGATCCCTGGGCTCTCTCTTGGAGGATTTGTATGACTACTTCTATGAACTAACTGCTGGTAGCTGTTCTGAGGGGTCAGGCTTTCAATATATCTTCCTGTGGTTTCACTCTTATCCTAGCCGTCCAGTATTCCATTCCTTGGAATGTGTGTTGGATATATCTCTCATGTGACACTGGTCAAGCTGCTGTGGGCCCACAAGGCCATCGCTTTCATGGCCGATTTGTAAGTAGGCTTCACGGTTCTTGGAGTACCTTGGCTGGCCTGTGGTGTTTTCCTCTAAAACTGTAGTGCTGAGGAGGGCGTGTGGGTATACCTTCCATTGTGTGGTGCTCTGTAGATGGCAGCGGAATTACCGTATAAAGCTAGGTTGACTTTAAGGCTGTGTGGATGTTCCCGCAGAAGCGTGGAGGCCCAACAGTGGTGATCAGGCCTTTCCCCCCATCACTTGTAGGGCCTCAGTATTTAGGCTTGGGATGCCCCCACTTTTTTTAGGGTAGAACCCCCTGCTACTTGGTGTGTGGAAGAGGGCTGGGGCGAATTCCCTAGCTGCTTGCCAAGCCAATAAATGCGGGTGGGAACTACCCAATTTGGGCCCTCATAGTTTTCCCAGGCAGAGGGGAGTGGTCTGGAGACCGCTATTGGCTTGTGACAGGAAAGAGAGTGAAAGGAGAGGAAAATAGGGAAAGAGGAAGACATAGAATGGAGAAACAATGCCAAATAAACTGACACCCACTCGCACACACACACAACTAAAATGCACAGAGTAAGCAAAAGTGAAAACAGTAAAAAAAGAAAGAAAAGAAAACAACAACAAAGGAGAACTGAATCTGCTGAGGCTATGGTAGGAAATAGAGAAGAGCTAGAATAAGAGGAAAAAAAGAAGAAAAAGGGGAAAGAAGTACACAAAGGAAGAAAAAAAGAAGAGAAAAGGAAGGGGGTGTTTAAAATAGCTGACCCCGTGCTGTGCTGTGTGTAGCACTGACTTGTCCTTTGTGAAGCACTGTATTAGGGGTCAGGCTGCCCACTGGTAGGACAGGGTTGCCCTAGGCAGAGTGTAGGGGGCTGGGAATCATCAGTGGCATGTGAAAGGAATGAGAGGGAGAAGATAATTATACAAGCAGAGAGAGAAGCGGAGAGAAAAAAGACAGAAAGATGAAAGAAAGAAAAAGAGACTAAATAAAAAGAAGTGGGGAAATCAACTCTATTCACTAATATTGGCTGTGATGGAAAAGAGACAGGAGAGAGAGAAACAGGAAATAAAGTATAAAGAGATAATTGACTCCTGAATGCTTGAATGTGGGGTCACAGGGGTTTCTACCCTGCCTCACAATGGTAGGTTGGTGTGCCCTCTTAATGCAGGGACCCAGTGACTGGGCAGAATTGCCCTAGTTGACGACATCACCTTAGATGTCCAACTGAGGTTTCCTCAGCAGTGCAGCACGGTGTGGATGTTTGTCCAAGCTGCCTTGTGTGTTATACAGCACTCCCACGGAGGGCAGGCTGGAGTTTATCCTGCTGTTTGGGTAGATTTGCCCTAAGTGCTGGGTAGTGACCTGGAAGCCAGTAGTGGTATATGATATGAGAGAGTGGGAGAGAAGAGGAGAATGAGGGAGAAAGACAAAAGAGAGAAAAAAACACCTGAGTTCATTGAGACTGACTGCGGTGGGAAAGATAGTAGGGCTAGTGAATACAAGGAGAAGACATAGAGTAGTAGGTAAGGAGATAATTGAGACTTGATCACCTGGCCGTGAGGTTAAAGGATTTCCAATTATTCCTCAATGTAGTAGGATGGTATACCCATTTAATGTAGTATTCCACAGATGCTTAGTGAGATTACTTCAAAGGCAAGATCGCACCCAGGACCAGGCGTCAGTTGAGTAATAGAGTTCGCTGGTGTACTTTCCTTGTGCTGTATGTAGGACTGCAGCAGGGGCAGGGGCTGGGGTGTTCCCACAGCTCCATCTAGGGCTCCAGGACAGGCACGGCCTCCACAGCTATGTGTAGAATGACTGAAAGGGAGGCTGGGCTTATTGTCCTATCTAGTCTGCTGGTGCCTACTACATCAGAGGATTTTTGTCATCCCCCTGGCCAGCTAGAATAAAATCAAATTGTCTCCCCCAGTCTCTGGGCCCTAGCTCCATGCAGTTAGAAGCTGACTCTTGCTACAGTGAGTCTTTGTTATTCAAAAAGCCTCCAGGGCCTGTAGCTGAGTTCTGGCATTCCTTAGCTAGGTTTCCTCTTATGCTAATGTATGTTAAGGTCCCTACCACCTATGTGCTCCTTGGAGCTGAGAAACCGGACTTGGGTTTGAGTTTTTAACCAATAATATATATTACACCCTTTTTTATTATGCTTGTGATGTGTTCTGATTTGAGGGCTGTCAGGCTGACCCCCAGAGGGGGAGTTCCAGCTTATCAGGGGGGTTGTTTCCTTCTCACCCAATGGTAACTAAATTCGCTCCCTGAACTCCCGAGTTTTCGCCTGTTTCCCCCCACACTGCCACCTACCTGAGGTAAAAATCTGTTTTTTCTTCTATTCTAAATAATGGCTACCTGTCACCATCACTCCCCAGGCTGTGAGCTCAAGGCAACCAATTGCGCATGCAGAGCTCTGGTGTGGGGTTCTCCTCTTGTCTGGGATTTTGTCCCCTTTAGGATGTCTGCCTGGATAAATCATTGCTCCTGGTAAGGGTGCAGCTGGCGCCCGCGGCTCGCCAATGCTAGATCATTTTAAAGCATTCTTGGTTTGCTTTGTGAGTGGAAATTATAAGGTTTATTGGGGTGTGAAACAGGACTAAAGATCCAATTGGCAAAGTTTTAGAAGCAGGCTTTATTGAGAAGCTTGCGGGCGGATTCAGAGTATTGAGCTATTGAAACTGCGCCGGGAAAAATCCTGGCAGAGTTTTTATGCCCACTGCTGGCAGGCACAGCTGGGAAGGATCAAAGCTAGGAAGGGTCCGTGCACACAGGTGCTTCAGAAGGGAGAAGGTCGCTAATCTTATCTATATGTCATGGACGGGTGGAGTGACCATATCTTCAAAGAACGTCCTGACTCTGGGGATGTTTGGTTCTCAGAACTTGCAGTTCTCACCGAGGGGAGGGGAGGCCAACGAGGGGTGAGTTCTGAGAGCTAAGGTAGAGGTGCCAAACTCAAAATGGAGTCCCTTGTGCCAGACTCTGCCTTATAGGGAAAAGGAACAAATTTAGTCCATTTCTGTAACTGCTTCCTGCAGGTACTGGATGAAGACCAAGGGGAGGGGCTTTTCAGGCAGAGTACTGGGAGTTCGAGCTTGGCACAGGGTGGAGAGGTTGGTATTGCTGTAGCATCATCTGGTGAACTGCTATACGAATGATTTTGTGGAGTCGACATTGCAGGAGCTGGATGAGACAAGGAGCAATAAAAGCAAAATTATAACTAAAATTATGGGTCCTAATATGGGGGCTAGGAAGGAGTACAGAGAAGAGCTCCACCAGGAAGAGGATCCATCTGTTCTGAACCTGGTGTTTTGCAGCTCACGGTTTAGTTTGTTGAGTATTTGGACTCTAGTTTCCACAGAAATCACATACCCAGAAAGGGGCTTAGGAGAGATCCTAGTACCCTAGTTCAAATTTCAGGACTCCACCTCCCCATTTCCTTCACCTTGCCCCCCCCGCCCCCCCCCCCAAATGTTTGGTCTGGCAGCAGGAGCTCCAGAAGGCTGAGTCCATTGGGTCGCCATTTTTCCCAGTCTCCAGGTGATTTTATTTTTTGGTAGTTTAAATGACATAATCAATTCTGATTTTTCTGTGTTCCTAATGAATGTTGGAGTGTTAGTAAACTACTTGTTTCATGATATTTATTTGCAGCTTGATTAATCACTTAAATATTTCTGTTGTCCTCACAGAAGACTGCATTCAAAATGTTTGCCAGGGATGTAATCATTTTAAGGCTTAGCAGGATAAAGAATGAGCTCAAATGTCACTCAGGTGTCACTTAGCAGGATTCAGTTCCTCAAAGACTGTTGGTAGAGGGCTCCTTCATCTTCTGTCCATAATATTATTGTGAAAAATTCCCTTCCACCATCCGTCTGTCAGTGTATCATGCTGTGGTAGCCTGTATGTTGCTGTTATGCTGGAAGCTGTGACATAAGTATTACCAAGCCCAGCAGGGTCACGCTAAGTAACCAGGTTTCAGTGGAGCTTCAAGCTTAAGAACAGACAATGAAGAAGGAAGAAGTGTGTTGTCTGAGATATGCCAGAAGATGGGACCCTTCAATCTGAGGGCACTGCTAATGTACCTGCAGGAGAGCTGCTCTCTTAGAATGGAGTTGACCATGAGCAGAGGACAGCCTGTTGGACTGGAGTTTTGGGGAGGTTCATCTGGTCATGGTCAGAAATCGGAATGTGTGAAGTTTGAACCTAGGACAATTTGAAGTTGCAAAAATGCAACTGAACACACAAAGATCAATAGACTAGGCATTAGTGGGCTCAAATGGACTGAGATGGATGATTTTGAATCAGAAAATCATATGATTAATTATGCCAGGAATAACACAATCAAAAGAAATTACATGGAGGAGAGTGGGATTCAACTACATAGTTGCTTTTTTCCCCCTCTCTTCCCTTTATTCCCCCAGGCTAAACATTCTTACTTTTTAATTTTTCCCTCCTCTTTGTTTCTTTCCTGTTCTGTCACACCCCATTGCTGACTTACAGACTACTACCATCAGCCTAGAACATTTACGCCTGTACCACACCCAGCTAGGTGAGCTCCACCCTGTGTAGCTAGCCTGAGGCTAAGAAAAGCCCGCTTTCCCTCCAGGGGATACTCTGCCCAACTTCTCACCAGGGAATTTCTGCCTGTGTATCTGGGAGCATAAGGCAGCTCCGCCAACACATATCAACATTTCAAGCTGTTGCAGGAACCTCTTACGAACTGCCACAACACCAAAGCAGGCAACCCACCAGACCTCCGGGGCACTCCCTTGATAGGAAAGCCACAGCAGGATAAAGTGGTAGGTTAATCACATAATAAAATTTGCTGTAGGTAGATCAAAGAAGCATTCCTATAAGCCTCCCAGAGAGCCAGTGCTCGCTGACTCCCTGGAAAATGTCACGTGGCTCCTCTAAAACAACGCAACGCAAACAGCCATCAGCCCCAAAAGATCTCAATGAAAAAACAGGAGAAACAAAAGGCAATGGTAGAAGGTGATCTAAACATAACAACATACATAGGAGAAGCAGTAATTGAGCTGCCACAGAAAGAAAATTTTAGAATGCTGCTTGGAGACATACAGGGTATGAGGGAAACAATATGTGAAAAGGATGAAATTATAGAGGAGATAAAGACCATACACCAAAGGGAAATAAAGGAGCTTAGGGAGGAGATAACAAAAACCAGTAGCTGAAAAACGGACTTTGGAAATCGCCTGGAGTAATCAGAGACCCACATCAGTGACTTGGAGAACAGCAGAGCAGACTTTAACAAACATGAACAAAAATCTAATAAGATCATCAGAGATGCTGAAGAAAACCTAAGAGCTATGCCTAATACTACGAAGAGGAACAACATTAGAATTATTGGCGTACCGGAGGAAGACACAAAAAAGAAGTCATCTGCAACAATAGTGAGAGAATTCTTGGAGGAAAACTTCCCCAGTTTAATGAATGAAAGCCAGGCAACCATTAAGGAGGCTGAAAGAACACCAACTAGACTGAATCCCAAGAAGAAGTCACCAAGGCACATAATAGTTAAACTATCTAACTTTGAGGAAAAGGAGAAAATCATGAGAGCAGCTAGGGAAAAAACAAGCAATCACATATAAAGTTTCCCAAATAAGAATATGCTCAGACCTATCAGCAGAAACTATGAAGAAGAGGAGAGAGTGGAGTAACATATTCCAAAAATTGAAGGAAAACAACACAGACCCAAGAATACTCTACCCAGCCAAATTATCGATCAAGATAGATGGAGAAGTAAGAGTGTTCTCAGACAAGGAAAAACTCAAAGAATACATTAGAAGAAACCCAGCCCTACAAAAGTTCCTTGCCGACCCAGTATGGGCAGAAGAACAACACTCACCAAACATAAATAAGAGAATGCCACATAGAACAAACTCAGTCATTGGGCAACAAAGAGAAAGCAGACCCCAAGATGGCATTGGCTTAAGGATGGAAAGAAGTCAAGAATGATACATACGCACATATGCATAACACACTAATGAGAAAGGAAAGTATGAAAACTCCTAACACAAAAGCTATAAGATGACATCACACAGTCCACAGATGGGATAATTACCCTGAATATCAATGGCCTGAACTCAAGCATTAAAAGACTGAGACCAGCAGGCTGGCTTAGAAAACACAACAAAAATAGACTTAGAATCAAAGACTGGAGAAAGTCATAGCAAGCAAACAGCAATACAAAAAAACCATGGGGTGCAATCCTAATCTCGGATAAAATTGACCTCAAAGTGCAAACCATAAAAAGAGATAAGGAGGAACATTATATAATGCTCAAGGGAATGGTAGACAAAGAACCACTAAGCATTGTAAACATATATTCCCCGAATGATAGGCCCACTGAATATGTCAACCAAAAACTCCAAAAGATTAAAAAAGAAATCACAGCCTCAACAATTATAGTGGGTGACTTCAACAAACTACTCTCTGAAAAAGATGGATCACAAGGAAAGTATTTCAACAAGGAGGGTAGAGATCTAAATACCACAAATACACAATTTGACCTGAAAGATATTTACAGAGCTTTTTATCCAAATAGAAAAATAATTCACATACTTTTAAAGTCCACATGGCACATATTTGAAGATAGACCACATGCTGGGGCATAAGGTGAATCTAAATAAATTTAAGCACATTGAAATCATAAAGACCACCTGAGAAAGGAAGAAAGACTCATGATTGACATGCTGGCACAAAATTTACAACTAGAGGAGAGTCAGCAGGACTATCCTACTAATAACAAAAGAACAGAAATTATAAAAATCAGGGCTGAGATTCAGGAGACGAAAAATAAGAAAACTAATGAAAAAGTAATACTGCTCAAATTTGGTTCTTTGAAAGGATAAACAGAATCGATAGACCACTGGCTAACCTAACCAAAGTAAGGAGGGAACAAATTTCCATAGCAAGTATAAAGGTTAAAGAGGGGACATTATAACAAACCCTAATGAAATCAAAAGGAGAGTTAGACAGTACTACGAATGATTGTACTCCAATGAATTCAACAGTATGGAAGACATGGACAAATTCTTGGTAAAACAATCCCTCCCTAGGCTATCCTCAGTGGACGCTAAGAATCTTAACAGACCCATAGCAATAGAAGAAATAGAAAAGGTTATCAAGGGATTGCCAACAAAAAATCCCCTGGATGAGAAAGCATCGCTGGAGAATTCTACCAAGCATTTAGGGAAGAACTAACACCAATCCTACACAAACTCTTCCAGAACATAGAAAAAGATGGCAAACACTCGAACTCCTTCTATGAAGCTAGTATATCTCTGATACCCAAACTGGGAAAGGATCCCACAAGAATTGAGAACTACAGACCAATTTCCCTAATGATTATTGATGCAAATATCCTTAAAAGACTAGCCAACAGAATACAAATGTATATAAAACAAATAATTCACCATGACCAAGTGGGATTCATACCAGGGATGCAAGGATGCTTCAACATATGAAAGACCATTAGTATTATTCGTCACGTTGACATGTAAAACTATAAGAACAGCATGATAATACTGATAGATGCAGAAAAAAATGGACAACATCCAACACCAATCCCTATTTAAGACACTTGCGAAGATGGGCAGGATACAAGATCTGATGCCAAGGCCTTAAGTGGAGAGCAAATGTTTTGAAATTGATGAGGGCAATGAATGTATAGATGTGCTTTACACAAGTGATGTATGTATGAATTGTGATAAGAGTTGTATGAGCCTCTAATAAAACGTTTTAATAAAAAGAAAATGATGTTTCTAAAATGGACCTGATATATATATATATATCACAGATATATGAATTGATTTTGGGGGTCGCACTAATTCTAGCCTTAATGTAATAACAATTAGATCTTATGACACAGTTCTCCTTGACGAAATGATCACTGAATTCATGGGTGCTCTGGAAAAGTATGGTGCAGAAATCAGCTAGTGCCTGCCTATCAGAAAGAACAGTATCTGGGGTCTTAAATGTCTGTATTAACACAGCAGCTACATGATTGGGTTATCAACTAATTCAGAGAAGGAGCCCACCATTGTATGTGATCAAGGACTGTAAACCCTATGATACAAATAGAAGCAGAGAACGGTAGCAGAGCTTACATTGTGAGCACTTGTTTTTCAGAAGGCTATGGGTGACAGTGAAAGCCCAAAATCCATTTGCAGAATCCCCACATAGATTAAACCTCTGGTGAATCCCCTCTGACCAGAATCCAGGGATTTGAGTAACCTTGCTTTCAAATAGAGAGCCCTATAAAGTCTATTATGGCAGATGTAGTTAGCCTAAAATGTAACACCATATCACTTCATCTCTCTTTGATCCAAGTTGTTTCAGATTTTAATATTTTCTATTGAATTTTTCTTGGTTTTCTTTTTTCATTGTTGGTTTAATTTTGTTTTTGCTTCATCTTTATGTTTTGAATGATTTTCTGTATGAAATCCAGGAGAGGTAAACCTATAGAGATAGGCTTAATCTATTGGAACTGTTTTAATAATTATCTAGAGTAATGATAGGGGAGGTTTGGGGCAAAGGGGGAGCTGACAACAATAAGTATGAAAACAAAATGTTCTGAAATTTATTGTGTGATGTTGCATAACTCCTTTTAATATGATGTAATATTAAACTGTTTTTAACTATTTATAAAATGTAGTCTCTTCTTTCAATTAAAAATTATAAGGTAGTCGACCGGCGCCAGAAACTGAATCAGTCGAATTTTAAGCAAACGGGGAAAAAACCCACCTGAGCAAAGTCCCACAGTCTGCAACATCAGGGCTGGGGGAGTTGCACCTCTGGGCTACTGGAACAATCCTTTTATTGCCAGGAGACATGTTGTTGGGCAGGCCCTGGGCCTGTATCTAATAAGGTGGTCAGGGATAGGCAGGCATCGGCACGTCCAAGGAAGGCTGCTGGTGATTGGGGGCTGCAAGTGTGTCCACGCCCCTCGCCAGATGAGGAAGACTGCTGGTGATTGATAGATACAGGCACATCTGCGCTTCTAGCCAGATAAGGAAGGATGCTGGTGATTGGTAGACGCAGGCACGTTCACGCTCCTAGTCAGATGAGGGAGCACTTCCTAGTTCCTGGCTGAGCACGCACGTGGCCGAGTGCAAGGTCCGGAGAGAGTTGCATCAGCCAGCTCTGACTAGCTCTGCATGGTGTCTGTGTGTGTGTGTGTGTGCGGGGGGTATGTGTGATTTATTTGACCAGACAAAAATATAATCTAAAATGTTGATATCTGTAAACTGATTGTCTTAATCATCATGTAATCCCGGGAGATTTAGGCCTTTGGTGCCAAGAATCTGATACGACATCCATTTTCTTTTTTAAGCTTTTTATTGTGAGGTAGGAGTTTTCAGAGAAGGTAATTATTTTTATATTCAACAATTTAAAGAATTTATTGAGTATGATAGTTAAGGTTTATTATGCCAACCTAGCCGATAAACACAAAGGTGAGCCTCACCTTTGTGATTTTCTTGTCTCTTATTCCCTGATGGTTGGACCAGTGTGCAACTGCGTTAGCTAGTTCTTTGCCTCAGCTGGCAAGGCTCACTTCCTGTGAGACCTCACTGAGGAGAGGCCACATGGACCTACCCTGATGCAGCCCTGTGTGCCAGAAAAGTCGTGTGGAGACCACTGCCGGCGCTGAGATGCTTACATGCTCACTGACTTGGCTTTCCACTTGCAGTCGGCATCATTGTGTGTGTTTTGTGAATTAGAGGAGGACCCTGTAGATCATGTGGGCTAATGTCGGACTTATGGGCTTGCACTGGACTGGGTTAATATACTTTCTTAATGTACACTTACATTTTTTATAAAACTCTCTCGTATATGCATATGAGTTTCTGTGCATAAGTTTCTCTAGTCTACCTAGACTAACACACCAAGTTTCCCCATAAGTTACTCCGTCCCAACCTCTTTTTTGCCCATCAACCTCTTGTACACTACTATCTTCACATTCACTCAAGTTAGCTCCTATATGCCTTAGCCTATTACTTTATATCCCACACCTTTGCCCATTTTGACCCCTTGGTAACCTTCAAATTCTAGTCCCTTTGCTATGAGGAAGTTAAGTAGATGTTTCACATCACGCTGAAGTCTCTCCTTTATTTTTTTAAATGGTAAAGTGTGGTGTGGTGAAGCTGCTTCCTAATGTTACATCCTTTCTGTTATCTGGGGTCTCACTCTTAACATAGCTTGTCACAGAATTGTCTTGGCTACTATGAAACTCTAAGCACATTTCAATCTAGTATTTTCCCATGCACCGTGCTAGTTTCTCAATAGCATTCTTTACAAAACTTGAAATTAAAAAACATAAAATGAAGTGAGGAGAGTCTACTGTGTGACATCAAAAGGCAGCATTATCTGATGTTAAGGATTTGAGGGCTTTGGGGGATATGTTTACATAAATGTAGACAAAAATGTAGTGATTTAATAATTTAGCAATGTAATGTCTTCTTGCTACTCTATATCATGAGTTCACTATGACAAAAGATGTTAGAACGAATGTTTACATAATGAGTTATCAAGCAGTATATGAATAAGGAATAGAATATCATTATCCTCTACACTCAAAATATATCACAGTTTGGATAGAAATTAGGTACTTATCCACTAGTATCTTAGAACAGAAAGTGACAACATTTTTCATCTCCACGTCTAATAATTCCTTCAACACAGAGCCAGTAGACACTGTATAAATATCTTTATTAATATTGGAGAGAAGAAATGATTCACTTGCTTTTGTTATTATGAGCATTAATTTATTTTCCCCATCCAGTAATATGTACAAGATACAAATAATAGAATAAGTCATTAGCCTAATAAGTTATACAAATAAGAAAGGGGCTAAAATAAAGATGCAAATGTTGCATAACAACACATTTCGTCTCACCACTTCACCTTTTGCGATGTGCATTCCTTCCACCAATTCCTCATGGCTGTAATTGTGATTTACCTTTGTGGTAAAAGGTAGAGTAAACTAGACTAATCACTAAACAACTTTTCAATGAGCCAATACGTATAGGAACTATGCATGTCATTATCTAAAAATATTATTTGGAATTGAGAGCACAGGAAATTGTGACTGAAATGAAATGAAGTCCAAGCAAGATTATTGTTGTAGAAAGCAAAGTGCTCACCCTTTGTATCCTAAAGTGATATTAACAAAGATAAATATCCAATCATCTCTGATGACTTGGAGGCTTCCTGATGATTAGGCACCATTATAGCTACACAGCAAAAGGCATTATATCTCTTAAATCTCAGTGGAACAACCATGCTAACCATATTTCTTCCCTGAGCACACTTTACAATCTGTTAATTTAATCTGTTTTACAGCAGACATTTCTACTCTGTCACAATTTGTCATTTGGGTTTCAGGCCAAAAAAAGAAAGGACATAAAACACCAGTTATAGAAATAAAGATGATTAAAAATGAGCATTTGGTTAGTTTTGAAAGACCAAAAGGTAGAAAATTAATAATATCATAACGCAAAGATAATAAGTGAAAGGTATACCTATCAAATGAAGGACTGAGGGGTATAAAGGGAAAAGTTGGCGTGTTTTAGGGTCTAGTCAACATTACTGACCACTGGTGGTGAAGTGATTACACACTGGGCTGCTAACCACAAGATCAGCAGTTCAAAACCCAACAGCTCCATGAGAGAAAGATGAGGCTTTCTGACCCTATTAAGAGTTACATACTTGGAAATTCACAGAGTTAGTTCTATCCTGCCCAATAGGGTTGCTATGAGATAGAACTAACTCTGTAGTAGTAAGTTTGGTTTGGTTTCTTGAAAGAAAGTCAGATAAATCAGCGATCACTATCGCCATACTCTTAATATATCAGTGTCTGAAGATATCTGTGTTGGTAGTATAACCAGACTTCTCCTTAGAAATGAGGGTGATAAGAATTGGTCATGTACTTGGGGCATGTGATCAGGAACGAGCTGTCCCTGGAGAAAGATGAAATGCTTGATGAAGGAGAGAGGCAGCAAAACAAATCCTCCATGAAATGGATGGAAACAGTGACTGCAACAATCAGCTCAAACATCACAATTGTGAGCACAGCACAGGACCAACCAGTGTTTTGTTCTGTTATACATAGGTCACTCTGAGTAGTAACTGGCCCAATGGTAGCTAACAACACTTTAAATTTCAAAGTATAGAAATTGTAACAGAGAAACAATTGCTTAAAAGTCAACATATACGACAGATGTGTGGAGAATGAGCATATTAGAAGAAATACAATGAGCATCTCTCATGGAAGCAAATATGGCAAGGCTGAGACTTGCTTACTTTGGACATGTCATCAGAAAAGGTCAATTATTAGAGAAAGGAGACCATCTTTGGTTCTGTAGAGGACCACCAAAAGCAAGAGAAGCCTTCAAGATGAACTGACCCATTAGCAATGGGCTCATATACACCACCCACCATGAAGATGATGCCGGGCAAGATGATGGTTCATTCTTTAATGCAATAAGGTTGCCAAGAGTTGCAGGAAAACAACAGCCAACAGCAACAACAAGATGACATGAGACTATATGTGAAAAGGTCTTATGAAGAATGTGCAAGAGAATCACATTGCCTGATACCAGAGGGGATCTCTTTTCTCTTCCCTATTTGAGCTCTAAACTCGACATTCTTCATTTTCTGCTCAATATAGGACTCAAGACAAGATCTGGCTTAACAATGAAGCGCTTTACCGTGACTGCACTTTACAGCTTACTGGAATATTTCTTTAAAATAGTCCTTCTCACAGGGAAGAAATACACCAGGCTATGTGATCACAAGATGTCCACGGGATCAGGTATCAAGCATCAGAAGATCCAAAACAAACAATCATATTGATGCAAATGAGGAGGGTCGAAATGGAGACCCAAAGTCCATCTGTAGACAATTGGATAACCTCTTACAGAAGAGTCACAAGAAAGGGACAAGTCAGCCAGTGTGCAGTATAGCACCTACAAAACACACGCATTCCTCTAGTTCTTTAATGCTTCCTCCCCTACATGATCATGACCCCAGCTATACCTTACAAACCCGGCTAGAGAGGAGCTGTACATTGGTACAGACAGAAGCTCTCAAGATATGGAATCCAGGACATTTAACCCTTCAGAAACATTGATGGGAGCAGTAATACTATGAGGGTAGGGGGAAGATGTGTGTGGCTGGAGGGGTGGGGTATAAAAGGGAGAAAGGGGGAACTGATCATAATGATTAACTAATAACCCACCACACCAGAGGGATGAACAACAGAAACAGGAGTTAGGAAGACAATGGATGGTTTAAGATATGAAAATACTAATTTATCAAGGTTTCACAATAGTTGGGAGGGTACAAAAGGGGTGGAGGATGAGCTGATACTACAGGCTCAAGTAGAACGAAAATGGTTTCAAAATGATGATGGCAACATATGCACAAATATTATTGATGCAATTGATGTATAAATTGTTGTAAGAGCAGTAAGAGCCCCAATAAAATGATTAATAAATAAATAAAAGTAAAATGTGCACGCTCAAGCCACCCCAATCCAGTTATCAGATCTCTGATTGAGATTTATCATTATGCTTAAAGCTTGAAAGATGATGACAATAGAGCTAAGATGAAGAACAATGACATACATTCCCACGTATAACCCGCGAAACTCAATTCAGTAGATAGAAAAGTTCTATGGAAAACATACCTGAACCCTAGAATGGATACATATTTTAAACATATAAGAAAGAGAGTTGTGTATTTCTCCAAGTGTTTTAAGTAATTGATGAGAAACCAAAGAAGATTTCATAGGTAAACATAACAGAATTCAGTCATAGAGTAGTTGTGACAGTCATATGAAGTGTCTCAGAATACTCCCCAAAGTCCATTCAAGACATAAGAAGAGAAGTAACATTGTGATAAGAAGCATAGAGAATGAAAACTACAACAATTATGTAGCATGATATATATAATTTATACTTCTCAATGTTTGGTTTTGATGTTTTTTTCAACTTGAACAAAAATAAAAAAGGAAGGCAAAGGGATTACCTCGCTCTACTGAAAAGACTCCACAGGGCTCTCTTGATGTCCCTGTTCCTCAGGCTGTAGATGAAGGGATTTAGCATAGGGGTGACCACCGTGTACATCACTGAGGCCATGGCACCTTTCCTGGGGGAAGATGAGACAGCTGAACTAAGGTACACTCCAAGACCTGTTCCATAGAATAAGCAAACAACTGACAGGTGAGAGCCACAGGTGGAAAAGGCTTTATACTTCCCACTTGAGGTCGTGACTCTCAGAATAGAGGAAACTATTCTATAATAAGAGAAAAGAATCCCTGCAATTGGAAGAAAGCCAGACAGGGCACCGACAACATACATCACTATGTTATCAGTGAATGCGTCAGAACAGGCAAGATTGAGAAGTTGAGATGGGTCACAGAAGAAATGAGCAATTTCCACTTCCTTGAAATAAGTAACTTGCAACACTACCGAATTGTGCAACTGGGAGACCAAAAGGCTGATGAAAATGGACACCCAAACCAGTAAGCCACATAGGCGGGGATTCATGATAATCCGGTAGTGCAATGGGTGACAGATGGCCACAAATCGGTCATAGGCCATCACAGCCAGGAGCAGACTGTCCAAACATCCCAAAAGCATGAAAAACGACATCTGGGTCAGGCATCCTGCATAGGAAATGACTCTGCTGTGAGTTTGGATGTCTGCCATCAACTTTGGGACTGTGGTGGATGTGAAACCAATGTCAGTCAAAGACAGGTTGGAGAGAAAGAAGTACATGGGGGTGTGCAGCTGGGCATCATAGCTGACAGCCAGGATGATGATCAGGTTTCCAAGCACAGTAACCAGGTATGCGAACAGAAACATCCCAAAGAGAAGCGGCTGGAGGTCCGGATCCTCAGAGAGCCCCAGCAGGACGAATTCTGAGACATATGTAAGGTTCTGTGGTTCCATGTGGCTGAAACATCTTTTAGAAAAGAGTAAACAAGGAAACAATCAATGCACGGTGTCATCATTTGGAATTCAAAAATCCATATGTGTTCATACTTGAGGACCACTACCACAATATCTTTAACAAGGTTTCTGAGTCGTTGTAAACCTGTTCTCCTTAGAACTCTGTCCTCTTTGGTGTCTGTGAATTACCCACATTAGGTACACAGAGCTGAAAAATATCAGAAGAACAAGCACATTTAGAGAATACAAATCTATGATCCAAGTAATCCTAAATGAAGCAAATGAATTAAAAAACACCCTTTTAGAAAAACACCTGTAGTAATGGCAGAAACTTTGTTTTTGCTGTTATATTTAGGTGAAATTGAGTTAGCTCCAACTCAAAGCAACACTATGCACAGTGGAATGAAATACTCCAGGTCCGGAACCATCTCCCCGGTCATTGCTATGTTTGTGCCCACTGTTGCATTCTCGGTGTCTGTGTACTTCCTTGAGGATCTGATTTTTCACTGACCTTTTATTTTAATAATCCCGATGGCCTGCAGGCATTGGTCCCTAATGATAAAACGTCCAAAATACTAGAGACAAAGTCTTGCCATCTTTTCTTCTAAGACATAATCTGGCGATGGTTAAGCATTGGGCTGCTATCCACTTGGTCAGCAGTTCAAACCACCACTGGCTCCACGGGAGAAAAACTGGGCTTTCAATTCCTGTGAAGAATTACAGTTTCAAAAACCGACAAGCAGTCACTATGAGTAAGCATTGACTGGATGGTGGTGAGTGAGTGCCTTTTCCAAGACAGATGTATTTGTTCTTCTGGCAATTCATGGTACATTCAATATTTTTGGCCAACACTGTAATTCAAAGGACTCAATTTTTCTTTGATCGATCTAATTTACTGTCCAACTTTTACAGGCATAAGAGATTGTGGAATATACTTTGGTTTCCAGCACATCTCATTCTTCAAAGTGATAGATTTGCTTCTGAACATGACAAAGAGAACATTGGCAGCAGAATTGCCCAATAGAGAGCATCATCTGATTTTGTATTGCTGCTTCCATGGACATTGAATGTGAACCTAAGTAAAATGAAATCTTTGACATCTTATTACTTACTCTATTTATCACAATCTTGTTTATTTTTTCAAATTATGAGGATTTTTGTTTCCTTTTTGATGAGATGTGTGTTAGTCTAGGTAAGAGAAACAAATTCATAGACACTCCTATGTGTATAAGAAAGAGCTTTATATACAAGAGCATGAATATTGAGAAAACATCCCAGCCTAGTGCGTATCAAGTCCATAAGTTCGATATTAGTCCATGTGTCTGATGCCAACCTATAATTTCCTCTTCAGACTCATGAAACACATGCAATAATGCCACATTCAGGAAGATCACAGGACAGTGGGCGGGAAGTCTTGTGGATCCAGTGGCAGAAGCATCTCAGCGTTGGCGTGCATCTTCACATGGCTCCTCTAGCTCCAGGTTCTGGCTGCATCAGTGTTGCTCTATCAGGCAGGTGGTCAGTAATGTGTGGCAGGGAGTGAGCATGTGTCCTGCCTCCAATGAGCTATTTATCTCCTCAGTGCCTCCAAATGAGGTCATTAAGCTGTGATCTGGTTGTCAGGCTAAACTCCACCCCTTAATTCTTAACTCTCAAAGTGACAGCAGATTATGTAACTATCACAAGGAATAATTCATATGAAGACTGTAGTTTTTTTATCATCTTCAGTAAATGCTCCAAGTGTTCTTCATTTGCCAAGTGCAATATTATATAATCTGCATATTTCTGAGTTTTAGTAGTCTTCCTCCAATCCTGATGCTAAATTCTTATTCTTATAGTCCAGATTCTCAGATTATTTCTCAGCATCCAGATTGAATAACATATCACACATTTCCTGATTTAAAATCAAACAATGTTCCCTCGTTCTATTCATAGGACTGCCTTTTGGTCTGTGCACAGGTTCCACATAAACACAATTAGGAGTTCTAGAATTCCTATTCACAATATTATCCTGAATGTTATGCGGCACAGAGTTGAATGTCCTTGCATAGTCAATATAAAACCATGGTAAATGTCTTTCTGGTTTTCTCTGCTTTCAGCCAAGATCCCTCTACCATCTGCAGTGATATTCCTCATTTTGAATCTGTCTTGAATTTCCAGCATTTCCCTGTGAATCTACTGCCACCGTTTTAGAATTACCTCCAGCAAAAATGTACTTGTATGTGAAAAATAATTATCTTCAATAATTTCTACATACTGTTGGAACACCTTCCTTTGGAATAGGAGCTTAGAGTTGTTTGACCAACTTTCTGTCTTCCAATTTTCTAGATACAGTTAAGTGAGTGAGCACTTACAACGTTATATTGTTTTGTTGACACATTTCAAGTGGTATCCCATCAATTGCTAGTACTTTGTCTTCAACAATGCCCTCAGTGCACCTTCCTTCAATATCACGACTTCTTGGTCATATACTTCCACTTGAAATGTTTGGAAGTCCACTAATTATTTTTGGTACAATGACTATGCAGTCTCCTCATCTTCTTTTGATATTGCCTGCACCGTTCAATATTTTCCCATAGAATCCTTCAGTATTACAACTCGAGGCTTGATATATTAATTCCAGATTGTTTGGGGTTTTTTTTCAGCTTGATAAATACAGAATGTATTCTAAGTCTTTGTGCATGGCACCAGTTTGCTTTACCTACTTGAGCCACCCTTTGAAATCTTTTCAGTTACTTTACTTCATCATTTCTTCCATTCATTTTCACTACTCTACATTCAAGAGCAAGTTAGAGTCTCTTAAGACATCCTTTCTTCATGTAATGGCCTCCTTGATGTCGTCCCACAAACCATCTGATCAGGTAATCAGCATTCAGTATGTCAGATCTATTTGAGATGGTCTCTAAATTTAGGTGGGATATGCTAAAGATTCGAGTTTGGCTTTCTGGACTTGTTTTTTTCTTCAGGTTGCAATTGATAATCTGTTTCACAACCTGCCCCTAGCCTAGTTCTGACAGATGAGATTAAGCATCTCCATTCATTGAGTCATTCTTTCCACACATGTAGACAATTTGATTCCTATATTTTCCACCTGATGAAGTCCACATGTAATGTCGCCATTTGTATTGATGAAAAAATGTATTTCTAATGATAGGTGATTGGTCTTGCAAAATTCTAATATACAAACTCTGATATCATTTATATTAACAAGGTCATATGTTTCAACTACTGATCCTTCGTGGTTTCCAGCTTTGGTATTCCAACCATCAGTAATTATCAATACTTCTTGATTTCATGTTTAATACATTTCAGACTTCTGAAGTTATTAAAATCTGCAATTTCTTCATCTTTGGCATTATTGGTTAGTGCACAAATTTGAATAATAGTAGTATTAACTGGTAGTCATGTGGATATTTCCCTATCATTGACAGTATTGTACTTCAATATATATCTTGAAGTGTTCTTTTCATGATAAATGAAAATGCAATTTCCTTTTAACTTGACATACCTGACATAATGTTTCTGCTGTTGTTATTGTTGTTAGGTGCCACCAAATTGGTTCTGAACAATAGCAACTTAATGCAGAGCAGAGAGAAACACTGCCTCATCCTGTGTCA
Organism: Tenrec ecaudatus; assembly: GCF_050624435.1. NCBI lineage: Eukaryota > Metazoa > Chordata > Mammalia > Afrosoricida > Tenrecidae > Tenrec > Tenrec ecaudatus. Next base: position 11,446,761 of record NC_134530.1, on the reverse strand, counting down.
GCCTCACAGTTGTTCCTATGCTTGAGCTCATTGTTGCAGCCACTGTGTCAGTCCATCTTCTTGAGAGTCTTCCTCTTTTTCACGGCCTCTTCTTGTTACCCAACATGATGTCCTTCTCCAGTCTCTCCAGACAACATCTCCAAAATATGTAAGACAGAAGTCTTGCCATCTTTGCCTTTCAGGAGCACTCTGACCTTATTTTTTCCAAGACAGATCAGTTTTTGCTTTCAGCAGTCCAGGGTACTTTCACTATTCTCCTCCAGCATCACAATTCAAATACATCAATTCTCCTTTGGTCTCCCTTCTTCAATGTCTAACTTTCACATGTAGATGAGTAAATAGAAAATACCACGAGGGCCCAAGCAAACGAGAATCCTCAAAGGTCAAGCAAACTAGGTCAAACAAACTAGAGTCCTCAAAGTAACACCCTTCTTTGCAATACTCTACCGTGGTCTTCTGCATCAGATTTTCCCATTTGCAATACTCCACTGCATCAGATTTACGCCTTTTAGTATCTTGATTGCTGCTTCCATGGGCATTGATCATGCATTTACCATGCATCCCTCCTTCATGGAAACAAGTGCCCACTCAAATATGTGGGATGTCTTTTCAAATATAACTCCCAACCTTTGCCTTTGCTATGGTTCACATCTTGATAAATGTTTTAGTTAAATATGTAAAACCATATACTTACACCGAAAGTGACATTACTGTACAATGCAACTGTAAATAATTAAACAACCACTTTTAAGATATACTGGAATTCAAATTTTCACTTCATGCAGTATTATTTTTATCCACTCTTTTGTTGTTTAGTTTGGTTTGGGTCAACATTTTCTAGTGAGCTAATAAAAGTACTTAAATGGTTTCCCTTTTCTTTCACTTATGTGGTAAATACATATGTAGCGAAACAGATTCCAGTACATTCTTCATGTGTACAATTCAGGGACATTTACTTTGCTCATTGATGTTCCTAAAGATATTCCTAATTTTAAACATTTACAAAGCATTGTTTTCTCATTACGGGCCATCCTCTTATTACAATTAATGAATTTGTGGCCATAGGAAACCCCAAAACTAGGTCTGCAATTTCTCCTTCTTATACTGATTAACAATATTTCTAGTCAATTATTCCTCTAAGACCATTTTAATTCTCCTAAATTCAGCCTCTTAAAGGTAATTGGGGTCTTTATTTCTCATTGAAGATAAGAATATGACTTATTTGGAGACAAAAGTTTCAAAAGCAGAAAGAACAGAATAATATAATGTGTACATTATGTAATACACAATACTACTATGCATTACGTATTACATTTTGTACAAAATAATATAATAAATACATGAGTACTTCTCTCATTTTAAAACTATTGTAAAAATTAAATCTACTTTATGGAATTTTTGTAATAAATTAAATAAAGCATTAAAAATGTGTGGACTATTGCTTTTTAGCCTTGATGACAATGAAAATAACCTGTGGGTATTTTAAAATGCATTGATATCCTAGCCACAGCCTAAAAGCAATCACATAATAATTTCTACATGTGAGGTTCTTGCTGTGCCTAGCACACAGTCCATTTTGAGAGACATTTCCATAGAATATGAGCAAGCACTTATTAAATACTATATTAATGTTGCATACAATTGCTAATACTTTCAATATTAAATATATATAGCATTTTATAGACATTTGAAATATTATAGTTAATGTGATTTTTCTTGATAACCTCCCCAAGAACAACCATTGTTATCTGCCAATGCTTCTAAATGGTAGTATTTATTTATATATAAGCATAGACAGTTTTATGGAAGTGTATCTAAATGGTGTCATCCTTGATATATGCCCCTAAAAATGTTTCCATTTACCACAATACTGTGTTTTAAGTCTATCTGTGAAGTACATAGCTCTAATTAAAGTCTTGTTTAACTAGATAGGTATTTAGAAATAAACTCCATGCCTCTCTTCAATTCACACAAGGGAGCATTTCTGTGAAATATATACTTAAATAATACCTTTATTGAGTTGTAACAGAAAAGGTGTATTCAATTGCATCATCAATTGCTTATATTTGTTGACTCGGTAGAAAATCAGTGGCTATCAATTACGTTCTGTTCTTTTAAAAAATACAATAAAAGGAATCCCTGAGTTCCCTCTGGTGACAGTTGTCTCATGATCTCTCCAAATGAAATATTCATCCTGTATAGAAAATATTTAAATATCTTATCTTTCCAATGCATTTATATTTATAGGAATCCTTATTATCCTTCATATTCATGCCCCAAATCTCCCTATAAACCAGTGGTTCATTCATAAATTCACAAATGAACTCACTGAGTCTCAAACAAAGGGATCTAAAGTTTTGACTGTGTTTGCTCATCGGGGCCAAACTGCTTTGAAAAGAAAAATATTCATTCAGCCCTGGTGAAGGAATAGTGCCCCCAAAATGGCCTACGTTTCACATCTTTCATTTACTACATCCAATGTGATTCAGTCTCTACTTCTTTGTGCTGGTGTTTTATACCTGAACATTGAGAGGGTAACTCTTATCTCTAGTGCATGTGTGATACCAATGGGAGGTTTGGAACTTAAATCATGTCATGATTATTTTGAATGATTATGTGATTATTATTTTATTGGGTTTATTGGTGAAATAGACCCCTACAAAAAGATTAGTGACCTTCTACTTAATTCCATGGCAGAAAAGTCCAAATTTCTCTTGTCTAAGATTACTATAGCATGGAATGACTATTCTAAAATATGTCTCAGTCCACACAGCAAGATTCTACCTGCCTCTTCACCTCCTCGTTTTTCCATAATTACAAAATTTCAACAACATATTTTAATAATTAAATATTTTAGATCCAGGTACATGAAAAATAATAGGTCCTGCAGAAAATCCAATGCAGAGAAACAAACAAGCACTGTTTTATCTCATCTCAAGTCCTATGGGACATCCCTGGAAAGGGCCAAAGCACAGGCCAGAAAGCATCAGTGTGTAGAAACCATACTGATTATTCTCTGGTCCTGTCAACCAATGGGCACTTTATGCAATATCTAATACAGCCTTTAATTACTGCTGCCTACTTAATGATGGACACAATAAACAGTCTGGGGTGTATGGATTATCATAAAGTCCCCAATAAAATGATCACATATAAATGATCAGTCCGGAGGGTCATGTCCCTCATAAGTGAGAAGCAGTCATTCCCCTCCAGTACTCAAGTAGTTACAAATATCTACTTGTACAAGAACAAAAATTAAATGATCCGTTTGAAAACCAAACCTTCAAATCACTGATTTTAGTGTAGTGATACAAAGCTTACACTTGTCAATATTAAAACTATCTAAACCATTATATTTTATGTAATATATTAGTTATTATATTTGTTACCACATATTTAGTATATTTTATATTTATTAACATATTATTATATAATATATAAAATAAAAGTTTTCTATGTGCTTTGTTATATTTAATATAATACATACATTTTCTACATTCTTTATTAGATATTATCATGCAAGTTATTAAATCTATATATTAAATGTTTTTGCCTTAACTATATGCATCATCAATCACTTATTGAATCATATTTTATGTATCCACTATCTGTTTAGTTCTTATTCAGTGCAGCTGTATCAACTAAAGATCAACTTAGTTAACAACCCAAAGGGTCAAAAGTCTGAAGAACTTTCTCAGGTCACACAGATAATAAATGTTGTACAGACAGTATTCAAAAATCAGATTCTTGAGCTCTAACACCCATGTATTAAACTATTTCACCTTTTAAGTTGACACTCAATATCCTTAATCAAATGTTCATCTAAGGCAGAGTTTCGTAAGTGGGTAATAACGTACTTTGGGAAACAAAGGAGATCCTGGAACAAACCATGGGGTGAAAAAGCAGATACCTATACTTTATTCTGGATGGTGAGCTATAGCACAAATGTTTTTAATTGCCATGAGTGGCCTGAGGATTTTTGTTGTTGTTGTTGCTTGTTTGTTTTTCTGAAAAGGGGGCAGTAAGTCAAGTAAATTTGGGAACCTATCTTCTAAGATAGGTCATTTATCTGTTGCCAGTTTCTTGACTAGAAATGGAACTTGGTACTTTGGTGGTATGTCTCTCTTGCTTCAAGATTGAAAAGGGCGAAGCTCCAAGAATAGAAGAGGATATAGGCAGCTGTGGCAAAATCTAGGATTAGGACCAAGACAAAGATCTGTCCAAAATGATTTCATCCTATTCCGCTGTGACCACTGAACCATGGTCTTAGATATTGTTCCTATCGGTGATACAGCAAGGAGTATATACTCTTCTATGCTGATGAAGTCTACCAAAAATACTCAAAGGGTCGTGGGACGTGGGGGTGGGGGGAGTACAGTGAACAGGAATTTCTGCCTGGAGTGAAAAAGCAAGAAAAGAAATGGCAGATGAGGTCGACAGAGGACAATCCTGGTCAAATTCCCTGTGTCTAGAATGCCACTGTTCAAATCCAAACAGACTTGTCCACTCTCTAGCCCTTGACCTGGTACAAGTTACATAAATACGTTGCTCTTCTTCATCTGAAGAACAGGAATAATACATGCAGCAACATATTAAGAGTGATTATGCAGATGAAACAAGCTACACAGAACAGTTGCCTCAGAGCCTGGCACCTAGGGAGTCCTCAGTAAAGATGGATGCGACGTGGTCACTGCCGTCATTCTTATCATTAAAAATCATCGTCCTTGCCATTGTCAGGAGCAATCGAGATTACTTAGAGGACAATTGGAAGGGACTTATTTTCTGCTGTGGTGGAAATGTCTCCTAATGTACTAGCTCCAGTAGTGGAGAAAAAAAACATCAGAACTTTGAACAAGAGTTCTAGAAGCTCCACAAAAACAAAACAAAACAACAACAACAAGAACAGAAACTTCTCAGATCTGTGAGTTGAACCAGGGAAATCTGAGACCTCTCATCGGGCCATCCCAACTGCTCTCCCAATAATGAAGAAACACTACTGTCCGACTCCACTGTGTATCATGCACTCACGGGCCTCTGCTGAGTCTCTGCTGGAGCATGACCGAGGAGTGGGGGGTCCACTGCTCTTCCCCTGCGTGGGGAGTGATGAGGATGAAGGCTCCTTCCTCGGGACTCGCAGGAAAACAAAACGGGTCATGGACTTCCTGATGCTGCTGGCTGTGGGAAGAGACACATGTAGGGAGATGAACTTGAAACGGTAACGTGAAGGTGAATGGGCACTGGCTGGTTGTTTAGTTTTATGGCCTGGGGAACTCAAGGCACAGAGCACGTCATTAGGCAAATCTCTCAGGACTTGTTAACATCAGGGGAACAAAAGCATAGTAAAGTGAAAGGTTGGTCCTGTTTATTATATTTCCCTTGTTCTAGTGTGGTAAAGAGATGTGTAACAAAACACTTGCCAATTCAACAAATTTTAAATGTTCCATTGAGGGACATTGATTATATTCATCATGGTGTGCAACTGTCAACAATATCTTTTTCCAACTTATCTCACTGCCAGTAGTAGAAACTCAGTGCTCCCTAGGTAAAGACTACTACCCCACCAACACCAGCACCTCTCATACTTGATAACCTCTTTGGTCTCAATGCATGTGCCTACTTTGCTTTTTAATGAGAAGATAACCCTAACACACAACTCTTATTCAAAATTGCCCCTCTTCCCACAGAAGAATTCACTTCAGAGGACAGCACTGAAACTACAGTTCAGGGAGAGGGACTTGTCTCATCATGAGCACACAGGAGCAAATGAAGGGGGAGGGCAAGATTGTGGAGCACATCCTGGCCCACCAAGCCCCAAGAATATTCCTGCTCAGAGTAGCCAATGCACAGAGAGGACCATAGGTCACCCCAACCAGGAGACACAATGTCCCTCATTGACCCATAACACTACGGAGGAAAACACTGGCAATTCAGTGCAGGAATTGTGCCTGACCTGATCCCACCACACCAAGGGAAAACACTAAGGGCGTGCAACAGAGCAGCAAGGGGAGCAGAGCAATTAAGTCCCCAGGGAATACCAAAAATAGACTGTGGGGTCAGGGGGTAGCAGCCCGTCAGTTTGCTCCAGAAAATGCTCCTAAAGGTCAACAAAAAGACCTTGAACTATTTATAAGATTTTCTTTTTTTAATCCTTCATTTTTGTTGGTGTTTTCTTTCTTTTAAAAAAATAATTTAATTAGGACTCATACAACTCTTAATACAATCCATATATACATCAATTGTGTCACACACATTTGTACATATATTGCCACCATCATTCTCAAAACATTTGCTTTCTAACTGAGCCCTTGGTATCAACTCCTCATATTTTCCCCTCCCTCTCCACTCCCCTGTCCCCCTTTCCCATGAATCCTCGATAATTTATAAATTATTATTATCTTGTCATATCTTACACCATCCTATGTCTCCCCTTGTCCACTTCTCTGCTGTCCATCCCCCAGGCAGGAGGTTTTATGTAGACCTTGTAATCTGTTCCCCGTTTCTCCATCACCTTCCCTCCACGCTCCTGATATCACCACTCTCACCACTGGTTCTCAGGGGTTCATCTGTCCTGGATTCCCTGTATTTCCAGTTCCTATCTGTGCCCGTGTACATCCGCTGGTCCAGCCGTATTTGTAAGGTAGAATAGGGATCATGATAGTGTGGGGGGGAAGCATTCAAGAATTAGAGGAAGATTGTATATTTCATCGTCGCTACACTGCACCCTGACTGGCTCATTTTCACACCACAGTCCTTCTACAAGGGCATTCCCATTTTCCCACAGGTGGGCCTTAGGTCCCAACTCTGCAATCCCCCTCATTCACATTTCTATAATTTTTTTTTGTCTTTGATGCCTGATACCTGATCCCTTCGACGCCTTGTGATCTCACAAGTTGGTGTGCTTCTTCCATGTGGGCTTTGCTATTTCTCAGATAGATGGACCCCAGATTATATATCTTTTGACAGCTGGGCACCATCAGCTTTCTTCACCACATTTGCTTATGCGTCCACTTTGTCCTCAGCAGTTGAGTTGGGTTTTGTGGTTTCTCAGCTAGATGGCTGCTTGTTTATCTTCAGGCCTTAAGGCTTCAGATGCTATATCTTTTGGTAGTTGGGCACCTTCAGCTTTCTTCACCACATTTGCTTGTGCACCTATTGTCTTCCGCGATTATGCCAGGAAGCTGAGCATCTCAGACTGCCAAATTGTTAGAACAAAGTGTTCTTATGTTGAGGGGGTATTTGAGCAGGGGCCCATTGTTCATCCATTTTCTTAGTAATAAACCTATAAATATATGTACATGTAAAAGGAAATAGAGGAAAGAACTAGGAGGCAAAAACATTTATAGAGATATAAACATCGTCATGTACATATGTAAATATATTAATATATAACAATAGATACATAGTACTATGCACATATATTTACAGGTTTGGAATTAAGGGAGCAGACAGACATTGAGGCTGCGCTCAAGCCCTCCCTCAATGCAGGAACACATTGTTCTAATAACCTGGCATTCTGTGATGCTACCCTTTTTGACACAATAGCTGAAGATAAAATGGGTGCATACACAAATGTGGTCAAGAAAGCTGATGGTGTCTGGCCATTGGAAGATACAGCACCTGTGGTCTTGAAGGCTTGAAGATAAACAGGCAACCATGTATCAGAGAAGCAACAAAGCCCACATGGAAGAAGAAGCACATCAACCCCTGTGATCATGAGGTATCAGTGGGCTCAGGTATCTGGCACCAGAAGACCCAAAACAAACAACCATTTCTATGAAAATGAGGGCTGTCTGAATGGAGAACCAAAGCCCCTCTGTAGCCAATTGGACAACCCCTCAGAGAAGGGTCACAAGAATGGACAAGCCAGCCAAGTTGCTCTATAACACTGAGAAAACTCATGACATTCCTCAAGTACTTTAATGCTTCCTTCCCCACACTATTATGATCCCAATTCTATCTTACAAATCTGGCTAGACAAAGCATGTGCCCTGGTACTGATAAAAGCTGTTGACACATGGATTCTAGTACAGATAACCCCCTAAAGACCAATAATGAGAGTAGCCATACCATGAGGGTGGGAGGAAGCTGGGGTGAGAGGGGGAGAAAGTGGGGAATGGATCACAGTGATGAATATACAACCACCCACACCCCAGGGTCAAATCACAGATACATGGGTGAAGGGAGACAGCAGTGTAAAATATGAAAATAATTGATAAATTATCAAAGGTTCATGGGGGTGGGAAGGTGGGGTAGGGAAGGGAAAAAAAGAGAAGCTATACCAAGACTTCAAGTAAAAAGAAAATATTTTGGAAATGATGGGAATTGATACATCAAATGTATCATGTACTTTTGTACATGGTGGCAACATATGTACAAATGTTCTTGATAGACTTGATGTGTGCTTTGCTATGGAAGCTGTAGGAGCCCCCAACAAAATGATTTTTTTTAAAAAGAAGATTTCAAGGTATATCTTGAAGTACATTGTGTCTGTCACAGGATAATATCTATAGGCATATAAGAAAATCAGTCAATGCAACAATTATTCAAATTTATGTCTAAAATACCAAAGCTAATGATTAGGAAATTGAAGAATTCTACCAATTTCTTTAGTCTGAAATTAATCATACATTAAATCAAGATACACTGATAATTATGGCTTTAGTGATAGCTATGAATCTGGAAATCACATGGTAGATTTTTCAAATCCAACAACTTTTTCATTATGAACACCTATTTCCAACAGCACAAAGGATGACTACTCAAGTGGACTTTGAAGATGGAATTCACGAAAATCAAATTCACAACATCTGTAGAAGGAGATGAGAGAGAAGCTCACTTGTAGTGACCAAAACTGAGCTAGGATCCCATTTCTTGTGGAACAGAACATCAATTGCTCATATATAAGTTCAAGTTGAAAACCGGGAGGATGAAAATATAACCTTGAGTATATTTCACTTGAGTGTCAAGAACATCTCAAGAACAGATTTGAAGCATTGAACGCTAATGACAGAAGACTGGACAGGTGTGGGATGACATTGAGAATATCACACATAAGAAAATGTAAAAGGGTCATTACAAAGAGAGAAAAGATTGAAGTGTATGTCCGAAAGAGACCCAGAAACTTTCTGTTCAACTTAGATTGAAACAAAAATAAAAAATAATGAATAAAAGAGCTGAAGAAAATCTTTCAAAGAGCAATTTGAGGAGCCAAAGTAAAGTATTGGAATGAAATGTGCAAGGACCTGGAATTGGAAAAAACAAAAGGGAAATTGAATGTCTCAAAGATAGAAGAGCTGAAGAAGAAATTCAGAACTGAGTTTGCAATACTGAAGAATTTTATGGGCAAAATATTAAATGATTCAGGAAGCATCAAAAGAGATAGAATGAACACAATGAGCCACAGACCCCAAAAGAACTGCTTGACACTCAATTATTTCCTGAAGAAGCATATGATGAAAAACTGACGGCGATAAAGGAATAAATCCAAGCTTCACTGCCGACCTTAGTCAAAAAGAAAATCACTGCCAAGGAGTCAGTTCTGATTTACAGCTACTGTATAGAACAGAATAGGACTGCTGTAGTGAGTTTCCATGGCTAAAACTCTACGGGAATAGAAAGCCTCAGCTTTCTCCTGAGGAGAACCTAGTGGTTAGCAGCCCAACGTATAGCCTGATACACCACCAGGGCTCCGACAATTGATGGAATACCAATTGAAATAATCCAACAAGGTGATAAAGCCCTAGGACACACACTCATATTAGCCAAGATATTTGGAAGACGGCTACCTGGCCAACTGAGTGTAAGAAATTAATATTTTTGCCTGTTCCAAAGAAAGGTGTCATTGTGATCAACACAGCACATCTGTTCTTGAGACATTCTCCAAATTCTGGGGAGATTTACTCAAGGTCAGATTTTGGCACTTCCATATTTTCTTCAGCTTCAACTTGAACTTACATATGAGCATGTGATGCCTGTTCCATAGTTGGTTACTCATCTCGTTTTAGCTGCTGTTATTGAACTTCTCAATAGCATTTCTTCCCATCAATGTAGTCAGTTTTATTTCTTTGTAATCTGTCTGGAGAAGTCCACAAGTGTGGTTGTATTTTCTGCTGCCTGAGAAAGGGATGTGTGATGAAGAAGTCATTTTTCTTGCAGCATTCTATCACAAGGTCTCCGGTTTCATTTCTGTCACCAAGGTTATATTTCACAACTACTGTTCCTTCCTCTTTGTTTCCAGCTTTTTCATTCCAATCACCCATAATTATCAATGCATCTTGATTGAGTGTTTGATCAATTTCAGACTGAAGGCATTGTTAAAATTCTTCAATTTCTTCATCGCTAGCTTTAGTGGTGGAGAAAGAAAAGGCTGTCTACTCCTTTAAAGAATCACAATCTCAGAAACCCACAGAAGTAGTTCTGTCCTGTCCTACAGGGTTGCTGTGAGGAGGCATTGACTCTATGGAAGTGAGTATGGTTTGGTTTTACAATCCAGTGGCTGGTGCATAATTATGAACAATAATTTCATTGACTGGATCTCCATGTATGTGGATACATATTATTGTATCACAGACATCATGGAAAGATCTTGAAATATCCTTTTTGATGAGGAATGCAACACTATTCCTCTTAAATGTGCCATTCACAGCATAGTAAACCATAAGATTGTCTGATTCAAAATGACCAATACCCATTCATTTCAGCTCACAAATGTCTAGGATCTTGATCTTTATGTGGTCCATTTCATTTTTGACATCTTCCAATTTTCCTAGATACATATTTTGTACATTCCAAATTCTGATTATCAATTGATGTTTTTTTCAGCTGTCTCTCCTCCTTTTGAGTCATGTGCTGTCAACAAATGAAGGTCCAGAATGCTCACTCCATCGATGTGTGTTTGCTCCTCCCTATATTGAGAAGGCGCTCTTCCTCAGCCATACTTTCAATGCCTTTTCACCTGAGGGGTTCCATATGCTGGCACTCTATCTCACAAGATTCTACTGTTATTCATAAGATTTTCAGAACTTGACAATGTTTCACTGCTATTCAGGAGGTTTCTTGTTTCTTCTTCACAGTCTGTTCTTCGTCTGGAAGCTCTGCTAAAGCCTGTTCACTGTAGGTGACCCAGCTGATATTTGAAATACTAGTGATATGCTTCCAGCATGACAGCGACACACAAACCCCCACTGCACAATAAACTGGCAGACAATTGGTAAAAGCAGCTACTCATATGTGGTAATTACATAATCTGGTGTCAATTTGAGAATTCAGAATGAAGTGGTGGAGTGTAGCCTGTCAATCGGGTAGTAGCTTGATGACTTCATTCGGAGGCACTAAGGAAATAAATAGATCCCTGGAGGCGGGACACATGTACACTCCCTGTGAAACATTTCTGAGGAGAAGCCACATGAAGCTACCCTGAACCAGTCAGAGTTTTGGAACCGAAGGAACCACATGGAGGCCCCTGCCAGCACTGAGATGCTTACAACACCACTGGGTTCACAGGACTACCCAACCACTGGCTGTGATCTTCCTGCACTTGGCGTCATTGCATGTGTTTCATGAATCTGAAAAGGACTTTATAAATTGGTATCGGATGTATGGGCTAATAACGAATTTATGGACTTGATCTGGAGTGAGCTGGGATGTTTTCTCAATATTCAATTGCTCTTGCATATAAAGCTCTTTCTTATACACATATGAATGTCTCTGGATTTGTTTCTCTAGTCCTCCCAGACTAACGCGTGATGGTGCCAGGAGTGGGGAACAAGAGAAACAAATCATGGAGATGGAGAGTGGATGTTTGTTTGACCTCTCCCTCGTGGTAGATTTTCTTTTTGGGTAGTCATAAGTCATATACATTCATGCAGTTTACTGGGTTGTTTTATGGAAAGAATATCGGAAGTTATAGCTGTGATATTTTTGTTTGGTGTAGTCTTTGGTTATTCCTGTGTGCAATGGCAAAATTGAATGTTGCCAATATTTATTTTGAACTCAAGAGTAGGAATTACCCCTTGAATTTTTCAGAGACCGTGCTAGTTAGAGAAAACAGCTGACTGAGTTCAAAATGACTGTAATAAAGCCTGACCCTGGCTTGAGGCAATGCAGTCAGTGGTCTAATCCCAAATTTTGTAGCAATAGAATAGTTTAGATAGGGATTAAGACAAACCAAATAATGATTGAACTTGACTGTTTTAGGAATTTAGTTTAGGATCTGATTCGACTTTGCTTATACTGATTTCTTCTGGTTATCATTGTTGATGCAAGGATTTATAGAAATGATTATTGGGAAGTGTGAAAATTGAGAGCTTGTAAGCCCACTTGCCTTCACCCATTAAAATTTTAATCTTTAAATGGTTTAGGACTCGCCTGAAAAGAAAGCACTGAAAAGATTAACCCCACCCAGTGTTTTGGAGTTCTCTGGGCATTTGCATTCCAAGACACTTGTGTAGGGGGCAAGATTGACAGATTGAAGGAAAAAAGCAACTCCTCGTATTTTGGAATCTTGAACGAATGTTTTTTTGTCAGAAGCTGGAAAAAATCTGGAGTTCTGAAGAAACTCTCCACTCTAGGGCTGAATTGTTTAATGGAGCCTGCTGGAAAGCTGAAATGCTTGCTAGGTGACCACCTGGATCCACCTGTTGAGTGAAAGTGGGAGAAAAGCAGCAATAGAGAGACAGGTTGAGCTTGGCCACTGACACCCGTGGACGTGGTTTACAGGCACTAGAGGAGAGGACGAGAGCAGGTTGACTGGTCTGAAGTTCATGAACTAGCACAAGGGGTCAAGGGTTGTTGAGAATTTGTGATAGGTCCATGGTCTAGGCAAGGCAACCAATGGAAATCCTGGGGAGACTAAGTGAAGCAGCCCACATTGAGTTGACCAGAACCTAACCAGATGAAGAGAAGATTTTTGAGGCTGTGAACTGGTGCATATTGCTACTGGTTTTATGGATGGCCTGTCCTGATTTGACTTTGCTTATGGATATGGACTTCACAATATTCCAACTGAAATGAAGATTCTTCACATCAAAGAATATGATTGTCTCCTTAGAGCACTGGGTTGATATAAGTGGGAAGTATAGAAATTAGCTACCCAAAATTGGAAGAATAAAGGCAGGAAGTGGTTGGCTTCCAAATTTTCATAGGTAGGGAAATGTATTTATAGGATTAAGGTGTCAGTGTTACATAACTGTAATTGTTAAGCATAGGATATTTTGTTTTGTTCACTTATAGAATGTTATATTTAAATGAGGGTGGAACATTTTTTAATTGTATGCATTTTAGTTTTATCCTATTAGGTATAGATATGACCTTATCATTGTTTGTCTAAAAATTATGTATAACTAAAGAGTTTGGTTTGTGGTAGTTAAATAATCTGGTGTCAATCAGGATTGAGAGTGAAGGGGTGAAATTTATCCTGTCGAGCAGGTAGTAGTTTGATGACCTCATTTGGAGATGCTCAGGATATAAATAGCTTGCTGGAGGCAGGACACATGCTCACTCCCTGTAAGACATCTCTATGGCGAAGACACAAGGAGAGAGGCTGATGGAGCCAGACATTTGGAGTTGGAGAAGCCATGTGGAGACCCCTGCCAATGCTGAGAAGCTTACAATGCCACTGGATCCAAAGACTTCCCATTCACTGGCCTGTGATCTTCCTGAATTTGGTGTCATTGCATATGTTTTGTGATTCTGGAGAGGCCTTTATAAATTGGTATCAGACTTCTGGACTTGATTTGGATTGAGCAGGGAAAGCTCTTTTAATACACATATGAATGGCTCTGGATTTGGTTCGCTAGTCATCCAAGACGAACACATCGTAGATCATCACTATTGTAGAGGTGTGTATATAACAGAATTTACTTCTGTTGCCTTTAATTTTTGCAGATGCCCAAATGTCTTGCCTTGCCTCTATTTTATACTGATCTCCCTTTGTTGTATTAGCTTTCTTTCACTCAAGTTAACACCTGTCTACTCTCTAGTCTACTGCTCCCTGGAATCCCTTTCCCCCTCACCTCTGGTAATTTTTCAGTCTGTTTATTTAACTGTGATTTTTTTTCTTAACTTCTTATAAATAGTGGTCTGTACAACATTTATTATTCTGTGATTGACTACCTTCCCTCAACATAATGTCCTCATGTTCATTCATGTTATGAGACGTTTCCCAAATTAATCATTATTCCTTAAGGTTTCATAGTATACAGTATTCCATTGTATGTATATACCAATGTTTATTTATCCATTCTCCCACTGATGAGCATTTGTTTCCATATATGTGAATCACTATTGAATAGTCCTGGAATGAACAAGAACGTGCATATGTCTATTTGTGTTGCAGCTTTTATTTCTCCAGGATACATATCTATCATATGGAAGCCAGTGGCAGTGTGGTCATTACATAATTGTGTGTCAACTTGATACATCAAGCGTAGGAGTAGAGTCTAGCATGTCAATCAGATCACAGCCAGATTGTGCCTCCTTGTGGATGTGGCCTTCTCACAAGGAGGGTCTTGAGAACCTCACTTCTCTCGCTGTCTGTCTTCACCTTCCTGCTGTTGAGTCAGTCAGAGCCACACTGAGCCCTGTGAGAACCTTGTGATGCTTCCACTGCCATTAGATCCACAAGACCTTGCACCCACCAGCCAGTGATATTCCTGCATTCTGCATCACTGTACGTGGCTCCGAGAGTCTGAAGAGGGCCTTACAGACCAGTACCACCATTATGGACTTGAGTTGGACTGGGCTAGGAAGTTTTATTGATGCACAATTAGTTCTTGATATAAAACTCTCTTTTACACATGAGTATATCTGAGTGTCTCTGGATTTGTTTTCTAGCCAACCTGGCCTACGACAGGTGGGCAGCATCTAAGACTCTCCAAATGGCACATAGGTCCTGGTGTTCACGGTCTGGTTAAATCCCCTCCCGTGTGTGGGGGCAGGACTATTAACTCACTAAAAGAACAGAAAGTGGAGACAAGAAGAAAATGTCACTTTCAAGTATATGGTGTCAAAAAGAGTTGGTTTGGTTGCTGGTCTTCTGTTCATCATCTACTGGCTCTCTGAAGGAAACCAACTGCCACGTTGCTAACTGCCTCGTGGAGAAGCCCATGTGTCTGGACACAGATGAAGATTTCTGGTCAATCACCCAAGAGAAAGTGAATCCTGCCACAGTCACACAGGTGAAGTTGGAAGTGAATCCTGACACCCGTCACACTTTGACCTCACTGCAGGCCTGAGCAACACCTGATTTCACCCTACTGAAGAGTGCTGCAGTCTTTAAACTAAGTATCAATTTATCAGATATTTGTCAACAAAGCTAAGATCATTGATTTAGAGCTAAAGAGCTTTGTTAACAGCAGCATGAACAGGGAAAACACCAGGCCTAAGAGGCTGAGTAGCGATTGAGGGTCAAGACGATGAGAGGACTGCCTGTTGGCATGGCTCAGAAGCTGTACTGACCAGAAAACTGTATCTCGAGTCATTCCTGATCCTGAATTGTAACCTCTTACTTCCCCAATAAACTTCAGAACTGTATTGTCGCTTAAGTTTTGTGTAGTCACTATAATGAATTATCGAGCACAGCAGAGAATTAGAGTGTCATGAAAAGGATGGCATGTGTCAGAGTTGTTGGAGAGAGGAGGGAGGTCTGTCCTCTGCTTCATAGGAATCAGCATTTGTATATTAATCTTGATCCTCTATCCTTAAGAAGATCAGATATCTCCACCACATTATTTTTACATCTATGCTTACCTTTTTGTACAATGCTTGTATACAGTGAAAATTTGATATATTAATTAAAGGAGTCTGAAAATCAAGAGGCAGACATATGAGGGGCTTTTAAAAATTCATTGAAAAAAATAATTTAAAAGGTAATGGAATTTTCCCAAATTTTTATAAGTATGTTGAATAAAATAGAATAAAAGTGAAATGAAAGAAAAAGAATTTCAATGAGTCATAGAATCACATTCCAGATCATTTAAAAACACAGTATAAGGAACGGAGTCCTTTAAGGAAGGGTTTAAAAGCAGATTAAATATATCAGACATAGAGACCAATATGTTTTATCTCAAAAAAGGGAAAATGTGGGGGTAAATAAAACATAAATATAATAGAATGATGTAAAAAACAGAAACAAACTCCCTGCCATGAAGTCAGTTCCTACTCATAGCAACCTCTAGGACAGGGTGGAACTGCCCCTGTGGGTTTTCAAGACTGTAACTCTTTGTGGGGGTCTGTGGGAAACTAACTCTGAGGAAAATATGACTGGGACTTATTCCCTAATTTATAACAGAGAGAATCGGGAAAGCTATTATTCCACGGTAGGAAAGCCACCACTTCGGTAAGTTAAAGTCCAAGTGCATGATCCTGATCAAAACATCATTCCCACAGCTTCTCCGCTAACAGCTATGCTGCCTTAAAGTGGGCACCTGGTTGACACTGTCTCCCTGTAGAAGCAGACATTCCCTGGTTATCTCCTTCCTCTAAGGTTCTCATACCCTGTCATGTCTTTCCCCAATGCAGGTATCAGGTTTCCTCACCTGTGACCTCAGGGACTTTACTGAGATTACCTCCCACCTTGTGACCTATGTAACTCCTGAATATGCATGACCAATGGCTACCTATAAAAGCCCTAAAAAAGTAGACGCTCTTTCTCTTCTCCCACGTCCACATGGACCACCAAGAGGGGCTGAGGTGAGCAGGCTACCATAAAAAGTGTCTGACTCCTTTATTTTATCTTCTACCTCTCCTATCTTCTATGACTTTACTATGATCTTTATATATTATCGCCGCACAGTTGCACCTACAGACCCCACAGTTGTTAGAGGCTGGTGTGCTCAACAGGAGCAGAAAGCCTTATCTTTCTTCCAAGGTACAGCTGGTGGTTTTGAAATGCCGACCTTGCAGATCACAGCTCAATGTGAAAATGCGCCACCAGGTCCTTATAGAAAGGTATACAGCCAGAAGTTAAATAACCAAAGCCACATGCAGTAGATAAGCTGAATGGTGGAGCAGTGAAGTGATTACTTGGTATGGCTCTTTGTAACTCCCACCAAATGACTGAGTAAGAGCATGAAAATAAGGTAGGTATGGTGCACTGTAAGAAGGGGGTTGGTCAGTTCAGCCATTCCTTTGGGTTTGAGAGCCATTTCCGAAGCAGGAAGAAGAATCAAATGGCCATCAAGAGCCACCAGCAAAGCACGTGGAATATCCCTACCTGAAGTGTCTGAAGCAGTAGAAGCACCAGAGGCCACAGTAGCAAGACCATGAGACAAAGCAGAGGAGCTCTGCAGAGTCCATGAAACAAAAGTAATGGGCTTCGCAGCCCAGAGAACTAAAGCTGAGTGCCTTTGGGAAGGAGATTGGCTTGCAATGCGGGTGTGTTGGACAGGGTTCTCTAGAGAGACAAACCAGATTGCTAGTAATTATATATAAATATATTTATAAATATAGATATATAATACAAGAAATGAACCATTAAATTATATGCAGATAGATAATACAAGAAATTAACAGTTAATTATAAAGAAGTGAGACACTAGCAGTCCTTTAAAGCTTGAGAGCCACCAGTTGCCAGTCCCCTTCTGTAGAGAGAGCTGGGCTATATATATCCAGGCAGCAAACAGCAAGGCAGGTCCACAACTGTCATCAACTGTCGGTCCCCAGCTCCAGAGATGAACATTCCAATCGTGTGGGCTTAAAGGGACCTCAACTTACAGCGACACAGTCCACAGGCTAGGCATCCCACAGGTAGTGTACCCCTTTAAACTGAGGCACAGAACAAGCAAGGCAAGTCTCACCGAGCCATTTATCCCTCTGCCCTTCAGTTAATCCAACTTGTGTTTATCGGCCAGGCTAGCACAATAAACTATTGCAGTAGGGTACCCTTTGGACATTTGCCAGCACTAAAGGAGCTTTGTAATATGTGCCAGAACAGGGCAGAAGGCGGGGGGGGGGGCGGTAGAGTGTTGTAGCTGAGAGGCTAAGGACAAGAGGGGAAGAAAACTTCCCTGCAATAGAGAAAAAAATAATTTAAATTAATAAATAAACAGGAAGAAAGAAAAGACCACTGGTAATATCAAAGTAAGCCAGAGAGGAAATTTTTGTCTTGGAACAAGCGAGAAATATTTAAGCCTAGAACAAATTCAGGTTGGATCTAGAGGGAAGTCAACTGACCAGGTGTCATATCATACTGTAGTTCCATGCACCATGATCAAGTTTACAATAATCTATGTCTGATAGCAAAGCATTATCATCCCAATCAGGACCACAGGGGATCTGTTAAAGGTTTAAACTGACTGGAGGGTCTGCAGATGGATTTGGGGCTCCCACTGTCCTCCACAGCCTTCTACAAATTGGGTGTTCACAATGTAAGCTCTGATACTACCAGCATATTTGGATTTTGTTATTTGTCATCTTTGGTCACACAGGCTGGTGTGCTTCTTTTATGTGGATTTAGCTGATGCCTCATTTAGATGGCTGCTTGTTTGAATACCAGCCTTTAAAATCACAGACACTTCCAATTGATAGCACCATCTTCTTCCTTCCCCACACATGTGATGGAGCACCTTATCTTCAGTGATCACTTCCTGAGAGTGAGTATCCAGCAGGTGAGCCCTCCTATTCTAAGGAAGAAGTTCACCTGTATTCCTCACTTCTAACTTCCAAGATAAAGGATCTCAACAGGAAAAGCAGAAACTTTTTCTTTTGAATTTTCCACTTAAAAATGAGTCATTGGTAAACAAGCAGCCACATAGCTGAGAAGCAGCAAAGCCCACATGGAAGAAGCCCGCCAACCTGTGTGATCACAAGGTGCCACAGGGCTCAGTTATCAGGCATCAAAGATCAAAAATCTTATCATTATGTGTTCACCTCCCTTATACGATCGCTGAAGACAAATGGGTGCATAAGCAAATGTGGCGAAGAAAGCAGATGGTGCCCGGCTATCAAAAGATATAGCGTCTGGGGACTTAAAGGCTTGAAGGTAAACAAGGGACCATCTAGCTCAGAAGCAACAAAGCCCACATGGAAGAAGCACACCAGCCTGTGCGATCACGAGGTGCCAAAGGAATCGGGTATCAGGAATCAAAGAACAAAAGATCATATCATTGTGAATGAGGGGGAGTGCAGAATCAGGACCCAAAGCCCATCTGTCAGCAACTGGACATCCCCTTACAGAAGGGTCGCGGGGAGAAGACAAGCCAGTCAGGTTGCAGTGTAGCAATGATGAAACCTACAACTTTCCTTGAGTTCCTAAATGCTTCTTCCACACATTCCCCATCATCATGATCCCAATTCTACCATACAAATCTTGGTAGACCAGAGGATGTACACTGGTACATATAGGAACTGGAAACACAGGGAATCCAGGACAGATGATCCCTTCAGGATCAGTGCTGAGAGTGGCGATCCTGGGAGTGTGGTTGGAGAGTGAAGTGGAAAGGGGAACTGATCACAGGGATCTACATATAACCTCCTCCCTGGGGGATGCAGGACAGTGTAAGATAAGACAAAATAATAATTTATGTATTATCAAGGGTTCATGAGGGAGTGGGGAGCGGGGAAGGAGGGGAAAAATGAGGAGCTGATGCCAAGGGCTTAAGTGGAGAGCAAATGTTTTGAGAATGATGAGGGCAACAAATGTGCAAATGTGCTTTACAATATGTGATGTATGTGTGGATAGTGATAGAGTTGTATGAGCCCCCAATATAAGGATTTTAAAAAATGAATACATTGACTTCATAATTTAATTTAGAGAAGATTGGGACTTTTTTCCCCTTAAATTTTATTTATTTATTTTTCAAAAACAGTTTAGTGGGAGTTAATACAGATATGTGATTCTACAGCTCAATATCATCAAGCAGTGTTATACAATTGCTACCACAATCAGTTTCTTTAAAAAATCATTTTATTATTGGCTCTCACAGCTCTAATCATAATCCATACATCCATCTTTGGTGTCAAGCATATTTGTATATTTGTCTCCATCATGATTTTCAAAATGTTTTCTTTGTATTTGAGCCCTTGGTATCAGCTCCTCATTTTTCACTCCCCCACCACCCTCCCTCCCTCAAGAACCCCGTGATGATTTATAAATTGTTATTATTTTTTCATATCTTACACTAACTGATGTCTCCTGTCACCTACTTTGGGTTTTTATAGGAGTTCCTGGGTGGTGCACATACTTAAGTGCTCAGCCACTAGATGAAATTTTGGGCATCTGGATACACACAGAGGTGCCACAGATGACAGGCTTGGCAATCAGCTTTTATACCTTTTGTAAATCAGTAATCATTTGCTGTCCTAGACTAATGAAAAATAGGATATTTTAAAACTTATTTGTAGTGTACTGATTATCTAAGAGCACTAATTAAGACACAACTAATGGAAATATGACATCACTACTTTCATGATGTACAACCTTGATGAAGACATCATATAGAGCATCTCTGAGTATGCTTAGTAATATGACAAGATTATACATTTCACAAATACCTTCGGAACAATTGTGAGGATGGCACAGGACTGGGTAATGTTTGGTTGTGTTGTACATAAGTTCACTACAGGTCAGATTCCCCCTGATGGCACCTAACAACAACAGCAACACAAAAGCCTTTATTCCCCGTGTAGAATTTATCAGTCAGAATTCAGCACATAAAGGCAAAAATACCATGAACAGCGTTGAATGCAGGAAACTTTACACAGGTAACATGGTTGTTCAAGTACTGACAAGTCAAAAAGGACCATTGCAACAATACATACAGAGTCATGTAAACTAAGTTACCATGCCCGGAGTTAAGGAATCAGGTATAAGGCAACTGTGTAGTTGAATAAGATGTGCTTAGCTCTAATGAAGAATATAACAACAAAGCCAGAAGGAAACACAGTGGTTTAAATATTCTCCTATTTTTGACCCAACCATCATAGAGTAAAATATAGAAGGACAAATTTGGAGTAAGGAGGCAATAATTTCTCAACAAGCACAGGTGACCAACTTATAACGTACATGGCAGAAGCAGTGGTGGTTCATGGACCGAGTTCCCCTCTTCCATGTGGAAGAGCAGTTTGAGTCCCAACTCATGTACCTCAAGTGCAACCTGTCAGGAGAGGCTGAGATGCTGCTAAAATATCAAACAGGTGGCAAGAGAGATGGCAAACTAAGATGGTCTAGGAAGAAAATCCTGGTTAACTCCTTGCAAAAAATCAGTCAATGACAATGAAGAACAAAGATAGGCTCTTAATGAAGTAATAATTAATCATTACTGTGCAGGTATAATGTTACATGTTATAATAGACAGTTGAGACTTACTGGTATAAGTAGAATATTGCAGATAAACAACTAGCTTTCTTTCTCATAAAATCAGAGATGAATTTTGAGTTTCTGTATTTGATTTAATGTAGATAAGTGGCTAGTAAAAATTATCCCTCACAGAATTACCAGGTTAATTGTGGTTACATAGAGATCTGGCTTAGAACAATGTGGGATGAGTAGTTGAACAAAGAAAATAATTACTGCAACCCAAATGATTATTTAATAATTATTAAATAATTTAATAATTAAGTAATTAAATAATTACTGTAACCCAAACCAAATCTACTGCCATGAAATCATTTCCAGTTTCTTGTGAGCCTATATAGTGTTTCTGATGCTGCAGATGTTTACAAGAGCAGACAGCCTTGGAGTGGCTGGTGGTTTGAACTACTGACTTCCAAGTTGTCCGTTGCAATGCAATTGATCACTTTTCTAGCCATAAATTTGTTACTCCCATAAAATGGTCTTTGTTTTCCTGATGAGTCTGAATAAGGAGGTGGAGCAGCATACCAGCTGGTTTATGATCCATGCAAAGTCACCATATATCTTCAGTACATCTTGCATGATTCTATAATGGTGAATATATTTCAGAAAGGTTTCAAGACTAAGACATATTACAAAGAACATTCTAGTGATCTACTTCCAAGTATTAGCCAATGAAAACTTGTGGGTCAAAATGGTGTGATTGGTAAGAGATATGGGCAAGGAACAAGTGGGCGGTGTTTGCTCTGTTGCCAGTGGGATTGCCATGAGTTGGGAACACGGTAAGTAGAGGGAAGACAGCAACAGTGATGTGTGTGGATAAAGGAGAAAAGAAAAACTATTATCAGGCACACTGGGGGAATCCCTTGCCTGTTGTAGATAAGTTCTTTCACAATTTTCCTCTTTTGAGCTTTAAAATACTCAACTGTGCTCATAAGGAGTGCAAGACTCAAAGCAAACTAGTCATTTTTGAAGGAAAAGTCTATAAAGAGCAGTGGATTTTCCCAGGGCTGCACATTAAAACATGGGTGGTGCTTTAAAAATCTGATGTTCAAGTCTCAGACTGGTCTAGTGAATCAGAATTTGCCTTATGGAAGGAGACATCAGTGTTGTTGTTGGTTTACATTTACCACATAATGCCAATATGAAGTTGTGCTTGGGGTCCAATGACATTCATGAACACACATAAGCAGCATACATGGCTCCATTGAACACAGCAAGGAATCTGGAGAATAGATAGGAATTCTATAGAATGAAGATTTTCAATAGAATGAAGATTCTAGGTGTGTAGAAATAGAGTTGTGCATTTTATCGGGAAACCTGAGTCATAGCTGTAATGGAATTTTATTAAGCTCATTGATGTCACTCACAAATTTCCATCAACTCAATAAAAGAAGTGACAGAGGAATTAAAACTTGAACTAGGATACTATGAAAGGTACAAAATTATGTCACCCAAAAGGAAAGATCTCTGATTGCAGATACTTGGGTTGGCCATCTTTCCCAACCCACAGACATAAAGAGATGACACGATTGTTGATCTTAAGTTGTTCTGCCGAGGAGCTTCTGCAGAGCTTTCTTTATGTCCCTGTTCCTCAGGCTGTAGATGAAGGGGTTCAACATGGGGGTGACCACAGTATACACCACAGTGGCCACAGTACCCTTCTTTGAAGGAGATAAAACAGCTGAACTGAGATAAACTCCTATACCTGTTCCATAAAATAAGCAAACGACCGACAGGTGAGAGCCACAGGTAGAAAAGGCTTTATACTTCCCTTCTGATGATGGGACTTTCAGAATGGAGGAAATAATTCGTATATATGAGCAAAGGATCCCTGAGACCGGGACACCACCAAAGAAGGCACCGATACAGTACAGTAATATGGTACTGGTGGATGTGTCCGAGCAGGCAATATTGATGAGTTGAGGAGGATCACAGAAGAAATGAGAAATTTCCAAGTTCATGCAGAAGGTAAGTAGTGACAACATTAAAATGTGCATCTGGGACTCCAAAAAGCTGACAAAAATAGAGATCAAAATCAGTAAGCCACAGAGGCGGGGGTTCATGATGACTGTGTAGTGCAGGGGGTGACAGATGGCCACAAACCTATCATAAGCCATTGCAGTCAGAAGAAGACTGTCCATACATCCCAAAAAGGCATAAAATGACACCTGTGTCAGGCAGCCAGCATAGGTGATGGATTTGCTCTGTGTCTGAATGTTCACAAGCATCTTGGGGACTGTGGTGGAGATAAAACTAATGTCAGTCAAGGACAGGTTGGAGAGGAAGAAGTACATGGGGGTGTGGAGGCGGGAGTCGGAGCCAACTGCCAGCATAATGAGTAGATTCCCAAATACGGTGACCAGGTACATGGTGAGAAACAGCCCAAAGAGGAGGGGCTGCAGTTCCGGATCCTCGGAGAGACCCAGGAGGAGAAATGCTGAGACCCTCGTTACATTCTGAGACTCCATGTTCCTGAGACAGCTTTCAAAAACATGTTGAAAGGAAAAATGTATCAGCTGTCTGCTATATCTTCACTTAAGAAATTCAAAGTAAATTGTTCATTCTTATGGAACGAATACCTCAGTACCTTAAGTTACAAACTCAGTTATAGAAACGCCATTCTCTCCAAATTCTTTCCGCATGGGGTCTGTGATATGCGCATGTTTCTGCACTTGCTCCCCATGTCTTTACCCTTCTACTGTTTACTGTTACTTGGACAAAATTAGTTTCCATTCAACAACTTGGGCATAATTTGTCTTGTGAAATTAGTGACAATCCCCTGAATGTAACGTCACCCTTCCCACTTCCTCTCTGGGGTCTCTCTTTCCCTTTCTTACCCATTCTTACCTTCTCTGCTTTGTTTTCAGACAAATGTTCTGATTTTTGCTTCCAGTCGTTGACCATACTGAGGGATCAACTCCTATGTGGTGTTATTATTCTCTCTAAATGCTTGTCTACTGCTTATCTTTGGGGGTGGCTTTCCTTCCACGCTTGAAAAGTGTCTAAGATCCATAGCATAAGTTGGTCCCCCGATCTCTATCAGATCAATATTTGTGGCCTTTTTCATGATTGTGAATTTTGTTCTACATTTTTAACTCCCTTTCTGTCCAGAACCTTTGGTTGTGACTGATTAGAGTGGTGAGTACAGATAGTAAGGTGTCTTCCAGGTCTATGGAAAGCATGGTTTGTGTTTCCCACTAATCATTTCTAGTGATTTTCCCCATAAGTCTCTAATGTCCTTAACTGTCTATGTTCTGCACGAGGAAAGGCTAATAGTTGTATCGTTGATGGATGGTCACAGCTTTTAAGATCCCAGTCAGTACACATGGAATTAGGATGAGGAATTGTGGACTTTTCTGTGTCAGTTAATCTAAGGTGTCCTAAGTCTGTGGTCCTAAGTCCTCAAGGCCACAGGCTCATTCCTCAAGGTGTTTGGTGTAACACACCCATTGTAGAGACACAGGTCTGGATGATGTTAGAAAAGCAAGGACATTTCAAGATGAGAAATACACAGAAAAGTAAAATGCCAAACCCCCACTCCCATGAAGGAAACAAATGCAATAGGAAATTTGCTTCTCATTAAAGGCAACGGAGGTAAATACTACTTATTAGATATACAATCCTCCAACAATGATCTATAAGTATTTTAATAGCTATGCAATCTGAATAGTCATGAGGAGATTAGAACTATATCCACAAATACGTATATATGTGTATTTATATATCTATAATATATCTGTGTATATTTGAACCAGAACTCACTACCGTCAAGTCAATGCCAACTCATTGTGACCATCTAGGATAGGGCAGACCTGCCCCCTTGGGTTTCTGAGATTGTTACTCTTTACAGATGTAACGCTATACAGAAAGCCATACATTTGATAGAGGAAACTTAGCATCACATATTTGGTCTAGACATGTTTTCAAGAAAGACTATCCCCTGGGAAAGGAAGTTATGCTCATTAAACGCAGGGTCGGAGAGAAAGAGGAAGGCCGTGGATGAGGCAGGTGGACATCATGGCAACAACCACGGCTCAAGCAGAACAGTTGGGAGGAAGAAGGCAGACCAGGATCGTGTCCTTCTGTGGATCCAGGAGCTCCTCAGTGAGTCTGGCAGCACCTCACAACAGCTGTAATGCTGCCCCTTCAATGCTCTCTTATTCATATTGATATATTTTTATTTGTAAACATTTTTTCTTGGATAGGTGACCAACTATTATTATTCTAAAAATATACTCAGGTGTTCTCATTCACTACAGTACTTTGTTTTAACTTGAGATGAAGTACACACATCTGTTTCAAACACTTTAACGATGCATAGTATTACTGAGAAAGGTGCCATTTTATTTGCCAACATCTTATACTAACTCTCCTATGAAACGTAGTGTGCAACTATTCATATCACACAATTGTGAATTTCTATATGATGTTGTGCGTACAGGACAGGCAGTGTTTCACTCTGATATTCACCGTGGGCCATGGGTCAGGACTGACTCAGCAACAACATGCATACACAGCATAGTTTCGATGAGGTGTAAAAAATAAATGGATATCCAAATTTCCTAATGATTGTCAATATTTTCCCAATAAAAGTGTCAGCTCACACTAAATTATTTTATTATGAAGGTATGAAATCATAAATACCCATGAAAATTCTGTGGGAATAGTCATTCCATCATAGATTCACATAAAAATTGTCATCTTGTATAGGAAATAAAATGAATACTAATCATAGAAAGCTCTACTACAATCCACAGTCTGTGCTATGAAGTCCCCGGTAAGCCATTAACCCATTTCTCTCTCCCTCTCCCTTCCCCTTCCTCCTTTCCTCCTATCTATCTATCTATCTATCTATCTATCTATCTATCTATCTATCTATCTATCTCGCTCAGCTTTTCCCTGTGAAATACATGAGGCTTTATAGAATGGAACATGATCTTTGTATTCAATAACTTATCGAAGTTCCCTGGGCTTTCCTGTTTCCATCGTTTCTGCCTGTCTTCCCCTAGTTGAATATTATTAGGCCAATTATCTTATTCACACACCAGCTCACCAGATTGCAAGAAGTAGAATGAAAAGTTCTGCCTCTGTTTTGATGTGAAATTAAAGCAGGTTTGATAAAGAACCGACACAATCAGCTCTGATGGGGAGTTAGTGGTCTAGAATTAAAATCCAGGAGGATAAGTTTATAGACCAAATCTTTGGGACACTAAAGGTGCATGTTAATCTCTCAACTGCATTCAGTTGGTGTTTTTAACTGAAAATGAGGATAATTACTTTATTTCTAAGATATGTGTGGCAGGTAATAAAGGTTTGACAGAGTAAATATTTGGTCATGGTTTTTCAATCAGAATTTTAATCACTATGGATACATATCATTGATGAAATGTAATGCCAGAAATATGTAATCTCCTTCATTTGATTACACTCATATGCAAAATTTAGAATCTTATCATAGTGCAGAAAATCTGAGTATACGAAGTGGTGAGAATATGATGTGGTAAAATCTTAAATACTATATGATTACTTCCCCTTTCTTTTTTCATTTAGTTTAATTTTATTTTAATTTATATGAAAATGTCCACAATTTTCAAGACTACTTCAACACGTTACATCATATTAAATGGACAGAAATAGATTCCACACAGGACCCACATATTCACGCTCTAGTATACCTTGTCTCTAAGAGTTAAATATTCGGCTCCAAATTCATCAGCTGTTGAAACTTATCAGCTGCTATTTCCATAAAGGGTTTCTGAAGCTTCTTGAATCCTGTAGCACAGCTGTCTCTGTCCTGTAGAAGAGCTGGGAATTGGAGTCAATTCAAGAGCTCAAAAACTCATTGCCATCGAGTCAATGCCAACAACACATAGTGACCTATAGGACAGAGTAGAACTTCTACAAGTATGCATGACCTTTGGGGACTACAAAGCCCCAACCTTCCCCCTCCCCCACAAGCAGGCTGGTG
Source organism: Tenrec ecaudatus (assembly GCF_050624435.1). NCBI lineage: Eukaryota > Metazoa > Chordata > Mammalia > Afrosoricida > Tenrecidae > Tenrec > Tenrec ecaudatus. The sequence continues at coordinate 11,419,501 of NC_134530.1, read as the reverse complement.
GTTTCAACTCATAACCACTCCACTACCAGGCGTGGTGGGTTTCAACTGGCTAGTCCTACAGGACATCCTTGTATGAACGAAATCACTCAGCGTGTGGAGGCCATGCCTCCTACCCTGTGTTCCTGTGACTCAAAGACCAAAGGTCTATTTTTGTTTAACGTAGACTTGCTGCTGTCTGTGTGATTGCAGTCTAGTCTCTGACAAACATAGGAGAGGTTCTGGGCAATCAGAGACGAGGGAGTCTTGGTTGTTTCCTTGCAAGCATTCACTCTCTGCTCACATATGAATGACAAGGGAATGGCCCTTCAGCAATCCAGAGAAAAATCAATTCTTGGCTATGAGAACATCCAGAAGTTTTGCCTTTACTGTATGCATCCATCACATATTTAACCATTTCTGTCACCATATTTAGTAATGTGTGTAAGACATATTATATGTTCAATCCTTACAGCAACGCAGATCTTCTGCTATCAGTTATGGATCAAGTGATATGGCAACGCAGAGATTCAGAAATATTTGCCATATGCCACAAAGATCATAACTAGAACAAACTGCATTAAAATTAAAGTTCTCTTTGGCCGATGAATTAAACAGCTTCACTTAGCTGTCTCCTATTTTAAAATGTATAAAGCGGAGGTCCAGAGAACCTAACCACACGTTCATCAGCATTACAACATCACACAGATTCCAGTCTGCTGACTAAAAACTGGACCTGAGAGCCAGGCTAGACCTCTCCCTTTTACATTATAAGGGACCAGTGTGCACGCATGAAGCAGAAAGAGGACAGCTGAGATAAAATAAGGAGTTAGGACAAGATAAAGATCTGTCCTGATTTATAACTTGCCAGAACTTTCTGTGGGTCCCTTAATATCAGGCATACTTTCAATTGCTAGGGCACCAAGAAGCTCCAGTGCTGTGCCTTGTAGTGAACCATCAATCCCCCAACCAAAGACCAAAGAGCACAGTGAGCAGGGATGTTTGCCTGCAGAGATTGGGGAAATGAGATGCCAGCATGAATTGGCAAGAGAAACAATGGCCAGAGTTTCTATGCCCAGAGCATGTCTCTCTCTCTCTCTCTCTCTCTCTCTCTCTCTCTCTCTCTCTCTCTCTCTCTCTCTCTCTCTCTCTCTCTCTCTCTCACACACACACACACACACACACACACACACACCTTACTATCATCAAGTCAGTTCTGACTAATGGTGATCACACAGGACAGGGTGGACCTGCCCTTGTGAATTTCTGAGATATAATTCTTCATGCTAGTAGAAAGCCTCCTCTTTTCCCCAAGGAGTGGCGGCTTGTTTTGAACTGCTGACCTTGCCATGAGCATCCCAATGCTTAGCCACAATGCCAGCAGGCCGCATCAAAAGGCTATATAGCCTTTTCCTCTACTGTAAAATTACAGTAATGTGTATTGTTCTTTTGTCTGTGTGGTTGTGTGTAAAGGCAAACAAGGTACATAAGAGACATTGCAAATCCTGTCACTGGGGTTCTTTTAACGAACATTGGTGATACTGTCATTACCTTCGTTATCTTCATTATCGTCAGCACCTACAACTCAGTGGTGACGGTCTCAAGTCAGAAGGACCTATTTCCTCCTCCTGGAGAACTGTCTACAAGGGACAACAGACGAACTCAATTATAAATGAACTTTCTCAAACCTTAACTGGAAAAGAAATTTCACAGGCCTTTGAGCTGAAGCTTGGAACACTCCAGGGCCGCACACCTGACCATCCAACATGTGCTCCCTGTCCTAATGAAGAGAAACAACGCTTCCCCAACCCTCTGTCCTCTGTCCCCCACGGAACTCCCTTAACTGCTTTCGATGTGTGCTGGGGCATGACCAAGTAGTCTGCTCTACCAACCTTCCCTGCTTGGTGGACAATAAGGGCTGAGGCTCCTTCCTCAGGATTATCAGGTAAAGAAACTCAGTCACGGACCTTCCGAGGCAGGCACCCTTTCTGGAGGAGAAACATGATTACGTAGCTTGCTGGTTGATATGGACAAATTGAAGACCTGGATGGCAGAGGCAGTTTATTTACAATTGCAAGGTAATGAGACCTAAATAACAAGAGCTCACAATTAGCCAGATTGGTGCCCATTACTGTAATCTCGGAGGACTTGTTAATATTAATGACAGAGGGAGTGGAGGAAGCCATTTCCTTGCAATCCGGGTCTTGTGCTTTTAAGGCCCATACTCACCCGTGTTCCTCATTTCTGCATTGTAGGGGTGTTAAAATGAAAATTCAAACATCTTTTATTTTCCCATTAAAAATATCAAAATGTGATTTGCTACCTCAAACTTTTGAACTTCAAATTCTAATTTAAGGAGAAATCAGTCTTTATCCTTTGGTGGTACTACTTGATGAAAGATTGAACCCACCTAAAGTTCCAGCACCCTGGTGAGGTAGGGGTTACATACTGGGCTGCTAACCAAACAGTCATCAATTCAAAACCACCAGCCGCTCAACATCAGAAAGATGTGGCTTTCTAGTTCTTTACATAGTTAAAATCTCTGAAACTCACAGGGGGCAGTTCTCCCCTGTCCTGGGTCATCGGGCGGCAGCATTGACTCAAGGACAGTAAGTCTGGAGTTTGGAGAGTGGTTCTTTGGAAGACAGGCTTGATGATCTCTTCCAAAAGGTCACAACTGTAGAAATCTGTTGGAGGGGAATATTACTCTGCACATAGGAGCCAATAGTCAGACTCAATCCATTTTTTAAAATTGATACCTGTGTCACTAAGGACAATTTTATGTAGCTCTTGAATGTGGTTTTTGGTTTGATCCTTTGGTGATTTTAATGTTTACTAATTTAAATGACATTAATTCTGATTTTTCTGTGTTCATAATGAATGTTGGAATATTAGAAAATTACTTGTTTTGTTATACTTTCTGGGTAGCTTGAATCCTCACTTAAATATTTCTGTTGTCCTCAGAGAAGACTGCATTAAAAGGGTTGCCCAGGGCTGTAATCATTTTAAGGCTTGACAGGAAGAAGATTGAGTTCGAAGGTCACTCGGTGTCACTTAGCAGGATTCAGTTCCTCAAAGACTGTTGGTAGAGGCCTCCTTCATCTTCTGTCCATAATATCATTGTGTAAATTTCCCCTCCACCATCTGTCCATCAGTGTATCATGCTGTGGTAGCCTGTGTGTTGCTGTGATGCTGGAAGCTGTGACATCAGTATTTCAAAGCCCAGCAGGGTCACCGTAAGTAACCAGGTTTCAGTGAAGCTCCAAGACTAAGAATAGACAACGAAGAAGGATTCTGCTGCACACTTTGGAAGAAGTAGTCACTGGGAACCTTATGCATAGCTTTGAAACACTGTCAGCTACTGAAGGCCTAATGAATGGAAGAAGCATGTTGTCTGAGATATGCCAGAGGATGGGCCCCTTTAATCTGAGGGCCTGGAGATGTACCTGCAGGAGAGCTGCTCTCTCATAGCCGACCATGGTCCCATGAGCAGAGGACAGCCTGTGGGACTGGAGTGTTAGGGAGGTTCATTTGCTGATGTGTGTGACACAAGGTAGGGAGAAACAGCTGCAAAACTCGGCTGATGGTCAGCACTCAGAATGTGTGAAGTATGAACCTAGGACAACTTGAATTGCTCAGAAATGAAACTGAACACATAAAGATCAATAGACAAGGCATGAGTGGGCTCAAATCAACTGTGATGGGTGGTTTTGACCGAAAAATCATATGATTAAGTATGCCAGGGATAACACAATCAGAAGAAATGGCATGGCATTCACTCTCAAAAAAGACATTTCAAAATCAATGACATTATCAATAGAATTACACTATGCCTCAGCAGGAATTGTTAACATCCCCTATCATAAAATGAATATGGTGTTTCTAAAATGAACCAGAGATTTATACAAACCATAGATATATGAATAGATTTGGGGGTGTCACACTTAATTCTAGCCCTAATGTAATAACAATTAGATCTTATGACACAGTCCTCCTTGACTAAATGATCACTGAAGACACGGGTGCTCTAGCAAAGTGTGGTGCAGAAACCAGCTAGTGCCCGACTGCCAGAAAGAACAGTAACTGGGGGTCTTAAAGGCCTGTGTTAGCACAAGCAGCCACATGAGTGGGGTGACTACTAATTAAGAGAAGGAGCCCACCAGTGCATGTGAGCAAAGACTATAAACCATGCGATGCAAATAGAAGGAGAGAACGGTAGCAGAGCTTACATTGTGAGCACTGGGTTTTCAGAAGGCTACGGGTGACTCCCAACATAGATTAAGTCTCTGGTGAATCCCCTCTGACTAGAATCCAGGGATTTGAGTAACCTTGCTTTCAAATAGAGAGCCTTATAAAGTCTATTACAGCAGATGAAGTTAAACTAAAATATAACACCATATCCCCTCATCTCTCTTTTGATCCAAGTTGCTTCGGGTTTTAATATTTTTTGTTTATTTTCTATTGAGTTTATCTTGGTTTTCTTTTTTCATTGCTGTTGGTTTCATTTTGTTGTTTGCTTCCTGTTTGTGTTTTAATCATTTCTGTATATGAAACCCAGGTGAGGTAAATCTATAGAGATGGCTTGATCTATAGTAACCTATTTAACAATTATCTACGGAAATGATAGGAGAGGTTTGGGGCCAGTGAAGAACTGCCAATAATAAGTAAGAAAACAAAATGTTCTGAAATTTATTGTGTGATGTTGCATATATCCTCAATATGATTTAATATTAGACTATTTTTAAAATGTAGATTCTTCTTCCGATTAAAAATATAATCTAAAATTTTGATGTCTGTAAACTCATTGTTTTAATCATCATGTAATCCTGGGAGATCTAGGTCTTTGGTACCAAGAAGCTGATGCTTCTTCCATGTTTTTTAAGTTTTTTATTGTGATGTAATACTTGACAAAGAAGATAATTATTTTTATATTCAACAATTTAAACAATTTCCCGAATGTGATAGTTAAGGCTTCTTGTGCCAGCCTGGCCGATACACATGTGAGATTAATTGAAGGGTAGAGAGATAAATGGCTCTGCGAGCCTCGCCTTAGTGGTGCTAAGGTCTCTTGTTCTCTGATGGTCTGACCAGTGTGCAGTTGCCTTAGCTAATTCTTTGCCTCAGCTGGCAAAGCTCACTTCCTGTGAGACTTCCCTAAGGAGAAGCCACATGGACTTACCCCAATGCAGCCCTGGGTGCTGGAGAAGCCGCGTGGTGAACCCTGCTAGCGTTGAGATGCTTACACCCTCACTGATTTGGCTTTCCTCCTGTAATCAGCATTATCCCCTGTGTTATGTGTGTTTGAGCAGGACTTTGTAGATTGATGTCTGACATATAGACTAATGTTGGATTATAGGCTTAAACTGGACTGGGTTGGGATGCTTTCTTAATGTATACTTACCTTTTATGTAACACTCTCTCTTATATACATATGAGTTTCTGTGGATTTGTTTCTCTAGTCTATCCAGACTAACATACCAAGTGTCCAAATAACTGACCCTGTCCCAACCTCCTTTTTTGCCCATAAAGCTCTGGTACACTACCTTCACCCAAGTTAACGCCCATATTATTACTAGTATAGGCTTTTACTTTCTATCACCCACCTTTGCCCCTCCTTACCACTTTGTAACCTCCAAATTCTATTCCCTTTGCTATGAGGAAGTTAAATGCATGTTTTTCTTCATGTTCAAGTCTCTCCTTTTTTTTTTGGTAAATAGTAAAGTGTTGTGTGGCGAAGCTGCCTCCAAATTTTACACCCTCTCTGTTATCTGGGTTCTTGCTTCTAACACAGGTTGTCCAACTTTGTGTCTTGGCTACTAAAAATCTCTTAGCGCATTTCAATCCAGTATTTCCCTATGCATTGTGCTATTTACTCAATAGTATTCTTTACAAAACTTGACATTAAAAGAGGTAAAATAAAGTCAGGAGAGTCAACTGTCTGCTGTCTAAAGGCAGCATTATCTGATATTTACCAAGGATTTGGTGGCTTTTTTTGGATATGTTTACATAAATGTATACAAAAATACAGTGATTTAGCAATTTAATGGCTTATTGCTACTCTTTATCATGAGTTAAGCTATCAAGCAGTTTATAAGTAAGGAATACAATATCATTATCCTCTACACTCAAAATATATCACAGTTTGGATAGAAATTTGGTATTTATCCCATCAGTATCTTGGAACAGAAAGTGACAACATTTTTCATCCACACATCTAATAATCCCTTCTTCACAGAGCCACTAGACACTGTACAAAGATACTTACTAATTTATGAGAGAAGAAATGCTTCGCTTGTTTTTGTTATTATGAGCATTAATTTATTCTCCCCATCTACTAATAAGTACAAGATAAAAATCATAGAATAAATCATTAGCTTAATAAGTTGTACAAATAAGAAAGGGATTAAAAATAAGGATGCAAATATTGCATAACAGCACTTCTCCTCTCACCACTTCATCTTTTTCCATGCTCATTCCTTCCATCAGTTCCTCATGGCTGTAATGGTGATTTACCTTTGTGGTAAAAAGCAGAGGAAACTAAACTAATCATTAAATGACTTTTCAATGAGCCAATACGTATAGAAACTATGCCTGACATTATCTAGAAATATTATTTGGAATTGAGAACACAGGAAATTGTGACTAACATAAAGTCCAAACAAGATCATTGTTATGGAAAGGAAAGCACTTACCTTGGTATCCTAAAGTGATGTAAAAGAAGATAAATATCCAATCGTCTCTGATGACTTGCATGATATCATGATGATTAGGCACCATTGTAGCTGCACAGCAAGAGGCATTATATCTCTTAAATCTCAGTGGGACAACCACGCCTAACGATGTTTCCTCCCTGAGCACATTTTGCAATCTGACAATTTAATCAATCTTACAACCTACATTTATACTCTGTCACAATTTGTCAGTTGGGTTTCAGGCAAAAGAAAAAAGAAAAAAAACACCAGTTATTAAAATAAAGATGATTTAAAATAAGGCATTGGTTAATTTTGAAAAAGTGAAAGGTAGAAAATTAATAATGTCGTAACACAAGATAAGTGAAAGGTGTACCTATGAAATGAAGGGCTGAGGGGTACAAAGGAAACAGTTGGAGTTTTTAGGGTCTAGTCAGCATTACTGACTACTGGTGATGTAGAGATTACACACTAGACTGCTAACCGCAAGATCAGCAGTTCAAAACCCAACAGCTCCATGGGAGAAAGACGAGGCTTTCTACCCCCATCAAGAGTTACAGACTTGGAAATTCACAGAGACAGTTCTACCCTGACCTATTGGGTTACTATGAGTCAGAACTAACTCTGCAGCCGTAAGTTTGATTTGGTTTATTGAAAGAAAGTCAGATAAATCAGTGATTACTAGCACCATACTCTTAATATATCAGTGTTCGAAGATATCTGTGTTGGTAGTATAACCAGACTTCTTAGAAATGAGGGTGATAAGAATTTTTCATGTACATATTATCAAGAAAGACAAGTCCATGGAGAAAGACAAAATGCTTAATGAAGAAGAGAGTCAGCAAAACACATCCTGAATGAGATGGATGGAAACAGACTCTCAGAAGGCATAAATATATTTTTAAAATTAAGAAAAAGTCAAGTATCTATGTCATGAATGCATAATTTTATCGAGATTAGTTGATTTTATAATTTACTGCTATAAAATGTACACAATCCATTATAAACTCCCACTTCCATGTAGTCAATTCTAATTTATAACGACCCTACAAGACAGGGTAGAACTTCCTTTGTGTGTTTCTGAGACTGTACTTCTTACTGGAATATAAAGCCCATTCTTTCTAACCTTGAGGATAGCAGCCCAATGGCTCTCCCCTTAATCAGCTTTGTCTAAAAATTTGGAAGATGGCTACTTGAACAACTGGCTAGAGGTGATCCATATTTGTATCCATTCTAAATAAAGGTGACCCAGAATTATATTATATTTGTCTTAATAATAAATGTATAAAGTTGAGATGGAAGGAGATGGTGTCTAGTTTAATTTACCTGTCAGGAGCTCCTGCTGCCAGATCAGAAATTTGGTAGTTGGTCTCAACAGGCACAGTTTTGTCTTGTTTTTCTTTTCTCTATCTTTTCTCTCGTCTTTCCCTCTCTTTCCTTTCATATACCACTGCTGACTTCTGGGCCACTACCTTCCACATAGGGCAACTCAACCCAAATAGCAGGGGGAACTCCAGTCTTCCCTCTGTGGGAGCACTTCACACCACACAAGGCAGCTATGACAGCCCTCTACAATGCTCTGCGCTGCTGAAGATACTTCACTCTACACTCTAAGGTGATCTTGCCAACTAGGGCAATTCTGCCCAGAACTGGTGGGACTCTTCACTAAATGCCCCACCAACCTGCCACCTTAGGGCAGGGTTAAAATACCTCCAGCCCCATATTCAGGCTATCAGCAATCAGCTATCTCTCTTCTTTTTTCTCTCTCAATCTTAGTGAGCACAGTTGTGTTTTCTTCCCATTCTTTCTTCTCTCTCTTTTTTTCTCTTCTTTCTTCCTTCTTTTCTGTTTCCTACCTTTTCCTCTCTTTCCTTACACATGCCACACATGCTGGTTTTCATCCCCCTACACTCTGCCCAGGGCAACTCCGCCTACCCAGTGGGGAGAGCTCCAGGCTGCCCTCTGACAGTGCTGCACACAGCAAGGAATGGAGCTCACCTCTCTCTTTATTTTCTTCTCTATTTTTTCTTTCTTTTCTTCTTCTTTTACCTTTTCTTCTCCACCCCTCTTTTTCTACCTCTTCTCTCTATCCTTCCACAGTCTCGCAGATTCAGTTTTCCCTTTTTGCAGTTTGCTTTATTTGAGTGTTTTTATATTTGTTTTGTCTTTGCAATTTGTGTGTGTGATTGGTTTTTTATTTTTGTTCTTGTCTTTATTTCACCTTTCTCTTTTTATTCTCTTCTTCCTCTCTTTCCTTTCACAATCCACTACCAGCCTCAAGGCATCTCCCCTCCATCTAGGGTAACTCTGACAGACCAGAAGAGGGAGCTCCCACCTGCATTTGTTGGCTTTACACAGCTGGGGAAATCATGCCTGTCCTCAACCATACCCCAAGCAGCTTGGGGATCATCCCTTCAAATGGTTGGGGGAACTCTATCATATATCCAAAGGCCCTACAAGTGATGGAGAACACCTGCCCACCATTGGTGGAGCTCCATGCTGCTTTGGGAACAGCCACCCAACCTCCACGGAAATTTCTCTGACTATGGAAATTCTGGTTGCAATCGATGGTGCTGGGCACCAAGGAGGATACACCCACACCCACACCACAGCACTGCATTTGCAGAGAGAAACATGACACTCCACTTGAGGTGCTCAAAGTACTGTGAGACAAACCACTACACCTTACTGAAAGATCATACAGTGAAACACCACCTTTGTGGGTCCACAACCACCTAACCAGCATCCCGTGAGAAGACTATCCAACTCATGTTCCAAATAATGAAATACTGGTTGGCTACAGTAATAGTGAAACCACAGGAAGATACAGCAATAACCTGACGTCCCAATGCAGCTCTCATACAAGTCGCCCAAGAGAGAGCCAAGTGCCCTTTGACTCTGGAAGCTGTTTCCGGATGCCTCTAAAACAACACGTAAACAGCAACCAGCCCCAACAGCCTCAACTAAAACTCAGGAGAAACAGAAGACAATGCTGGAAGAAGTCATGAACCTAACAATGTGGATAGAGGAAACAGATATTGGCCTGCCACAGAGGAATTTTCAGAAGGCTGGTTGGAGTCATACAGGACATGAGGGAAGCAATACAGAAAAAGGATGAACGGATAGAGGAGATAAAGGTAACACACCAAAAGGAAATACAAGACTTAAGGGGTGAAATATCAAAATCCAGTAGGAAATTGACAGAATTTGCCAACAGACTTGAGTAGGCAAAGAATCATGCCAGTGACCTAAAGGATAACAAAGCAGACCCCCACAAACAGAAACAGCAGTCAAAAAAGACAACCAAAGAAGCGGAAGGAAACCTGAGCCATGTCAGATGCTATGAAGAGGAATAATGTTAGAATAATTGGACTACCAGAACAAGACACAACAAAGAAGTCAAAGCGAAAATAGCAAGGGAACTCTGAGGGAAACACTTCCCCAGTTTAATAAATGAAAATCAGGCAACCATTCAGGAGGTTGAAAGAACACAGCCAGTCTGAATCCCAAGAAGAAGTCACCAAGACGCATAATAGTTAAATTATCCAACTATGAGGAAAAGAAAAAGATCGTACGAGCAGCTCTGGAAAAACAAATAGTCACTTATAAAGGTACCCAAATAAGAATATGTTCAGACCTATCAGGAGACACGATGAAGAACAGGAAATGGAGTAATGTACTCCAAAAATTGAAGGAAAATAACACACACACAAGAATACTATACCCGACCAAATTAGATGGAAAGGCAAGAGTCTTCCCAGACAAGAAAAAAGTCAAAAGAATATCTGAAATGTATGTACAAAAGATCCTTGTTGACCCAGTCAGTATGGGCAGAAGATCAACACTCACCGAGCGCAAATGAGAAACCATCACATAGAACAACTCCACCCAGAGGGCGACAAAGAGAAAACAGCCCCAAAGATAGTATTAGCTCAAGAGTGGAAAGAAGTCAAGAATGAATCTCTCTCTCTCTCTCTCTCTCTCTCTCTCTCTCTCTCTCTCTCTCTCTCTCTCTCTCTCTCTCACACACACACACACACACACACACACAAAACAAACTGATAAGATAGGTAGGTAGGGAAAAGAACGACACAAAAGGTACAAGATGATATCACAGAGTCCACAGATGGATGTAATCATACTGAATATCAATGGACTGAATTCGGGCATTAAAAGGCAGAGACTAACAGACTGGCTCAGAAAACATAACCCATCAATCTGCTGTCTACAGGAGACACATCCCAAGCTTACAGACAAAAACAGGTTGAGAAGTAGTGATTTGAGAAAATATACCAAGCAAATAGGAATGCAAAAAAAAGCAGGGATACCAATCTTAATCTTTGACAAAGTTGATCTCAAGGTATAAGCCATAACAAGAGACAACGAGGGGCACTATATAATGCTCAAGAGAAGAGTAGACCAAGAACCAGTGAACATAATAAATATTTGTGTGCCCAATGAGACCCATGGAATTCATAAATCAAACATTCCAAAAGATGAAAAAAGAAATCACAGGCTCCACAATTATAGTAGGTGACTTTAATAGACTAATCTCTGAAAAAGACAGATCACAGGGAAAGAAACTCAACAAGGAAGCTACAGATCTAAACAGCACAATTGAAGATCTAAACAGCACAATTGAACAACTACACCTGCTAGATATTTTGAGAGCTTTCTACACAAATGAAAAAAATTCACATTATTTTCAAGTTCACAAGGCACATACTCAAAAATAGACCATATGCTGGCAAACAATTCAAGCACAAAGGACTATATAGATATCTCCCTCTGATAATTGTGCCATAAGGCTGGAAATCAACAGAAGAACAAAGAAGAAAACAACTGGTAACAATTGGAGGATGGACAATTCTCTATTACAAAAGGAGTGGGTATTTATCCAGACGAGATAAAATAAGGAAGTTTCTACATACCAATGAGAATGAAAATACGATGTACTGAAACCTTTGGGTCGTAGCAAAGGCAATTATTAGAGGAAGGCTGATAGCAATACATGCACACATGAACAAGGAAGAGCGACTTGTGGTTGACATGCTGGCACCAAACTTAGACCAATTAGAACGGAGTCACCAGAAAATCCTACTGATAGCAAAAGGAAAGAAATAATAAAAATCAGAGCTGCGATAAAGGAGAGGGAAAACAAGAAAACAACAGAAAAAATAATCTAGCTAAAGTTGATTCTTTGAAAGGATTGATTAACAGAATTGACAGAACGCTGGCAAATCTAACCAACGAAAGGAATGAACAAATGTCAATTGCAAGGATGAGGGATGAAACAGGGGACATTACAACGGACACTAATGAAATCAAAAGAATAATTACACAGCACTATGAAGGCCTGTATTCTAATAAATCCAGCAACTTGGAAATCATGGACAAATACTTGAAAAACAATCCCTCCCTAGACTACCCCAGATGAATGTGAAGAACCTCAACAGCCCCATAGCAATGGAAGAAATAGACAAGCTTATCATGGGATTACCAACAAAAATTCCCCAAGCCAGATGGCTTCACTGGAGAATTTTACCAAGCATTGGGGCGGGGGGGGGGGGGCGCAACAACAATCTTAGACAAAATCTTCTAGAACATAGAAAAATTCCAAATTCTATAAAGCTAGTATAACACTGATACCTAAAGCAGGCAAGGATCCCACAAGAAGTGAGAATTACAGGCCAATATCCCAAATGAATGGCCCGTGAGTCAGTGTACAGTCTCACATCTGGCCACTTTTCCTTGCGGACAAACTGAACGGCCAGGTGCACTGCTCGAAGTTCTGCCCATTGGGAGGATTTACCTTCACCACTGTCCTTTAGGGAGATCCCAGAAAGGGGCTGTAGTGCTGCTGCTGTCCACTTAGAAGTGGCATTGCTTGGCACACCAAGCATGGTTTTTCTATTCTTAAGTTAAATTATCATAAGGAACTCCTCAGTAGGCCATAGGTGCGGACTGGGAGAAAGAAGGTCATGTGACAGGAGTGGAGACTGTGGACATTTGGGCCACTTCTTCATGCAGCTTACTTGTACCTTCAGGTCCTGCATCCCAGCCCGATGTCATATACACTTGAGGTGGAGGGGCCCTGGGATACACTCTAGAATATCAGATTTAGTAGATCTCAGGTGGATGGTAAAGATTTGTACTTCTAACAGGTTCCCAGGAAACACTACTGCTGCTGGTCCAGGCACCAGATATTCAGAACCACTTTTCTTGTCTGTTTCCCTAGGTCTTGACCTTAAATAAAGTGGGTTTTTTTTTTAAATTGTGGTTGTTTCTCATTTCAACATTACTCCTTTGCAATGTGTACATAGCCCACACTAGTCTATATTGGAATTCATATAGTATCATGGAAACCCCTAGGTGTCATGACTCTTTCTCCTACGATGATTTTCCTTAGAAAGTTCAAGATGATTCACCAAGAAGAGAAGACACAACTTACATATTTAGAGACCCCAGATAGTTTGCTTTAGGGACTCCGGGAGTTTATTTTAAATCCCTAGGGCCTCAGAAGTGGAACTTTGAGAGCATCTTATTAAATAAATTGTGCTAAACAATTGAATTCCTGGGGGGTAAAGAGAACAATAAAAAGAAAACTATTCTGTCCCTTGAAGTTAGTTGTAAAGAAGGAGAATTTTATTTATCTAATGATTCCTTTTTTATCTAGTATGTTCTAAGAGCTACAATCTACTATATTTCATCTGAGGATTAGAGTAGTTGCCTCATCTAAAAAAAAAAAAAGTCTCCCATGACCACTGATGCTTCTTAAACTACTGCTGAAACTCTTGTCATTTGTTAGCAAAATTTAATTTGAAAGTTAGAAGTTTTTCCTAAGGATTTCTTATTTTTACAAAAACTAATAATAACCTTGACCTTCAAAATCCCAATGTGGAAATAAAATGTACATTTTAGTCAAGCACTTTCCATAACTACAACTATATATAATCGTTTCATAAGGTTCTTTGTCTCCCAATGAAATGGGTGCTCTTTAGAGGTATGAACTATCTTTTCTTCCCAACTTTGTCCCCAGCATTTAAAATATAATGGGTTCTCAATAAATACTACTTCTATAATATCTATAAAATCTATAGAAAAATTCAACACCTCAACAAGGAAAAGCTGAATAACCCAAATAAAAAGTGGGCAGAAGACATGGACAGACACATGGACAGACAGCTCACCAGAGGAGACATTCAGGCAGCCAACACACAGATAAATAAATGCTCATAATCTCTAGCCATCTGATAAATGCAAATTGAAACAATGAGATGCCATCTCATCTCAGAGTTTGCAGACAAGTGTTTAAAAAAAAAGCAGAAAACAAGAAATCCTGGAGAGGATGTGGCCAGATAGGCACCCTCATCCAATGCTTGTGGGACTGAAAAACAGCACAACCATTACAAAAGCTGTATGGTACTTCAACAAAAGAAATACCACATAAATCAGTAATCATGCTACTTGATAAATACCTTACAAAATAAGAAATATAGTACAAACAGATATATGTCCACCCATGTTCCTCTCAGCACTATTTACTATAACAGGAAGATGGAAATAACCTATGTGTTTCACAGGTGGGTGAATGGAAAAATCAACTTTGGTGCTTACACACAATTGAAGACTACATATCATTAAAGAACAATGATGAATCTCTGAGTCCTCTCACAGCACCAATAGATTTGGAAAAGAGTTAGTCAATCACAAAAAAACAAATGTTGCATGAGACCTCTGCTATAAAGAAATATTTTTATGCTAAAAGGAACAGACCTTGATGATTACTGGATGTGGGAGAGGAAGGGAAGTGTGTTTGTCTGTGTACTTTAGAGAAACAAATCCACAGAAACTCGTGTGTAAGTGAGAGCTTTATTTAAAGGTTAAGTGTGCATCAAGAAAACATCCCAGCACAGTGCTGCCCAAGCCCACGGGTCCAACATTAACCCATTAACCAATTATGTCCAACACCAATCCACAAAGTCCTCCTCCATCTCACAAAACAGACACAATGACGCCGACTGCAGGAGGAAAGCCGAATCAGTGAGTGTGTAAGCATCTCAGCACTGGCAGGGGTCTCCACACGGCTGCTCCAGCACCTGGGGCTGCCTCGGGGTAGGCCCATGCTGCTTCTCCTTAGGGATGTCTTGCAGGAAGTCAGCCTTGCCAGCTGAAGCAGAGAACTGCTAATGCAGCTGCATCCTGGTGCGACCATCACAAAGCAAGAAATGTGAAAACTAGAAAGGTGAGACTCATGGAGCCATTTATCTCTCCTTCCTTCAATTAACCCCACATGTGTTTATCAGCCAAGTTGGCACAATGAACTAGCTAACCCAGGAGGGAATGGGGAAGTAATAAGGAGAAGATACTGTCCTACAAAAGGGAAGTTGTTAGACGCCATAGATTTCATTCTGACTCATAGTGACTCTGTACCATAGAACTAAATGCTGCCCAGTCCTCTACCATGTGTACAATTGTTCTTGTTTGAGGCCATTGTTGTAAAAACTGTGCCAAGCCATCTTGTTAAGGGTCTTTCTCTCTCTCTCTCTCTCTCTCTCTCTCTCTCTCTCTCTCTCTCTCTCTTTCTTTCTTTCTTTCTTTATTTCTTTCCCCCCTGGCCTTGTACTTGACCAAGCAAGATATTCTTTTCCAAGGAATGCTCTCCTGATAGCATGTGAAACATACTTGAGACACGTATCATCATCCTTTCCACTAAGGAGCATTCTGGTTGTACTTCTTCCAAGACAGATTTGGTTGGGTTGTTTTTTTTGTTTTTTGGCAGTCCGTGGTATTTTCAATATTCTCCTTACCATAATTCAACTGCACCATTTCTTCTTTATCCAGTGTCCTAATTTAACATGCATGTAGGCAACTAAAAATACTGTGGCGTGGGTTAGGCACATCTTAGTCCTCAAAGTAACATGCATGCTTTCAATAGCTTAAAAGAAACTTTGTACAGCAGATTACTCAATACAGTGTGTCATTTTATCTCTTGACTATGGCTTCTATGAGCATTGATTGTAGGTTCAAGAAAGAAAAAATTCTTGGCAACTTCAATCTTTTCTCCATTTATTATGATGTTACTTATTGGTACAGTTGTAAAGATTTTAGTTTTCTTTACATTGAGTTGTAATCAATACTGAAGGCTGTAATCCTTGATTATCATCAGCAAATGCTTCAAGTCGTCCTCACTTTCAGCAAGCAAGTTTGTGTCATCAGTATATCACAAGTTGTCATTAAGGCTTTCTCCAATCCTTATGTTACATACTTCTTCATAGTGATGTTTTGAACTCTCCAATTATTCTCATGTACTATTTCGCATTTCAGTTCTCTCAATGTTTGCTTCATGTATTTTTGGTTCTTTAGTTAGGATCATATGCATTTATGATCGATATATAGTTGGACCTTTTATGATCCTTCAATAATGATTACACCTAGACAAAAGATACTTTAGGAAATAGAGGACTTAAACAACCATACCAAGCAACTAGATCTAAAGGATATTTATGGAAGATTCTATTCTAATATTTTCTTTTTAGCAAAAATTAAGAAGAAAGTAAATGTTATAGGATCGCTATTTACTAGTTTAAATGCTCAGCAGCCAAGTGGAATACCAAGCATAGAAACATGAACAAATAAAAAAAAAAAGATTTTACAAAATGGAACAAAGTAGCGTAAGAGAAACTCTCATGATTCAACAACTGAGCCCATATGACATAATTAACAAATAGGCATAAAATATGAATATAAATGTATTTAAAGATAGAATATAAAGAGTAAGAAATGTATAAAAGATATTCTGCATTATAGGTCAGTAAGGAAATTCTAATCAAACTCTATCGAGGTATCACCTCACATGCATGAGGATGTCTTTAATAATTATTATTATTATTATGATAATTAGAAAATAATGATAAACACTTTTGATGAGAATTTTATTATATTTTTAGTGGAAATGTAAACTCAGTTGGTATCTTCAAATAGGACATATTTGCCTCCATAATCCAAGGACACCAAGTCAAATGTCCAATTATTGTTTTAGGTAAACACTTCACAGGTGTCTTCAGTCTAAGAATTACAGTTTCTAGGCATCATTTTTTGGTTGATGTTAAGCTTTCCTTTAGGCTATTTTAGAATCAAACTAAATATAGATAAACCTCTCCTTTACTTGCCCACAAAGAAAGAAAATTGTCTGGATAATCCCCTTTGTTTTCCTTCTTTGTACCCAAGGGAGCTGAACTGTTTAGTGTGAAAGGACAATAGAACAATTTATTTAATGAAGAGCTCAGAGATTCAACCCCAGAGGGAAACTTGAAATATGTCCTCGTTGCCCTTCTCCCTGTAAGATTTGATCCACAACGCACTGAAAACCGACCTGGGTTTCTCAGTAGCAGTTTATGGGGAAGCGGAACAGCTTCAGCGATTCCATCAGGAAAGGTTAGTGGGTGCTATTGTGGGCCGGGGCAGTAAGAAGTTAAACAGAGAGGAAAAAGGCCCACATGCCTCATTTTCCTGGTAAGCAGGCTGAGACGTCTATAGTTGGCTGGGAAGGTGAACTGTCCATCATTTGAAGGGACTCTAGAGTCAAGCTCTCATTCTGTTGTTTCTTTGTCTTTCTGGCACCTAAAACCATCTCCTAAAAAGGTCAGACATGACCATTTATTGAATGTGTTATTTTCTAGAAGACTGATAATGCCATTTTGCTTCATTTTATCTCATCTCTCCTATTAAGCGTCACTTCTCCATTATCTTTTATAAACTGTAGATTTCTGTTAGATTACCTATATTCAATGATTAATTCATTGCCTAATCAATGAACGCGATGTATCACTTATGTTGTTCCTACCAATACAGGGCTTCTCTATGCGTTTCCTAACCTTGCTCCAAATGAAGCATTTATTACATTCTCCAGTTAGTGCAATGGATACTTTTAGTCTGAGGTCACAGCTCAGAAGACAATATGTTAGTTCTTATCATAATACCGCTACTAAAATAAAACAGTTCATGGACTTTTTTTCATGTGTCACTTAATATAAAGATTTGACCCTGAGGAAAGCAGAGTCTAATAATGAAAATATTGCCTGGTATTCTTCTTCTAGCTGGATGTCTCATGCATGCTGAGGTAAGCTGCATGCCACCTTTCTTTAGACAGACAAACTGAACAGCAATGGGTAGGTAAATGGGATTCTACTCACAACCATACATAAGTTAGGCAATGCATGCTTCCTCAGATATTTTTGTATGTGTTGTAAATACAAGAATATCCATATATATAGTAGGATATACTTGTAAATACAAATATATATATATACATATATATCAAGGGGAAAATGATGAATACTTCTTATTCATAACCAAATACCTTGAGGTAATAAGGCCCTGGGTTTGGAGGCTTGGGATGGAAGTCTAGGGAGCGGATAACCAAATTATCATAACGCAGTTACAAAGACAATGTTATATATCCTATTCTGGTGAGCTGTGATTGGATTCCTAAAAACTAGAGAGCAGCCATCTAAGGTGCAACTATTGATCTCTCTCCATCCAAAGTACTGCAGAAGGAAGAAAATCAAAGATGCATGGGAAAATACAAAATTAATGGATCATAAAAATTTTAATCTCCTTGACCATGACACCAGAATAGCTAGATGGTGACCAGCTACCACTACCGACTGCTCTGAAGGGGATCACAATAGAAAATCCTGAGCAGAGTGGGAGAAAGATGTGGAAAACATTCTAAATGATATTGATCAGATAGAGAAAGGTGGAACTCCAAAGACTGTGGGCCTTAAAAGACTGTCATCCTTCAAGCCATGAATTGAACTCACCTCTGTAGCTCAACTTTTAGGCAAGCAAGAGGCACCCCTATAAAGTGAACAAGGACCCCTGGTGTAGTGGTTACACATTGGGCTGCGGTCAGCCAGGTCACAGTCGGAAACCACCAACCGCCAGAGGGAGAAGGAGGGGCTTTCTCCTCCCCAAAAGCCAGTCTCAGCAGCCCAGAGGAGATGCTCTACCCTGTGGTATAGGGTCACTATGAGTCAGTATTGACTGGATGGCAGTGAGTGATGAGGTAAGCAAGGGCTTTCCAAGGGTATGCACCCCTCAGAAATTGGCCATCTGAGATGAAAAGGGCAGTATTTGCTGAAGGATGAAGCTCAGAAGGCAGGGAGCGATAAGATGGAAGGATCTAGGGAAACAGGAGACGCAGGGAGGAAGTGGGAAGAGTACTGTTTCACCGAAGGGATTACATTCAGGTCATAAATCAAAATGTGTATGAATCATTGAGGAGAAGACCAGTTTTCTTGGCACTCTTTTACTCAAATTCCAATGAAAAGTTAATAAAAATTTAAAAAGTAAATAAAATTTATTTTATTCTAAATATGTCTTTCCTATCCAGCTGGCGTGTGAGTAGCAATTAAACATTTACAATGTCTTGTGAAAATCGTATAATTATTTCTGAGGCCTTCGTCCCATTTGCTTTCTCAACTTAAATGTTCAGGAGACTGACTAAAGTGAGATTAGATCGCTTTGGCTTACACATTTAACACACATCTTTTTTCATGTCTTCATGGCCAGTGGTTCTAAAGCATCCATTATCTACTAGGATAAGAAAATAGTGTATATACAAAATCACAATCTCTAACTCACAAGTAAGCATCAGATTAGCTATAGGAGAGGCACATCAAGCAATAGTACTGGAGATTCTGTTTATGAGTGTCACAAGCGTTGTCCTCTCTCACACTCACCTCTTCTGCATTCGACTGAGATGTCAAATCGTTTCCATTCTTAAGCTCGGTGCCTCAAAGGGCCTTCAAATCTTCTGTTCTCTCAGTTGATAATATTATTTTCCTTACTTCCTCTGCCTGACAAGTCTTCATTCTGTTCTCTCTAAGCCTAAGTAATCCTACTTCAGAGAAGCTTTTTCTACTGCCCTCTGTGGATGAAATTATATGTCCTCCATAATATATGTTCTCTTTTTCATTATCATTTTTGTTCCTGGAGGATACTGCTCTTTGATTGAAAACATAACTCTCTTCCCACCTTACTTGACTCTGTTAAACAGAATGATTCTACTGTTTTTCACCTAATACTCCCACAGTATACTTATCTCCACTGGTAGCAATACAACCTCTCCTCACTCAGGAGCATGTGCACATGAAGAAGCACTCACACAGAACTTGTGTTTGTATTTAATGGTTGTGTGCTTTAATTTCCTTCTTTGGTCTGCATAGTTCAACTAGCTTTTTCTTTGCTTGGAAGAATCCAATGGGCAGGTGGTCTCTGAAAGGAGTCAAATATGTCCCCCTCTTCAGAAGAGCGCTGAATGGAGGTCAACCACCTATTGTATTTGTAGTGGCCCCAATTTCAACCTGGATGGCTTTAAGGAATATGGTCTCTTTAAGGAATATCAACATGTTTAAGGAAGTCTTGACAAACGACAACCATTCAAGACAAATTTATTATGATGGAGTCACAGTTATCAAGTAGTCACTGATATCACAGGCAGCATCCTATAAAAGTACATGCATCATCCCATTTAATCCTGTTATCAGTCTCATTATGGATTTGCTGCTTCCACTGGAGAGACAAAGTATCTTTAACAGAAATTAAGGAATTTTTCCAGGTAGTAAGTTGATAGAGCCAGAATTCTATTCTAAACAGTATGGTTTAAACATACATTTTGGAAACATAGCTTTATACTTAGTTACAATTATACATCTAAAATAATGCTCATAAATATAATAGATTAATAATAACAATAGCTTTGTTCAATTGAGATTATTTTGTATAAAAGGCATTTCTAAATCACACCAAAAAAGATTAATGGTAATGAACAGATATTTCAAAAGAAAAAAATATGAGTCACCAAGATTAACTGTCACATTTATGACATGGATTTTCAAACTAATGACCTTTAATTACTAACATGCAGCTAATTGCCAGAAGGAGAAGAAAATATTTCGGAGTTCACAGAACATGTATCTTATTAGCCTGGGAGGCCCATATCAGAGAAGAAATTGGTTTATGTACACAAATTCAAATAGAATTAGAACAAGGGAATAGATGCTAGGAAATATCTCTGCTAAATTAATGAGACTAAATATATACATTCAAAATGGAAAGGAGATACTGTAACCAAGGGAGTCACTAGAAGATTAAAATACAAAATGCAAGGTGTTTGTCACAGTGTGGCTAGCTGAGAAGTTCATGGCTATTTATTGAACATTGCTTTTACTTTCTACTTCAGCCTCCATATCAGCTACATGGAACCAGAAAACCAAACAAAAATTTCTGAATTCCTACTGCTGGGTCTCTCAGAGGATCCTGAACTTCAGCCCCTCTTACTTGGACTCTTCCTGACTACATACCTAGTAACGGTACTTGGGAACCTGCTCATCATTCTGGCCATTAGCACGGACCCCTACCTCCATACCCCAATGTATTTCTTTCTTTCGAATCTGTCCTTTGTTGACATCTGTTTCATTACTACCACAATCCCAAAGATGCTGGTGAACTCCCAAACTCAGAGCAAAGGAATCACCTATCGGGGGTGTCTCACGCAGGTATATTTCTTCACAGCTTTTGTTGGAGTGGACAACTTTATCTTGACTGTGATGGCATATGACAGATATGTGGCCATCTGTCACCCCCTGCACTACACAGTCACCATGAACCCCAAGCTCTGCGGTTTGCTGGTGCTGATGTCCTGGCTTATCATGTTGTGGGCGTCTTTGATTCATGTTCTACTCATCATGCGCCTGAAATTCTGTATCGGCACTCAAATTCCACATTTCTTCTGTGAACTGGCTCAGATGATCAAGGTGGCCTGCTCTGATGCCCTCTTTAGTAACATATTTTTGTATATAGCCACTGCCTTGCTGGGTGTGTTTCCCCTCAGTGGGATTCTCTTCTCTTACACTCAAATTGTTTCTTCCCTAATGAAAATGTCTTCGGTTGAAGGTAAGTACAAAGCATTTTCCACCTGTGGCTCTCACCTTTCTGTGGTCTCTCTGTTCTATGGGACAGGCCTTGGTGTGTACCTAATTTCTGCGGTGACTCATTCTTCTCAGAGGAACTCCATTGCCTCAGTCATGTACACTGTGGTCACACCCATGCTGAACCCCTTCATTTACAGCCTCAGGAACAAGGATATGAAGGGAGCCCTGGGGAGGCTATTAAGCAAAGCCAATTGTTGCTCAAGATGGCCTCTGGTTTCAGGGATAAATGGACCTTTTGGTCTTTAAAGTCAAAAGGCATGAATTTAAATATCTTTATTATTTTTTATAGACATATATAATTTCATTTATTCCCAAAGCACCTATGATGTTGTGTTCTATTTGTTGTTGTGCCATGTTTTCCTCAGTATTACATTTTTTCCCTATATGTTCTCCACAAAAGCTTTTTGGTCTGTTTTCTTGCTATTTTCTCTCAAAGGCCAGCATTAGTTTTAAAATATTTATCATATAAATGCTCACGTGGCTTTCCCAAAGACTAATCTCTTAAAAACTGCTACTCTTCACCCTAAATTTTTGTGTGCAGATTTTCCCCTGAAATAAATAAAGTTAAAGTAATAGTATAGTCATAACCAAGTAGTTTCCACATCTGGATTCTGCTTAGTATTTTACATACATAATTTCATTTACTCGTGACATTTCTTTGAATATAGTCTCATTCACGACATTTTTTCTGAGCAAGTCTGTTTAATAAGAGTGGATTCCAACCTGGTAACCTGTCATTGAGCTCACAAAACTAACATGGCCGACCCTACGTTTCATAAGAACAATGATGTGGTTTTCAGTTTGAATGGTGGATTTATAGATTTAATAGATGCTTCTTCTATCTGTGGTCTTACCGATTCATAGAATAATCAGAGATATTCATTCATTCTTTGTGGTCCTTTCTATCTTCTTTCCTTCCTCCATTTCTCCCTTATTTCTTCTTTTCCCCCTATATTTTATTCTCCTAAAACATATACTAATGAATACATGGAATAAGAGTTGTTTTCAGGTATGGCTTTATTTTCTGAGGCAATATTGGGTTGTCATCAGGAATGGGAGTTATATATTTGTGGAATGCATTAAAAATCTCACTGCCGAAAGGATCAGGTATCAACATCAAAGAACAAAAAAATCATATCATTGTAAATGTGGGTGAGTGCAGAGGGGAGACTCAAAGTCCAATGGTAGTCAAGCAGACACCCCTTACTGAAGGGTTGTGGGGAGGAGATGAACCAGGCAGGGTACAGGGTAGCAACGATGAAACATATAACTTTCCTCTAGTTCTTAAATACTTCCTCCCCCCACCCACTATGATGATTCTAATTCTACCTTACAAAACTGGCTAGACCAGAGGATGTACATAGGCACAGATAGTAACTGGAAACACAGGGAATTGAGGACAGATGACTCCTCCAGGATCAGTGATGAGAGTGGCAATGCCTGGAGGGTGGAGAGAATGTGGGGTAGAAAGGGGGAACTGATTATAAGAATGTACGTATAGCCTCCTCCCTGGGGGAGGGACAGCAGAGAAGAAGGCAGGGGGGGAGATGTTGGACAGTGTAATCCATGACAAAATAATAATAATTTATGAATAATGAAGGGTTCATGAGGTAGGGGGCAGTGGGGAGGGAGGGGGAAATAAGCAGCAGATATTAAGGGCTCAAGTAGAAGGCAAATGTTTTGAAAATGATGATGGCAACAAATGTATATATGTTCTTCACACAATGGATGTATGTTTGGATTGTGATAAGAATTGTACGAGCCCCCAATAAAATGATTTAATAAAAACAAACCTCACTTTTTGACAAGAATCTTTGTAGAGGTGAACCTTCCCACTGAAGGGTGGAGTACTAGATGTTGTGACAGTTAAGTTTTAAGTCAGCTTTGGTGGGCAAGTATTCTCCTACGATATGATCTAGCATAATGTGGCCGGCTCCATGATGAGCTCTTCTATGAAACAGCCAGGCAGTTGTGAGAAGAATAGTGTTGAATACCATTTCCCTAATCTGACCACAGTCTTGATATCATTGGATGAGGCCTCATTCCAGGTGTGCTCTACTCTTAGTAGAGATCCACAATATATGGACTCACTTCTAATACTGGATATAGATCCTGTATCTGGATCCCCCACCTCCTGTAATATCACCTATCAATCCCAGAGCTATCAGAGGACTGAAAACCTTGGATTCATTGGGACAATCTCAGATTCATTTAGTTCTACATTCATCATCTTGTGGTCTTCCTGCTTCATCTTCCTGCTTCCTGTTCATCAGCTCCTGCAGCTATAAGAGTCAAGAGAAGCCTCCTGCTTACACGTGACCCATGGACTTGAACTGAGCCGGACTTACCCACTTGTACAGCTGTGGGAGGCATTACTTGATCTGAATCTTTTCCAATATACATACATATTTAAAGAATCACTGCTTTTATTTCTCTAGAGAACCCGACATAACACAGATGTCACCATCTCCATTGCAGTCCAGTCTGTTTGATAGTGGACAATACCAGTTGGAAGCCACGTTGTCCAATTCATATTGGCAGGAGTGACTTGGAATTCGGTTCCTCCAGGGCCAGTCCTTCACTGAAAAGTGTAACACCCTAATTCTGAGATGTGGTTTTTACACATTGCCCCAAATTGTCCCCTATGATGAAAACTCTGCCCACTCCTTATGGTAACTAATTTAATGCAAGTGTTAGTGGAAATTCTCCTCTCTCCTCTGCATAATTCTTGTTCTCCTTCAAATAAATTGCTCACACCCAAGTCATTGGTTCAGTGCCTTCTTCTGATGAAACCAGAACTGAGGCAGCTGATAAGGACTGTGAAGGGTATTAGTAATCTCTTAAAAGGGACCAAGGGCATTGGGGCCAAAACAAAATTTAAATCTGAAGAAATAATTTACTGAAAAATCATAATTTTTAGTGAGAAAACAATTGCTTGATATGTCTTCAATTTATTTTGATGCAATTATTTTTAATTAAATGTACAGTTATGATCTACTATGTGAAACCTGAGAAGCCCTGTTGGCATAGTGGTTCCATGTTGGGCTAGTCAGTAGTTCAAAACCGTGAGCCCTATAGGATTGTTATGAATCTGAATTGACTCAAGGGGAGGGAGTTTATGTGTAGGTTGAAGAGTTCATGTCAACTAGTCAATCCTTGAGAGAAAGATGAAGCTGTCTAGTTGTATAAATATTTAAGGTCTTGGAAGTCCAAAGAGGCAGTTCTACTCTGTCCTACAAAATTAGATTGAATTAGAGTACAGTTAATGGAAATGCTTTTTATCATTTGTTTTGGATGTGCAAATTAAGGAGCCCTGCTGGCATTGGTTAAGTGTTTCACTGCTAAGCACAGGGTCAGAGGTTCAAACTCACGAGTGTCTCTGCAGGAGAAAGATGAGGCTATCTTTCTCAGAATTTCTCAGAATCCTACATAAGGATGTTGTGAATGGGAATCCCCTTGATGGTGATCAGTTTGGTCTTGGGTAGCAGAGTGGGTTATGTATGGGTTTGCTAACCGCAAGGTTAGCAGTTGGAACCCATCATCAGCACTTCAGGAGGAAGTACACAGTTACTAAAAGTCAGAATCAACTGGATGGTAGTAAGTTTTTAAAAGCATATCTATAAATACCTTCTGTGAAATCTGTATGTAGTCGTGGGTATACCCTACTCTCTTCCCACACTTTTCCAGCATGTTTTCCCAAGCATCTACTTGTAGATTCAACATTGTTGTAGGATTGTGTATATGACAGCATTACCTCTGTCATCTTTAACTCTTACCAATCTCCCAGTGTCTCTTTCTGCCTCCATAATTTCTTCCTAACCTCCCTCTTAGTGTATTTTGCATTCTCTTTTACATAAATAACTTTGGCTTAAACTCTAGACTCTAGCTTCCCCTCCCTACCTTCTCATGCCACCCTGATAACCATAATTAAATATTTATTTTTGTGTAAAAATCTTGAATTTTAGAGTAGCATTTTCATGAAATATTTGTTCTCTTATACTTCACTAATTTTACTCACCCAATGCCCTCCAGGTTCATCCATATTATAAAGTATTTTACAGGATTGATAATTATTATTTGGCACCCCACAGTATTCCATTTTGTGTATGTACCAAAGTTTATTTATGTATATTCCACTGATGGACATGTAGGTTGTTTCCAGATTTTAGCTATTGTGAACAGTGCTGTAATAAACGTGGGTATGCATATGTCTAATTACGTCATGGCTCTTATTTCCCTAGACTATATATTGAAACTGGGTTAACTAGTTATAATGTTCTGTTTCCCACTTTTTTGAAGATGCACCATGCCATTTTCCACAAGGGCTGCTCCATTGTACAGGCCTGCAGTCATTTATGAGTGTTTCGATCTCTCCTCACCCTTGCCAGCATTTTTTGTTTTCTGTTCCTTTGAACTTTGGTATTAATTCTGGAATGTGATGATATCTCATTGGTGTTTTTGCTTTTATCAATAGCTAGTAATCATGAGTATGTCTTTCACATATTTGTTGGCTGACTAAACATTGTCGTTGGTGAGGTACCAGTTTATGTTCTATACGTATTTTTAAATTGGGTTATTTGTCATTTTCTTGTGGGGGATACTGACATTTTCTATAAATTTTAGTAATTAGTCTGTTACCAGATATGCTACTGCCATATTTTTTCAGGTCATGGATTCCTTTTTATTTTTTTAAATGAAATGTACTGATGCAAATAAATTTCTGCTTTTTTTGTGGTGGGGGGTAAGAGTCACCAGTCTGTTTCATGTCATTTGTCTGTTTTAAATTTTATAATACTGCGTTTATGCCATGTATTAAGGTTTCTGAGTTTGTTCCTATTTTTAAATTCATGATATTTATAGTTCTAATTTTTATATTTAGGCCTTTAATTCATCTTGAGTTTGTTTTTATTCATGATGTAAAGATGTGAGATATATTTTTTTCTAGAAATTGCTATCCAGTTTTGCCAGGACCCTTTATTAAAGAGAGTATCGTGGGGAGGAGACGAGCCAGTCAGGGTGCAGTGTAGCAGCGACATAACATACAACTTTCCTCTAGTTCTTAAATGCTTCTTTCCCCCCACTATCATGATCCCAATTTTACCTTACAAATCCGTCTAGACTAGAGGATGTACACTAGTACAGATAGAAAATGGAAACAGAGGAAATGTAGGACAGATGAACCCTTCAGGACCAGTCATGAGAGTAGCAATACTGGGAGAGTGGAGGAAGAGAAGGTGAGGTAGAAAGGGGGAACCGATTACAAGAATCTACATATAACCTCCTCCCTGGGGAATGGACAACAGAAAAGTGGGTGAAACGAGACGTTGGACAGTGTAAGACATGACAAAGTAATAATAATTTATAAATTATCAAGGATTTGTGAGGGAGGGGCATGGGGAAGGAGAGAAAAAATGAGGAGCTGATGCTGAGAGCTCAAGTAGAAAGTAAATGTTTTAAGTATGATGATGGTTACAAATGCACAAATGTGCTTGACACGATGGATGTATGCATGGAATGTGATGAGTTGTATGAGCCCCCATAAAATTATCTAAAAAAAAAAGAGAGAGAGAATATCTCTTTCCCACTTACGTGAATATGGTATACTGAATACGTACTTTGTGAAAGATCAATTGAGCATAGGTGGATGGACATACTTTGGGTTCTCAGTTCTGTTACATTGGTGTATATGTCTAACATTGCACCCCCCAAATCCCTGACAACTTCAGCCTCCTATGGACACCATGGCTGTGAATTTGGTTTTGAGTTTGAGAAGTGACATCTTGTGCTTGAGCACAATTGTTGCAGCTACTGTGTCAATTTAACTCCTTGAGGGCCTTCCTCTTTCTCACTGCCCCTCCACTTGACCAAATATGATGCACGTCTCCGGGGACTGTTCTTTCCTGATAACATGTCCAAACTATATAAGCTGACTTTAACCACCTTTGCCTCTAAGGAGAAGTCTGGACATATTTCTTCCCAGACATCTCAGTTTGTCTTTTTAGCAGTGTGTGGCACCTTCAATTTTCTTCTCCAGCATCACAATTCTCATGCATCCATTCTTCTTCGGTCTTCTTCATTCAGTGTCCAACTTTCACCTGCAGATGAAGCAACTGAAAAAAACATGTCTTGGGTCAGGCACACCTTAATTCTCAAAGTAACACCCTTGCTTTTCAATACTCTAAAGAGCTCTAGTGCGATACATCTTTTTATTTCTTAACTGCTGCTTCCATGAGCACTGATTATGGATCCAAGCAAGAAAATTCCCTGGCAACTTCAACCTTTTCTCCATTTATGATGATGTTACTTATCGGCCCAGGGGTGACAATGTTGGTCTTCTTTACCCTGAGTCATAATGAATATTGGAGCCCACAATCCTTTACCTTCTTCAGCAAGTGCTTCCAGTCCTCCTTGCTTCCAGAAGGTAAGGTGGTGTCATTTGCACAGCTCAGTTTGTTAAGAAGCCCTGCTCCACTCCTAGCGTTACATTCTTCTTCATTTACACCAGCTTCTCTCATTCTTTGAGAGCATAGTGATTGAATAAGAATGGTGGAGAGGATATAACACTGTTGTACACTGTTCCTTAGTTCAAACCATAAATTATTCCCTTGTTTTGTTCACATAGTTGGCTCATGATCCATGTACAATTCCCAAATTAGCACAATGAGGTGTTCTAGAATTCCTATTCTTCTCCCAGTTACACATGTATGTTATGCTCCACATAGTCAAATGCTGTGGCATAGTCAATAAAACACCAGTAAAGATTTTCCCGGTATTTTCTGCTTTCGGTCAAGAATTATCTAACACCAGCAATGATATCCCTTATTTCACTCACTTTCTCAATCTGGGCTGACCCTCTGGCTGCTCCCTGTCAGTGTCCTGCTGCAACCATTGTTGGATAATCTTCAGAAAAATTTTACTTGCCTGTGGTATCAATGATATTGGTCTATACTTTATGTATTCTGTCAGGTCACCTTTCTAAAATGGGTACAAATATGGGTCTCTTCCAGCCCCTTGACCAGTTAGCTGTCTTCCAAATACCCTGACACAGACAAGTGGGTGATTCCAGTACTTGATTGGCTTGTTGAAACATTTCAAATGGTATTCCATGAATTCGTAGAAGCGTGTGCTTGGCTAATGCTGTCACTACATCTTGAACTTCATCCTTCC
The DNA here is from genome assembly GCF_050624435.1 of Tenrec ecaudatus. Lineage (NCBI taxonomy): Eukaryota > Metazoa > Chordata > Mammalia > Afrosoricida > Tenrecidae > Tenrec > Tenrec ecaudatus. The sequence goes on along the minus strand of NC_134530.1, from coordinate 11,390,670 downwards.
GCACTTTTGGGTCTTGCTCATATGCTAACTCCGGACATGGTGAAATGTTCAGTGCATCGTTTTTGTAGAGTGATTTGATATTTTTTCCATAGACTCCTTCAAAACTGCAACTGGAGGCTTGAATTTGTTCTTGAGTTCTTTAAGGTTCAGATGTGCTGAGCGTGTTCTTACTTTTGATTTTCCAGTTTCAGGTCTTTCCAATTCTACGGTATCCATAGTTCGTTTTAATCCACAGAGTCAAATGCCTTTTTTAAAAAACCATTTTATTAGGGACCCATACAACTCTTTTCACAATCCGTATATACATCATTTGTGTCCAGAACATTCGTACATATGTTGCCATCATCATTCTCAAAGCTCTTGCTTTCTACTTGAGCCCTTGGTATCAGCTCCTCATTTCCCCCCTCCTCCCTGAACCCTTGATACTTTATAAATAATTATTATTTTATCACATCTTACACCATCCAATGTCTCAAGTGTCTTTTTATAGTTAATAAAACACAAGAAGGTCTCTTTCTGATATTCTCTGCTTTAAGCCAAAGTCCATCTGACATTAATATTGATATTCCTTTAATCCACATCCTCTTCTGAATCTGTCAATATATTACTGAAATATTGTTGGATGATCTTCAGCAAAATTTTATTTACATGTGATATGAATGATATTGTTCTATAATTTGGATATTCTGTTAGATCAACATTCTTTGGAATGTGTACAAATATGGATATCTCCAATTCGTTGGCCAAGTAAATTTCTAAATTTCCTGGCAGAGATGAGGGAGTGTGTCAGTTCTTCAGTTTGTTGAAACATTTCAATTGCTATTCCATTACTTGCTGGAACTTTGTTTTTGGCTAATGCTTTCAGTTCAGCTTGGACTTCTTTTTTCAGGACTATTGCTTCTCAGTCATGTGCTACATCTCAATATGGTTGAATATTAATGAATTCTTTGGAATAGTGATTCTGTGTATTTTTTCCATCATATTTTGGTACTTCCTGCATCAAATAATATTTTCCCCACAGAATCTTTCAATATTGCCACTCAAGGCTCATGTACGTAGGTAGTGTATGGAAAGTTATAGTGTACCCTTATTTCTTATACCCCTTTTAATCCCATAGAAAAAACTGACAAGTGAAAGGTACATTTTGTTAAGATAATATGGATTTCAAACATACAAAAAAGATATGAGTAAATGCATGCAAATGCGAAGTGAGCCCTCTTTATTTGAGTAGCTATCAGAAGCAACTGGGAATGATTGTTGGATTTGTGCGTGGATTTGCTTGGGACCCGTCTAGTATCCGTTGAAGGACTGTTTGGGCGTTAGATAAGCGGAGGGGCTTCTGACTCCAGGCCAGAATCTGTATGGCTGCGTCTTCACAGGTTCTGCTATTTTCTCCAGGGAATGTTTGCTGAGAGCTTGGTGGTGTTATTGGTCAGACTATGCTAGAAAGCAGAGGGAAACACTCTAGAGCAGTGGTTCTCAATCTTCCTAATGCCGAGACCCTTTCATACAGGTCCTCATGTTGTGGTGACCCCCAACCATAACATTATTTTTGTTGCTACTTCAAACTGTCATTGCTACTGCTATGAATTGGGCCACCTCGGTGAAAAGGTGGTTCAACCCCCAAAGGGGTCATGACCCACAGGTTGAGAACCACTGCTCTAGAGTCTAGTTGTGCTTAGAACCTGTGTTAGTCTGATTACTTTAGAGTAACAAATCCACAAATACTCATGTATAAGAGAGAGTTTTATGTAAAGGTTAAGTGCACATCAAGACAACATCCCAACCCAGTGCTGCCGAAGCCCACAAGTCCAACACTAATCCATATGTCCGAAACTAATCCAAAAAGTTCTCCTCCATCTCCTAAAACACACACTATGATGCCTACTGCAGGAGGAAAGCCCAATCAGTGAGTGTGTATGCATCTCAACACTGGCTGCTCCAACACCCAAGGCTGTCTTGGGGTAGGTCCATGCAGCTTCTCCTTGGGGATGTCTTGCAGGAAGTGAGCCTTATCAGCTGAAGCAGGGAACTGGCTAAGGCAGCTGCACCCTAGTCCAACCATCACAAAGCAAAAGACTCGAGAACTAGAAAGGTGAGGCTCACCGAGCCATTTATCCCTCCGCCCTTCAATTAACCCCGCCTCTGTTTATTGGCCAGGTTGGCACAATAAACTAACTAACTCAGAACCCAATCTCCTTATGGCCAATAACGGTTGTGTAGCTTTTACCATTCTCCCAATGACTCTCACCTTTTGTATTTACATGTGCTAGACTCTGTTACTTGCTTCAACAAATAGAATTTAGAAAATTATTAGGGCATCACTTCCAACATTACGGTTTAAAAAGAATCTGGCTTTCTTCTTGCCAGCCTTTCTCTACTTTCTTGCCAGCTTATTCTGATGATAGCCAAATTCTATGTTGCCAGCTGCCTGGTAGAGAGCTCCTATAATCAGAAGCTGAGGGAGGCATTTGGCCAACAAGCTCAGAGGAAACATCCTGCCAGCTGATCTGAGTGACCTTGGAACTGAATACTCTTCCAGTCTATCCTTGAGTTGACTGCAGCCCTGGTCACTTTAAATGTAGCCTTCTCCAAGACTCCAGAAGTACTGAGGTGAAGAATAAAGTTCCCAAATAAGTATAACAAAATAAAAAGTTTTATAAGTTATCAACATACCTTAATGGCATAGAAAAATTAAAACTGTAGGGGGAGAATGCCAACACACAAACCCAAAATCATATGAAAAGCATACAAAATAGGCAAATAGAAAGTTCCCCTTCCTAACACAAATATTAATTTAGAAAATGCAAATAGGGTCAAATTCTTAGTACAGAAGACCTGTTTTCCTGGTTGTTCCTTGCTGTTGTATCTGATCCTATGTCACAGAGAAGAACTGCTTTATAGATTTTTCTCAGCTATAATTGCCTGAAAATGAATATACAGGTCATTCTTTTTCATAGTGACTGAGTAGTTTCCAATTGCCACATTTTTGTTTCGGAGTGAGCATTTGACTTTTTGCAATCAGGTCAGGGCTCTTTATAAAATTCTCTCTCTCTCTCTCTCTCTCTCTCTCTCTCTCTCTCTCTCTCTCTCTCTCTCCCTCTCTCTCTTTCTCTCTCTCTCTGTCTCATATGCACTCTCATTTTTACTGAGTTGATTTCAATGTATAGTAGCATTAAGGGCAGAGTAGAAATTGTTCTGTAGAATTTCCAATGATGCAAATCTTTATGGATTTCAACTATCATATTTTTCTCCTTGGAGTGGCTGCTGGGTTCCAACCATAGACCTTTAATTTAGCAGCCAAGTAGTTAACTACACCAGCAGGGCCTGAGTAAATCTTTAATTCTATTTAAACTACAAAATTCATCCCATGGATTTGAGGATATAAAATCACACTGCTTTTTTAAATTAAAAAGTTGAAGAAAATATAAGAATGCTTTATTTATATGTTATAAATTTGGAAGTGAGACATGAGGGGGAAAGATGAGCTTCCTCTTTAGATGCAGCAGACCATCCAGTTTCCAATGACCTTCACATTCTAATTCTCTTGTGTTATTAATATTAACAAGTCTCCAGAGAATAGAATAACATGAACTGATCTGCTAATTGTGAGCACTAGGCATTTTGCCTTCAAGGACATAAACTATAAATAACCCACCATGTGCTACAAGATTTCTAATCTAGTCCAAGGAGCTCCATACTTGAACCTGCATTTCATCCAGTCCTGAGGAAGGAGTCGTCCTATGCCTCCAGGCAGGAGAGCAGGGAAAGACTGACACCCCTTGGTCATATCTCAGCAGAGACCCAGCACATTCCAGTGAGTGTTGTGGGACAGCCCACTGAGAGAGTGGGAGCTTTCTTATCTCCTCACCAGGAGAACCAACATATGCGGCATGACCATACGGCAATCTCTGAAACAGCATGATTTGACTTAGAAGTCTCTTAAATTATTGATCCTGGCTCAGGTATAGGTGCAATATAATCATTCAGAGTTTCAATTAATTAGACATTGGTTCTCCTGTGGTATGTACTTCCTCACAAGAGTAGAAAGTGGGTCCCTTTCACTTGTCACTTAAGCACAAGCAAATGCTCTTGTAGATGTTGATGATGATGAGAACGATGCTGCTGCTGACATAATCATAACATCGTGAATACTTATTGAAGGCTGCCCAGGCACACAATCTGAGCCAGGATTTCTGTGTCACTTGTGTCCGTTACTTGCACAACCACAGTAAGCAAACAGCTAAAGGTGTACTTGTCTTTTCACAGAAGGAAATGGAGTAAAATCATTTTTGTGAATTCTATTAGGTCATGGACTAGAAAACATTGAAGCCACTTTGAATGTGGACCATCCCGACACAAGATACGTGAGCATATTCTCCTACATCCACCCAACATGCCATTTCTCTTCCCCAGTCTCCCCAGGCCGAGGCCCCTTGCTCGCTGTGCTCTGCTGTGTGGAGTATCTGCTAGACCCAGGGCACAGGTGTGCTTGCCTCCACTACCAGATGACAGTTAAGAACACAGGATGGGAGCACACTGGGAGCAGAAAATTGAAAATCAGCAGATTTCTCTCTTGTCTTTCTTCTGGCTTTTGTGTCAGCTGTTGTCTTGGAATTTCGCCCATTTAGGTCTCAAAGGAAGACCTAGGTTTAGGGTTTTATTCCTCGTCAGGATGTCAGGATCATTTAAAAGATGTAATTTGGTGAAGCTACCTAGAGCGACAACAACCACAACGATGACACCAAATATGGTTAAATATAGACCTCACTCTTCCTTCTTTCGCAGGATCAAAGTTTAGGCTGTGTCCCCCATACTGACTTTCTGTTTTCCAAAAATGTCCCATAGGACAAGAGATCAGATAAAATACAGCTTTGTCATGTCTCCATTAAGGGCTTCCTATGGTACTGATTTAATCACACACACAGCATTCAGTTCTCTTAAAAACGTGTGACATTATTCATAAAAATGCAAACCCAAAGAGAAAACATAAGGTAAACAGTGTTGTATGAGCTTAGGCTTATTTTAATATTTCAACCATTCAATGTTCAGATTTGCTTGGATTTAATTAGGTTTCGGTTTTTTCCACTTACAGGCATAAAGTTGGGACTATATTTCAATTATAAATCAGCCAATCTCATATAGACTCAAATTCTGATTAAATATCAATGTCCACTTGTTAATTAATTACCAAGCCTTTATTGGCTGCTATCTGTGTCCTTGTGATGCGTATTATTCCCTCCCAGCATTTGCAGGTGAAAGAAGTTGAAAGGTGTGCATGCACTCCATTTTCGTGAGTCATATACGGAGCCCTGGTCGTGTAATGGTTATGCGTTGGGCTGCGATACGGAAGGTCAGTAGTTTGAAAATACCAATGGCTTCTCAGAAGGAAGATGAAGCTTTCTACTCATAGAAACAGTGCGAGTTTGGGGCACTCACAGGGCAGTTCTCTCCTGCCTGACAGGGCCACTAGGAGTTGGCCTCAACTCGATGGGAGTAGGTTTGATTTAGATAAATTTTGCTCTTCTGATTCCCTTTCCAGGGCTATGCCCCCTCAACCAGAGCAGAATACTTTTGTCTCTTTTCAAGTGAACAAATGGAGATGGAACCATTGATGTTTCTTCTTACAATTTGGTGAGTGTATTTCTGAATTAAAAATGCAGACCAAATCGCTTACAGGGAACATTATAGCGTGAATCTTGTAGATTGTATGGATTTACATGTACAGTTATCATTTTTAAAAAGTTTTATTGTCATTTAGGTGAAGGTTTGTACAGCAGATTTTTTTATTATCTAAAAAAACTTTTAATTTTGATTGAGGTAGGAGTTATATATGCAATCATTTTTGCATTGAACAACTTAAACAAGTTATCAAAACTCCCAATGGCCTCCTCTATTTTCTTCCCCCCACTTTAAAAAATATCTGTATCCTTCTTAAAGACCCCTCCACATGGGGCTGCTCATCACGAAGTGAGCCGTTCAAGACCACCAGCCACTTTGTGGGAGAAAGAAGAGGTTTTCGACTCCCAGAGAGAGTTACAGTCTGAGAAACCCGAAGAGGCAGTTTTATAAGTTTACTATGAGCACAAACCAACTCGCTGGCAGTGAATTCTTTGAGTCATCTCTCCCTCTTATCGTAAGTTATTTTCCTCTAACTCCAAGAGAGCCCCTGTCTACCCTCTAATCGATTGCTTCCATTTCCCTCCCTTCTTTCCCCCTAGGGATCACCAGTCTGCTTCTTTGGGTATAAACACGTTTTCTTGATTATTTTTAAAAATCTCGGGTCTCATTCAGTAGTCATCCTTTTGTGATTGCCTGATTCCTCTGAGACAATGTCCTCCACATGCATCCATACCATGAAGGGCTTCACAGTTTCATAATTATTCTTTAAGGGTGTGTGGTATTCCATTGTGTGTGTGTACAAAGGTTTATTTATTCATTAATGCACCGATGGGTTATTTTGATCTTCTTGTTATTGTGTATCAAACTATCATGAACATGGGCCTATGTACACCTGTTCATGCTATGTTCTTTATTTCTGTAAGGTATGTACCGAAAAGCACGATTCCTGGGGCAGATAGAATTTCTATTATCAATGGCTTTGGAAAGCAGCACACCTCTTTCCACAGTGATTATACCGTTTTCCAGCCCTGCCCAGAGTGCATGAGAGTTCTAATCTCTCCACCCCTCCCTAGCTTTTATGATCTTACTTTTTTTTTTAACTTTCCACTCAGTTGCCTCTATGGCAGTGAGCTTTTTGAGTTTGCTCTCCATTTGATACGATCTTCCTCTGAACCTTGTTAACTGGATGGGCGGGGTGAGGTGGCATCTCATCTTTGTTAGACATGAGTTATACATCTAACAGTTTATATACAATCAGTTTCAACTCAACCATTTAAATCCCCTTAATGTATCAGGGACTATCCAACATCCCCCCAGAGGTTCCTGTTTCTGTTCTTCCTTCTTTTATAAACCTCTGACCTTGAATAAGTGGTTGATTATTCCAACGTGGAGTTCAGTTCCAGGCTTAAAGCGTGATTAAGGGCTATAGTCTTCGGTGTTCCACTTGTCCTTATCTGATCAATAAGCTTCATTTCTTCTATGTCTTTGAGTTCTGTTCCATGTTTTCTCACACTCTATCTAGGAACTTCTCCTATGATCTTTTTCAGAGCCATTGGTCACGATAGCGAGGGCCCATGTAGATTTTGCTTCAGGATTTTGGAGACTGCTTCCATGTCTGCTTCAATTGTCATCACCTTTCTTTCCTTTATGGACTCTGGTAGTTAACTACAAGGTCAGCAGTTCAAACCCACCAGCAGCCTTGAAAGATGAGGCTTTCTACTCCTGAAATGCTTTGTAGCCTCAGGAACCATTGGGGCTCTTCCTCACTACCCATAGGGTTTCTAAGAATCAGAAATGACTGGGTGGAAGTGCGCTTATTTATTTATTTTCCTTTCTTATTCTTTCCTTTGGATGAGGAAAGGGCCAATAGCTTTACCCTGGGTAACTTGTTTTAAGATTTTATAACACAGGTTGTAAAACTCAATGAAGAGACAGAGCATCGTGAATTGTTTTGCCAGTTCACCATGCTGTTCCCCAAGACCATGACCCTGAGCTCTCAGGCCCAAGGACTGATTTCTTCTGGATTTTTGGTTGTGTCTAAAGAGTTTTCCTGAGTTTTCTCCTTGTGTTCTCTACCACGTTCAGGTGTATCTTTATGGCAAAGGAAATTACACATATACAAATAGCTTCTGTCGTCCATCAATATTGATGGCAACTCTTTCTCCCACACCGATTCAGACTACGTGTCTGTCCAAGAATCTACTCTAATCTAAAAGATCAATGCTATTAAGCTGGTCTTGACTTTAAATCATAATGGTTCCATACAGTGCTTGTTCTTTTGTGGCTGACTAACTTCACCCAGCATGGTATCTTCCAGGTTCATCCACATCATGAGCTGTGTTTCCTCTCCTGCTCATGGAAATGTCCGATTCTATAGACTATGGGGTCCCCATGAGTCAGATTCAACTTTATACCTATTTGAAAAATGTGACTACTTCCCTTATTGGCTATTTTATCAAGTCATGGAAAATAGTTTTTATAACATAAAGCATACTTGATTTCTTTTTAGAAAGAACAAGTTGCGATTGAGTAGATTCTGACTCAGGGAGACAGCAGGTGTGTCAAAGTAGAACTGTGCTCCATGTGGTTTTCCATGACGGATCGTTTAGAAGTAGATCACTAGACTATTCTGTGGATTCTGACTAACACCCAACTTGTAGGAATAAGCAGTTCTACCCTTTCTTTTCCCCAAGAATTTAACTCTTTATGGCAGGCATAGTCCCCTCTTTTCCCTGTGGATCTATTGCTAGTTTAGCAGCCTGATGCTTAATTCACAGAACTACCAAAGATCTTCTTCTTGGTCTTGTTAGGCACCCATGAGGTGGTTTCAATCCTTATCAATCATGTACACCAAATGAAACACTGGCCTGTCTGTGCCATCCGAACAATTGTCAAGTTTTTGCACATTGTTTAACTACTGAGTTAGTCCAACTTGTTGAGTCTTATCCTTTTTTGCTGACCCTTTCCTTTACCAAACATGATCTCCTTCCCTGGGAACTTATCTCTCCTACGAACCTGTCCAAAGTATGTGAGATGAAGTCTGTGATCCTTGATTCTAAGGAGCATTCTGGATGTACCTCCTTCAAGAGAGATTTGGTTTTTCCTCTGGCAGCCCATGATACTTGAAATACTGTTTGCCACCACCATAATTTAAAAGCATTTATTAATTTTTAGTCTTCTTTCTTCATTGCCCATCTTTCACATGCACATGAGGGGACTGCAAATACCATGGTTTAGTTCAGGGATACGCTGATCCTCAGGGTGACAGCTTTGCTCCTATTTCAAGAGGCCTTGTAGAGCAGAGCTGCAATACGTCCTTTGATCTCTTAACTACAGAGTCTATGACCACTGATTGTGGATACAAATAAAATGGAATCCCAGACAACTTCTGTGTTCCCTTCATTTATTATGCTGTTATCTACGGTTCATTTCGGTTGTGAGGACTTTTGTTTTCCTTCGTTTGAGTTGCAATCCCTACTGAAGGACACAGTCTTTGATCTCCATCAGTGAGTGCACCGGGTCCTCTTGGCTCTCTGCAGGTTGTTATTGAGCCTTTCTTGAACCCTGATGCCGCCATCTTCATGTAGTCCAGCTTCTCAGATTATTTCCTGCCTTTTGAAAATTTCTGCTTTTAGTTTCATTAACACCGTGCAGTCATTACACTGTTGAAAAAGGAATACTTCCAAAAGAAGTTACTGCTCTTGCAAAATTCTGTCACATGATCTCCAGCTGAATTTCTATCGCTAAGCCCATCATTTCCCAACTGCTGATTTTTCCTCATTGTTCGAACTTTTGAAATTCAAATGCCTGTAATGACCCTTGGTGTTTGCATGCATGGTTACTTTCATACTGCTAAAGTTAGTACAATGCTTCAGTTTCTTTGGCACTGGCATCTCGATGTCCTTTAAGTGAATTATTTTTTTTTCTTGAAAGAAGGAAAAAGGAAAGAAAGAAGGATGTTTTTATTGCATAAAGTTTTCTTTAGAGGGTGCTATTATATCACGTCTCTGAGAATTTGTTATCTTACAATGTACTTGCCATTTTAAATGCCTTTTCATGAAAGTGCACTTTCCGGTGTCTCTTAAATGGTTGTGCATAGAAATATCTGAATAGCCTTAAACATATGTGAGAAAATGTTCTGAGAAGTACTGTTTGGGGTGCGGCTGTTGCCGCTAGGTGCCGTCAGAGTTGGCTCCATTCACAGCAGCCCTGTGCACAACACTGCACAGTCCCGCACCCTCTGCACAAATGTCCCTCTGCCTGTGTCCATGATGTAGTCACTGTGTTGATCCCTGTCTTACAGGTCCTTCCTTTTTTTTAAATCATTTTATTAGGGACTCATACCTTCCTCTTTTTTGCTGCCCTTCCGCTTTACCAAACATGATGGCCTTTTCCAGCAACTGGTGTTTCCTGACAATGTGTTCAAAGAATGTCAGGTGAAGCGTTGCCATCCTTGACTCGAGGGAGCACTCTTGTTTTATTTCTTCCAGTACAGATCTGTTTGGCCTGTTAGCCGTTGGTGGTACTTTCAATATGCTTCTCCAGCACCACAACTCACATGCACAGCCCCTTTTATGGTCTTCCTTAATCAGTGTCTGACTTTCTATATATATATATTTCTAATTACAAATAAATGAAATTTTGTCTTTTTTTAAAAAACATTTTATTAGGGGCTCATACAACTCTTATCACAATCCATACATATACATACATCAATTGTATAAAGCACATCCGTACATTCTTTGTCCTAATCGTTTTCTTTTTTTTCTTTTCTTTTTTTACATTTTATTAGGTGCTCATACAACTCTTATCACAATCCACACATATACATACATCAATTGTATAAAGCACATCAGTACATTCTTTGCCCTAATCACTCTCAGAGCATTTGCTCTCCACTTAAGCCCTCTGCATGAGGTCCTCTTTTTTCCCCCTCCCCCACCTCCCCTCTCCCTCATGAGCCCTTGATAATCCACAGATTGTTATTTTGTCATATCTTGCCCTATCCGGAGTCTCCCTTCCCCCCCTTCTCTGCCGTCCATCTCCCAGGGAGGAGGTCACATGTGGATCCTTTTATCAGTTCCCCCTTTCCAACCCACTCACCCTCCACTCTCCCAGCCTTGCCCCTCACACCCCTGGTCCTGAAGGTATCGTCCACCATGGATTCCCTGTGCCTCCAACTCCCATATGTACCAGTGTACAATCTCTGCCTTATCCGCTCCTGCAAGGTAGAACTCAGATCATGGTAGTTGCGGGGAGGAAGCATCCAGGATCTGGGGGAAAGCTGTGTTCTTCATCGGTACTACATCGCACCCTGACTGACCTGTCTCCTCTCCTAAACCCCTCTGTGAGGGGATCTCCAGTGGTCTCAGTGTCTGACTTTCACATGCAGTTTGGGGTGCTATAACCAAGTTATCTGCTGAAGATACTGGGTTTGTAGGTCCTCAAGTATAAACATTTTTTAATTTGCATGATTTACTTGTAGATGGTGGGTGCCTGGTCACCTGCTTCCTTTTAACAATCCTCTTTTCTTTTTCAAAAGCTGCCTGGAGTACATGGAGCCAAAGAATCTAACAGGCATCCCAGAATTCCTCCTCCTGGGCCTTTCTGAGGATCCAGAACTGCAGTCTCTCCTCTTTGGTTTTTTCCTGTGCATTTACCTGATCACTGTGGCTGGGAATCTTCTCATCACCCTGGTGATCATCTCAGACCCACATCTTCACACACCCATGTACTTCTTCCTCTCCAATCTGTCCTTGGCCGACACTGGATTCATCTCCACTACTGTCCCCAAGATGCTGGTGAGCACCCAGACACAGATCAAATCCATCACCTATGCGGGCTGCCTGACACAAATATCCTTCCTTTATTTCTTTGGGTGTCTGGACAGTCTGTTCCTCAGTGTGATGGCTTATGACAGGTTTGTAGCCATCCGTCACCCCCTGCACTACACTGTCATCATGAGCTCCCGCCTCTGTGGCTTGCTTGTTTTGATATCTTTCTTCATTAGTCTTTTGGACTCTCTGATCTTCACTTTAATGGTCTCACAACTTACCTTTTGTGCAGATGTGGAAGTGCCTAGTTTCTTCTGTGACCCTCTGCACCTTCTCAACCTTGCCTGTTCGGACACCTCCAAAAACACCATACTAGTATATTTTCTCAGTGTCATCTTTGGTGGTGTTCCAGTTTCAGGGATACTTTTCTCTTACACTCGAATTATTTCCTCCATTCTGAGAATCTCATCTTCAGGTGGAAAATATAAAGCCTTTTCCACCTGTGGCTCTCACCTGACAGTGGTTTGCTTATTTTATGGAACAAGTATTGGAGCATGCCTCAGTTCAGCTGTCTCATCTTCTGTCAAGAAGGGTGCAGTGGCCTCAGTGATCTATGCTATATTCACTCCCATGCTGAACCCCTTCATCTATAGCTTGAGGAATAAGGACATCAAGAGAGTCTTGTGTAAATTTCTGAGTAGAAGTACTTAATCTTAATATTTATGTCACCCTTTCTGATATATGAGATGGAAATGATTTCAAAATCTAATATCTATAAGCAGAATCATGCTTCCTTGGTTACATAATTTTGGGAGTTCTCATTGACCTCCCTGGAATTGTAACATCTAAACACTGCTTCCTTTGGCACATCTTTGAGCAGTGAGCGTATTTGGGGATATAGTCTATCCACATGATCAAACCACATTATATTTATGAACCCTTCTCTAGCTTTCCATCCAGGACCTGACTTCGTAGTGAAATGCGCAATTCTTTTTTATGAACTTGAAATCTTCACCCTTTCCTATAATTCTAAAGCCATGATTCACACGTATACACTCGGATCACCCTCTTTTCATCTGATTCTAACCTGTGACTTGGATATCATTGCATTTTAAGAGCTCCATGGGTAATCATAATGATCAAACAGGACTCTGAATTATCTTACACACACACAGCAGTAATAGCTGCTTCATAATTGTCTCCAACTCTTGTGCGTCAGAGTAGAACTCTCTTCTATAGGGATTATAATGGCTAGTTTATCAGAAGTAACTATTCCTCCCATGGTGTTTCTGAGTGGTTTGAATCTCCATCCTTTTTGTTAGCCTCTGAGAGTATTGATCTCTCGCACAATTGAATAATATATGTGTAGTATTTAATAGAATACTTTGAGCCCTAACTACAATGTCAGTTCCACTATAATACCCATATTATGAAGGAAATACATAGATAGAAAATACAGATTTTTTTCCTTCATAATGTGGGTATGATAATGGGATGTTCTATGTTCATGATATCATAGCTGTACTTTTGTCTCTTGCATTTCCCCTGAATGATATCACGTTGTTGCCTGAATAGGAAATTAAAGCATGCATTACTTTTAGAGGTCTGGCTTTTGAACTGTAACTCTTTCAAAAAACAAAACCCACTTTCACCAAGTGGAATCAGACTCACAATGATTATATGCAGGATCTCCAAGACTAAATATTTATGAGAGCAGAGCGTCTCATCTTCCTCTAGCCGATCTGTGGGTAGGATGGAACTGCTGACCTTGTGCTTAGCAGACCAACAACTAGACGACAGCCTCAGGTTAACTTGAAAAGTTTCAAACATCACACAAGATTCCTGGGTTACAGAAGTGGCTTTGTGAACTCTCCTGGATTTTAATATTTCACCTTAATATACTTAGTGGGTCTGATAAAAAACAAATGCTTTAAAAACTTAAGATGTGAAATATAGTTAAGTACTTTTAACCATGCCTCTATAAATTGTAACTTCAAGAACCATGAGTGGCCTAAATTCCAAACGGTTTCCCTGAGATTATGTAGGGCTCATACACATACGTGTTCATAAAATGAAAAAAAATATATGAGAAGAGTGTTCACTAGCAGTTAATTACCGTTTAATCATTGAATTTTACTGAGTTCAAATCCCTCACTGAATTTTGCTGAGTCATTTAATTGAGTTTAATCACTGAGTTTTACTGAGTCGTTTTGAAGTAGTGCTGTTGTACCATTTTGCGCATTAACAAATACATATTTATCAAAATGTGAAGACATTTTCAAAGAGAGCCCACTTCTTCAAGTTAGTATAACTTCCAAGGACTCTATCTGCTAGAATAAAAATCAATGATAAAAATGGATGAAAAATAAATGCCTCAAATAAAATAGATATATGGATTATAAGTACTCGATTAAGAGCATTCCGATTGTGCCATTGATGGAAAATATTGAAAGTACTGTAGCCTTCCAGACGAACAAATAAGTCTGTCTTGAAAAATGCTGAGATGGTGAGGCTTCGTCTCATACTTTGTACTCCTCGGGAGAGACCAGTCCCTGCACAAGCATGTATATTACGTTTTGTAAAGTTGCAAGTAATTGAAAAAGAGGACGGTCCAAAAAGGGGTGGATTGACACTGTGGCTCACACACAACAGCAATTGTGAGGATGAAGCAAGACTAGGTAGTATTTCACTCATTGTCCGCTGGTTCATTCGGACTTGAGCTGACACGACAACAACTGACAGTAATGAAAACATTTGATTAACAAAGAACTGCCTCTGTGGGTTCCTCTACCTGCTGATGCTGCACTTAATAGTCCAGTGCATGACTCTCAAGGCTCCTCTTGTAATCACTACAGTGTAGGAACCCCATGGGGCTGCTCTTCTCTGTAACGTGAGGTTGCTGTAGGTCAGAATCTACTCCATAACACCTAACAAAAACAATTCACTGAAAGGTTGATAGTTCTCATCCACGTAATGACCTCAGAAGAGAGGTCTGGTGAGGTGTCTCTGTAATGATCACAGTACAAAAAACATCCCTATGGGGTTCTACTTTGTGGCACTTGGGGTCACCATAAGTCAGAAAGATCTTGAGAATAACTGATTTTTTTCTTGGTTTATGTAATTGAGAACTTTGAATTTAATATGCGTGCAAGTTTATGTGGTTCTAGTTATTGTTAACACTTCATGGGGTTAGAATGGGATCCCTGACTTCTCCTAAATTTCGTTCAAATGGTGAGGCTGGTGAGGTCACAAACACAAAGAGTGTATCAAAAGGTTTATCTCCCATGTAAGACTGTAGAGTAGATAAAAACAAATGGAAGAACAGATAAAGTCAAAGGGCTGAATAGAAAAGTTTAAAAGGTAGCTCAAGAAGACAAAGCTAAGCATTGTAACAAAATGTTCAAAGACCTTGAGTTAGAAAACCAATGGGGAAAACACATTCAACATATCTGAAATGGAAAGAACGCAAGAAAAAATTGAAGCCATGAGTTGCAATTTTGAAAGATTTTATAGGCAAAATTTTGAATGCTACACTAAGCATCAAGAGAAGATGGAAAAATACACAGAGGTATGGTGCCAAAAAGAACCAACCAGTTGACAGCCCGCCATTTCGGGAAGCAGCATATGAGCAAGAACCAATGGTGCTGAAAGAAGAAGTTCAAACTACACCGGGTGCATTAGCCAAGAGCAAGGCTCCAGGAAGTGATAGAATGTCCATTGGAATGGCTCAGAAAGTTGAAGAAGCAGTGAAAGCACTCACTCATGCAGGCCAGGGAATTTGGAAGCTAGCTGCTTGGAAGAGATCCACACTGGTGTCCATTCTAAAGAGAGGTGACCCAAGAGAATGCTCAAATGATAGACCGATATCATTGACGCCACACACAAATAAGATGCTGCTTAAGATTATAGAACAACAGTTGCAGAGAACTTCCAGCAGCTCAGTCCTGACATGGAGCAGGTAGGTGTCATTGCTGATGTCAGGTGGCTCTTGGCTCAAAGCAGAGAATGCCAGAAAGATGTTTACTTGTGTTTTATTGACTATGCCAAGGCATTTGACTGTGTGGCATCCTAAATTGTGGATAATCTTGAGAAGAATGACAATTCCCAAACACTTCATGGTGCTCATTTGGAACTTGTATATGTATCAAGAGGCAATTATACAAAGTGTGGAAATATGTACGCTTTGGGTAAATATTAGGGCATCACTTCCAACATGGAGATTTACAAAGGATCTGGTTTTCATCTTGCCAGCCTTTCCCTACTCTTCTCCTAGCCCTTTCTGACAGCAGTTACATTTCATGTTACTGGCGGCCAGAGAGAGAGCCTCATGGAATGAGATGCTGAGCAAGGCCTCTCCCAAACATCTGACAATTAACCCAACAGACCTCAGAGTTGGAAAGGTTTCCAGTCAAGCCTTGAGTTGACGGCAGCCCTGGTCATTTTAAATGCAGCCTTGTAGGAAACCCCTAGAAGTATTTAGGTGAAGAATCAAGTTCCCAAGTAAGTATAGAAAATACTTTCAAAAAAATAATAATTTCCTAAGGGTAACAACATACATAACAACCTGAAAAAATTAAAACTGCTGCTTTCATTCAAATTAGGTGTGTGTGTGTGTGTGTGTGTGTGCGTGCAAACACATAAAAACATCAATTCAGATGCAAGGGGAACAAGTTTAAAAATAGTATGAAAAAAAATAAAAATAGTATGTTCTCCTTTATGATGAAATTATGAATTTTAAAAATGGACATAGTATCACATTCTAAGTATTAGTATAGAAGAACCGTCTATATTGTTGTTGGATACTACGAGATCAATTTGACTCAATGATCCCAAGTAACAGAAAAACAACTTTGTAGGATTTTCTACTCATTAAGCTTTTAAGAGAAAAAATATCCAAGTCTTTCTCCTGCAATAACTGAATAGATTCTAACCACTAACCTTTCACTCAGCAGTTGAGCATTTAACTTGCTGCCAACGAGGGCTCATTATACAATGCTTATCACACAAAAGTCATTGCATTGCTATTGATTACATTTCCACTCATAGTGGCCCAATTGGACAGAGTAGAACTGTTCCACAGGGTTTCCAAGGATGTAAATCTTAATGGAACCAGTAATCACATTGTTCTCCAGGGGAGTGGTAGATGGGATCTAATCTAGAACTTTTCATTTAGCACCCAAATATCTAACTACTGTGATAGCAGGGCACCTATAAATGCTTCAATCCTCTTTAAATTACATAATTCAATCAATGGATTTGTGGACATAAATATCACCCTGATTTCTGAGTGAAAGATGAAAATATGGATTTCCTGATATATATATGAACATATATATGAATATATATATATATTTCTACCCTACAGCATAGAAGTGAGAAGTGGGGGATACAGGGGAGCGTCCCATTTAGAATCAGAGGATCCAGATTCCAGTGACATATACTTTCTACTTCTCTTATTTTAATATCATTAACAAGTCTCCAGAGAGTGGAATAATACATACAGATCTGGCTAATTATGAGCACCAGGCATTTAGCTCACAAGGCCATACACTGTAAGTTAACCACCTTGTTAATTTAGTTTCAGTTTCTCCATCCCTGTCTAAGGACCTCCATAGCCAAGCCTGAGTCTGTCTTTCAATCAGTACTAAGAAAGGAGGCCTCCCCTCTCACTAGGCAGGAGAGGAACAGACGACCCACACTCCATGGTCATTCCTCAGCAGAGACAGCACAGTCCAGTGAGTGCTGTGTGAGACAGTGAACAGACAGTTCAAACAGCACGGGCAAGATGGCCATATAGGAGGCTCTGACATGGCAAGATTTAGCTCAGAAGATTGTTACAGCTTTGTTCCTGGTCATGGTAGAGGTGAAAGAATGCTCATCTGATGTTGCTATTTATATTATGCATTGGTTCTAGTTCCTGTAAAGAGTTCCCCAGTAGAGCAGAAAATGGGTTCCTTTTACCTGTCCCCTAAACACACCAAAATGATCTTGTAGATGATGGTGATGATGATGTTCATGAACATTATGCTGATGTTGACATAATCATAGCATCATAAATGTTTATTGAAGGCTACCCAGAGTGAGAACCCGAGAAAAGTTTTCAGTGTAGATTGTTACATTTATCGGCACGCCCACATGTCAAACATTTTTCTACCCTGTGACTGTAAATACTCTTTAAGCAAACTAGCAAACAAACTCAGTGCTACTGAGTCGATGCTGAATCATCACTACCTTATAGCACAGAGGAGACCTGCTCCTCAATGGTTTCCAGGACTTTACATCTTATTGAAGCATACAGCCGCATCTTCCCTCTGTGCACCTATTTTTGTGCTGTAAGCACTGACCATTAAATTATCAGGCCAACACTTAATCCACCACACTGCCAGGCCTCTTTATTATTGTTCTGGTTCCATACCAAGTAATGGTTTAGATGCAGAACAATCATATGTACAATAAACGGGAACATTTTGATTCTATCTTGTTATAACCATTTCTGTTATGTTTGAGCACATTTTAACAGTTTTATTGGCCTATAACTAATGTAACATATAATTCAATGACTTAAATATGTTAAAAGACCTGTGAAACCATAATCTGAATCAATCATAAAACATTTTCTTTGTTCTTTCACCCATTATTTGCTTCTGCTCCCCAAAACATCCCTTCCATAGATATTAGGAAGTATTAATCTAGTTCCTGTCTCTGGATTACTTAACCTGAATTTTATATAAAGAATATCGCACCCTAAACAACAACAACTAAAGGAAGCACAGACTAGCATAAATGCAAGAGAAAGGGGAAGATAATATAAAGGAGGACATGTAAAAAATGGGTAACAATATGTTAGGTTTTAACTTAGCTATAAATGAAGGACATTCCAAGATCTAGCTTGAAGTACAATGCTGTCTGGGATAGGATAATATCTATTCAGGTAAAAGGAAATACAGTCATTATAACAATTATTTAAATGTATGCATCAACCACTAACTCTAGTGAAGAACAAACTCAAAATTCTACCAGGGTCTTCAGTTGGGAATTGATCAAGCATACAATCAAGATTCATTGATAATTACTAGTGATTGGGACAAAAATGTTGGAAACAAAAAGGAACAGTAGTTGGAAAATATGGTCTTGGTGACAGGAATGACTCTAGAGATCATACGATACAGTGTTACCAGACCAACAATCTCTTCATCATAGACACCTATTTTCAACAACAAAAAGGCAACACACACATGGGCTTCTCTAGATGTTATACAGAGAAATCTAATTGACTCTATTTGTGGGAAGAGATGATAGAGTAGCTCAATATCAGCAGCTGAAGCCAGGCCATGGACTGAATGTGGAAAAGACTATCATTTGCTCACATCTAAGTTGAGATTGGAGCTGAAGAAAATTAAAATCAATCAATGGGAGCCAAAATATGACCTTCAGTCTACCCTAACTGAATTTCAACAACATCTAAGAACACATTTGCTTCCTTGAGCACTCGGGACAAAAGACCAGATAAGCCGTAGGATGACATTAAGAAATTGATACATGAGGAAAGCAAAAGGTCATTCAAAAGAGAGGGAAAAAAGAAAAGATCAAAGTAGATACCAGGGCTGTGTTCGAGGGCAGTCTGAGATGACAAAGTAAAATATCCCAATGAAATGTAGGACCTAGAGCTAGAAAACCAAAAAGGAAGAATACACTCAGAATATCTAAAACTGAAAAACTAAAGAAAAAAATTAAGCTTCAAATGTCAACATTAAAAGTGGCAAAATACTTTTTGATGCACAATGTAGCAAAAGAAGATACAAAAATGCACAAAGCCACTGTACCAAAAAAAAAAGGAAAGAAAGTCTACATTCAACCATTTCAACAAGAACCAGTGGTGCTGAAGGAAGAAGTCAAAGCTGTACTGAAAACATTAACCCAAAACAAGGCTTCAGTAATTGAATCCTTGAAAAGAAGCATTGAGATGTTCCAGTAGTTAATGAAGCACTGGAAGCACTCACTTGACTGTGCTACAAATTTGGGAAGATGTCTATCTGGCCAACTGCTGGAAGAGATACATAATTATACCCATTCCAAAGAAAGATGACCCAACAGAAGGAATGCTCACCTTATAGAAGAATATCATTAATAGCACATGTAAATACAATTTTGTTGAGGATCATCCTACAACAAATGGTGGCAGCAATACATTGGCAGAGAGCTAGCTATTAGAGTTTCAGTGCAGAGATAGAAAAGGACTTGAAACAAGGGATATCATTGCTGAGTTCAGTTGGATCTTGGTTGAAAGAAGAAAATACTAGAAAGGTGTTTACTTGTGTTTTCTGGACTATGTCTAGGCATTAGGCTGTGTGAATCATAACAAACTATAGATAACTTTGAAAAGAATGAGAATTCCGGAGCACTTCATCGTGCTCACGTGGATCCTGTACATGGCAGTTGTACAGAGCAAGAGGCAGTTTTGAACGGAACAAGTGAATACTGCCTGGTTTAAGATCAGGAAAGTTGTGTCTCAGGATTGTATCCTCTCCCCATACTTATTCAATGTATGCTGAGCACATAATCAGAAGAGCTTATATGAAGAAAATAGGGCATCAGGATTAGATGAAGGCTTATTAACAACTTTGCAGATGATGCAGCCTTGCTTGCTAAAAGTGAGGAGGAATTGAAGCACTTGCCAATGAAGATCAAGGATTGATCTTCAGTATGAATTATTACTCAATGTAAAGAAAACCATAGTCCTCACATCTGGACAAATAGTTAACATGATAATAAATGTAGAGAAGATTAAAGTTGTCATGGCTATCACGTTTATTGGATTCACAATCAATGTTCATGGAAGCAGCAGTCAAGAGACCAAATGACACATTGCATTATGTAAATCTGCTGCATAAGACCTCTTCAACACATTGGAAAGTAAGGTTGTTAATTGAGGACTGAGGTGAGCCTGACCCAAACAATTTGTGTTTTCCAGCACCTCGTTCATATGCACGTGAAAGTGATACATTGATTAATGAAGACTGAAGAATAATGGATGCATGTGAATTGTGGTGCTGGAGAAGAATATTGGAAGTATCATGGACTATCCACCCCCCAAAAAAAATTGTCTTGGAAGAAGTACAACCAGAATGATCCTTAGACATGAGAACGGTAAGAATTTGTCTCACGTACTTTGGACATGTTGCCAGGAGAGACAAGTCCCTGGAGAAGAGACCTGGTAAAGTAGAGGGTCAGTGAAAAGCACAGGATAGGTTGTTACAGTGGCTGCAAACAATGGATTGAAACCTAAGTACAATTGAGAGGCTCGCCCAGGGCTGGGTGATGCTTCATTCTGTGGTACACACAGGGTTGCTATGAGTAAGAACAAACACAATGGCACCTAAAAACAAAAGCTTATCTGTACTAATCCACTTTCCAATGAACTCGCTCAGAGAGCAAAACTATCCACTTCCCTAGTCTGAGTGTTCTAAGGGCGTCCAAGGCAGGCGTAATGTGCATGGCGGCTCTATAAAGCCTTCCCACCTGTGGCTCTCATCTGATGGTGGTTTTCTTATTTTATGGAACAGGTATTGAAGTGTACCTCAGTTAAGCTATCTCATCTTCTGCCCCCAACGGTGCAGTGGCCTCAGTGAGACATACTGCATTTATTTCCATGCTGAACCCCTTCATCTACAGCCTGAGGAACACGGACATCAAGAGATCTATGCAAAGGCTCCTTATTGGAATTACCTAATTGTAACCTTTATAACATCCTTTATGAGGTGTGGGCTGGAAAATATTTCAAAACTTATCATCTGTAACCAGAAATCTTGCATCGTTGGTTACATAATTTTGTAGCTCTCACAGTTTTTGATCTTGAGTTTTCAAATCTGAGTATTGCTTGATTTGTCCCACCTTTAATAGAGCAATGGGAGTGTTTTAGGATATAGTCAATTGGCGTGATCATATCACATCATAATAATGGAGTCCTCTCCAGCTTCTCATTCCTGACCCACCTGGTTGGTAAAACACACAACTCTATTTTTTTGAACTTTGAATTTTTATCCTTGACCATAACTGTCATCTACTAACTATGCTACGTTTGCATCTAATAGAAGAGTACACACATGCTATGTATGATATTGCAAACATAGCATACATGTCATTATTCCAAAATCCAGACTTCATATTAAAATCTAAACACATATTGCAGGCTTTGTCTCATGAGTACAGATTCTGATTAAGCTGGACCAGCATGTGACTTGAGCATAAGATTTTTTAAAACCACGGGTGGTTTGAATATGTAGCCTGGGGGAGAATTACTCATCATTGTAGACCTTTTCTTCAAAGCTGACTAGTTAGTTGTGCATCTTTTAGTTTCCCTATAAAGTGCTGAATATCTCAAAGTGGTCAATGCTCACAAGGGAAACGACATAAAAGAACTTACCCTAAGACTAGGCAAGTGGTTTTCCCAATATTCATAATGGTCTCTCCTCTGAATTTTTCCTTGCTGTATCACATGGATGTTAGGTGCTCTTGTGTTCTTGACAGATGGTGACCTATACACAACAGAATAAAATGCATCTTTTCCATGAGGGATTGTAAATGCATATGGTTTTCATTAGCTGATTTTTGACAGAAGATTGCCAGGCTTTTCTTATTAGTCTCTCTTAGTCGGGACTACCTCCTAAACCCGTTCAACATTCTATCAGCATAAAAGCCTCTATGCACTACATATGAGGTGAATTGTTTGGGAAGCGAACCTGACCTTACACATGGAAGGGAAGAATTATTCCAATGGATCAGCATTGCCTCTCTCCTGCAAACTACAACATTAAGCATAAATGTTTGTTCATAAAATATTCTTTCCCAAGGGGGAACTGATTACAAGGATCTATCTACATGTGACCTCTTCCCTGGGGGATGGACAACAGAAAAGAGGGTGAAGGGAGATGCTGGATAGGGCAAGAGATGACAAAATAATAATTTATAAATTATCAAGGGCTCATTAGGGAGGGGAGAATGGAGAGGGAGGGGGGGGAAAGAGGAGCTGATGCAAAGGGCTTAAGTGGAGAGCAAATGCTTTGAAAATGATGAGGGCAAAGAATGTACAGATGTGCTTTATACAATTGATGTATGTACAGGTATGGATTGTGATAAGAGTTGTATGAGCCCCTAATAAAATACCAAAAAAAAAAATCTTTCCCTTCTCCCAATTCAGTGGTCTATATTTTACAGAGCATTTAGTCTTCAGATCGGAGGACACTTAAACCGCTATTCTGATTTCCTATCTGGTTTCATTGTTAGATTCTTCCAACAATATGAAGTCACTGTCACCGTGCCTTACTAGACTTGACATTGCCGTTATACCTGCTACCTTGGTTCTTAACGTAGCACTTTCTTTCTACAGTTACTGTCTCTGTAAGGCTACATTGCTCTGTTTGTCGTTCCATCCTTGTTTATGCTATTTGTGGTGTTTTCACTCCTCTTTACTGAATCATGAGTGCTCATTTTACATGAGGTAAAAAGATATTTGTGAAGTGTTTAAAGTTGTAAATTTTTAAAGTATGCTCAGGAAAAAGAAAAGTGGTTGTAATTAAGCTTTTTTAAAAAGTTGAACAACTGAGGATTAAAGTGGCGCACTCATAAGGAGCTCTGGTCAGTTAGTCACATTGGACTGTTAACCACAAAGTTAGTAATTCAAATCCACCCACCACTTCATAAGAGAAAGCTATGATTTTCTGCTTCTGTAAAAGATTTAAAGCCTGAGAAACCCACAGGAGCAGTTCTACTCTGGTTCATTATGAGTCAGAATTGACTCAATGACAGTGAGTTTGAGTATGCATAAGACCTTTAGTGATATTCATACAGTTTTGAAGAAGTAATTTGAGTGCTCTTTGAATAATTGTTCAATCAATATCTTTTCTCTGCCATTTGCTCTGTCTTTTACCCCTTGATCAAATTCCCTAGGCATTTTCCTGATGAGAAACTTTGATACTGGAGAAGGATATATTCGACAGAGGGTGAGGCCGTCCCATTTTCTCAGAAGGTATAGCTCTCGTTTAAACATCATGAAAGCAGAATATTGAATAGGAGAGGTGATCACAGGAATTCTTACCAGGTGCTCATTCAAAAGGGGATGCTTTAAGATCTTACACTTGTCATTTCTGGCATAGTAATCCATATACTTGTTTGATGCAAAATGACCAATAACCAGTCCATTTAAGCTCACTGGGGCCTCAGATATTGATCTTTATGTGTTCCGTTTCAACTTCAATTATTTTCATTTTTTCTAAACTATTACTTCATGCATTTTAGTTCTGGTTATTAACAGATAAGTCCAGATGCTTCTAATCAGTTTGAAACCTACTGAAGGTCCTGAAGATTTTGCTCCATTCATGCCATTATGATAGGGGCTGTGGACTTGGAGTGGGTTATGCTTTGGAGGGTTGACTTCAAGGTTAGCAGTTTGAAACCACCAGCTACTCAGCAGGAGAAAGATGAAGTTTTCTATTCCCTTAAGATTTGTAGTCTTAGAAACTCACAGGGAAAATTTTACTCTGTCATTATGAGGTGGGATTGATGTAATGGCAGTGAATTGGTTGGGTTTCTTTTTGGGGGTGGGGTTCCTATTTTAAGAAAGTAACCTTTCTTTATTCATATTCTGAGTGCTTGAGAGGCTCGTTTTCAGGCATCATATCTGACCATTTCTGTTGCCATTCATAAGTTTTCAGTGGATAATCCTGCCAAAGTACATAATCTATATTTTCACTATAACAGGAGTTAATCGATTTTCAAAAGCAATCTGTGAAATCTGTTCACCTTGGGTAACCCTGCTAGTATCTGAAGTCGTGCTGACATATCTTCTAGCATCACAGCAACATGCAAGCCACCAGAGGACGACAACCTGACAGACGGGAACTTAACCCTCGAAAGACCCCAGTCTGGACTAGAGTTGATAAATTGGTCAATGGCGCTTCCATTTGGATTCTGAAGGGTGAGGCAAACAATACAGTTTATACTTGGAAGATTTCAAATCTTGGGGTCTCTCATGTCCCTTTCTTTTGAGAAGAAGAACTCCAGTTTAATTCATATGTTCTCCTGAGAACAAGTCTGCATTTTCTAAGTTGTTAACTTTCTAATAAGGTGGGTGGCTAAGAAGCACCCATCCCAGAATTCAGTAGGCTAATGGTCCCAGGCTTTAGTCTGCACCAGGATTACTTTGAGGACTTGTTAGAATACAAATTACATATTCCTGTAACAGGAGAAGCACCCCCACGTTTCTGTCTCAGTAGACACGAGTTTGGGCCTAAAAATTCGCGTTTTTCCAAACTTCTCAGGGGATGTTGATGATGCTGATACCCAGGGTAACTTTTGAAAGGCTCTGCCTTGAAATTTACCTTCATCAAATGATTCAACTGGTCTCTTATTAATATATAGGTTCCCATCCTACCCCATTTTGCTGCTTTTGTTGTGAGGTGCCATTGAGGCAGTTCCAAGTCATAGTGACCCGACACACAACAGAATGAAATACTGCTCGATCCTGTTCCATCTTCACAATTGTTCTTGTTTGAGTCCATTTTTTGCAGCCACTGAATCAATCCATCTCATTGAGGATCTTCTTGTTCTTCGCTGCCCCTTTACTATATCAAGCATGATGCTTTTCTCCAGGGGCTAGTCTCTCCTGACAACATGTCTAAAATATGTAAGAGAACATCTTCTCATCCTTACCTCTAAGGAGCACTCTGGCCAAATTTAGGAGCTACGAAAATCTTTGAAGCTAAAAATTCATATGCAAAGCTTCAAAACATCTTATGGCCAACTTAGTGAAATACGATCTCCAGAGAACGAACTTGAGAACTTAGTTCTGACTCACAGCAACCCTGTGTACCACAGAACTACACATTACATGGCCCTGTGCCATCCTCACAATTGTTCTTATGACTGGACACATTGTTGCACCCACCATGTCAGCCCAGCTTGTCCAGGGCCTTCCTTTCTTTTGCTACACCCCCACTTTCTAAAGCATGATGTTCCTTTTCCCGGGGATGATCTCTCCAGACAAGAAGCTCAAAGTATATAAGATAATGTCTCACTATCCTTGCCTCTAAAGAGCCTTTTGGCTATCCTTCCAAGACGGATTTGTTTGTTCTTTGGGAAGTCCGTGGTACTTTCAGAATTCTTCCCCAGCACCAAGTGCAAATGCATCAATGCTTCTTTAGTCTTTTGTATCTAATATACAACTTTCCCATGCACATGACTCATTACTGTAGTCAATTCTAACCCATAGTGATCCTACAGGACAGGCTAGAACTGCTTCTGTAGGTTTCTGAGACTGTAACTATTTACAGGAGGAGACAGCCTCATCGTTCCCGTGAGGAGTGGCTGGTGCATTTGAATTGCTGACATGGTTAACAACTCAACACTTACCCTATGACACCACCAGGGCTTCTACATTCATATGAGGCAATGGAAAATACCATGGCTTGGGGTCAGGTTCACCTTACTCCTCACAGTAACATCTTTGCTTTTCAACATTTCAAAGAGGTCTTGTGAGTTTGCCCAATGCAATGCACCATTTTAGTTTCTTGACTGCTGCTTCCATGAGATTGATTATGGATCCAAGCAACATGAAATCCTTGACAACTGTCCGGAGCCATGAGGCCCGGCCATTGCTTGGAATTTATTAGGACTTGCCTGGAGCCGTGAGGCCTGGCCATTACTTGGAATTTATTAGCCTGAGCTCTGGGCATTCTTCTACCCCAGCCTACGTGACAGAGCACTGCAGCTGTAAAGCTTGAGCAAACAAGGGGTAATGCTCTTTAGATAAGCACCCATGTCCTGCATCCCCTTGATTGGGCAAAAGATCGTCTTCCCCTATGCTTGATTTGCATGTACATGCCACTCCTCTGCGTACCTAATTGAAGACTGTAAGCCCTTACTGACTCATGGGCAGGGCACGCTCCCCTGAACTCCCTGATTGGCCTGTTGCCAAGGTAGCCTAATCTGCATGTGCGCTGAGGCTCCCTCCCTTGGCTGGCCCTTATAAG
Organism: Tenrec ecaudatus; assembly: GCF_050624435.1. NCBI lineage: Eukaryota > Metazoa > Chordata > Mammalia > Afrosoricida > Tenrecidae > Tenrec > Tenrec ecaudatus. Next base: position 11,364,248 of record NC_134530.1, on the reverse strand, counting down.
CTGTGACTCTTTGTTCATTAAAACAGGACTTGATCAGGATATTGTCTTGTCCTCATTCTCCGTGCCTCTTGTACCCCCCAATCCCCACTCTCTCCCCCAGGACCTACGGTGAACGTCCCGCGGGACGGGACAGACAACATCAACATTTTCTTCCTTTATCATGTTCATTATTGGTTCAGTTGTGAGGGTTATTTTTTTACATTGAGTTGCAATCCATGTTGAAGGATCCAATCATTGAGCTTCATCAGCAAGTGTTTCAAGTCCTCCTCATCTCACAGTCTGTTAATAAACCTTCTTCCAATCTTGATACCACATGCTTATTTTTTTTCCTTCCAGAAATATTTTCATAAAATTGATCATTTCAACAACACCAACTGCATACCCATTAATAAAGGAGACCCAGAATAAAATTTATCACTATGGCTATGATTTAAAAGGGTGAGGGTGGGGAGGAATCTAGCACTTTAGCAAAGTCCAATTAAAGTCACATTCCTTCTTATGGGCTATGATTGGAAATCTAATGAGATATTGCAATAAAAATTACAACAAATTATCAGAGTACCTCTGCAGAAGCATTTGTCCTCAAACGTATTCCAGTTTGAGATTCAATTTCAGAGTAAAGCAATACAAATGTGCGGAAAAAGCTAGACACTGATGACGCACTATTAAATTCGCCAGACACTCTGATCCCAATAAACTAAAGTAGAGTTTAAAAAATTTTTTTTTCTTCAAACCACTGTCAAGAAGGAAATCAAAGATAAATACAAGGTACAACAGTTTTTCCTTTTATTTTCCCTCGGTGTTGGGTTTTGTTTGTTTCTTAACAAACACAAATTAAATACAGAAAACTTCCTCAAAAATTAACAGTTCAAGAGAAAAACATATCAATTGCATTCTACCACACTTAAAACCTGTATCTTGCTACTTTAATATCAATGGTAAAAAAGAGTAAGTTTTGATATTGCTTTGTGATATAAAAAGTAGCTGAGTAGCAAACCTGAGGAAAACTTTCGACCAGATGGATTGATACAGTGGCTTCATTGATGGGCTCAAGAACATCTGTGAGGTTGGCACAGGACTGGACAATATTTCATTCTGTTGCATATAGGGTTTCTCTGAGTCAGAATTGGCTCGACCACACCTAACAGCAACAAATTATGGAAAGCAGTAGGGTGCTAACCAAACAACTTGGAGTAGAAATTACATTCAATCTAGGAATATCTCTGCTGGGTATATACCCTAAAGGAGTAAGAGTCATATCTTGAACCAATATATGCATTCCCATGTTCACTCACAGCATTATTCACAATAGCAAGAAGCTGGGAACAATCCAAATGCCCATTAGTGGAAGAATGCTACATACACACTGAAAAAAATGATAAAATATGAAGAAACACATATCATGTAGGGACCTGGAGTTCATTATTCTCAGAGAAATTGATCAATCACAAAATCAATCACACGGTTATATGGGGAATAAAAAAAAAAGCACAGACTTTCCATCGGAAAGGGACAACTTTGGAGGCTATTGAGGGAGGGGAGATGAGAGAAGGGAGACCATGTCATACATTAGAGGATTGACAGGTATGACCTTGAGTGAAGGGGCTTTGTAATGCACACGAGGAAGAAGAGAAGTTAAAGTAGAGAGAGTAAGGTAAGCTCTCTGGGGAGGGGAGTTGACAAGCAACTGAAACTTTTGGACACAAAACTGATGACAGAAATGTGAACCTTCTATCTAAATCATACGAAAAGATGTTAAAAGAAATCAATCACACACTGGTCATTTTTAATGTAAAAATTGAAAGAAAAATATAGTTTGCAGCGTGGAAGTGGGATGTGAAGAAGGGCGGCGAGATTGCTCCTTCCATGGAAGAACCCAGATCGATTCCTTTCCTCTTCCTGCTTTATTAATATTAACAAGTCTTCAGAGATGGGTTAACGTGAACCAATTTGGCTAATTATGAGCTCTGGGCATTTAGCTCTCGAGGCCATCCAACTGTAAATAACCTGCCTTGCTCTGCAGGCCCTGTCCCTGGAACTCTGTCTGCAGGTCTGCCATCAGTTGTGTTTGTATACCTGAGCACACCTGAGGCTGTCTTCCTCAGAGTCCCGAGGAAGGAGTGTCTGCACTCATCACCCCCACGGCAAAAGAGATGATGTTGGCCCTGCACCACGTGGTCATGCAGCAACAGAGGCCAAGGGCAATCCAGTGAGTGCTATGGGAGACTGTGGACAGAGCGAATGGGAGCGCTGTTTCCTCCTGATGTAAACAAGCATCACACTTGGAGTGGCCAGGTGGGAGGTCCTGAATTGTTACATTCCAGGACACAGGTCTGTGAGATGTCTTGTACTTGTTCTGGTAGCATTCCAAGAAAGAGCTAGAGCAGTGGTTCTCAACCTGTGGGTCACGACCCCTTTGAGGGTTGAACGACCCTTTCACAGGGGTCACCCAATTCGTAGCAGTAGCAAAATTACAGTTATGAAGTTTCAACAAAAATAATTTTATGGTTGGCGGGGAGCAGTCACCAAAATACGAAGAACTGTATTAAAGGGTCGCAGCATTAGGAAGGTTGAGAACCGTTGATCTAGAGTTTTTCTTGCACATTGGTTCTGGTTTCCAAAGGCACTGCCCCACAAGTTCAGGGAAAGGGAGCATTCCACCTCTCTCCTAAACCCTTCACAAGGACAATGCAGATATTGATCATAGTGACAATGACAAAGGTTATGACATGCCACAGTTTCCTGACTGTCTATGGAAAGCAACCCAGGGTCAGGGTCTGAGCTAAGTTTTTTATTTCACTGTTTCCTTTTCCACCTTAGCCACACCCTGGAAATAGTGACACGTGTCACTGGCATTGCACAGAAGAGAAAAGAGCACAGTATTTCTAACTAACCTGTATCGGGTCCTGGATCAGAAATGGTTGAAGCCCATTGGACGCAGAGTGTCTACCCTCAGACATAGAACATTTCAATTATATTCTCCTCTGCACATCCCCCTGTCATTTCGGGTCCCTGGTCTCTGCAGGCAGAGAATTCATTCTCACAGTGATGCCTACCATGCTCCTTTCTGTGAATCTCCAGTAGATCGCAGTAGTGGATGCTCTTTGCTGTATGTACTATGGGAAGTATGCCTGAGATTCCAGGGCAGAATTTTAGAAAGTGTCAACTGTTCCTAATTTAGAACAGATCTCTCTCTTGCCCCTTCTTAAAGATTTTGTCTCAGTTGCCCATTGCTGCCTTCTTCTTTGTAGTTGAGCCCACGTGATCTCAACATGAGACATGAAGTTAGGATCTAGGATTTTAATCCTAAGTAGAAATTGAGATGAGTTTAAAATGTAACTTAGGTATATCAAGGGTTAAGTTTTCTGGTACTCTGTAGAAAATATTCTGAAGTCTGAGGGAACAGAATGAAGATATTTCGTGCATTGGTGTCAATTGTGTCATTTGTAATTTCAAAATTTGCCTGCTCTATATATTATCCATGTTCCACAAGGTAAATTCTTAGTATTGCTCAGCTTCTGTGTTGCCGTCTGAATGTATCCACAGCTGAGAAAGATGTCTTCATGGATTTAAGTATTGGACAGAAAATGGATATTACATATATGATTAAGTATGCAATAGGTTTATATAGTCAGAGTGTATTAAATTTAAAAATTATTTTCATTTATATTATTATACTATTAATATAAATTATACACATTTCATATTAGTTATTTAAACTATCATGTTTGTGTCTGAATCTGTAAGAACATTTTATATCTATGTCTATACAAATAGATAATGACTGCTAGGGAGGAAACAGATGTGTCTCATTCCTTACTGATTCCCCAGAACTTAATCCACGAATGGATCAGAGTAGGTTACAACCACAACGACAAGGCACCTGTGTGAAATGTGTTATTGACCCTACCTTGGTTCACAGGATAAAAGGGTCCACTATGTGGCTTCTGTGCTGAGTGGTTTCCTGTCTGTGCTTTCATCTCCCGAAGGAAGTCCCACCGGATTAAAGGCAAAATAAAATAGGGCTTGCATCGCTCTATATGAAGGAAATACTATGGTGTCTATTTGGTAGAGAATATATATTCAGTTATTTAGAATTATGTTTAGAGTTTAAAAAAATAACAACTAAAGTGGAAATGAAAAGAGAAAAGGTAAATAAATCCCACTGTGTGAGCCAACACACATTTTTGTTTGTCATACTGTAGTGGCTTGAGTGTTACTGTGGTGCTGGATCTATGTCACCACTATGTAAAATACTAACAGCGTCATTCGTGGTGAAGAGGTTTTCGTGGAGCTCTTAGACTAAGAACAGGTTGGAAAGAAGAAATAGACTATATGTAGCTGAGGGATTAGCCACTGACACCTGTGTGAACAAGCAGAAAACCTTTGTTACATATAATGCCTAAAGATGAGCCCCCTCAGAATGGAAGCTCTAAGAATATGACAGGGAACAGCTGCTTTATCAAGTAGAGTTGATCTTCATGATATGATTGGACTTCTGGAATGCCATCACGAGCATCATACTTGAAGAAAGCAAACAGTTACTTTAAAACAGGAAAAGAAAAAAAAAAGGGACAAAGTGGTGTCAGAAGATCCTGAAACTTGCTCTTAGGTGCAAACTAGCTAGAGTGATTAGAAGAAATGGGGAAATAAAAAGGCCCAACAACGAATTTCAAAAGACATTTTGAGGAGACAAATAAAAATATTATAAAAAATGTGTAAAGACCTGAAGTTACAGAGCGAAAAATGCTCAGCATATCTCAAGCAGAAAGGACTAAAGAAAAATTCCAAGCCCATTGAAAAAGCCATGGACAAAATATTGAATGATGTACAATTCCTGGACCAAAAAGTAATAAGCAGAGTCACTGAACCAAAAAAAAAAATGGTCACTATTCAATGTTTTCAAAGTGCAGCTTTTTATAAAAGCCAAATACATTGAAAGCTTAAGTCTGTCTTGCACTGAAGGCATTAGTGAATAACAAGCTTCTGGAAATTCACTGAATGCCAATTGAAATGTTTCCACAAGCTGACGGACAATGCAAGCACTCACTGCTCTATAAGAAGGAATTAGAGGAAAGTGATCTAGCCAGCTAACCAGAAGCGATCCATATTTCTGCCCATTCCAATGAAAAGTGACCTGATAAATATGAAAATTATTGAACATTAACAGTACTATAAAATGCAAGCAAATTTTGCTGAAGATAAGTTAAAAACAGCCATAGCATTACATCAACCTCGAGCAGCCAGAAATTCAAGCCACATTTAAAAGAGGCCATCCCACAAGGGAAATTATTGCTGACAACAGATAGGACTTGGCTGAAGGCAGAGAGCCAGAAAGATATTTTCTTGTGTTTTATTGATCAAGCAAAGGCATCCACCTGTGTGGATAATAATAAGCTATGGTTATGTGGAGCCTGAACATGGACAAAGAGGGCATCGTTTGTGCAGAACAAAGGAATATGGCACAGGTTTTTTGTTTGTTTAAACATTTTATTAGGGGATCATACAACTCTTATCACAAATCTTTGAAAGGATGCACTGTGCTGGAATGCTTTGATTATAACTATTCAATCTGTATGCTGGGGAAATAAATGAGGAAGCTGGACTATGTAAAGAAGAACACCATAGCAAGACCAAAAGAAGGCATACTAATATCCTGGGATATGCGGATGACACAATCTTGCTTTAGGATAGCTGGAAGAATTACGAACCCTTGCGTCTGAAGATCAAAGCCTGCAGCTTTCAATATGCATTGCAACTCCGTATAAAGAATCACATGCGGACCGATAGGCTACGTCAAGATATACTGAGAAAATACTGAGTTTGTCAAGTATTTAATTTTGCTTGGATCCACAATCAACACTCATGCGAACTGCAGTCAAGAAATCACACGATGCATTGCTTATGAACCAATCTGTGACTACAGATCTCTTTAAATTGTAAAAGAGCAGTGATGCCCCTCTGCGGACTAAGCTATACTTGGCTCTAACGGTTTTATTTTTAATAGCCTTATATGTAGGTTGAACAGCAAAAGAAGACTGCAGAAGAATGGATGCCTCTGAATTGTGGTGTTGGCAAACGATAGGGATGTATCCTGGGCCAGCAGAAGAACACACAAAACTGCCTTTGAAAAGCACAGCCAGCATGATGGTTGGAGACGAAGATGATCAAAATTCCATCTGACATGTTTTGGACCAGTCGGTGGAGAAGGACATCATTCTTAGTAGACTGTCAAGGAAACAGGGGAAGACACTCAACAAGATTGACACAGGAACTGCAGCAATCAGCTCAAGCCTGTAACAGGTCTGAGAATCACACAGGGCAGGGCAGCGTTTTCTTATTTTGAGCCTAAGGTCACTGTGAGTTAGAATTGACTCAGGCACCACCACCACCAGCAATAGACACATTGTTTTAGTGATTCAAATATAATTTTTAAATTCCAATTTTAATTTTTCAACTTTAATGTGTGAAACATACAGCATTTTAGCCTTAGTCTATGAATTCTTATTTCAGTGTTCAGTCTTCTCAAACAAAGTTATGTTATTTCATTTATTTTCAGGTGAATAAATGAAGGCTGACCTATTGAATGTCCCTCTTAAAACTCAGGGAGTTCATCTGTGAGTTGAACGAATGGATGAAATGGCTTACAGGTAACTTTATAGTCTAGATCTTATGAATTGTAATCTATTTTATTAAGGACCACTGGTGGTGTAGGTGTTATGCATTGGGTTGCTAATCAAAAGGTCAAAAATTAGAAACCACCTGCTACTCTATTGGAGAAAGATAAGATTTTCTACTGTTCTAAAGGGTTGCAGTCTGGGAAACCCACAGGGGCAGCGTCACCCTGTCCTATGGGGTCGTTATGAATCAGAATCAACTGATGGCAGTATGTTTGGAGCTTTAAACTGTGTTTTATTGCTCACATGGACAAATTGAGCTAGGAATAATCATTCCCTTACAGGATGATAATTTTTCATTTAGAATTATCATAGAAGAACCACTATCTGACAACTTTCATAAATATTTGGAATGCAGGGGTGTGGATGTCGTGGAGACCAAAAACACACCTGTAAGATAATTGGACTGTCTCTTTCAGAAGGGCCACATGGAAGGGATTATAAATCCAGGGTGCAGTATAGCACCGATGAACCACATAACTATCCTTTAGTTCTTTAATATTTCTTCCCCTTACTATTATGGTTTTTCTGTTTTGTCTCATTAATCATGCTATATTTGTGTAGTCATAAGATCTATAAGGTCGTTTGGTACATGAAAGCCAAGATAGATGACCCTTCAGAAACAGCAGCAGGAGTAATGATTCCCTCAGGGTGCAGAGAGAGATAGGGTTGGGGTATGGGGAGGGGGTAGGGCATAGGGAGATAATACCATTGATGACAGAATTGTATGTGAATGAATATATTGGATGTGTATGATATGGGGGGAAAAGGCTCCTGTGGGTATCTGAGGGGGGGCAGGGGATAAAGGGGAGCTGACATCAAGGAGTTTAATAAGAAAATGTTTTGAAGCTGATTGTTGTAGCAATTGTACAATACTGCTTGAAGTGATGGAACTATGGGATCTTAAAATTTCTGAAAGAGCTCTCAATAAAAATATTTAATAAAAAAGAATCCTTTCCTTAATAATACTAGACACCATTTAAAGTGTGTGAATAGATGTATATACTTCACAGTGGTGGTTAAAATATACTATTGTCATGAATAAGAACTTCTGTGGGACAACACGTGTAGGTTTATATTATTTAGGTGAATATTTTCAATAATTATGGTTGTAGCTACATAAATCAATACTAATATTATTAACATTGAAAGGAAAATATAATCACAAAATTTATGACAGGAATTACCTTTGGAGGAAAGGGAGTGTGGAGGAATAGGATCATATAAAAGAGGAAGAAAACTCAGTATTTACAGGTAATATTTAAAATATGTGTTATAAACCAAATACTATTAATTGTTTTTATAATTACTGTTAGGAGTTGGCATTAATGATAATAATAGGTCACATTTATGGAACACTTACTAAGTACCTGTAATACTCTAAAACAATGGTTTGCAACTTTGACTCAATTTCAGGATGACTAAGGGACTAGCTGATTATCTAACATTGGGAACCACTGATGTATGCACATTATATTTATATTTTGTATATTTATATGATATAATTAAACTTTATTCTACAACTCTAAATGTTAGATTGAATTAGTGTATGAAATATTTCATAAAACATGTATAAGTGCATTATTGTATATTTTTCTATTCACTTTTGCATTTTCTCAGATTAAATTATGTTGGATTCACCAAGTAAAATGAAGAAATGAGCTGTCATCAGGGAGATGAAGTGAGGAGAAACCATTCTCTAAGATAAGAGAGATTAAGCTAGAGAATAGAAGTGCTGATTTGATAAGGAAAACAACACTTTCCAAACATATGAGAAATATATTTAAGCTTTCATCAAGTCATTGGAGAACAGAAACAAACAATAAGAAGAGCTAACTAAACTTCAGACATTTCCCTGAGATGGTATAGCACTGGTGCAAACAATAATGCACACTCTGAAGATACAAATAGAGTATTTTGAAAAGAGTAAATGATTATTAATAATTGGGGATTTCACAATCATGCCATCTTTGGAATCAGCAATGCTATATGACTTTGTACATTTATTGAAGACATTGTCATCAAAATGTTATATTAATTAAAGCCAAAACAAAAAATCCCACACTTACAGCTATGAGTTAATTCTGACTTCTGACTCATAGTAACTATATAGGATAGGGTAGAAATATAAAGGAACATATATATATATATATATATATATATATATATATATATATATATATATATATATATATATATATATATATATATAGTTTCAAGGTAATCCACACATTTGAATATATGTTTTCTTTTGATTGTAATAAATCATTTTATTTCAGGTTCTTATAGCTCTTATAACAATCCATACATCAATTGAATCAAGCACATTTGTACATTGGTTGCCATCATCATTCTAAAACATTTTCTACTTGAGCCCTTGGTATCAGCTACTCTTTTTCCCCCTCCCCAACTACCCTACCACCTTAATGAATGCTTGATAATTTATAGTTTATTTTAATTTTCATATTTTACACTGCCCACTGTCTACCTTCACCTGCGTTTCTGTTGTTCGTCCCCCTGGGGGTGGGATTGTTGTATATCATCCATTGCTATCAGTGCCTCTTTCTCTCCCTTCTCCTGTCACCTTCCCCTATCATCATGGTATCACTACTCCATTACCGTTCCTGAGGGGTTTATCTGTCCTGGATTCTGTACCAATGTACCTGCTCTGGTCTAGCCCGATTTATAAGATAGAACTGGGGTCATTATAGTGGGGGGGAGGAAGCATTAAAGAACTAGAGGGATGTTGTATATTTCGTTGGTGCTGTATTGCACCCTGGCTGGCTCGTCCCTTCTGTGAGAGGCTGTCCAATTGTCCACAGATGGGTTTTGGGTCTCCATTCAAACCCACCTCTTTTGCCTGGAAATGGTTGTTTGTTTGGGGTCTTCTGATGCTTAGTATCTGATCCAATCGACACCTTGTGATCACATGGGTTAGTATGCTTCGTCCATGTGGGCTTTGTTGTTTCCCTGCTAGGTGGCCACTTGCTTAACTTCAAGCCTTTAAGACCCCAGATGCTATATCTTGTAAAATCTGGGTACCATCAGCTTTCTTCACCACACTACCTTATGCACCCATTTTATCTTCAGATCATGTCAAAAAGGTGAGCATCACAGAATGCCAGGTTATTAGGACAAAATGTTCTCGTGTTGAGGGAGATCTTGAGTAGAGGCTCAATGTCTATCTGCTACCTTAATACTTAACATATATATATAATCCTATTGTTATATATTCATGTATTTACATATGTACATGCTTTTGTTTATACCTCTATAAATGTCTTTTGTCCCCTAGTTCTTTCCTCTATTTCTTTTTACTTTCCTCCTGTCAGACTTCAGTCAGCTCTCTGTAGTTCCTCTTGGCTACATTGCACTTGATCAAACCCTACCAGGCATTTTATGTATTTCTATATAGGATGGATGACTTAAAACCAAAGAACAATGACATGTATAGAGATAATTAGCACATACCTATGCTTTCTGATTATTAACATTTATTTAGATTTAGAATCTAGTTAAGAAGATCCCTGGGTGAAGGAGATAGTTTAAGCTAGACTACTAATTGAAAGATTTTTATTGATGGTTCAAACCCACCCTTCAGCAATATGAAGTAAAGGCCTAATCTACTTCTGATTAGGCCAAGAAAACCTAATGGGACCATTTTATTGTGTAACACATGAGATCGCCATAATTTGGTATCAACTTGATGATAAATATTTTTTAATAATTAAATCATTTTATTGGGGACTCGCACAATTCTTATCACAATCCGCACATACATCCATCGTGTCAAGCACCTTTGTACATTTGTTTCCCTCATCATTCTCAAAACATTTGCTTTATGCTTGAGCCCTTGTTATCAGGAAATAATAACTACTCTTTTAAATTTTATATGGTTCTGTCCCTTATTGGTTTTATAAATATTCTAAATCAAGGATATTTAGTTCATTGCCCTTGGATAAAATAAAGTTCACTTGGATGCTTCTTGAAAAAAACACACATGTTGCCATTGGATCGATTCTGATTTAGGAAGATACCTTGGGTGTCAGAGGAAAACTCTGCTCCAGGGGGATTTCAATGACTGCGTTTTCACAAGTAGACCATTAGGCAACTTTGAGTGGATTCTAACCGCGTGGTGATCAGTCCAGTGCATTGGCCACTTCTCTAACCTGGGACTGTTTGTTGTTGTTAGGTGCAGTTGAGTCAGTTCCAACTCATAATGACAGTGCACACAACAAAATAAAACGCCACCAGCTCCTGTGCCTTCCTCACCATTAATAGGTTTGAGCCTATTGTTCCAGCCACTGGGCCAATTCATCTTGTCTTTAGGCCGGTGTTTCTAAAGTGGCTGTGTACTGAAATGGGTAGGTAGCACACAGCAATTAGGAGAGACCTCTCAGAATCACAGTGGCTTGGTTTCCTACAACCAAAAACAACAAAAAAAGCAGAAGATCCTAGGTCCTAAACTGTGAACTGTTGTGGGTTTTCATTCATTATTGGTGAATGTCTTGATTTAAAATATAGTACATTGTTGGTGCTTGTTTACTTGATTCTTTTTAACAACCTTGATTTCTCTTTTTCAACATAACTCAGAAACGTGGAGCTACAGAATCTAACAGGTTTCTCACAATTCCTCCTCCTGGGTCTTTCTGAGGATCCAGAACGGCAAACGCTCCTCTTCGGGCTGTTCCTGTCCATGTACCTGATCACTGTGGCTGGAAACCTGCTCATCATCCTGGCTGTCAGTTCCGACCTCCATCTCCACACCCCCATGTACTTCTTCCTCGCTAACTTGTCCTTCACTGACATCGGTTTCATCTCTACCACCGTCCCAAAGATGCTCATGAACATCCAAACACAGAGCAAATCCATCACCTACGTGGGATGTCTGATGCAAGTGTCATTTTTTGATCTTTTTGCATGTCTGGATAGTGTATTCCTCACTGTGATGGCTTATGATAGATTTGTGGCCATCTGTCACCCCCTTCACTATACAGCCATCATGAATCCTCGTCTCTGTGGCTTGCTTGTTTTGGCATCATTTTTCATCAGCCTTTTGAATTCCCAGCTACATGTTTTAATGGTGTCACAACTGACCTTCTGCACGGATGTGGAAGTCCCCAGTTTCTTCTGTGATCCCCCACAACTTCTCAACCTTGCCTGTTCTGACACTTCCACCAGCACCATCTTGGTCTATTGCGTAGGTGCCGTCTTTGGGGGTCTCCCAGCCTCGGGGATTCTTTTCTCTTACACCCGAATTATTTCCTCCATTTTGAGAGTCTCATCTTCAGGCGGAAGGTATAAAGCCTTTTCCACCTGTGGCTCTCACCTGTCTGTCGTTTGCTTATTTTATGGCACTGGTATTGGAGTGTACCTTAGTTCAGTTGTCTCGTCTTCTGCCAGGAAGGGAGCAGCAGCCTCAGTGATGTACACGGTGGTCACCCCCATGCTGAACCCCTTCATCTACAGCCTGAGGAACAGGGACATCAAGAGAGCCCTGGGGAGGCTCTTCAACAGGACAAGCTAATCTCAAGGTTTAAGTCATCTCTTTACATATGTCTGTTTTAAGGGAAAAAATGGCAAAAACTAATATCGGGAACCAGAAGTCTTATATCTTTGGGTTACTTAATTTTTAGAGCTTTTAGAGTTTTCAATATCAAGTTTTGATATCTGAACATTGCTTACTTGGTCACATCTTTAATAGGATATCAGGATTGTCCTGGCACATGTCAATCTGCATGTTTATATTATGTATCAATTATGTAGCTTTCTGTAGCTTCTCATCTATGACCCAGGTTTTCTGGCAAGATGTAAAAGTCTATTTTGTTTTGTATTTATACAGTCTTCTGTCTTCACCATAGTAACACGTTGGTGTCATTGTGAATTATGTACAGGCAGTGTATATGAACTATATATGTGTGAGTATGTATGTGTCTGGTGTGATTTCATCATAAAATCACCTGGAAAGCTTAAACAATATTTATGCCTGGTACCATCACTACAAGTTCTGGTGTTATCGGAACAATATATAACTTGGGAATAATATTTTATAACACGGACTGTCCTGCCAAGGTGAGAAGTACACCTCTTTGCAGATTTTTCCTTGAAAGATGACTACCAAGTCATAAGTTTTTACTCTTGAGCAGATGCTAAAGTCTCAAAGTGGTCAGAGATCTCAAGGAGAAGATATTAAGGAACAGGGCGGTGAATTTTCCCAATATTGCTGATGGTATTTCTTCTCCTCTCTTCTTTGCTGACATTATTTTCTTAGCAGCTCTTGATTTGACTCCTGGACCCATGAAATCCCATGCACAGAAGAAGAAAATGCTTCCCAGTCCTGCACCACTAACTTGATAGACTTTGTTCCATGGTGTTTTAACGGACTGATTTTTGGCTGCATATACCACGGCCTTTTTTATGAGTCCATTTAAGTCTGGAATTTTTTGCCGAAACCAGTTCAATATTTAGCATCATGCTAGCCTTTACTGACAGGCGGTGCCTGCAGATGTAGTAGTACATTGGTTGGGACTCAAACCTGGTCTTCAAACTAGGAAGGGATTTTTCTACCCATGAGTCACCACAGCTTCAGCATGGCACACCCGGAAAAAAAGAAATCAAACCACTGCCAGCTCACAATGACAGGGTAGAACTGAAGTAAACTATTATTGCCCGATTCCACATTCACCCTTCTATACTGCTTGATGTTGGACCCAGAGAGGGGAGAGTACTTAAACCACATTTCTTATTGTACACATGGCTCTGTTACTAAGCAATTCCAAGAATGATCACTTCAGTTCAGTACAGTCAAGCAGACTGGACATTTTTCTTATAGATATTTCATTAGCCTGTGGTGTGGTAGTTCATTTCTGTGATTGTTATCTCTGTATTGCTCCTGTCTTGCCTTTCAGTCCTTGTATAACTACTTTACCAATTCCCAGTATTAACTACTTTCCAAGGTGTTCTTATTTTTCTTTACCAAATCCTAACTTATGGATTCCATATAAGGAATAAAGCTATTTGTGAAATGTCTAAAACTGGAACATTAAAGTTTGCTCATGGGAAAAAAAACTGGTTGTAAATAACGTTTGGGTTAATGTGATACAGCTGAGGGTTCAGGTAGTCGTCAATAAATTTTTTTAGGTTGGTACTGTATTTCTAATTGCTGTGGCTCCACTAGTGGTCTTCCATTGTTTTACCAACTCATTTTGAATACGTTACATTTTAAAAATGTTTTTATTAGTCTAGGCTGGCAACTCAATCATTGCAATCAAGTGTATTGCAACTCATAGCAACCCTAAAAGCTAGGGTAGACTGCCCCTTTGGGTTTGCAAGGATGTAAACCTTAATGAGAGCAAAAGCCTCATCTATCTCCTTTGGAGTTGCTAGTGTGTCCAAACTGCTGAACTTAGGTCTAGCCCACCAACACGTAACCCATTATGGTGTCAGGGCTCCTTTAGGATAGCAAAGTGTCAAGTTTTTTAAAGAGGCGTGTTAGTCTGGGTAGACTAGAGAAACAAATCCATGGACACACATATGTGTATGATAAAGAGATTTATATACAAGAGCAATTGAACATTGACAAAACATCCCAGCCCAGTCCATTTAAGTCCATAGGTCTGATATTAGGCCATAAGTCTAATACCAACCTCTAAAGTCCTCTTCAGACTCCAAAACACATGCAATGGTGCCAAATGTAGAAAATTACGGGCCAGTGGGTATAAAGTCTTTGGATCCAGTGGCATTGTAAACATCCCAGTGCTGGCAGGGGTCTCTCTGTGGCTTTTCCAGCTTCAGAGGTCTGGTTGCATCCATGTGGCTTGTTTTCTGAAAATGTTTTCCAGGAAATAGCAGAGAGAGGGAGGTGTCTCCCATCTCCAAGGACGAAGTACCAGATTTCCCAGAATTCTCAGGAGAAAGCCATGCCCACAGAAGTCTCATTGGCTATCTCCAGATTGACAGCCTAGACTCTACTCTTACACTCTTAATCCTTAAATTGACACCAGATTAGGTGACTACCACAGGAGGGGAGCTCTTGCCTTTCATTTATAATGGTCTGTCTGCTTAAGACTGTCAAGAACAAGATTTTAAAGTACTGCAAGTGCTAAGTTGAGGATTAATCATCTTTTTAGACTTTTCCTTGAAAGATGATTAGTTTTTCATGAATGTTATTGTTGTTATTTTTGCTTAAGAGTTCAAAGTGAACTCTTATTCTATGTTCTACTATATCAATATGAAGAAAACCTTTAGAGACAATGGACATAATTTTGAGGGAGCAATTTGGACTCTATGAAACTTGATCAATTAATAGCTTAATTTAGTCGAATTTTCATTACTGATTTAAATCATCTTCAAATTTTCCTGTACACTTTTGGAGAGCAAGCAGATTGTTGTTGGAGACAGTGCTGAAGAATGAGCTCCTTGGACCAGAAGGTAATCCAAATGTGACTAAGGAGGAGTTGTTTTCTCCAAGTCGAGTCGTGGCATGAATTGAGTAAAGTTTGTGGAAGTGAAGCTTTTAGGATCTTCACTTGCTGATGAAGCACAACACAACGTAAGAAGGAATACGTAAAAAAAAATCTACTAATAATTGGAACTTGGAATGTACAAAGTATGAATCTAGGTACATTGGAATTCATCAAAAATGAAATGGAACACATAAAGATCATAGGCTTTAATGAACTGAAATGAACTAATATGGGGAAAAAATCTTGAGTCAGAAAAATCACATGGTGGCAATGACACAATTAAGAGGAAAGATGTTACATTCATTGTCAAAAAGAACATTTAAAGGTCAATTGTCAAGTACAATGAATTCTGTCTGTGATAGGATTATAGCTTTCTGCCTTCAAGAAAATCATTAATAAAATTGTCCAAATTTATGCACCAATCACAAAGCAAGTAATGGACAAATAGAATTCTATCAATGTCTTCAGTCTGCAAGTGATCAAACAAACAACAAAGATGATAACTTTTGGTGATTAGATTGTAAAATTTGGAAATAAAGAGGAAGGAACACTATTTGGCAATAGTTGTGTTTTGTGATAAAAATGAAATTGGGGATCACATGATAGAATTTTGCAAGACCAATGGCTTCTTCATAGTAACTACCTTTTTTCAACAACACACAGACTTCTCCCGATGGAATAAACAGAAATAAAATTGACTACATCTGTGAGAAGAGATGATTGAGAAGCTCAATATCAGCAGCTAAAACTAGGCTAACAGCTGTCTGTGGAACAAACCACTAATTGCTCATATGTAAGTGCAGATTGAAGCTGAAGAAAATTAAAATAAGTCCCCCATGGGCACAATATTACCTTGAGTATACCCCACCTGCATTGAATACTAATGACATAAAGACCTGATGCGCTGTGGGAGAATAACAGCAAATAAAGAAAGCAAAATCATTAAAAATAAGAGCAGAAAGAAAAGATCAACATGAGTATCAAAAGAGACTGAAACTTGCTCTTCATTATGGAAGAGCTAAGTCAAATGGAAAAAAATGATTCAGTAAAAGCGCTGAAAAGAAAATTTTCAAAGGGCAGCTTGAGAAGACAAAACTGGATGTCACTGAGTCAAAGGTAACTCAGAGTGGCCTCCTGTGGGTTTCCAAGACTGTAATTGTTTAGGATAGTAGAAAATCCAGTCTTTCTCTTGTGGAGCTGGTGATTATCTCAAACTGCTGACCACTAGGATTGCAGCCAAACGCATATCCACTTTACTACCAGCGCTCTTTGAGAAGAGAAAGATAAATATAATGAAATGCTCAAATAACTAGTTAGAAAACCAAAAAGAAAGACTATGCAATGGTATTCTTTTTTTTAAAAATTATTTTATTGGGGGCTCTTACAGCTTTATCACAATCCATACATACATCCATTATATCAAGCACATTTGTACATATGTTGCCATCATCATTTTCAAAACATTTTCTTTCTTCTTGAACCCTTGGTATCAGCTCCTTATGTTTCCCTCCCTCCATCCCCCACCCTCCATCCATCATGAGCCCTTGATAATTTATAAATTATTATATTTTTCATGTCTTACACTAACTGCCATCTCCCTTCATCCACTTTTCAGTTTTCCATCCCCTTGGGAAGGGGTTATATATCAGTCATCAGTTCCTCCTTCCCTTCTTCTCCCTTCTTCCCTCCCTTTCCTCTCTAATACCAGTACTCTCATTAGTGGGCCTCAGGGTATTTATTTGGGATTTTTGCATTGATGTTCACTGGGGATATTGGTCTGTAGTTCTTAATTCATGTGGGATCCTTGTCCACTTTAGGCATCAGAATTTTACTAGCTTCATAGAAAGAGTTCGGGAGTTTACCGTTTGGGGGTTTTTTTGGTATGTTCTTGAAAAGTTTGTGTAGGATTGGTGTCAGTTATTCCCTGAAAGCTTAGTAGAATTCTCCTGTGAAGCCCTCTACTCCAGGGGTTTTTTTGTTGTTAACCCATTGATAGACTTGTCTATTATTTCTGTTGCTATGGGTCTGTTGATATTCTTGACGTCCATCTGGGTTAGTCTAGGGAGGGGTTGTCTTTCCAAGTATTTGTCCATGTCTTCCAAGTTGTTAAATTCATTGGAGTACAAGCCTTCATCGTACATCATTTTTTATTTCATTAGGGTCCATTGTATTATCCACCATTTTATCCTTCATCCTTGTTACTGAAATTTGTTCCTTCCTTTCTTTGCTTAGGATTGCCAGTGGTCTATTGATTCTGTCAATCCTTCCAGAGAACCAACTTTTAGCAGCATTACTTTTTCCAGTTTTCTTATTTTCCCACTCATGCATCTCAGCCTTGATTTTTATATTTCTTCTCTTTTGCTATTAGTAGGATTGTCTTGTTGACTCTGCTCTAATTGCTGTAAGTTTTGTGTCAACATAACAATCATAAGTCTCACTTCCTTTATCATGTGTGCACGTATGTATTGCTATCAAGCTTCCTCTGATAACTGCTTTTGACGTGTCCCAGAGATTTTTGTATGTCCTATTCTCATTCTCATTGATTTCTATAAATTTTCTAATATTATCTCTAATCTGGGCCAGCAACACTCCTTTTGCACTAGAGAGTTATTCATCGTCTCTTTGTTTGCCTTTGTTTTCTTCATCATACTTTTGTTGATTTCCAGCCTTATGGCACAGATCCACACAGATTCAACTTGTGCCCCAGCATGTGATCTGTCTTCATGTAAGTGCCATGTAGGCTTAAAAATAATGTATTTTTTTTGCATTTGGGTGGAGAGCTCTGTATATCTGGTCAAATCATCTAATTGTAATGTTCAGATCTATAGTGTCCTTGTTGATTTCTTTACCTGTGATCTATCTTTTTCAGAGAGTGATGTATCAAAGTCACCTACTATAATTGTTGAGCCTGTGATTTCTATTTTCATCTTTTGGAGAATTTGATGGACGAATTTTGTGTGTCTCACGTTGTGCGCATATATATCTATTATGTTCACTAGTTCTTGATCTACTATTCTCTTGAGCATTATATAGTGCCCCTTCTTATCTCTTGTTATGGCTTGCACCTTAAGATCAATTTTATCCAAGATTAGAATTGCGACCCCCGCTTCTTTTGAATTGCTATTTGCTTGGTATGTTTTTCTCTAGTCTTTGATTCTCAGACTATTTTTCTCAATAATCTTGGGATGTGTCTTGTAGGCAACAGATTGAGGGGTTGTGTTTTCTAAGCCAGTGTACTAGCCACTGCATTTTAATGCCTGAGTTCAGTCCATAGATATTCAGGGTTATTGCATCCATCTGTGGATTCTTTGATGTCATCTTGTACCTTCCGTGTTGGGTGTTTTTCTATTTCCCTTTCTTATCAGTATGTTGTGTTTGTGTGTGTGTGTGTGTGTTTCATTCTTGCCTTCTTTTAACCTTTAAGCTAATGCTATCTTGGGGACTGTTTTCACTATGCTAACCTCTGGGTGGAGTTGTTCTATGTGGCAGTCTCTTATTTGTGCTTGGTGAGTACTGATCTTCTGCCCATACTGGGTTGGACAGGATCTTTTGTAGGGCTGTTCTGTTTGTTTGTTTTTAACGTATTCTTTGAGTTTTTCCTTGTCCAGGAAGATTCTAACTTCTCCATCAGTCTTGATAGATAATTCAGGTGGATAGAGGATCCTTGGGTTTGCATTATTTTCCTTCAATTTTCAGAATATGTTATTGGATTAGCTCCTCTTCTTCATAGTATCTGCTGATAGGTCTGAGCATATTCTTATTTGATTGCCTTTACAGGTGACTGTGTTTTTTTCCCCAAGCTGCTCTTATGATTTTCTCTCTTTCCTCAAAATTGGATAGTTTTTGGTGACTTCTTCTTGGCCATCAGTCTAGCTGGTGTTCTTTCATCCTCCTGAATGGTTTCCTGGTTTTCATTCATTAAGCTGGAAAAGTTTACCTCTAAGAATTCTCTCGCTATTTTTTGCTGCTGACTTCATTGTGTCTTGTTCCAGTAATCCAATTATTCCTGTTGTTCCTCTTCATTGCATCAGACACAATTCTCAGGTTTTCTTCAGCTTCTCTGATTATCTATTTTGAATCTCCCCTCCAATTTGTTAAAGTCTGTGTTTGGTTGTTCTCTAGGCCACTGGTTCAATTCTCTTCCTCTTCCATTCAGTTGGTGATTTCCAGGAATTTGCTACTAGTTTTTGTTATCTGGTACCTTAACACTTGTATTCCATTGGTGCATGGCCTTTGTCTCCTCTATCATTTCATCATTTTTCTGTATTGCTTCCCTCATATCCTGATGACTCTAAGTAGTATTCTGAATATTTATTTCTGTGGGAGGTCAATGTCTACATCTCTGACTGCCATTAGGTGTAGGTCATCCTTTGACAATGGATTTTGTTTCTCTTGTTCTCTTGTTGAAGCTGTTGAAGCAGCTTTCTGCTTCTCTGTCGATTTATTGGAGCTACATGCCATTTTCTCTGGAGTCAAAGAGCCCTGGGATCGATCTTTGGGAGGTGGGTATTGATGCTTCTTGCAGGCTGCCTATATCCAACTTACCTGAGTGGTTATGATTCACCTTTGTCCCACTTTGGTTTCCCTCTCACCTTAGCCTATCAGGAATCTGTTGTTTGGAGGGCAGGTTGGGTGGCCCTCTCAGTATTCAGGCTCTGAGGTCCTCCTATGTCACACTCCAGCAACCCTCAGGCCTCCGTAGGAGCTGTTTGCAGCAATCTGAAGGAAAGTGCTGATCTGGGTGTGGGAGCATGCAGCTCAGGGAATGGGCATGTGGCTGGGTGAGAGTCCTTTGTTCTAGGTTAGAGGCACATTGCTGAGTCTGTTAGAGGGGTAGAGAACTCCTGGCAGGACAGGGAAAAGGAAGGAAAGAAAGTTCTCTTCTTCTAGGGGGTATCCACTAACAGGCAGCAGGAGGATCAGTGCTGTTTGGGATATTAAACCATGGGTATACCAGCCACTGCTGGGTCACTGGCACTTGGGATCCTGTGGCTGACCAAGACACAGTGCTCCACTTCAGTGCAGCAGCAGGTGCCAGACCAGTTCCTGTGGGTGCAGAAAAAATAACCAACTGTCATGAGAATTAATGGACAAATTTGGAACCCCTGCATGGCCCTCCACACCTACCAACTCACCAATATTCATTGAACTGCCAGTGTGAGCTGCCTACCTGGTCACTATCTTGCTGAGTTCTCCACCAACTATATCTTAAACTGAAAGAATTCGTGAAAATACTGAAGCCTCAAATTACAGTATTTGAAAATTCTCTGGGAAAAATATTGAATGATGCATGAAGCACCAAAGGAAGATTGGAAAAAGTACACAGAGTCTTCACCAAAATAGCAAGTTAACAGTAAGTCATTTCAGGAGGTAGCATATGAGAAAGAACCAATGATAACAAATGTTCAAGTTTTAAAGTCTGAATGCATTGAGCAAAAACAAGGATCCAAGAATTGATGGAATGCCAATTGAAATGCTTTGCCAAATTGATATAACACTTACTAGTTTATGTCAGGAAATTTGGAAGACAACTGTTTGGCCAACTGGCAAGTGGCAAGTGAGCCATATTTGACCCATGCCAAAGGAAGGTGATCCAACATAGTGCTCAAATTATAGAACAATATCATTGATATAAGTGAGTAAAATTTTACTGAAAAATATCCAACAATGGTTACAGAAATACATTGACCGGGAGCTGATACAGGTTCAGGTAAGATTCAGAAGAGGATGTGGAACAAGGGTAATAATTGCTTATTCAGATGGATCTTGGTCAAAGCAGACAATACCAGAAAGATGTTTACATGTGTCTTATTTTAAGGCATTCAATTTTGTAGATCATAAAAATTATGGTCTTAATAAGAATGGGAATTCCAGAACACTTCATTGGAACTTGTAAATGTATCAAGAGTCAATTAAATGAACAGAAAAGGGGAACACTACACGGTTTAAAATTAGGACAGATATGTGTCGGGGTAGTATAGTCTCACCATAGTTATTCAATGTACATGCAGAGCAAATCATTAGAGAAGGTGAATTAATGATGAAGTATGTGGCATTAAGATTAGAGGAAAGCTTATGAACAACTAAAGATACACAGATGACACAAACTTGCTTACTGAAAGTGAGAGGAAATGAAGCACTTGCTGATCAAGATAAAGGATTATTGCATTCAGTATGAATTACAACTCAATGTAAAGAAGATCCACATTATGATAAATGAAGAAATGGTTGAAATTATCAAGGATTTTTTTCTTGTTTGGATCCATTATCATATTTCATTTGGTAAATCTACTTGCATAAGACCTCTTTAAAGTATTGAAGAGCAAGGATGTTACTTTGAGGACTGACCCAAGCCATGATATTCTCTATTTTTTCATATGCATGGGAAAGTTGGACATTGAATAAGGAAGACTGAAGAAGAATTGATACATTTGAATTGTGATGCTGCAGAATATTGAAAATACCCTGACTGCTGAAAGGACAAACAGATCTGTGTTGGAAAAATACCAGATTCCTCCATAGAGGCAACAATGGTAAGACCTGTGTTATATACTTTGAACATATTGTCAGGAAACACCAGTGTCTAGAGGACATCATGTTTGTTAACGTGGAAAGGCAGTGAAAAAGAGGAACGTCCTCAAGGAAATGGTCAGGCATAGGAACAATGGTGAGAATGTCACAAGACCATGCAGTATCTCCTTCTGTTGTCATTATGGGTTTGAACTGACTTGATGGCACCTAAAACATTGACCAAACATGTTAACAAAATGAATTGATAATTATTGGTGATTGGAGTGCAAAAGTTTAAGCAAAGGGGAAGGACGAGTATTTAAATAATATGGTCTGAGTGACAGTAAAGAAATTAGAGATCACATGATAGAATTTTGCAAGACCAACAACTTCTACATCGATAATTATCATCTATATCTTTCTCATTTGGTCAGTTCATCTCTTTAAGGGCCTTCCAACCTGAATGGCTTATCACTTGGCACTATATAAGAAAATGTTCTGTTGCGATTTGTCAAGTTTTCAGTGACTACTTTTTCAGAAGTTGTCAACTTGTTTCTTATTTCCATTTAATCTTAAGCTGGGAGATCTGCTGAAAACTGTTCACCATGGTGACCCTGCAGTTTTTGAAATAAGGGTGGCATAATTCCAGAATCACAGCAGCATTTAAGCCACCACAGAATGAAAAATTGGCAGACTAGTGGTAAATAGAAATGGTTTGAAAAGAAGATATTGAAATAGTCACCACATGAATCGGTCAATAGAGTAGTTTAGCTATGACATTTCTAATGGAAATAATGAGCCCGTTAAACATTTTTGCATGTCATGCAATCCCCTATATGTTACTTTCATAAGTGTGCTGTGGTTGTTAGGTGCCATCAGGTTGATTTGGACCCACAATGATCTTCTGCACAACAAAACACTGCTTGGTCTTGTGCCATCCTTACAATTGTTCTTTTGCTTGAGCAATTAAATTAAATTCAATTGTTTAATTGTTGCAGCCACCGTGTCAATATATCTCACTGAGGGCATTCCTCATTTTCACTGCCCTTTAGAAGTATAGCAATTCTTCTTTTTAACATGCTCCTGGACTCAATTTCAATTTCCTTTTGCTGTTCAATTAATTCAATATGTAGTCTTTATCTTGGTGCCTGTTGACATAGCTATTTGGCTTCCAACAGCCAACCCTCACTAGCCTTGTTTCTGAAGCAGCCTCTCTCCTAGTACAGTAGCTTCTTTGCTCTGGAAACACCTTTCTTTAATGCAAAGAAGAAATGACCATTCCAACTTTATAAATAGTCCACACCAGTATGACATGTCCAAGCCCAGCCAGCAGTTGTATCAGTCTGTGCACTCTAGGTTTGAAAAGCTACTTACGTGGGTGAGGCCAGCAAGAAAAACACAAATAATCCAATTAATTGAGTCAGAGAAAATGGACTAAAGAAGATATCCAGGTGGCCAACAAACATTTAAAAAGTGCTTATGTTAGACAGATGCAAATCAAAATAATGATGAGATAACACGTCATACCAGTGTTGATAGCAAGCTAAGTAAATAAATCAAATAGAAGAGAAAATCCTGGATTGGGTGTGGAGAGGTTGACTATTCATACACTGCTTGGGGGATTGTAACACTTTGCAAATGCATGGGGCTTCTACCATGGGACCTGAATTTGCATCGCCATTGTACAAACACTGTGGAAAGAATTATGATGCTTCCTAAAATCACGAGAAATAGAAATTACACATGACCCTGCAATCCTTTTACTCAATTTATACCCAAAAGAATTAAGAACAACACACAAATAAGTATAAGGACACCTGTATTTATAGGAGCACTAGTCGCAATAGCAAGAAGATAGAAAGAAACTAAATTCCTATCAGTAGAAAAATGAATAAACTTAGGTACATGCACACAGTGGAAACCTAAGCTTCACTAAAGAATAATGATGATGAAGAATCTGTGAAGCACATCACAATATGAATTTGAAAGACAGTATGTTGAATGAGTTGGTCAATCAGAAAAGAAAATATCATCTGAACCCATGGTAGAGTAACAACATCATCAACAAGAAAAAGATTTTCCATACCAAAAAAAAAAAAAAAAAGATTTTAATGGTTACCTGGGGTGTAGTCTCACAATTATACCTGTAGGTAAAATCATGGTAAATGGAGAAAAGATTAAATTTTCCCAGGATTTAATCTTCATTGGATCCACAATCAATGCTCCTGGAAGCAGTATTCAAGAGATCAAGCGGTCCATTGTGTTGGATAAATCTGCTGCATATTGTTGTTAAATATCAGGGAGTCAGTTCTGACCCAGCGAAACCCTATGCACATCAGAACAAAACAGTGCCAGGTCCTGAACCATCTTCATAATTGTTCCTGCACTTGAGCGCATTGTTGCAACCACAATATCAATCCATTTCATTGAGAGCCTTCCTCTCTTTCTGACTCTATCAAAATGATGTTCTTTTCTAGGACCAAATCTTTTCTGACAACATGTCCAAAATATGTAAAACACCATCTTTGTCTCTAAAGAGCACCATGGATGTACTTTTTCCAAAATAGATTTGTTTGTCCTTTGGATACACCATGGTGTTTTCAATATTCTTCTCCTATACCACAGTTCAAATGCATTGATTCTTCTTTGGTCTTCCTTAGTGGCAATTGAAAATGAAATGGCTTGGGTCAGGCACACCTTAGTCCTTAAAAGTATTATCCTTGCTTGTAAAAACTTTAAAGCAATCTTTTGATCACAACACTCGTCTGTTGATCTCTTGACTGCTGAAGTGTGGTGAGGTAATACAATCCTGATGCATAAATTTCTTGATTTTAAATTATGCAGTAGTCTCTTGGTCTGTTTGTGCACCTGCCTCTTAATCCATGTACTAGTTCTGCATGAGTACAATATAGTGTTATGGAATTCCCATTCTTTTTAAGACTATCCATGGTTTGCTATGGTCCACATAGTCAAAATCCTTAGCAGAGGCAATAAAACACAAACATTTTTCTTGTATTCTCTGCTTTCAACCAAGATCCCTCAACCATCAACCATGATAACCCTCATTCCATTCACTTTTATGGATCTGGCCTACACTTCTGGCAGGTCCTTGACAATGTACTGCTGCAACTGTTGTCAGATGATATTCAACAACATTTAACTTCCATGTAATATTAATAATATTGTATAATTTGAGCATCCTGTTGGGTCACCTTTCTTTGGACCAGGTACAAATATGGATCTCTTCCAGTCAGTTGGTAAAGTATTTGTCTTCCAGCTACTTGGTCCGTGGACTGGAAGAGAGCAGCTAATTTATAATACCAAATTATAAATTAATAACACTCTCAGTAGATGGGAAACAGTATCTTTTTTCTTTCTTAAACTAACTAACATCAAAATTAAAAGCACACACCAAAACAAAAAAAAAAGACGTATGTAGCTTTAAAAAGACAGACTTCAACCCAGTGCTCCAATACATGAATGAAACATACCTGCATGAAGCAGGGAACCAATGGAGACATCTGAAGGCCTTGCCCAAATCCCAACTACATGGACAGGCTGCCTTCTCCCAGAAGAATTCACTTTAGCATTGAAGCTACACCTTGGGAAGAGGAACATTTCTGATCAGAGCACACAGGAAAAATCAAAGGGGGATGGAGAGAGTGTGGAACACATCCTGGCTCACCAAACCCGGAGGATGATATTTCTGCTCAGAGCAGCCAATCCACAGAGTGAACCATAGGGCCGGCCCCACCACTAGACACGACTTCCCTCATGGAACCACAGCACTGCAGGGGACAACACTAGACATACAGTGTGGGAATTGTGCCCACCACAATTGTCCCCACCACACCAAGTGAAACATTAAGGGCATACAACAGAACAAGGGGAGCATACCTCACCAGACTTCACCAGAAAACACTCATAAAGTTAAAAAAAAAGACCTTGAAATATTTATAAGCTTTACTTTTTGTTGTTGTTGCTTTGTTTTCCTTTGTTGCTCTGTTTTGCTCTGTCTGTTTTTGTGCATATTATTATCTCTGCATATCCATCTAGATAAGATAGGTGAGATAAATCACCCAGAGGAGAAAACAATGGTACTGACGGTTCGGTTTGGGGGGCTGCGGGCAGGGCATGGGAGAGGTTGAGGTGGGGGAAAAGAAGTGGGTGTTAATACACCCAGGGACAAGGGAACATTTAAAATCGATGGTGAGGAGGGTGTAGGAGGCCTGGTAGGGCTTGATCAATGGCAATGCAACTGAGAGGAATTACTGAAAGTCAAATGAAGGCTGAACATGATAGTGGAAAAAGAGGAAAGGAAATAGAGGAAAGAACTAGGAGGCAAGGGGCATTTATAGAGGTCTAAATACTGGCATGTACATATGTAAATATATTTTATATAATGATGGGGAAATAGATCTGTGTACATATATTTATAAATTTAGTGTTAAGGTAGCAGAGGGACATTGGGCCTCCACTCAAGTTCTCTCTCAATGCACGAACACTTTGTTCTATTAACCTGGTATTCCATGATGCTCACCTTCCCCACAAGATAGCTGAAGACAAAGTGGGTGCATAAGCAAATGTGGTGAAGAAACACCCGTGACACTCATGTATGTATTTTTTCTTTAGTTCCTTCACATTGAGAATTGCTTGTTCTTAATCTTCTCTTTTGGCTTTACAATTATAGACCATTACACATTTTATTAGTTAGTTTGTTTTAGTTAGCTACTTTTAAAAAGCTTTTAGCAATTTAGTTCATCTTTTTCCCCATTCTTTTTAGGTACTACATTAAAAAATATTTCAGTCTTTTTAACATCCATGTTCATCATTTTAAAATTTTCCTATATTTTAATGATCTTTATGTATGAGGCCTGGATACCATCCCACAATTCAAATGATCTTCCATCCATCATTCGTGTTCAATATATTGATATTATTCTTGTGACTGTCTCCAAATTCAAGTAGTTATGCTCAAAGTCACACTTTCAACTAGTATTATTGTTGTTCTTTGGTGTCAAGTCATTTCCAATCCATAGTGACCTTATGCACAACAGAATGAAACACTGGCGGACTTGTTTAACTATTCTTCAGTGTCAACCTGAACTGTACATGAGCAATTGATGCTCTGATCTGCAGTTGGCACTTGGCCTTGTTCTAATTGATATAGAACTTCTCCATTGTCTCTTTCCATTTGATTCCTGTGTGCTTCATTCAGTGAATTCTATGCAATACAATTTAAGCTCTAATACCATTACCTATTCCGGATATTTATTTTATTATTTACAATCCTTAGATCATGCAGGCATGTGTGTTTCTTCTGTGCGGATTTAGCTGACACCTCAATTAGATGGTCATTTATTTTAAGACAAATCTTAAGATCTCAGACATGATTCTTTCAGATAGACAGGCACAATATGATTTCTCAACTACACTTTGCTATAGCATTCATATTTTCAATGATCTTTGCATGAGGGCAAGTATTGAGTAAGGTCATGTAATAAGAACTAATGGGATGTATGTAAGGATTGCTATAAGAGTTGTAAGATTCCCATTAAAACTATTTTTAAAACAAAATAAAAATAACAAGCATACAGACAAAAAGAACTAGTTGTTCTTATTTCGGGCTTACCATAAAATTAGAACTCAAAGTCCATTCATATATTTATGGTTTATATATGTCCATGGTTCACTTTAGAGACATCATTTTCATTTTATTGGAGAATACTGTAAATCATCCACATCGAGTTAAGGTAATTCTATTGCTAATATATTTAATTTAGTCAATGGTATAGAATTTAAAACAATGTTGAGAACAGGAATTTATACATGCATAAGACAGTCTTTCCACATAAGCAAATGAAGGTCTCAAAAGCTGTACTCTCTGTGTAACATTTACATTTGACTTTACTTTGAAGAGGCAGCTCTTCCCCAGTCATTATTTGAGTGCAGAGTGGTGAGCTTGAATGGTATGTAGTCATGCATATGTGAAGGCAGAAGATGTCAGGTTTAGTAGAAGTCACAATGTATTTAATCATTTTGATAGGCATAATTGCAAATGGTTGAGGGTGTATTGGAAAGGGAAGGGGGGTAAAGTTGTCAAATTAGTAAAACAATGTTATAGCTTTAAAATTAAAAAGAATATTGATTTTAAAATGAATTATAGCATTTCACAGGAAGCATTAAGAAGGGGAAACTGAGGCATAGTCAAAACAGTAGTCTAATAAATTATAATTATTTATTATTATTCTCTAGTTAAAACAAGCACTATACAATGACCAAGAAAAAGTATCATAATTTCTAAAGCAAATGTGCCATGACTTGCAGACTTGTAGACAAGCTTGGGCGGGGGGGAGGGGGGGGGAAGAGCCCTCAAATGTTAGGAGATGCAACTCTGGGTCAGTCTATCATGAATCCACTTCAACAAATCCCCTAGGGCAGCTGTTTCCAAGATGGAGCTGTTCTCCGACTCACTAAATCTTGGGTGCGTGCCAGAGATTTGCATTTTTAACAAACTCCCAGGTCGTGATGATGCTATGGGCCCCGAGACCAAATTTCAGAACCAAATGTTCCATTGGTTCGTGAGACTTGGCTCTAATGAAAGTTCTTTCCATAGTTTACTTCCTGCACGCGCAGCCCTCCCTAGGCTATACTAGAATTCAGATCACACCACAGGAGCCCCCTGGCTCTTTCTGCGACAAAGATCCAGGAAGATGCACCAAGAAGGTAATGTGAACTTTCCTATTTGCCCCCAGATAGTTTCTACGGGGACTCTGGGAGGTTATTTAAAGTTTTCAGAGCCGCAGGGCTTGCGTTTTCAAAATATCTTATTAAATTGGTGGTCAAAACTATTGTTGTGGTACTCTTAAAAAGTCTGCTCTCTCGGGGTTAAAGAGAGGATGAAATTGCAAGGAAACTTTCTGCCACTCTGTTTCCCTGAAGTTAGTTGTGGAAACAGCTGTATTTCTTTCTTCTAATTACTTCGTTTTTCATCTAATATCTTCAAGCACTTGCAATCAACAAGACTTTTACCCTGGAGATTAGAAAAGTTCTTTCGTCTGTAATGTCCCCGGGGGTCACACATATTCATTAAGATACTGCCACAACACGTGCCCCTCTTTAACAAGGTTTAATTTCAAAGTTAGGAGCTTCTCCCTAAGGAATGTGTTACTGTTACAAGAACTCTCAATAACCTTGACACTCAGAATCCCACAGTGACAAAAATTAACTGTGTTTAGGGTAAGCAATTCCAAATTCTCAGTTGTGTTAAGGTTGAAACCCCTAGTCCAGAATCTTGAGAACTAATATTAAAAATAGTATCTAAACTATTTCAGTCATTGTCTGTTATTTGATCATAGTAGTGAAAATATCTGAATTAAATATCATGATACTCCTGTTTTTTCCTTTCTACTACTCAAATATTATATATATATATTATATACATATACACACACACACGTTTGCCTCATTTGTCCCCACTGGAATGTAAGCTCTTTAGGTAGAGAGACTATTTAGTTCTTCAAAATTTTGTCCCCAGCACATAGTAGATGCTCCATAAACATTGCTACTATAAAAAAATGTTTCAATAAATTTCATGGAAGTCTAAGATTGAGAGAGAGTGAAAGTAAAACCAACAGGATGGATATTCTCCCTACCCTAATTAAATGTTTACAAGTATGCAATCCTTCTGCCAAGCACTCCTAAGAAGCAGTTCCAATGACAGGTTTATTTTATGTAAGAATCAGTGCAGGAGAAATTCAGCACTTTGGAGGTTGTTTTGATACGTCAGTCAATGCAAAAGGACAGCGCGGCAGGGCACACTTTTTAATGGTTTGCTGTATGGTTAGGGAAAGGATTATTCATGAGAGATGACTAGGAAACATAAAATGTTGCTTTATAAAACACCTATGGGAGTTTTATACAATACCTGGGGCACATTTTGACATCTGTAGCATCGGTGATGCCACGTGTTTAATACAACCTATGATTCCTCTGACCACATGTTATCTTTTTAGTTCATGATTTTCAAAAACTGGATTAAGGTGATGCATGTATAATTTAATAAACTTACTTAAACCATTGCATTGCAGCAGCGGATCAATTTCATGTTTTGTAAATTACAGCTTCATAAAGATATTCAAAACAAAGTTTTAAACACTTTTATTGGCATTTCATCCACATATTGTACAATCCAAAAGTCTAATCATATCAAGAAATGTACAATCATTACTATAATCAATTGTAAAACATCTTCCTTGTACTTATTGTTATTGTGGCAAAAAATATACACAATGTAACATTCTCCAATTCAACAACTTCTACATGTATAATTCTGTGCCTCTGATTTTACTCATCATGTTGTAAAACCATTATTGATATCTTTTCTAATTATCAAAAATAAATTCTTAGTAAGTTTTCCATGCAATTCCTGAAGGTGAGTTGAAAATATTTACCCTATTTTTTACAATGGTGCCTAATACACATCTTTATGATTATGTATAACCACTCTGAATTTCTACCTTTTCTTTTTAGCTTTTTTCATAACTCTTTGGTCTCCATATCGGTTAGTACATGGTACATAATAAGCATACAATGGATTAATTTTAATGGGTCCAAATGTAATTGAAGACACATCAAACGAGTCTTTTCTCACTAACAAATTGTTGAGTTTTTTTCAGTAAATTGTTTCAAAATTTTGTTAGGCTCCAAAATCTCTTATTATTTCCTGACTTTTTAGGCACATCTCATAGTCTTTATCAACTGGGTTTCCTCAGAGGGCTCCCTTAATCTGGGTTCCTTCAGAAACAGAAACTGAGCCAAGAATTTGAGTGGAAGCAATGTACCTGAAGAAGCAAGGATTATGAATGGAAAAGAAGAAAGCACGGAGGAAAATATCACCAATAAATCTTATGTTAAGTCAGCTTTCATCATCATCAAGCAGAGTTTTTATCTTCTTGGAAAATATGAGAAAATGTGCAAAATCAACACTTTACAATTATCATGGTATATACCACACTTTTCAATGAAGGACTGCTTCTGAAGGTACATACATAATTCCAGCTACTTCTACCACTATGTCCTGGGCAAAGTAGGTTGCAGCTGGTTTTCTCAATCAGCAGTCAGACAATTCAGCAAGGAAAATAGTTACAGGAGCCTAGGGAATGTGGAAGAAACATTGGCAAGGTTCATTACTCCATCTTTTTCCCCCCAACACACTAAATACGATTTGTTTTATTTTTTTTAACTCTGTATGTAAAAAAGTAAAAGTACTGTGTTAACTGGTTCCTGTAAAAAGAGTCAATTTGAAGGAAAGATGGTACTTGAGTTCTTGCATTTATCACATGGAAGAAAAGTGGAGAGGAGAAACAGAATTAATACAAATGCTCCTAGTTACTCTATAAATTACATTTAAACTTGGGTTTGTTTGCTTTTAAGACAACACTATGCTTAGAGTACTAACAGTCTTTTCAATCCCAACAATGCTTTCTAAATACAGGTTAAGTAATGTGCTACATGGAGCATTAACTGAATTATTTACTCTGTCAAGACAAATGCAAAACACAATGACATTCTCGTACATCCACCCCGAGGCCTGGTGGCATACTGGGCTCTGTGCTGGACTGCAAACCACAAGGTCAGCAGTTTGAAACCATGACCACTCCTCGGAAAAACAGATGATGCTTTCTACTCCATCTTTTACTGTGAAGTCTCAACTATACAGATACGATTCTTAAACAGTAAAGTTCTGAATGCATTCTGCAAGTGTGTAACTTCCATTCTGAATGACACCTTCAGAGCATCCCGGAAAATTACATCATGTGAGGAAATAACTCTTATTGCATTGTATTTGTTCTTAAATCTTTTAGGATCCGAGGACATAAGATTTAAACTGCAATGATAAGACATAAAGGTAAAATAAAACAAGAAAATTTAAAGGATAAAGAGAGAGAAAGGATCATAAAGGAGTCAACACCTCAAATTATCCTAGGCAGTACGTTACCATGGAACATTTGAAAGAAAAAAAGTCTATTAACTCTATCACATCATTCTTCTTATGGAAAGTATTACAGCAAAGTTGGGGGTATGAGCTCAATGTTAGGTTGACAGGTTTGAATCTATGCTGATCAGACTCTACCCATGGAAAGTGGTGTAAATTAGAGAAACCTCAAAGAAGTACTTTCTTGCTTACATAAAATGACTTCCGTTAAGTAATAACCATAGCTAGATGTGGAAAGCACGTGGTTATGACTAGGGCCTGGGTTTATTTCAGTTATTTGAGGAAAACACACACATCACCAAATTAAGGTGAAACATATTGACGTTTGAAAGATTAACCTTTGTAAAACCATGTCAGTATGAGCCACGATAAATGCTATTCGAAGACTGAAATATTGGAATGGTTGTAGCATGGTTATGGGTATGGACAGCATATAGGAAATGTGAATTACACGGAATGGTTAGGGGAAGAGTAGGAAAATGATCTAAAACAAGTAAAAAGCTAACTCATAGGGACTGCTTTGGGAAAAAGAATCAATCATCCGGATATTTACATCTATGACATCTAGCTTAGGAGACTACGGGGTCCGCTTCACCCAGTGACCATTATGCACAAGCAAATGCTCTACTAAGGAACCGTGCCAGGCCTCTTTGCACGTCCTTGTTCCTGAGACTATAGATGAAAGGGTTCAGCATGGGTGTGACCACAGTGAACATCACTGATGCAATAGCGCTTTCCTGGGAGGACAGAGTCACAGCAGAACTGAGGTAGACCCCAAGGCTTGTCCCATAGTATAAAGACACCACAGAAACGTGAGATCCACAGGTGGAAAATGCCTTATACTTGCCCCGAGCAGAAGATATTTTCAGTAAAGAAGACACAATCTTAGAATAAGAAAAGAGAATCCCAGTGAAGGGAAACATACTTAGCAGGGCAGTTGCTATATACAAAAAGATGTTATTGAGGAGGGTATCAGAACAGGCCAGTTTGATCATCAGAGCCAGATCACAAAAGAAATGTGGGATTTCAGTGCCTATACAGAAATGCAGCCGGTTCATCAGGAGAATATGAAGCAAGGAGACCCAAAATATGATGACCCAAGATATGAGAACTGAGAAGCCACAAAGCCGGGGATTCATGATAACTGTGTAGTGCAAGGGGTGACAGATAGCTACAAACCTGTCATAGGCCATCACAGTCAGGAGAAAATTGTCCAGGCCAGCAAAAATCATGAAGAAATACACCTGAGTGAGGCATCCCATGTAAGAGATGCCTTTGCTCCGTGTCTGGATGTTCACCAGCATCTTTGGGACAGTGGTGGTGATGAAACAGATGTCAACCAAGGACAGGTTGGAGAGGAAGAAGTACATGGGGGTGTGCAGGTGGGGATCTGAGCTGATGGCCAGGATGATGAGCACATTCCCAAGTACAGTGACCAGGTACATAGCCAGAAAGAGTCCAAAGAAGAGCGACTGAAGTTCAGGATTTTGTGAGAGGCCAAGCAGGAAGAACTGGGAGAATTTTGTTTGGTTTTCTGATTCCATGTAGCTGGTGGGTGAGATGGTGAGGAAAATAAAAACAATATTAATTGAATATCAACTGCCACTTCTGCTGGTCATCATCTTTATAATTTTACCACCTGTATTTTATTATAGAGTCCTTCTAGTAACAATGTACCTCTTCAGTCTAGGTATTTCATTTACATTTCAAATGTGTATTGTTATTCAAACGCATGAATTTAGCAGAAGTGCCTCTGTATCTAGCTTCAATTCACGGGGGTTATTTGAATCTGCACATAAACCAAATTGTACTTGGATAGGACCCTTCCAAGATACTTGGATATATATTATGTGAATTTCCAAGTATTTTCTTTCCCTCAAAGTCTGCAAACCTCCTTCATTCTGGTACCTCTATTCATGATTAAATGTATTCTGAACAGAACGTGCACGCTTTAAAATTTGACCTTCCTATTGATGTGACTCTTGGTGACTTAATTTTTTTTTCATTTAAACTATTGGTCTATTGCCATTGCTTTCTTGGAGATGTTTAGAAACTCCTGGGTGAACAGGATTATCTCAATTCATAAAAGCTATGCTTATCTATCCATTTTATGACCATTCTTTTTTATATATAATGCTCACAAATACAGTGTAAAGCTGTGATTTTAAAGTAGATAGTGTCTGGAATTTCAAAAAGGTAAATAGTGCTTGTAATATAAGTTTGGCGCTACTACCTCACTACAGTGTGATTTGAAAAATTTATTAGGGTTTCTTTAACCGAGGATACCTTAGTTCTATAATGAGAAGGATAACTTATCTATAGAATGAGAGTGGTAAGTGAATTAAATGAGATGCTGCATGTGCTTTTTAAAGTGTGTTGCTTGTGGCATGTAGTGGACATTTGATCATTCTGAGATATTATCTTTTTCATTACAATAAATCTCTTTCATGGCTATTATTTATGATTATCCCTATTAACCTAGAGCAGCCATCAAGAACCCATGTTAGTCCAATATCCCTCTTTTAATACTGTTTTAAAAAATTAGTAGCAGGGGCTAATCAATGACAATATTAATGGAATATCTTTATGCTCAGGGAGAATGCCGATAAGACTATCAAAAAATAACAAGGAGGTTTCTGTGGGTTGGGGGCTTGCACTAAATCATAGCTCCAATTAAAGAACAATTAATTCTTACCTCATGACCTTGTTTGATAGAATAAGAGTTCCTAGAGGGACAGTGGAGGTGGCTAGAAAGGGGGAGCCGATCTCAAGGAGTTCAAGAAGGAAAAGAATGTTGTACACTGGTGCCTATGAGGGCTGGATAGGGCAGAGGCTGTACACTGGTACATATGAGGGCTGGAGGCACAGGGTACCCAGGGCGGACGATCCCTTCAGGACCAAGGGTGTGAGGGGCGATGCTGGGAGAGTGGAGGGCGAGTGGGTTGGAAAGGGGGAACCGATTACAAGGATCCACGTGTGACCTCCTTCCTGGGAGAGGGACGGCAGGGAAGGGGGGAGGGAGACTCCGGATAGGGAAAGATATGACAAAATAACGATGTATAAATTACCAAGGGCACATGAGGAAGGGGGCAGCGGGGAGGGAGGGGAAAAAAGAGGACCTGATGCAAAGGGCTTAAGTGGAGAGCAAATGCTTTGAGAATGATTGGGGCAGGGAATATATGGATGTGCTTTATACAATTGATGTATGTATATGTATGGATTGTGATAAGAGTTGTATGAGTCCCTAATAAAATGTAAAAGAAGAAAAGAGGAGAAAAAAAAGAAAATGATTAGGGCAAAGAATGTACAGATGTGCTTTATACAATTGATGTATGTATATGTATGGACTGTGATAAGAGTTGTATGAGCCCCTAATAAATTGTTTAAAAAATTGATTATGGTAGCAAGAAGTGTACAATACTGCTTGGTGTGATTGAACTATGGGAATGATATGATATCTATATTATCTCCCAATACAATGGTTTTGAAAAATAAAGAAGAGGAAGATGCTATGATAAGAAATAATATATATAATGTGATGGATGGATTGGATTTAAAACAGCAAAATCCTCTTTAAGGCAAATTTTACTAAGGAAAACTAAAAGTCGAACTTAAGGCTTGAAAAATAAATCTCTGCAATTTCAATAAAAGAAAAATAGTATTTTCTGTACTTGAAAGTATTATTCATTTTAGAGAAAATGTGCTTTACACCGTTGCCTATAAAAAGTGTTCTTCGTGCTCTCAGCTTCACTCTTACTGTTGTTCACTATGTTTACTATCAGGCAAATAAGCTTAGGTAAATAAAACTAACAGATCACCTTAGAAAATTAAGCAATTAAAGTGAAAATAATTGATGTTTGCAATGTGTCTTCCTTTGGTTTATGATCAATTTTAAAGCTACATCTGTATAGAATTTCTGTATAAAAATGTGTTTCTTTTTTATGAGTTTATGGCTATGAAAACACCAGCTATTTTGTTAGAGCTGTCTGTTTTTATAAGTATCACAACTTTCTTTATGCAGAAACACCCTGATTATGAGTGGTTATTGACAGTAACTACACAATTAAACCCGTTTGTATGGGGAAAACAATTAATTAAAGAGATAAAAAATATCATTAAAGATATACATTTTAGGCTAGGGAGATGAGTCAAATGGCTTCTCTAAAATTGGATTATGTGGGCTAAGAGAAGAAGAACATGTAATTTCCCATCAGTGGGAGAAAGCACAGGACAAGCATAATAGCTTAGAGAACAGAAGAAAATTGCCTTGTGGGGCAGTGAACTTGGCAATGGAAGGGATCTGAGGGGCCAGTAAGATGGAGAGACTAGGAGTAAGAAAGGCCAGACTTCTAAGGCCCACAGAGCATCTGAGTGTTGTTTCTTTTATGTTTACTTGTGAGTCACAGATTGTGACTTTGTTGGCCAACATTATTTTCACCTAGTGTAGAATGGTTCTTTTAAAACAACAGCCAACATGATAATGTGCATTCAAACACTAACATCAAAAAAACAAAACATTTTTTTAAAAGCAAAATAAACTCACCACCATTCAGTCAATGCTGACTCAGAGCGACCCTCCTGTGGTTTTCTGAGACGGTAACTGTATATGTGAGTGCAAAGCCCAGACTCTCCCACAGAGATGTCGGCGGTTTCAAACTGCCCTCCGTGCAGATGGCAGCTTAACTCGGAACCACTACACCATCAACATTAACACATTGGTGTTAAATTCATGAATAAGTCACATCCATCATTTTTCTTATATATTAGTAAACTAAAGAGTGTGAGTATTACTAGTACGTTGGCTGGCTATTAAAGAGACATTTAGAAGTGAAGAACTTTTCATTTGGACCAGAAACGGGGAATCTAAAACCCAATCACATTAGAAACAAAACAGACAATACCTTCTACATAATAGATGTTCACCATGTAGGTTATGGATAAATGACTGGATGCAGAATATCTACCAGAAATCTGCAGTTTGTAGAAGAGAGTGGAGGCATGGCGTTTGGAGAGAGAAGTGAGATAAAATGTCAAAATGGGTTGAATTAGAATTTTTCTGGAAAACCACACATTGAAGAAATAGTCACTTCTAGCTCTTCTCGGAGAGAGGCTCTAGATTTCAGAAAGACTAAAAAGAAACAGAATGGATTTTAGAAAACACTATGTATTTGAAACTAAAGGACTTTCCAAGTAGAGACATGACCTTCAAAAACAAATATGGGAATTGTCAGTCTCCTTACCAGAGAGTTGAGACCCAGCTCACCCTTTCCCTTTTTCTTCCACAAGCCTGGAAACAGACACACTAACTCTTTCTCGTGGTCTCCATGAAGCTGTTGCTCTGCTCCATGCTCTTTCTTTGGGAATCCCAATTTGGTTTTGACCTAGGCTTGGGTCAAATGTTTACAGGGAGAAGGACAAGGAGGACATTTTTAAAGTTTTCCAAGTCTCAGGGGGGGTTAATCTCAGAACTCTTCATTAGATAAATTGTCATTTTTTTTCACTCTCTAAACAGTTCTGCTCCCTTAGGTACAAAGAAGATAAAATGGAAAACGTTCTGCCAATTTTCTTTCTCTGTAAGAT
Source organism: Tenrec ecaudatus (assembly GCF_050624435.1). Classification (NCBI taxonomy): domain Eukaryota; kingdom Metazoa; phylum Chordata; class Mammalia; order Afrosoricida; family Tenrecidae; genus Tenrec; species Tenrec ecaudatus. Next base: position 11,327,019 of record NC_134530.1, on the reverse strand, counting down.
GTTATGGAAAGGGGATAGGATGAGAATAGTTTATTTTATTCTAGGAGGAATTCTTGTATCTTTTGGATTAGGTTAACAAAAAAAGCTACCCCCTAAGGAACGTTATCTTCTACAGAGAGCCAAAACTAGAAATCATCACTCATAGAGTGAAATTTAACCCTGTGATGTGTGTTTATGAATATTTGGAGATTTTATGGACCACTTGTTGTTCTCAGGTTATGAAGGCAAAGAAGTCCTGTTTGGATAAATAGAAACGTACCAATAATTTTAACACTGTTAGAGAACTAATAAGTCAAAGTCTGAAAATTATATTTTGACATACACAGAGTGAGATGGAAATCTTTGTTCGTTTTCATATGGGCTTCATTTATTTTTTGTTTCACTAAAACACAAAATAAACTGAACCAACCAACCAATCATCCTCACACCCACATAAAAAATTCACTGGCATCAAGTCAATCCCAACTCATAGAGACCCTATTGAATAGAAACCCTGTCAAAATGGGTTTTCAAGGTTGTTGATCTGTAGTAACAGAAAGGCTCTTTTTTTCCCACACAGAGCAACTACTGGATTTAAGAGGTGGGCTTTACAGTTTGCAGCCGAATGCATAAGCCACGACATCACACGGGATCCTGCATCTCTAATCAAATAATTCAGGGGTCACATAATCTGAGTGGGATAGTTGAAGGGTGAGTGAACACTGAGGAAATGTAGGTGGTAGATAGATACTAATAGTTCCAGCTTGCTAGGAGAGAAAATTAGAGATAAAACATACCCGAATGTGAATATGGAATATAGGACAGCTTTTTAAGTGAATTATATGGGAGAATAATTAAATTAAGAGGGAATCCATATATACTGCAACATTTAAATACATAGCTAGTTACACCTGCATAATTTTCAGGATTTAGAATTCACTGATGGAGCCCAAGTGGCAGGAGGGATGAGACTGGTTGGTGGTTAAAACACAATAGCTACTCTATGGGATAGAAAGACCTGGTAGTTGGATTCTGAAAATATTATAGCCTTCTATAATCTTTTAAAAAATCATTTTAATGGGGGCTCTTACAGCTTTTATCACAATCCGTACATCCATCCATTGTGTCAAGCACATTTGTACATATGTTGCCATCATTATTTTCAAAATATTTTCTTTCTCCTTCAGTCCTTCATTTTCCCTCTCTCTTCCCTGCCCTTCCTCCACTTGAACCATTGATTATTTATAAATTATTGTATTTTCATGTTTTACACCGACCCCTCACTCCCTTCATACACATTTCTGTTGTTCATCCCCCTGGATAAGGATTATATGTCGATTATTGTGATTGGTTCCCCCATAACCTCCTGGTATTGCTACTCTCATTATTGGTCCTGAGGGCTTTATCTGTCCTGGATTTCCTGTGTTGCAAGCTCTTATTGTACCAGTATACATGCTCTGTTCTGCCAGATTTGTAAGGTAGAATTGGGGTCATGGTAGTGGGGGGTGTGTGTGGGACATTAAAGAACTAGAGGAAAGTTGTGTGTTCCATCTGTGCTATACTACACCCTGATTGGCTTGTCTCTTCTTTGTGACCCTTCTGTGAGGGAGTGTCCAATTGTGTACAGAAGGACTTTGGATCTCCAATCCGCCATCTCCCTCATTCATATCGATATGATTTTTTCTTCTGGGTATTTGATGCCTGATACCTGATCCCGTTGTCACTTCATGATCACACAGGCTGGTGTGCTTCTTCCATGTGAGCTTTGTTGCTTCTGAGCTATATGGCCGCTTGTTTACCTTCAAGCCTTTAAGACCCCAGACACTAAATCTTTTGACAGCTGGGCGCCACCAACCTTCTTCACCACATTTGCTTATGCACCCATTTTTGTCTTCAGAGATCTTGTCGGGAAGCTGAGCATAAAAGAATGCAGGGTTCTTTCTTGCCTTAAGTAGAGACCCAACTTACGTCTGCTACCTTAATGCTTAAGATATAAATATATGTACATAGATCCATTTCCCTATTGTTATATATAATAATATTACATATGTACGTGTCTGTATTTAGACCTCCATAAATGCCCCTTGCCTCTTGGTTCTTTCATCTATTTCCTTTTACTTTTCTCTTGTCCCACTATCATGTTTGACCTTCATTTGGCTTTCATTAATTCCTATTGGCTACACTGCACTTGATCAGGCCCCATTAAGCATCATACACTCTACTCATTATCGAATTAAGATAACTTGTTGTTCCCTTGTCCCTGAGTTTGTTGGCTCTTCCCTTCCTTTCTTCCTGCCTCCCCCTCTCCTGTGTCCCTCTCTCCACCCCACAAACCATTGGTCCCATTGTTTTCCCCTCCAGATTTTTTATCCCCTCTATCTTATCTAGACAGGCATGCAAAAACAATAGTAAACACAAAAACAAAGCAAACAAAACAACCAAAAAAAAACCCCAAACAAAACAAAACAGAGAAGGCTAAATTTGTTCCAAATCTGTTGGTTGACCTTTTTGAGTATTTTCTGGTCGAGTTTGATGAGGTGCCATGACCTGGCCCCGAAATCTATTTTGGGGATTCCTCAGGGACTTCATTGCTGTGCTCCCTTTGCTGCTCTGTTGTACACCCTTAGTGTTGTGCCCTGTGTGGTGGGGTCAGATTGGGCACAATTCCAGAACTGTGTCTCCAGTTTTTACCGGAGTATCACTATGGATCACTGAGGGATCTCACATCTCCTGATGGGGTTGGCTACATGTTTCTCTCTGTGCATTAGCTGCTCTAAGCAGGAATATTGTTCTCAGAGTGGAACGAGGATGTGTTCCACTCTCTCTTATTCTTTCCTTCCCTCCTTATTTGCTCCTGTGTGTTCTGAGCAGACATGCCCCTCTCCCCGTCCTGTAGCTTCAGTGATGCCATCTGCAGTGTACTCTTCTAGGGGTTGGGGTTGGGGCAGGTTGCTGGGATTGAGGCTGGTCCCGGAGACGTCTCTATTGGTTCGCTGCTTCATGCGAGTATGTTGCAGTCACATCTTGGCTCGCTGGGTTGAGGTCTGGTCCATCTCTCTCTCTCCTGTGGCGATATAAACAATACCCTCCCTTTGGATGGGTTGGTGCCCTGTTCCCCCACTATCCATGTCTTGTTTGGGTTTTCTTTTTTTTCCCCTCCTTTATAGTTGGCTGTGATATGTATCCCTAGATTGGGTCTGGCCTCTGCCATAGTATCTGGACCTCACCCCAGGAATGTATGCATATAGTAGCTTTCCCCCTGTGTCCCTTTTGCATTTTAAGCTTACCTCAGCAGACTTATGTTGAAGTTGTCCTTTTGTACTTGGCTTACTTCACTTAGCATAATTTTCTCCAATTCTTTCCATGTGGCGATGTACTACATGAAAACATCACTGCTTTTTAGGGATACATAGTACTCCACTGTATGTATGTGACACAGTTTTTTAATCCCTTCGTCTGTTGATGGAAATTTAGGTTATCTCCAACTCCTTGCGACTGTGAACTGTGTCATGATGAACATTGGAGCACATATGACTGGCCGTGGTTTGATTAATGCCTCTTCTTCTGGGTAGGGGGTTGTTAGGTCGTACGGTAGCTCAAATTCCATCTGTTTTACATATCACCAAATTAATTTCCATAATGACTGTACATATCTACAGGTCTATCAACAGTGAATGAGAGTTCCTATCTTACCACAGCCCCTCCAACATTTGTTACTTTCTGATTTTTTGAGTTGCGCTTTGAGAGTCTTCAGTGGTATCTCATAGTTGTTTTAATTTGCATTTCTTTTATGTCTTATGATCAGGAATATTTTCTCTTATGCTTGTTGGCCATTCTAATTTCTGCCCTTGTAAACTTCTGATCAGGTTCTTTGCCCAAGTTCCCAATGGCCTTTTGGGTTATTTTTTTTTTCTTATTGTAAGATAGCAGAGTATTGTAGATTTTAGTAATAAGGCTTTTGTCTGATGTGTCATTGTTAAAGATGTTTTCCCAGTCTGTGGGCTTTCTTATTACTCTCTTGGTGAATGCTTTCAATGTACACAGGTGTTTTATCTTCAGTATATCCAACTTGTCTACTTGTGCCTCCTCTGTTTTTGTGTCCTTCCCTATTTCTGATAGCCTGTGTATTGTATGCACCAAAGTTTTCAGGTTTATCCCAATCCCCTCATTGATGGCCCTAATAGTTTGGGGTGTTACCTCAAAGTCTGTGATCCGTCTTGAGTTTTTCTTGTGCATGGAGTGAGGCAAGGAACTTACTTCATTTTTCTGCAGGTAGATATCCATTTTTTTCCAGCACTACTTGTTGAAGAGGGCATCTGCTTCCCATTTGATATTTTTTGGCCCTTATCATAGATCAGTTGTCTCTATGCTGATGATATTATTTCTGGGTTTTCAGTTCTTTTCCATTGGTCTGAGTATCTGTCATTGTACCTGTCCACATGTGGCTGTACCATAGGTGCTAAAGTCAGGTAAAGCAAGCTCTCCTACTTTATCGTTCTTCTTGAGGAGTTCTTTGCTAATTCTGGGTTTCTTCCCTCTCCATATGAAGCTGGTAATCAATATTTCCAATTACTTGAAGAAAGATAACAGTATTTGTATCAGGATAGCACTAAATTTATATAGTGCCTTGGGTAGAACTGACATCTTTAGCATATTGAGTCTTCTGATCCACAAGCATGGAATATCCTTTCTTTTGTTGAGGTCACTCTTGGTTTCTTGTAATAGCGTTGTGTAGTTTTACTCATATAAATCTTTTGGTTTGGGTTAGGTATATCCCTAGATATTTCAATTTGGGCTTGGCTATTATGACGGGTAATACCTTCTTGATAATCTCTTCCATGGTCTTGTATGATGTGCATACAAATTCGAACAACTTCTCTTTGTTGTTCTTGTATCCTGTCACTCTCCCATATTCCTCTATTGCTTCAGTACTCCTTTGTGAAGCTTTTGGGATTTTCCACATGTGAAATCATCTCTGAATAATGATAGTTTCACCTCTTCCTTCTCCAGACAAATACCTTTGTTGCCTTTCCTTTGGCTTATGCTGTTAGCTAGAACCTCCAGTACGATGTTAAATAAGAGTGGGGACAAAGAACATCCTTGCCTGGACTCCTTTTTCAGTGGGATTGTTTTCGGCTTTTCTCCATTGACTACCATGTTGACAGTTGGTTTTTCATTGAGGAATTTTCCTTCTATTCCTATCTTCTTGAGTGTTTTAAACAGGAATGGGTGTTGGATGTTGTCAAATGATTTTTGCTCATCAATTAATATTATCATATGGTTCTTATAATTTTTTAGGTCAATAGGGGCGAATAACACTCTCTCATATATTGTACCATCACTACATGCTGAGAATAAATCCCACTTGGTCATGGTGAATTATTTGCTTTATATAGTTTTGGATTCTATTGGCCAGTGTTTTGTTAAGGATTTTGCATTGATATTAATTAGGGATATTGGTCTGTAGTTCTTGTTTCTTGTGGGATCCTTTCCCACTTTAGGTATCAGAGCTCTACTAACTTCATAGAAAGATTTCAGAAGTTTTCCATCTTTTTTCTATGTTCTTTAAGAGTTTGTGTAGAATTGATGTCAGTTATCCCCTGAATGCTTGGTAGAATTCTCCTGTGAATCCATATGGCCCAGGGGAATTTTTTGTTGGTAATCCCACGATAAACTTGTCTATTTCTTCTATTGCTATGGGTCTGTAGGGATTCTTGACATCCATCTGGGATTGTGTAGGAAAGGAATGTTTTTCAAACATCTGTCCATATCTTCCAAGTTGTTGAATTTATTGAAGTACAGGCCTTAATAGTACTGTGCAATTATCCTCTTGATTTCATTACGGTCCATTGTCATGTTCCCTGTTTCATTCCTCATCCTTGCTATTGAAATCTGCTCCTTCCTTTCTTTTGTTAGGATTGCCAGTGGTCTGTCTATTGATTCTGTCAATCCTCTCAAAGAACCAACTTTTAAACCTTTGCATTTACTACTCATAGTTTTCTTGTTTTCCCTCTCATGTATCTGAGCCTTAATTTTTACTATTTCTTTTCTTTTGCTTTTAGTAGGATTGTCCTGTTCTAACTCTGCTCTAACTGGTATAAGCTTGTGCCAGCATGTCAATCACAAGTCTCTCTTACTTTTTCATGTGTGCATGTGTAACTATCAAACTTTCTGTGATAACTGCCTTCACTGTGTCCCAAAGGTTTTTGTACATCGTATTCTCATTCTCATTGGTTTCCAGGAACTTTCAAATGTCATCTCTGCTCTGGAACAGTAATAGAGAGTTATTCATTTTTTATTTCGATGCCCTTGTTTTCTAGTTGTCCTTTTGTTGATGGCCAGCCTTATTGCATAGTGGTCAGGGAAGAAAGTCTGTATAATATCTATGTGCTTGAATTTGGAGACTCAACTTGTGTCCCAGCATGTGGTGTATCTTGGAGTATGTACCATGTGCACTTGAGAAGAATGTGATGGGGTATTTTTGTATTTGGGTGGAGAGTTTTGAAAATATCTATCAGATCAAAACATCTCATTGTAAAGTTTAGATCTGTAAGCTCCTTATTAAGCTTCTGTCCCTGTGATTTTCTCAGAGCGCTGTGTATTAAAGTCATGAACTATAATTGTTGAGCCTATAATTTCTTTTTTGTTTTGTTTGTTTTAAAATAATTTTATTGGGGGCTGATAAAATTCTTATCACAATCAATAACTACATCCTTTGTGTCAAGCACATTTGTACATTTATTGCCATCATCATTCTCAAAATATTTGCTTTCTATTTGAGCCCTTGATATCAGCCCTTTATTTTCCCTCCCTCCCTTCCCGCTCACACCTCTCTCATGAACCCTTGATAATTTACAGATTATTTTTTGTCATGTCTTACACTGTCCAACGTCTCCCTTCACCCACTTTTCTGTTGTCCATCCTCCAGGGTGGAGGTTATCTGTAAATCCTTATAATCATTCCCTCTTTCTCCCCCACCTCCCTTCCATGCTGCAGGTATTGCCACTCTCACCACTGGTCCTGAAGGGATCGTCTGTCCTGGATTCCCTGTGTTTTCAGTTCCTATCTGTACCAATGTATATCCTCTGGTCTAGCCAGATTTGTAAGCTAGAATTGGATCATGATAGTAGGGGAGGAAGCATTTAAGAAATAGAGGAAAGTTAAGTGTTTCATCATTGCTACCCTGCACCATAACTGGCCTATCTCTTCCCCATGACCATTCTGTAAGGGGGTGTCCAGTTGCCTACAGATGGGCTTTGGGTCTCCACTCTGCACTCACCCTCAATTACAATGATATGATGATTTTGTTCTTTGATGCCTGATACCTGATCCCTTCAACACCTTGTGGTCACACAGCCTGGTGTGCTTCTTCCATATGGGCTTTGTTTCTTCTGATCTAGATGGCCGCTTGTTTATCTTCTAGCCTTTAAGACCCCAGATGCTATATCTTTTGATAGCCAGGCACCATCAGCTTTCTTCACCACATTTGCTTATGCACACATTTTTCTTCAGCAGTCGTTTCTGAAAGGTGTGCATCCTGGAATGCCAATTTAATAGAACAACGTGTTCTTGCATTGAGTAAATACTTGAGTGGAGGTCCAATGTTCATCTTCTTCCTTAATACTAAACCTATAAATATATGCACCTAGATCTAGTGCCCCACCATCCATCTTATATAAATATATTTACATGTGTACATGCCTGTATTCAGACCTCTATAAATACCCTTTACCTCCTACTTCTTTCTTCAATTTCATTTTACTTTCCTCTTGTCCCACTATCATGCTGCCGTCATTTGGGTTTCAGTAATTTCTCTCGGTTACATTGCCCTTGCTGAATCCCTACCAGGCCTCTCACACCCTCCTTGTCACTAATTTTGGATCACTTGTTGCTCCCCTGTCCCTGGGTTGGTCAATACCATCTCCTTTCCCCCACTTTCCCCTCTCCCATGTTCCCCGAGAACCATCAGTCCCATTGTTTTCTCCTCTAGACTGTACATCCAGCCTATCTTATCTAGATAGGTCTGCAGGGATAATTATGTGCACCAAAAAAACAGGCATAGTAAGACAAAGCAACAAAAGAGAACACGATGACAACAACAAAGAAAACCCATGACCCAGAAAATAATTAATTAATTTTTAAAAAGAAAAAGAAAAAAATACTTGTAAATAGATCAAAATCTGATTTTAGACCTCTAAGCGTGTCCTCCAGTCAAGTCTGATGGGGTGCAACGCTTTGGCCCAAGTCTATCTTTTCAACTCCCTTGGGAGTTCCCTGCTCTGCTCCCCCAGTTGCTCTGCTGCACACTTTTAGTGCCTCAAGGTCTCAGGATCAGTCCGGGTCAATCCCAACAGTGAGTCTCCAGTGTTGTCCCCCGTAGGGCCATGGATCAGTGAGGGACTTTGTGTCTCATAGTGAGAACAGCCATATGGTTCACTCTGTGCATTGGCTGTTTAGAGCAGGGATATCTTCCCCCAGGCCTGGTGGGCCAGGATGTGCTCCACTCTCTCTTCCTTCCCATTCATTTTCAGACATGTACCTCTCCCCTAGCTGCAGCTTCAGTGTTGTGCTCTAAAGTAAATTCTTCTGAGGGTAGGGGCAGTTGTCCACACAACCTGTATGGGAGCTAAGCCCTCAGGCTCCTACACTGACTCCCATCTCCAAGCTGGCACACTGCGTTCACATACCAGAACACCAGATTTAAGTCTGGCCCTTCTTTCCCTGGGGAGACACAAACAACACCCTCCCCTTGGGTGGGTCAGTGCCCTATTCCCCCATCACATATCGCTTTTTATTTCCCTTTTCTCCCCCACCCCCTTCCTTTTTAGCTGGCTAACCTATGAACCCCTGGATTTGGACTGACCCCTACCATATTACCTGGACCTTAACCCTGGAGTGTTTGTATACAGTAGCTTTTTGCCCGTGCCCCTTTTGCATTTTTCCTTTCTTTTCTTTCATTTTCTAAACGTACCTCAGCAGACTCATGTTGTACTTGTCCTTTTCCACATGGCTTCCTTCATTTAGCATAATTTCCTCCAGTTCTTCTCATGCAGCGATATGCTTCATGCATTCATCACTGCTTTTTAGCAATGAATAGTACTCCATTGTGTGGATGTACCAGAGTTTTTAAATTGATTGGTCTGTTGATGGAAATTTGGGTTGTTTCCAACACCTTGCGATTGTGAACCGTGCCACAATGAACATTGGAGCATGGATGTCTGGCCATGGTTTGTTTCTTGCCTCTTCTGGGTATATGCCCAGTAGGGGAACTGCTGGGTTGTATGGTAACTCAATTTCCATCTGTTTGAGAAATCACCAAATCGATTTCCATAGTGGCTGCACATACCTAAAGTTCCACCAGCAGTAGATGAGAGTTCCTCTCTCCCCACAGCCCCTCCAACACTTGTTGCTTTCTGAGTTTTTTAATTGGGCTATTTTTGAGAGTGTTCGGTGGTATCTCATAGTTGTTTTAATTTGCATTTCTCTTATAACCAATGATCAGGAACATTTTCTCATGTGTTTATTGGCCATTTAGATTTCAGACTTCTGTGAAACTTCTGTTCAGGACCTTTGCCCACTACCTCAGCGGGCAGTTACTTTTTCTCTTATTGTAACCTTGCAAAGTATTGTAGATTTTAGTAATAAGGCTTTTGTCTGATGTGTCATTGCTAAAGATGTTCTCCCAGTTGGTGGGCTCTCTTATTACTCTCTTGGTGAATTCTTTCAATGTACAAAGGTGACTTGTCTTCAGTATATCCCACTGGTCGATTTGTGACTCCTCTGTATTTGTATCCTTCCCTATTTCTGATAGCCTGTTTATTCCCTGTGTCAAAGTTCTCAGGTTTTTCCAAATTCCCTCATTAATGGCCCTAATTGTTTGGGATTTTATCTCAAGGTCTGTGATCCATCTTGAGCAAGGAGCAAGGTAAGGGTCTTGCTTCATTTTTCTGCAGGTAGATAGCCATTTTTTCCAGCACCATTTATTGAAGAGGGTATCTGCTTCTCATTTAATATTTTGGGGGCCCTTATCAAAGATAGTTGCCTGGATGCTGATGTTTGTAGTTCTGTGTCTTCATCTCTTTTCCATTGGTCTGAGTTTCTGTCATTATGCCAGTACCACACTGTTTTGACTACTGTGGCTGTATCGTACATGCTAAAGTCATGTTGAGCAAGCCCTCCTACTTTGTCCTTCTTCTCAAGGAGTTCTCTGCTAATTCTGGGCTTCTTCCCCCTCCATATGAAGTTGGTAATCAGTTTCTCGAATTCTTTGAAGACAGATGGTGGTATTCTTACTGGGATAGTATTGAACTTATAGAGTACCTTGGCCATAACTGACATCTTTACTATATTGAGTCTGCCAATCCACAAGAATGGGATGTTCTTCCATTTGTTGAGGTCACCCTTGGTTTCTTGTCATAGTGTTTTATAATTTCCCTCATACAAATCTTTCGTTTTCTTAGTGAGGTGTATCCCTAGATATTTCCATTTGTGCTTGACTATTGTAAAGGGTACTACCTTTATAATCATCTTTTATGTGATCTTGTCTGATGTGCAGAGCAGTCCAATAGACTTCTGTTTGTTGATCTTGTATGCTGCCACACTGCCATATTCTCTATTGCTTCCAACACTCCCATTGTGGACTTTCAGGGATCTTCAATGTATAGAATCATATCGTGTGCAAATAATGAAAATTGTGTCTCTTCCTTCCCCAAATGAATATCTTTTATGTCTTTTCTTTGTCTTATATTGTTAGCTAGGACCTCCAGTATGATGTTAAATAGGAGTGGGGACAAGGGACATCCTTGTCTGGTCCCGCTTTTCAGTGCAATTGTTTGTGTATTTTCTCCATTAACTACCATGTTGCCTGTTGGTTTTTCATATGTAGCATGTATAATATTGAGGAATTTCTCATCTAATCCTATCTTCTTGAGTATCTTAAACAGGAATAGCTGTTGGATGCTGTCCAATGTGTTTTCTGCATCTGTCAATATTATCATGTGGTTCTTATCATTTTTCCTGCCAATGTGGTGAATAATACTGATGGTCTTTCATATGTTGAACCATCCCTGCATCCTTGGTATGAATCTCATTTAGTCATGGTGAATTACTTTTTCAATATGCTTTTGTATTCTATTGGCCAGTATTTTGTTAAGGATTTTTTCATCAATGTTCACTAGGGATGTTGGTCTGTAGTTCTCAATTCTGGTGGCATCTTTACCAGCTTTTGGTATCAGAGTTATACTAGCTTCATAGAAAGAGTTTTGGAGTTTTCTGTCTTTTTCTATATTCCGGAAGAATTCATGTAGGATTGGTATCAATTCTTCTCTGAATGCTTGGTAGAATTCTCCTGTGAAGCCATCTAGCCTGGGGGAACTTTTTGTTGTTAATTCCTTGATAACTTTGTCTATTTTTTCCCTTGTTATGGATCTGTTCAGGTCTTTGACAACTTCAAATTTTCGTTATTTATGATAGTATTATCTATTGGTTTGGTTGTGAATATTTTTGGTCTTTTATATATTAAGTTGTAATCCAAATTTTAGACCGCAACCCTTGATCTTTATCAGTAAGTGCTTAAAGCCCTCCTCCCTTTCAGGAAGCAAGGTTGTCATGTGTATATGGCAGGTTTTTAATAAGCCTTCCTTATGATGCCACATTCTTCTTATATAATCTAGCTTCCCTGAATGTTTGCTCTGCATACAGATGAAATGAGTATGGTGAAAGGATATAATCCTGACATACACTATTTGTTATTTTAAACCATGTAGTATTTCCTTGTTCCATTTGCATAACTGCCTCTTGGCCATGCAAAAGTTCTGTAGGACCATAATGAAATGTACTGAAATTCCCATCATTTTCGATATTATCTATTGTTTGTATGATTCACACAATTGAATTCTTTTTACACTCAATAAAACACAAGTAAACCTCTTTCCGGTATTCTCTGTTTTCAACCAAGATCTATCTGACATCAGCAATGTTCTCCCTTGTTCTTCATCCTCTTATGAATCTGGTCTGAACCCCTGGTATTTCCTTGTTAATGTACTGTTACATCCATAGTTGGATGATTATCCTCAAAATTTTACTTGCACGTGATGTCAATGATGTTGTTGTTTTAGGTGCCATTAAGTCAGCTACAAACCATATCAATCCTTTGCATCACAGAAGAACATAATCCTACTTCTTCTTCACAATTGCTCCTATACCTGAGTCCATTGATGCAGCTACTGTGTCACAATTGCTCCTATACCTGAGTCCACTGATGCAGCTACTGTGTCACAATTGCTCCTATACCTGAGTCCATTGATGCAGCTACTGTGTCAATCAATATTGTCTATGGTCTTCCTCTTTTTTGTTGCCCTTACGCTTTACCAAACGTGATGTCCTTCTCCGGGGATTGGTCTCTCCTTACACTATGTCCAAAATAAGACTGTCTTGCCATCCTTGCCACTAAGTAGAACCATGCTGGCCTTACTTCATCCAATACAGATAGTTTTGACATTTTAGCAGTTCATAATAGTTTCAATATTCTTCTCAAGCATTACAATTGAAATGCATTGATTCTTCTTCAGTCTTCCTTATTCAATGTCCAACTGTCACATGCATCTGATGCAATGGAGAAAACCATGTCTTGGGTTCGATGCACCTTAGTCCTCAAAGTAACATCTTTGCTCTTCAGTACTCTAAAGAGGTCTTGTGAAGCAGATTCACATAATGCAGTATGTCTCTGGATCTCTTGACTGCTTCTTCCATGAGCATTGATTGTGGATCCATGCAAGGCAAAATCCTTGAAAACTTCCACCATTTCTCCATTTATCATGATGTTACTTATTGGTCATTATGGTCTTCCTTACATTGAGTTGGAATCCATGAAGGCTGCAATCCTTGATCTTCAAAAGTAAGTGCTTCAATTCCCTCTCCCTTTCAGCAAGCAAGGTTGAATTATCTACATACCACAGATTAATGTCTTCTTCCGATCCCAATGCCACATTCTTCTTCATATCATCCAGCTTCTATGATGATCTTCTCACCATATAGATTGAACAAGCATGTGAGAGGGTACAACCTTGGTACACAACTTCTGATATTAAACCATACAGTATTCCCTTGTTCTACCTCATTATCAATATGCAACTTCCAAATGAGCACAATGAAGTGTAACAGAATTTCCATTCTTCTCGTTTATCCACAGTTTATTGTCATCCACAGTTGGATGCTTTTGCAGAGTTAATGAAACACAACTAAACATGGTTCCATGTCTCTGTTTTGAGCCAAGATCCACCTGATATCAGCGATGATATCCTTTGTTCCACATCCTCTTCTGAATCCAGCCTGAACCTCTGGCAGCTTCCTCTCAGTGTACTGCTGCAACCCTTGATGGATGATCCTAGGTATCAATGATCTCAAGTTCCTGTAATTTGAGCATTCTGTAGGCACATTTCTCTTTGGAATGGGTACCCATATGGATCATTTCCAGGCAGTGGGTCTAGTAACTGTCTTTCAAATTTCCTAGCAGAGATGAGGGATTGTTTAAAGTGCTCCATCATCTTTTGAAATATTTCAGTTGGTCATCCATCAATTTCTGGTGTCTTGTTTTTGGCTAGTGGTTTCAGTATAGCTTGAACTTCTTCCTTCACCATTTGGTTTTGCTCATATGCTACCTTCTGAAGTGGTGGAATGTTGACTCGTTCTTTTTACTACAGTGATATTGTATATTCTTTCTGTCCTCTTTTGATGCTTCCTGTATCATTCAATATTTTGCCTACAGATTCTTTCAATATTGCATCTTGAGGCTGTTGTCTTGCTTTTTACTAAATTGCTTTCACTTTTCTCTTAATTTTGATGAGGATTATTAAGTTTCTTCTAGATTTTTCTATAATTTATGAAGTTCTTCTTAAATTCCAATCAGTCTCTTCTATCTTAAAATTGACTTAACTTCCTCTCCATTTTAAGGCTCTAGAACTATACTCTTCTACTTTACTTTGTAATTGTCTTCATTATAGTTTGATATGTTTGGTTCCCTGACTTATTCGTGTAGATTTAGTTTATTTTACGTTGAATATTTCTATATCTAGGCTAACTTCTGAGTGAAATTGCCATGTATACTAACCTCAGCATGTTCTTTATAGTTGTTGATTTCCTGCCCAAAGTACTCCTTTTCCTATTTTAAAATTGATTGGATTTGTATAAATTCCTTTAATTTTGGGTTATATTTAAATATATTTCTTTAATTTTTCTATTTGAGGAACAATTTTGTATATTATTCTTCTATGACATTTTCCAAAGTTTTATATGTGCCATTCTAACAGGTGGCTAGATTACAAACAATGGGGGTTGTCTTCCCTAATGCTTGCACTAAACAAAAATTAGCTGTCCATGCTGCAATGAAGAGGTTGGAAAGAAATCAGACACACTAATTAGACACCTATGGGTCTATGGGAAAATCCAGAACTGAGCATACTCAGACACAAGCCAGGTGCAGGTGAAGCTAAACATGGCCACAACCTAAGCATATGACATCACACAGGTGCACTTAACCATAGCCAATAAAGTAGGCCAATATCCTTAACCACATCTCTACAGCCAGTGGGGCTTAGAGATATAAAACACACCCACTGACAGGCCGCAGCCCCTTTCTTTCTCTCTCTTGTTCTGGTGTGCTCTGCAAGTGGAGGATGGGAATCTCTTCCATGTGGTCAGGCTTGCACACACCTGCATGCCCGTTCAGGACCACGCTCTTGGCCTCTGGGGTTTTCCTGGTTGCACATGTGTGTTTTCTCCACACGGTTCCTGAACAGCCTTGTGCACTTTCCAGAAATAGTGTGTGCTTTTTGGAGACTGTAACGCCTGAAACGTTTCCTTTGCTCATAAGACTCACTTGGGTTACAAAAGTACTTCTGCCGTGTGAACTCTTTCATGTTGTGAAGCAAAAACCCAGGTATGTCACCCCAGAAACCTAACAACCCCATTGCCTCCCTGTGTGTATATTTTCTGATGAGAAATTAGAACTTAGTCTTACTGATTCTAATTTATAGATAAACTTTGTTTTCCCTGAGCTGCTCTCAGGTTTTTTCCTAGCATTTGATTTTAGGAAGTTTGATTATGATATGTTGTCATGATTTTCTTTTAGAATTGATCCTGTTCAAGGTTTGTTAAGCTTCTTAAATGTTAAGCTTTTCTTGCCTTCCTGGGTGATTGGAAACTTCTTCCAACAACTCTTCAACAATTTCCTTTGTTGTGTCTTTCTGTCCTGAACTTCTGACTTCATGTAAGTTATGCTTCTTAGTGATGTCCTACACAAATCTTGGGATTTTTCTCCTGAAATTGAGTTACTAAAATTTTCTTTCTTTTGAAGATTAATAGTGAGATATTTGTCTTCAAGCTCACTAATTTGGCTTTCCATTGATTCAATTGTACTCCTTTTCTATTTCTAAATTTTTAGTATTTGTCTTCTGGATTTCTTTTTGTGTTTCTTTTCTAATTTTAATTTATTTTGTCCATATGCTCTTGTACTGCTTTCCAGAATTATTCACAAGTTTTTCTGTGTTTTCCTTGCTTTTGTCAATCTTTGTCTCAATACATTTGACAAAGCTGCATAATGTGTCTTTGAATCCCTTATCAAGTAATTCTAATATGTTTTTCCTTAGAGAAATCTTCAATCTCTGTGTCTTGTTTCTTCATGTGAATGGAAATAATCTGTCATAGTTGTATCTTATTATTATTGTGATAAAATAAGTTGGTGAGGCCTTAGAAACTGAATACCAATATGTTTGTGGTGTAATAGAAAATATGACGTTGTATACAGTTGTTTGCTTGCTATTCACTCACGTAGTGTGGCAGGGGCCAGAGAAAATCCAGGGGTACATATGGTAGCCATCTAAAAAGGGGTGAGAGGGAGGAAAGGGGGAAAAAGATGTGTGATGAGGCAATAGGGCACTGACCCACCCAAAGGGATGGTATTGTTTGTGTCTCCACAGGAAAAGAGGGACCAGACTTAAAGCCAGTGCCAGACAAATGCAGTGTGCCAGGAAGGAGTGGGGAGCCAGTGGAGGGGTCTGAGGTGTGGCCCCCAGTGGAGGGGCCTGAGGCCTGAGCCCCATACCAGTGGACAACTGCCCCTCCCCCCAGAAGAATTTACTTTAAAAGATGGCACTGAAGCTGCAGCTAGAAGAGAGGGGCATATCTGATCAGAGCACATAGGAGCAAATGAAGAGGGAGGAAGAGAGAATGGAGCACATTCTGGCCCAGCAGGCCTGGAGGACGATATCCCTGCTCTGAACAGCCAATGCACAGAGTGGACAATATGGTTGATCACATTAGGAGACATGCCGTTCCTTGATGGCCCAGGACCCTAAGGGGAACAACACTGAAGACTCGGTGTCGGGACTGGCCCGGACTGACCCCACGACACCGAGGCAAACCACTAAAGGTGTCTGGCAGAGTAACCATGGGAGCAGAGCAGTGAGCCCTGAAGGGGGTACAAAGGACAGACTCTGGGGCCAGAGCATGGCACCCCATTGGACCTAATTGAAGGACATGGCTATAGATCAAAAATCAGACCTTGATCTATTTACAGGTGTTTCTTTTATTAAAAAAATTTTGTCTTTTAATTAATTTATTCTTTTATGGGTCATTGATCTTCCTTTTGTTTTCATTGCTGTGTTCTCATTAGTCACCTTTCTTGCTATGGCTTGACTTTTGGTGCATATTATTATCTCTACAGAAGCATCAAAGCCCACATGGAAAAAAGCACACCAGTCTGTCTGACCATGAGGTGTAGAGAGGACCAGTTACTAAACACCAAAGAACAAAAAAATCATATCAGTGGGTGCCCACCTTCCCAATATGATCACTGAAGACAAATCTGTGCATAAGCAAATGTGGTAAAGAAAGCTGATGGTGCCCAGTTATCAAAAGATATAGCATCTGGGGTTTTAAAGGCTTGAAGATAAACAATGGTAACTACTCTGGTTACCTGGAAGATATGTGGAATAAGGAAGAATCCCACCTTTCTCATCATGAACCACTGGTGTGAACCTTTGTGCTGATCCTGAGAAAACGTATTATGCCAATGTAGCACCAGGACAACCACAATTCACCTATTTGTTTACTATGCAACTACTTTTGTTCAGCTGTTTCTTCAAGTTTGTATTCAGTCTAATTCTCTATCCTTTACTCTGTCACCCTGGGTTCTAGTATTAGCATTGGCATTTTTCATCTAGTCTCTCATGTCTTTGTTGTAGAGGATATGTATAAAATGTCTGCTTAGTCTGCCATCTTGCTGGGAGTCTATTATTTTTATTTTTAAAATAATTTTATTGGTGCTTATACAACTCTTATCACAATCCATACATACATCAATTGTGTAAAGCACACTTATACATTTTTTGCCCTCATCATTCTCGAAACAGTGAATTTGCATAGAAGAAATCAGTGGTCTGTTTCAAAATTTACCTTTGGTCTTCTTTTGATGGATACCAAGTTTTCCATTGTCTTTTCTTCACAGATAGAGTCAATTTGATTCTTAACTGTGATATCTTAGTTAGTGTTCTCTATTTTACCTCTTTGGGTTCTAATATCTGTTTAAATGGCTACACAAAAATCACAGACAAAATTCATGATTAAAATATTTATTAAGGGACAAGCTTTAATACCTGTGAGAAATGCCCAGGGTTGAGTTGTTTATCAGTATATGTTACAAAGTTCTTTCAGCTATACTAATAAATGCCCAAAGGGGAATACTACTCCGTGGTAAACCTCAACCCAAAGGCATTCAGATCAAGCTCAATGAGCTGTAAGAGGCACCAATAAAATGATTTCTTTTTTAAAAGATTAAGAATTATAGTATAGAGCATAGGTTTTGGTAAGTTAAACAAATACACCATTATCACCATCAGCTGTGCTGGAGTTGAGTCTAACTCAGTGATTTATGGTTGTTTATATAGCTGTGTGAGTCACTTGCTTGATGACTCCCTATATATAAAAACATAAAAATCATTGGTTTTGTTTCTCCTGAAAATGGGTCAAGGTTCTCTGGCGGGATAGTGGGTTATGGATTGGGCTACTAACCAGAACTGTTCCTGTGAAAATTTACAGTCCCCCCAAAATGCAGGGGCAGCTCTATTCTATCCTATAGTGTGGCTAAGATCCAGAGTTGACTTGGTAGCAGTGAGAGTTTGTTGTTGTTTGTGTGTTTTTGAGTTGTGGCTTGTCTGTTGCTATGATGTTAATACCCATGTCACTGGTATTTCACATACTACTACTGTCACCCAAGGTGAAATGGCTTCAGCAGCGTTTCCAGACTAAGAGTATGAAGAAGGAATAAGAAGTCCACTTCTGAGGAATTAGCCATTGAGAATTTTATGAAAAATGTCAGATACAGAAAACCTCATAAATAACAACAGACACTGTCAGATATACTGCTGGAAGATTAAGCCTTCATTGGAAGGCACTCAAAATCTGACTGAAGAAGAGCTGACTGCTCAAAGTAGAGTGGGAATAATGACATGGATGGAGTACATCTTTTGGGACCTTCATTTGCTGATGGGGCACAACTTAAAATTAAAAGAAACATCTGTGAACACCAATCAATTATTGAAAGTTGAATGTATGAAGTATGAATCTAGAAAATTGGAAGTTGTAAAAAAATGAAATGGTCTGAAAAAGGATTGAAACCCTAAGCAATAGTGAGGCGAAATTGACTGGTATTGGCCATTTTGCATCAAGTAGTCATATGATCTACCATTCTGGGAATGATAAATTCAATAGGAATGGTATCACATTCATCATCCAAAAGGGCATTTCAAAATCCATTTTCAAGTACAATGAATTGTATACTTGTGTGTTCTTGACCTTGAAAAGTCATTTGATTGTGAATCATAGCAAACTATGTACAAGTGTGAGAAGAATGGAATTCCAAAGCACTTCATCATGTTCCTGTGGAACGTGTACACTATCAAGAGACAATTGTGCAAATAGAACAAAATAATACTGCCTGGGTTAAAATAAGGAAGGGTGTACATCAGGGTTGTGTCCTCTCAAGATACTTATTCAATCTGTATACTGGGCAAATAATCAAAGAATCTGAACTATATGAAGAAGAATTCCGCATCAGGATTGGAGGGAGGCTTATTCATAGCCTTTGATAGGCTTATGATGCAACCTTGCTTGATGAAACAAAGGAAGACTTGCACATGAAGAGCAAAGATGGCATCTGACAACCACAAAAATAACTCACCCAGTTGCACCCTGGAAGAAAACTCTGACGATCTATAATGATGATAGCCAAGAAAGCCCCAGGGCCCATTATTCTACTCTGTGCCACTTGGGGTCACCAGGAATAAGAATTGGCACAAGACCATTGAGTGAGTTGTTGTTTATGAACAATATGAATTTGAAGCTACAGGTAGAGGTATAATTCTTCGTGAGATATGGACTGCCATGACTGGCACCAGGCTTTTACTTTTCTCCTTCCTCATCCATTAATTTAATAAGCCATGAGAGATTGGGATTATAGACGTCAATGATTCCAATTATGAGAGCTCTGCAAGTTGCATTCTCAAATGCATCGAAGGATAAATGATTAGCCGGTGTCTCCAACCCTTCAGAGTGCCCATCTCAGTCCCAACAGGCTACATACATGGGCCTCTTCTCTCAGAACCTTCATCAACATCAGGACACTAATTCCGGAGCTGCCTTCCTGCCAGTCCTGAGGAAGGAGACGTGGCTCTAATTGCCTGCCAGGCAGGGGGTGAACAATGGATTCACACTCTTTGGAAATGTTCAAGAAGAAAAACCATGCAACTCAGTAAGTACAGACAGATACTGGCACAGGTGATTACTTTAGATCACAAAGACCAACAAGACCGTCAGCATAGCATCAGAGGAGCATTCAGTATTCAGTTAAGAGTCTATGAAGTTTGCATTCTTTGTACTGTTAGGGATCTGAAATCTCACTGACTGAGAGTTCTGCTCGCCTCTGTTTCCACTTTACAGATGGACTGCCCCACAGAGTAGAAAGTGAGTCCCACTAAACTGTCAAATGGGGTCTCTGGGTGATGAGACTAGTTAGTGCCCTTGGCTGTTCATGGAAGTTTGTGGTTCAACCCAACCCAGAGAAAACTCAGAAGAAAGGCCTGGTAATCTAGATCCAAACATTAGCTGTGAAACTCTATGAAGCCTAGTTCTCATGAGATGTATGAGGATCACCATGAGCCATATTTGACTGTATAATAACTAGTGTTTTTTTAAACAGCTCCATAGTAAACAACAATAAAATAAAACACAGCTACTAGTGGAGTTGATTTAGAGTCGTGGCAACCACATATGTTGCAGGGTTGACATGTTCTTGTAAAAATCATGCTTTTCTTTTGAGGCACCTCCAGATGGGTTGAAACTGGTAACTAGATGCTTAATTTTGTTGTTGGTTTTTGTTGTTGTTCACACAGAGATTTTTAAACTACCACTGAAACACTGTGGGACAGCCATTAGGGAAAGGATGTGAATAATGATAATGTTCATAATTTGCAAAATTGTTTTAAAGGTTTTTTAGAGCTCTAACTGAGCTATGTGGTGTGTTAGGTTTTGTTATTGTTGTTGTTTTCAAATGACCTGCAGCTTCACCCCCCAAGATACGCATGCACAGATTATTGTTATTTTGCAAATAATAATAAAAAAGCAAACTAACTGCCATAGAGTTGATTGGGACGCATAGTGAGCCTATAGGACAGGGTAGAATTGCCCTTGTTGGTTTCTGAGTCATAACTCTTTATGAGAATAGAAATCCTCATTTTCCTCCTTTTTTACTAATAAGAAATGTATTTTAACCACAATTTTGGGTCATGGGGTAGAGGGTTACATGATGGGATGCTAACCACAATCTCTGCAGTTTATCACTCTGTGGGAGAAAAATGATGCTGTCTGATGCCCTAAAGTTTCACAACCTCAGAAACCCAAAGGGACCCTTCTACTCTGTCCTATAACATTGCTAACACTAGAATCTCCTCAATAGTAGTGATTTTAAAGGTGGACTCAAGATTGCATCTAGGCAGTAAGACCCAATTCAAACACAACTTAGTTAACATTCTAACCTGTCAACACATCTGTTATTTATCTACCTGGGTCAGCCCAGATACAGTGCTTTGGGGATAGTGCTTTAACCCAATCTCATTCTTGTCTTCTTCCCCAGAACCATACATCATTCTTTTCATCATAGAGAACAACAATATAAAATGTCTCTTTAAAATTATGCCTATCCTTTATAGTTCCCAGTGACCAAGCATAAGCCATATGTCCTCCATACAGCTGAGTGCGTGTCAGTACTTTCAGACCTGTTGGAATGTGCAATAGGACCAAAGAGATTAAACAAGACTTGGATATTTTTGCTCCAGGTTCCTCACCTGTAGCTCTCAAGGAAGCTAAATGGCTAGTTGGAGTTGCAGGTTAACGATTCACCATGTGACCTGTATAAAAGAGGAAGACCTCCAACAAGATGGATTGATCGTGGACTGCAACAACGGGCTCAAAAAATACCCATGGTTGTGAGGATGGTGCAAGACTGTACAGTGTTTCTCTCTGTTGTTCACAGGGTTGTTATGAGTCAGGACCAACTCAGGGACACCTAACAAGAGGTACCCAGGGAATGGAGTTGAGTTGCCAAGCTAAATAAATAAGATGTAATAGGGCTTGTGTGAATCTGAATTGGCAATTTTTATGGGATAAATTTTAGTTTGCTACCATTTATATAAATCAACTATCTACTGACATTGAATAAACTGAATGACAGCTATAAGACGTTAATGTATGATGTGCACTTAACCTTTATCTAAAACTCTCCCTTACACATACAAAAAGATATTACTGGAGCTTTATGGCGTGTTTTGAGATTGGGGAACATTAGTCCTCTTACTCTTCATTTTTAAGTGGTTTGAGGATTGATTGTTCCATTTTTGCAAAGAATGTTTGTATGTTGATTGATGGTTTACTAAATCTCTAGATTGCTTTACATATAGTATTGACAATGTAAGTCTTCCAATTTATGAGCATAGAAATGACCCTTCATTTAGAGCATCTTAATCTTCTTCTGGTAATGTCTTATAGTTATCAATGTATTAATCATACACAAATTTCTTTTTTTAATCATTTTATTGGGGGCTCATACAATTCCTATCGCAATCCATACATACATCCATTGTGTCATGATCATATGTACAATTGGTGCCATCATCATTTTCAAAACATTTGCCTTCTACTTGAGCCCTTAATATCTGCTGCTCATTTCCCCCCTCCCTCCGACTCCCCCCTACCTCATGAACCCTTCATCATTCATATATTATTATTATTATTATTATTATTATTATGTCATTTATTACACTGTCTGACATCTACCCCTGCCCTCTTCTCTGCTGTCCCTCCCCCAGGGAGGAGGCTATATGTAGATTCCTGTAATCAGTTCCCCCTTTCTACCCTACATTCTCTCCACCCTCCAGGCATCGCCACTCTCATCACTGATCCTGGAGGAGTCATCTGTCCTGGATTCACTGTGTTTCCAGTTGCTATCTGTACCAATGTAAATCCTCTGGTCTAGCCAGATTTGCAAGGTAAATTTGGGATCATGATAGTGGGGGGGGGGAGTATTTAAGAACAAGAGGAAAGTTATATGTTTCACCGTTGCTACCCTGCACCCGCCTGGTTCATCTCCTGCCCACAACCCCTCATCAAGGGGTGTACAGTTGGCTACCATTGGGCTTTGAGTCTCCACTCTGCACTCACCCACATTTTCAATGATACGACTTTTTGTTCCTTGATGCTTCATACCTGATCCCTTCGACAGCTTGTGGTCACACAGGTTGGTGTGTTTCTTCCATGTGGGCTTTGTTGCTTCTGAGCTAGATGGCCACTTGTTTATCTTTGACCCCAGACACTATATCTTTTGATAGCTGGGCACCAACATTCACAAATTTCTGGTTAAATTTATTCCTACTCTACCGCAATGGACAAAGCTTATGTATAGTTTCTGAGAATGTAAATCCTTATGAGATCAAACCACCTCATCTTTCTCAGAAAAACTTATTCCTAGTTATTTCATTTTTTCTGGAAGATATAGGAAATTGAATTGCTTCAACAATTTCATTTTCAGATGTTGTCCCCAGATGCACAACACAACAAACATATATAGTTTTGACCTTCTGTCTGACCACTCTGCTGCTGAATTCAATTATTGGTTTTTAATAAGTTGTCTGTATTAAGTATCCTGCTATCTGCAAAAGGTATAATTTCACTTCTTTTTTTACCAACTTGGATACGTTTATTTCTTTTCTTGCCTAATTTCTTTACCTTGAATTCGAGTAAAATATTGAACAGCATTTGGGGTCATGGGTCTCAATTGTCTTGTTCCTGAGGTTAAAGAGAAAGTCCTCAGTCTTTCTCCATTGAATATCATGTTAATGTCGGGACTTTAACAAGTATCATCGCCTATCAAATTAAAATATTGGTACTGTTCCCATAAAGATTTTCACCTCAGAAACACTATATTGAGTTGCTATGAGCCAGAAATGACTCCATTGCAGTGGATAATTCCCTTCGCATTATTTTTATCATAAAAGTACACTGTTTTTAATATAAAAAAGTTCTACATTTCTTGAGATAACCGTGTGGTTTTAGTTTTTTCTATTGATACAGAGTACTACAGTGACTTATTTTCTTATATTGAACCACCCTTGCATTTCTGGGATGAGCCTTTTGTGAACATAGTGCATAATCCTTTTATTATGCTTTTGTATCACGCTTGCTAACATGCGTTGCTAATGTTCATGAGAAATATTGGTCTGTAGTTTTCTTTTTCTTTTTTCTTTCTTTCTTTTTTTTTTTTGTGTGTGTCAGAGAGAACTTTATATCAAAGAACAATTGTACATTAAGAAAACATCCCAGCCCAGTCCAGGTTAAGTCCATAAATCTGATATAGCCCATATGCCCGTTACAAGTTAATAAATTCTTCTTGACTCATGCAACACATGCAGTTACGCCAAAGGTCTGTAGTTTTCTTGTAATGCCTTTGTCTTCTTTCGGTATCAGTTAATGCCAGCCTCTACAATGAAGTGCGCATATCTTCCACCTGCCTTCCTTTCTTTTACTTTGCTTGAAAAGTTTAAGTAGTATGGGACTTAGTTTTTTAAATGATTGGTAGACATTCCCAGTGACTTCCAGCCTGTGAACTTTCTTTGTTGGGAGCTGTTTTGTTGTTGCCTTTATCTCTTCAGTTGTTATTGTTGTTGAAGTCCTTTATTTCGTATTGAATCAACTTTTGCTCCTCTAGCATTCTTAACTTGAGTGTCTTTAAAGTGGATGGGTACATAAAGGGAAACAGAAAACAAGGAAGAAATAGGTCCGGAAAAAGTGGCTTTGCTACAACTGAGATATATTGCAGAAGGTGATGTCTGGTACTTAAATGTGAATGCTTTACATGTAAATTTCCAGAGCTCAAAATATTGTCACCTAGTTAGTTGTATGTTTATGTTCTTTGATGAATCCTTCTTTTCTTTCCCTAAAGGTGTTTCTGCGATATGGAACCCCAGAATATAACACATGTCTCTGGATTCCTTCTCTTGGGCCTCTCAGGTGAACCAGCACTACAGACTCCCATCTTTGGAATATTTTTGTCTATGTATTTGATCACTGTGATTGGGAACCTGCTCATTATCCTGGCTGTAAGCTATGACAGCCACCTCCACACCCCCATGTACTTCTTTCTTTCCAACCTGTCATTGGCTGACATTGTTTTCACCTCCACCACTGTCCCAAAGATGCTTGATGACATCCGTACTCAACACAAAATTATCACCTATATCAACTGCCTCATTCAGTTATCATTGCTTAATTTTTTTGGAGGTATGGACAGTGGGCTAATCACTGCGATGGCCTGTGACCGATTTGTGGCCATCTGTCACCCCCTGCACTACCCCAACATTATGAACCCCCGTCTATGTGGTCTACTGGTTCTGGTATCTTTTATCTATAGCCTTTTGGATTCACAGATCCACTGCTTGATAGTGTCACAATTTATCTTCTGCACAGATGTAGAAATCCCTAGTTACTTCTGTAATCTTCCACAGCTTCTCCACTTAACCTGCTCTTCCACGTCCACCAATACTATATTAGTATACTGTATGAGTATCATCTTTGGGGGTGTTCCAGTTTCATTGATCCTTTTCTCTTACACGCGAATTGTTTCCTCCATTCTAAGAATCTCATCACCAGGTGGGAAATCTAAAGCCTTTTCCACCTGCGGCTCTCACCTCTCAGTTGTTTGCTTATTTTATGGAACAGGTCTCGGAGTGTACCTCAGTGCAGTTGTCTCACCTTCTCACAGGAGTGGCGCAGTGGCCTCGGTGATGTACACTGTGGTCACTCCAATGCTGAACCCCTTCATCTACAGCCTGAGGAACAGGGACATAAAGAGGGCCCTGAAGAAGCTCCTCGGCAGACTAGCTTGTTTTAAATAGCCATGCCATTGTTTGGGGTTTATGAATTAGAAAGATAAACAAGTAGAGCTGAAAAACATGTTTTTCTTGGCACATACATTTTGCAGCTCCCGTCATTTTCCTTCCTCTCAGTGTTTCATGTCAGAATAACGCTTTCTTCAAAACCAAACAAACTGTCATCGAATGGATCTCAACTCAAGGGAGTCCTGGGGCCTCAGTGGCTATGAAATGTGCTGCTAACCACAATATCAGAAGTGCAAAGCCACTAACTGCTCTTCAGGAGAAAGACGAGCCTTCCACAAAGAGCTGAAGTCTCAGAAACCCCCAGGAGCTGTTGCATGTTGCACTCTAGGGTTGCTATGAATGCTTGCTAGGCCCGTATTTGGGGGGTTGGGGTACATAATAGATACCATGCTAATTCATACATTTGCTCAGTTGAGTCCTATAAAATATATAGAGTCTTTTGAAAATTATTTAAGAGAAAGGCATCCCAGTGAAATGTACAACCCCTTAATGTTAAAAAAAAAATAATACTCCTTTTATGCCAATTTTCCATATGTTTACATCTAACCTATCTGTCTATGCAGTTTCAGTACGATGGTTTTGATTCTGGTCCACAATTTTGACTTCATATTGGAATCATCTGATGCAATTTATCCCTGAGCTGTACCACCAAAAATTTTAATTTATTTGGACTGAGATGTGTAGTAAATTGAAATATTTCTCAAAACTTGCAACTAGTTCTATTGAAGTTCTAATGACTTCATTGAAACCTGATGACTTAAATCAGATGAATAAAATAATTAATATGTCTTGGGTCCTTTTTTTCCCATGGGCTTTTGTTGAATGTTTTATAGTTATCAGATGCAAATGGGGGAAGATGTTATAAAAGCAATACTACACGCTTTTCTCATATACCTGGTAATATTTCTTCATAAATTTTCTCTTTCTGCACCATAGATCCAGCTGGAGTGCTGGATAATAAACTCTTGTCTCTCTACTCCAAAATAAACTTTTTGTTGTCTGATTTGTGATGTCACACTTTGGTTTCCATCCCACAGAGGGTCATATTTTCATTTGTTGACCTTACCAAGCATGATGTCCATTACCAGGGACTGATTTCTCCTGCCCAAAATTTGTGAAATGTATGTCTAAAGTATATGAGACAAAGACTAGCCATTCTTGATTTTTTGGGCATTAAAAAATTAATCATTTTCTTGGGAGCTCTTACACATATTATAGCAATGCATAATTCAAGTAGATTAAGCATAATTGTACAGTTGCTGCCACCATCAGCTTCAAAAATTTTTCATTCTTCTTGAACTCTTTGATATCAGTTCCCCTCTACCATTTGCCCCCCACTCTTCTTCCCTACCCCCCAGAAACCATTCTTATATATATTTATTTTTATTTTGCCATACCTTACACCATCCAATGTATCCATTCGCCTACAATTCTGTTATTTGTTCCCTTCAAGTGGGATTATACAATAATCGTTGCTATCAGCTCTCCTTCCCCCTACCACCCTGTCTTCCCGTGCCTCAGGGAATCGTTACTCTGTTACAATTTCTGAGGGTTATCATTTTCGATTTGATACATCCAACAATCTTAGTTATACAAATGAATATACACAGATCTAACAAGATTAATGAGGTAAAACAAAGACCATCTTAGTAAGGGGAGAAAATATTAAAGAATTAGAGGATCGTTATGTGGTTCATCAGTGGCAGAAAGCACCCTTGATGTATCATCCCTTCATGTGGCCTTTTGTGAGGGACTGTCCAATTATCTTACGGGTTTGGGTCTGCACTTTGTCTATGCTCCTTCACATCAATTTGATTGCTTGTTTTTGAACTTCTGATACCTGTTTCTGTTGACACCTGTTAATCACACAGGCTGATATGCTTCTTCCATGTGGGCTTTGTTGTTTCCCTGACAGATGGCCACTTGTTTAATTTTAAGACTTTGACACCTCAGATGCTATCTCTTTTAACAGCTGGGCACCATCAGCTTTCTTCACCACATTTGCTTATGTATCCATTTTGTTTTCAGCAATTGAATTTTTGAGTTCTTTCATTTTAAGATATTGGGAATATTTTCTTCATTTTTGATTTTCAAACTCTAGGTCTTGGGACATTTCATTATAATATTCTCTTTTTGAGCTATTCTTTTAAATTTTGTTCAGCTCTGTTACTTCATTTCTTCCATTTTCCTTAGCTATTATAGATATGTATCTGTGTAAATATATAAAATAGGAAGATAGGTGTATTTGTCAATATATTTGTAAATACAACAAGGAAGCAGAGGGATTTGGGGCCTTTACTTAAATCTTATCTCAGTAAAAGAATGGTTTTTTCTAATAATGTGTCACTGTATGATATTCACCTTTCAGACAATTGCTGAAGACCAAAGTGGATGTCAGAAGAGACTCTGAAAGTTGCTCAAAACCATAGTAGTTAAGGAAAATGGAAGAAATGATGAAATAACAGAGCTGAACAGAAAATCTCAAAGGGAAGTTCAAGAAGATAAAGTAAAATATAATGATATGTACCAAGACCAAGAGTTAGAAATCTCAAAAGGAAAAAGCAATGCTCCGCTTTTCCTAAGCAGAACTAAAGAAAAATTCAAACCTCAACTTGCAATATTGAAAGATTCTATGGGCAAAATATTGAATGATATAGAAAGCACCAAAAGAAGATGGAAAGAATATGCAGAATCTCTATAACAAAGAGAACAAGTTGACATTCAATAATGTCAAGAGGTACTATATAAGTAAGAACCATTGACATTGATGGAAGAAGTCTTATCGTACTGAAGGCTCTAGTCAAAAACAAAGCTCCAGGAGTGGATGGAAGCCCCACATACAGCTTTCACAAGCTGATGAAGCATTGGAGGCGTTCATTTGTCTATGCCAAGAAATTTGGAAGGCAGTTACTTAGCCAACTGACTGGAACAGATCCATATTTGAACCCATCCCAAAGTGAAGGGACCCAACAGAATGCTCAAGTTAGAGAGCAAATACATTGATATCCAATCTGTATGCTGAGCAATTAATTAGAGAAACCTAGTGATAAAAAGAAGAACTACATTTCAGGATTGAAGGATGGCTTAACAAACTCTGATGTGCAGATGTTACAACCTTCTTTGCTGAAAGTGAGGAGGACTTGAAATTGCTGAAGATCCAGGATTGCAGCCTTCAGTGTGGATTGATTATAACACAATGGAAAGAAAACAAAAGTGTAACCATTTGACCAATTGTTAACACCACGGTAAGTGGAGACGAGATTGAATTTTGTCTTGTTTGGGTCTACAATCGATGCTCATGAAAGCAGCACTCGGGTGTTCAAATGACTCGTTGCATTATGTAAAACTTCTGCACAAGTCCTCTTTAACGTGTTGAAAAATAAGGAAGTTACCTTGAGTACTAAGATATACCTGACTCAAACCATAGTATTTTTAATTGCTTCATATGCATGTGAAAGTTGGGCACTGGTTCAGGAAGACTAAAGAAAAATCGATGTGTTGGAACTATGGTGATGGAGAAGAAAATGTATGTGCAGTAAGTACAGCCAGAATCCTTATTAAAGGCAAGGAATGCAAGACTTGGGGTCTTGTATTTTGGACATGTTATCAGGAGCATCCGGTCCCTGGAGAAAGTCACCATGCTTGGTAAAGTGGAGAAGGTAGTGAAAAAGAGGAAGGCCAATGACAAGATGGATTGACACAGTGGCTGATACAAGGGTCTGAAACATAAGAACAGTTGTGAGTACGGGAAAGGACCAGGTAGCATTTAATTTTCCTGTACATATGGATGCTGAGTGAGAACTGATGGTGTAGGGCCAGGAGCTGTTTTGTTTTGTTATGCATAATATCACTGTGGGTTGGCCCCAACTCAATGGCACCTAACAACAACATGTTGAGTATAACAATTTCAATGTTAAAAGTGTGTATTAGATCATAGTGTATCTCACATCTAGTGTGTAGTTGAATCTGTTTGTTTTTTTTTAAGTGTTCGCTGTCTCCCTTCACCCATGTTTCTGTTGTTCATCACCGTGGGTGCAGGGTGCGGGGAATTATACATCGATCACTGTGAAAATAATAATCATTTATAATTTATCAAGGGTTCATGAGGGTGATTGGGTGGGAGAGAGTGGGAGGGGAGGGAAAAAATGAGGAGCTGATACCAAGGGCTCACGTGGAAAGAAATTGTTTTGTAAATGATAATGGCAACATATGTATAAAGGTGCTTGACACAATGGATGCATGCATTGCTGTAAGATCTGTAAGAACCCCCAATAAAATGAATAAAAAAAAACATTGAGATTCATTGTCCTCCCACCACCCCCCTAAAAAAATGTTGAAAAACATGGATGTTATTTTGAAGTGTGCCTGACCCAAGCCATGGTATTTTCAATTTTTTGTATGAGTGTTAAAGTTGGACATTGAATAAGGCAAGTGAAGGAAAATTGATGCATTTGAATAGTAATGCTGGAGAACAATACTGAAAGTACCACGGATTTCCAAAAAAGAAAAACAAGCAAAGCTATCTTAGAAGAAGTACAGTCAGATTGCTCCTTAGAGGCAAGGATGGTGAGACTTTGTCTCAAGCATTTTGGACATGTTGTCAGGAGTGACCAAACCCTGGAGTAGGACATCGTGCTTGGTGAAAGAGATGTGGCAGAAAAGAGGAAAACTTCCAACAAGATAGATTGACACAGTGGCTGTAACGATGAGCGTGAACATAGAATCATGAGATGGTGCAGTCCTTGACGGTGTTTTGATGGTTGTAGAAAAGGTCATTGTTGTACAAACTGAAGAAAAAAAGGAGCAAGAAAAGTTCACTGCCATCATAGAATTGAAATAAGCCCATGTAAATATGTCAGGAAGGTTTTGCATCTCAGTTGTAGCCTGCCAATATATTTCCCAATTAGTGTTCTGAGTATATAATCCTAAAAGCTTCAAAGTTTGTAGTCAAACTTCTTGGAGAAAAACGCATTAACAACCTTACATATTCGGATTACCCCTCCTTGCTTGATATAATGTAGAGGATGTGCAATACTTATTGTTGGATATTAAAGACTAAATTCTTCTATTTAGATTTCTCCTCAACATAAAACAATCATTCTCACAACTGAACCTGAGCACACAATCATGATAGACAGAGAAAAGAAGGAAATATTCAAAGATTTTAGTTTACATGGATGCATAATCCACACTCATGCAAACTGGAGTCAAGAGATCAAATGACAAATTGTATTGGCAAATCTGCTGTACATGAACTCTGAAAGTTTTAAATAACAAAGAATCAGTGTCTTAGATTGTGGTGCTGGCAAGGAAATCGACTACACCATGAACAGCCAGAAGAATGAACAAATAAATCTATCTTGAAATAAACACATCGAAGATTCTCTTTTAGAGAAGTTATATTTTGTTTCAGATACTTGGTATCCTTTATCAGGTAGGATAAGTAAATGAAGAAAGACATAATACATGCTAAATTAGAGGTTCAGTGTAAAAGAGGAAGATCCTTAATGGGATAGATTGTCACAGTGATTGCAACAATAATTGTGAGGATGGTATAAGACAGGACATGTCCTCTTCCATTGAACACAGGGTCTTTATGCATATGAACTGACTTGAGGGCACCTGGCAACAAACGCAACACTTTCCTAAGACTATTCCAGCCTCTACAACATTGTACAACACATAACAATGTGCCATCAAATAATGGCTCATAGATATGTAAAATCACCTCTATATACTCTATTCCAGGAGCTCAAAATAGCATAATATTATGAACTTTGATTTTAGGCATAATGATTTTTCGTATACCTTTCTCATTTCTACAATTGTTGAAACAAAAACACTCAAACCTGAGAGTGGACAAAGTAAACAAAATTACTGATTAGAATAATTCTTAGTGCATAGTAATGGATCAGCAAGTGGGCATCACAAGGGTAGACTGGTGCAGTGCCTCAGAGAGGCTTTGTGTGATCAGAGTTATTAATGCGCCTGCCTGCTTTAAAAAGGGTTAGAGGTTTGCGTTTACCCAGTTGCCTTGGAAGAAAAGCCTGGTGATCTACTTAAGAAATTCAGTCATTTAAATCCCTATGGAATATCATTTCTTTCTGATACACCTTAGTTCACCAGGAGCACAAATCAACTTGAACACAACCCACTTTTAGTAATGAATCAATTAATGAGTTTTGCCAGTAGAACACTTGACTGTCAACATCAAAATTTCTAATTCATTTGTTGAATGGGCTTAGACTTGTAATTTAATCCTCAGGGCCTTTAATTCTTTGTTTTCAATAAATATATTCTGTTTATAGCAGTATAAGGATTAACAAGATGCTATATATAATGCATTGTAAGAATTCTATAGATTCATCACTTTTGTAATCAACTGTGACACACATTTCATTAAAACAATAGTTTGAACTCCATTTGTGCTTTATCCTGGAGGCCTGACCACTATTACAATTTATTTACACAAGGGCAGGAATTGAGTATCATTTATCTATATATCCAAAATCTACCTCAGCAGGCCAGATATTATTAGTCCAATATCTTCTTTGCATAATGTTGAAAATGATTATCTGATAAAAGGAGATGAAGACAAATTGATATCCACACATCCAATATTTTTTCTTTGTATCATTATACCTTCCATAGAGCTATCTAAGAACACTGAAACTAGAAAGGCATTATTTTATTTAAAACTTATTGACGTTTCACAGGCTCTATTATTTGCCAATTAATTGTATGTGAAAGAATAACAATCATAGATTTAAAGGTGAGTTTGATATATTGCATACAAAGCACAGGTATTATACATGTTGAAAGTATACTTTCCTAAGTTAGACATCGGAAAGTTAAAACAGGAATGTAGCATCTTTTTCCTTAAGGATTCTCATGCAGAGTGAAAATTTAAGAAAGAACTATAACAAAAAGCTCACTTTTATCACAAGAACCCAACCCTATCTGATTTCCTTATATCTGTTCTCATCCTAGAAGGTGATTCCCATTTTTCACAATATTTAATATGAAAATCTTGCCACTATCCAAGAATACTAAAAGCTCCCAATATGTATCCTCTGTTTCTCCAATCAGCCTCTGCATTCATGCCATTTATTCTCCCCCAAAGTATCCTATGCCATTTATCAACACATAGCCAAGAGCAATTTGACTATATTTAATTTGTAAAAAGTATAACACCTTCACTTTATCAAATAGGGAGTTAACCTAAAACAAACAACTAGATATGTCCAAAGCACATTTTACTAAGGTTCCCACAAGTTCTAAACAAAAGAATCTAAAGAAAATTACATTCTGCGATCAAAGGAACCATTCCAACTTAAGGAGAAACCGGAGGCTGCTGGAAGTACATAGGAAACCTCTGTATCCCTACATTACTTGATTGCTTATCTGCATTTGCAAAAGTCTGATTTTCATATTAGGATACTTGCAAGGTCCCTGGCAGGGGGTGGGGCTGTTGGCCAATATTGTGCTTGATTACTAATCTAATGTTAAGGTTTTCAAACCCACCCCGTTGCACCATAGCAGAATGACCTCCTAATCTGTGACCATAGAGAATGCAACCAAGGAAACTCTTTGGGGCACTTTTATTATCTGTAACATGTGGGGTCACCATGCAGCAAAATATGCTAGAAGTCAATGCTTTTGTTTTTGGCCTTTCCAGTTTACAAGTCAGAAGTGAGGCGTGCAGTGGAGATTCCTCCCGGGATAAGGAAGAGCACTGAGACTTCCAGGACCTTTCCATCTCCTTCCTCATTTGTTACTTTAATCAGCCCTGGGAGACTGGTGTTGCATAGATCACGTAGACTAATTATGAGCTCTCTGAGTAACGTTCTTAAAACTTTACCACAATACGTTATTAATCTGTGTCCCCAGACCTTAAGAGTGCCCATCCAAGTCTAGCAGGCTACACATGTGCTCTTTCTTCTCCCAGACCCTTCATCCACATCAGGATACTCATACCTGGCTCTGCCTTCATGCCAGTGAAGGGGGATAACTCTGACCTCTCTTTGCCTGCCAAGCAGAGGAGAAGCAATGGATCCAAACTCGTTGGCTATTCCCCAGTGGAGACAGCAGGCATCTCAGTAAGTACAGAGGGACATGGGTATGTAGGAGCATTTGTTTTAATCATGAGGATCAATAGGGTATCAGGATAGCATGAAGGGAGTGTTCAGAATTACAAGTGTCACCTAACAAGTTTATGAAGTTTAAATTATTTGTATTGGAGGACCGTAAGGACTCTCTTGTCTAGAGTTCTGTCCTGTATCTAGCATTCAAAGGAAGTGTCCTGCCAGAGTAGAAAAATGAATCTCTCTAAACTGTCACCTAGCATCTCTAGGTAGTACAAAAGTTAATGTTCTATACTGTTAACAGAGAGTCCAGGTTCAAGTCCACCCAGACTCACCTTGGAAGAAAGTCCAGGAGATCTACATCCAAGAATTCAGCTACCAAACCATACTGAGCACTGTTCTACTTTGATGTACCAGGATCTCCGTGAGTCGCAGTCAACTGAACAGTAACTAGAGTTTTTCATTTTCATTTTGTGTGTTTGTTTTTTAAACTGTTCCATAAAACCAAAGCAACAACTGCAACTAAAAACAGATAAGCATTTCCAGTGGAATCCATTCTGACTCATAACTACCTCATATGTTGTATAGACATATGTTCCTAGGGTTTCCTGGCAATGGCCTTAAAAAAGCATCATTTCTTCTGAGAACCCCCCGGGTAGATTAGAACAGGCAACCTCAAATAACACCTTACACAACTCAGGGACCCTAAATTCTTGCCTAAGCATTCCTAAATAGCAGGACTTTAACTGTGATAATGATGCTGAAGATGACTGAATCACTGCCAAGGAGTCCATGCTGAGTCATAGCGACCCTGTAGGACAGTGGACAACTGACTCTGGGTTTCAGAGGCTGCACAATTGCAGACAGCCTTGTCTTTCTTCAGTGGAGCAGCTGGTAGTTTCAAATTGATGACCTTGCAGTTTCAGTCCAACTTGTAAACACCACAACACCAGGGCTCCTTGCTGATGATGACAGTAGACAAAATAACACCAAATATTGTTGAAAGAGTCCTAGTAACAGGTCTGAGATTTGGAATTTTTTGTTCCCTTTGTTTTTTACTTTATCTGTACCTTCCTACTCAAGATATTCATGTGTAGATTATTGATAATTTACAGTTGGGGAATGTATTTCAGCCACATTTTGGTGCCATTAGAGACGAGGTCAAGTTTGAAAGTACTCAGATCTGCACCGTACTGGTCCTAGCTGTTATGCAAAGCCGTTTGGTGCAGCCAGTGGGAACCTCCACCTTGTTGAGGTCTTCATCTTTTCCAGCAGAAAACATCCAAAGTGCATGAGATGAAGTCTCAACAGCCTCCTTTCTAGGGAGCCTTCTGGCTTTTCCCAGGCTGTAATCGTAGAGAAGTCAGCCTTCCATATCATTCTCCTGCAGTCCTGATGGTGGATTGGAATAGTTGACCTGTTGGCTAGCAATCCAGTGCTTAACTACTTTGTCACCAAGGATGCTTGACAACTGTATTTTATATGGAAAATCTAGAACAAAGAAGTGTATAGAGATCTAATGTGTGGCTATCTAGCTGTCTTAGTGGTTAACAGTGATGAAAGAAAAAATGGATGAAAATAACATCCAAATGCTGTGTGATTAAGCACACTTGCCTTTTATTTTGATGGCTAGTTTGATAGTTCCACCTTGTGTGGTCATGCCACAGTCACGTAAGGCACCTCTCCTCCACCCTACCTGCCCAAATTTAATAGAAACTTTGTGGCTTATAGGGTCTCACACACACACACACACACACACACACACACAAACCAAGAATAGAATTAAAGGCTCCTTATTCATTCTCCTGTGACTGCCCTCTCTATGGAGACCAGTCTATCCCATACTCAAATGATTGGACCATCTATAAGGCAACAAAGAACTCCTGGTAGCTTAGAGGATTTCATATTAGTCTGCTAGCCACAAGGGCAGCAGTTTGAGACCGCCAGCAAATCAGTCTCAGAAAGATGGAGGTTTCTGCTTTTGTAAAGAGTTCCCATCTCAGGCATTACTACTCTGTCCTATAGGGTGGAATTCACATGATGTCAGTGAATTTGATTTTAGTTTGGGGAAAAGCAAGGCAGGCATCTGAAGCTGGGCCAAGTGTGACTTGAGAGATCAAGGCAAGTGGCTGCTTAGGACATTCTTCACGTTAGTGATAGACGGAGAGTACGGCTTAAGCACATCGGAAGGAGCTCGCCACATTGGAATCCACTGCCAATGCGAAAGGAGAGAGTCTCTGGGATGTCTTCCCAGATGCAGAGGAAAGGGCAGAGAGAACGTGAGATTTAGATGCAGTCAGATGTCCCAAACAATGGAGACAGGTTTTATCACATAGCTCCTGGTAGAACTGTAGGAAAACAATGGATGACTAACTGTGAAGTTCGTGAGTCAAACACACCAGCTGGCTCTGCCGAAGAAAGATGAGTTTTCCTGCCACAGTAAGAGTTACAGTTTAGGAAACCCTATAGAGCATCACCATGCATCAGCACTGACTCAATGTCGATGGGTTATGGGTTGTTTATAAATAGTACAGAAAAAAAGAGCTTAGTGTCCACTTTTTGTGAAAATAAAATATGTGTCTTTGTTGTTGTTGACAGGCACCATAGAGTTGAGTTACAATTATCTGACTCTATATACAAAAGAAAGAAACATTAACTGCACCAGACCCACAATGGTTATGTTGGCCTATTGTTGCAGTCACTGCATCAATCAATCTGATGGAGGGACATTCTCTTTTTTGCCAATCCTTTACTTTACCAAGCTTGATAGGCTTCTCCTGATAACCTATCTGAAGTACTTTAAATGCAGTCTCATCACCCTTCCTTCTTAGGAGCACTCTGGTAGTTCTTCCAGCAGTCCATGGTAATTTCAATATTCTTCGGCAACAGTGATTCAAAGGCATCAACTCTTCTCCAGTTTTGCAAATTTATTGTCCAACTTTCTTATACACATTAGATGATTTAAGATTTTATGGCTGTCATATATCCTCAAACTGATATCTTTGGTCTCTAACACTTCATTTATTGATTTAATCATCTTATGGTGCACCTTTATCACTATTATAACAACAATTCAGTTAGATCAAGCACAATTTTACAATTGCTGCCACTATCTGTTTCAAAACATTTTCTTGACATCAATGTCATCATCAATCTGGTGTTTGCACAACAAATAGTTGCAACCAAAATGTTCATGCCCGTGAACAAGAACTTAATTGATATATAATTATTATATACTAAATATGTATACATTATCATGATTTATTTTTCTTCCTCTTCCGAGCCCTTGGTAACCACTAATTTACTCCATATACATTTGTATTTTTGTATATTTGCATTTCATATAAGTAAGATCAAACAACAGCTGTAATATTGTAATTGGCAAATTTAACTTAGCATCATATTTTCAAGTTTCATTCGTGATTTAACTCATAGCAGGATTTCATTATTCCTTATGTCTGGGTCTTAGGAGAATGATGAGAATTTCGACTCCCATAGAGTTCAGTCTCAGAAACCCATGAGGACAGTTCTCCCTGTCCTATCAGTTACCTTGAGGGGAAATTGATTCAATGGAAGTGAGTTTAGATCAGCGGTTCTCAACCTGTAGATTGCGACCCCTTTAGTGGTCAAACGACCCTTTCACAGGAGTCACCAGATTCATAACAGTAGCAAAATTATAGTTATGAAATGGCAACAAAAATAATTTTGTGGTTGGGCTAGGTCACCACAACATGAGAAACTGTATTTCAGGCTCATGGTATTAGGAAGGGTGAGAACCACAAGTTTAGAGGGTTTTGTTTAATGTCGAGAAGGCATTATAATACACATTCCTTATTTTGTTATTCATTAATCTGTTGGCTGCCATTTAGGTCATTTCCATCTAATGGCTTTTGTGAACAGTGTCACAATGAACATTGATGTACATCTGTCTGCTGGGTTGCTTTTTTCAGATATAAACCTGGGGATGGAATTGCTAGATAGTATGGTAGTTCTATGATTAAATTTCTCAGGAATGCCCCAAATGTTTTCTAAAGTGGTTGAACCATTTGCCTTCCAAATAATAATGGGTAAGGGCTCTTCATGCCCCTGCTAACGTTTTCCTTTCTTTCTCTCTTCTAAAGAAAAGGCTGAGCCGTTCTTCTTAGGGTACATTGAAGTGTCATTGTGGTATTGATTCCCATCTTAAAAATGGCTAATGAAACGAGCCCTGCTGGCATAGTGGTTAATGCATTGGGCTGCTAACTGCCAGGTCAGCAGATCTACTGCACCTAGTGATCAAGGGACAAAGATGAGGCTTTCAACACCCTAAATATTTACAGTGTAGGAAATCCACAGCGTTAGTTCCATTCTGTCTTACAGAGACTTTATGATTTGGAACCAATCAGTGAAACAAGGCTGGTTTTATTTTTTAATGGCCATTAATATTGAGCATCTTTTCAAGTGCTTATTGGCCATTTGTATATCCTCTACAGTGATGTGTCTACTTAAGTCTTTAGTCACATTTTTATTGTATAGCATTTTCTTGGTTATATTTTAAGTTATTCATATTTTGGTAATTAAAACTTTCTTAATTTAGGGTTCCATTTTTGTCACCACGTTTATAGGTTATTTCTTCAGTTTGTTGAATTATTTGATCGGGTAAGTCTTAAAATTTTGTTAAGAAGAATTTACCAATTTTGTCATTTGTTGCTTTGATTTTGTTGGAACGCCTAAGGAGCTCTAGCTCAAGCTGGGACCCAAATATCCCCTGCCCCATATTTTTTCTAAGTGTGGATTGTTGTTGTTTATTTTATTTTAGTTCACACATTTAACTCTTTGGTACACTGTGTGTCTTTTTTCATATATCACATGAATATGACTTCAGTTTCATGCTTTTGCTTTTGGAAATCCTGTTGTGTCAGCGCCATTTATAAAAATAATGCATTTCTTTCCATATTTTAGACATATCAGGAAAGATAATTTCCCCCAGGAACTGTCCTGGAAAAGGGTGTAATGCTTGGTAAAATGAAGAGGCAAAAAAAAAAGAAAGTAAAGCCCTCCATGAGATGGATTAGCAACGGTGTGGAAACAATTGTAAAGATGGTGGAGAATCAGGCATTGTTTCATCTTGTGTGCACAGGGTCCTTGCACGGGGTCCTTATGGGTCAGAACCCACTTTATGACACCTTCAAATAAAAACAAAAACAATAATAACTTCTTTCCCTATTCAATGGAGTTAGCATTTGTCTACAGTTAATTGGCCATAGAAGTGCATGTTTAGATCTAGACTTTCAATTATATTCCTTTGTTCTATTAAAGTGGTATATTAAATGGTAACAGATACTCCCAGAAATATATATATATATATGTATGTATAGATATAGATACAGATACAGGTACAGATATAGATATATCTGGCAAAGGTATGTAAAAAAGCAGCCAAACACCCTGATGGACTGAATCTTTGTGCTTGCTTGTTTAGTAGCAGAGTCTTGAGGAACTTTTAGGTCAATTGGACTAACAGTAAACAAAGACAATGTTTCCCTCCTGCTGTGATGAGTATCAACTGGGGTCCTAAACACTCTGAGCAGCCACCTAAGACGCAACTCTGTCTCCGCATCTGGAGCAAAGAAAACCCAACTCCCTGACATTGAGGCAATGTTGTCTCATAGCGATTCCTTGTGGGTTTCTGAGATTGTAACTCTTTATGAGAGTAGAAAACCCAGTCTTTCTACTGCAGAGCGGCTGGGAGTAAAGAAGAGTGAAGAAAATCAAAGATGCAAAGGGAACAATTATTTCAAAAGACTAAGGGAATATCGCAACTACAGTCCCTAAATACCGACTGGCTGTCACTAATGACTGCGCTGATTGGGAACATTGTAGATGGTCCGGGAAGGAGTGAGACAGAAATTTACAGCAAAATAAAAACTCATAAATAATGATCAGACTTACTGTTTTGATAGAGAAAGATGGAAGCTGGAGGCTATGGCACATCGACACTCTAGAATCCTCTCCTAACGCCAAGCTAGGGACGCCCTTTCAGCTAAACAACAGACAGCCTTATAAACTGAACACTATTTCGCATGAGGAGTATTTGCCTTAGTACAGTCAACCAGGCCATTGAAAAAATGTAGTACAGGCTCAAAAATGGATCTTAGAGGGAAGGAAGAAGCAAGAGAGACGGATTCATGGAAAAGGGAATACATCAAGGAAGTGAGAAAACTGCCATTATATTGAGAGGACTGCTCTAATTCACAAAATATAATGTCTGTAATTTTGTCGAATACAGAAAAAATTTTGGGTTCTGTAATTTTTCAATCACCTGACAATAAATTTGAAACAGAGAAATATTTCAATGTTGCAATCAGGTTTATAATGAGTTGTAGAATTCCTTTAAAAGCATCTGGTTCTTCTACCAACCTATCTTCCTTGGAAGGTGTTTATTTACTGTTTACATCTCTGAACTTTTTGTCTGTTGAAGACTCATTATCTCTGAAATTTCTTATTTGTAAATATTAGTCTTCCAGTTGTACTATTCTCTCGAGATTCTCTAAAGTGGGCATGTATAGAAGAAAGTGCATGAATTAATGAAAAAACAATTCTAGACATAACATCATGTCATAACTGAGAAATGCTCTAGGCACTTAAGTGTGACTACAGGTGAATTTCAGAATTGAAAATACACTCAATTACCAGTTTCCCATTTCCTTGTTTTATCTTATAAATTCTTTTGCTCTTTCTCTGAAGGTGTCTCTGGTACATGGAATCACAGAATATAACACAGGTCCCTAAATTCCTTCTCCTGGGCCTCTCAGATGATCCAGATCTGCAGCGCCTCCTCTTTGGAATGTTCTTATTCATGTATACTGTCACTGTGTGTGGAAATCTGCTAATTATCCTGATTGTAAGCTCTAACAGACAGCTCCACACCCCCATGTATTTCTTCCTTTCCAACTTGTCCCTGATTGACATAGGTTTCACTTCCACCACAATACCGAAGATGCTTCATGACATCTATACAACCCAGAAAACCATCTCCTATGCTGAATGCCTGATTCAGTTAATGTTCTTTAATTTCTTTGGATGTATGGATAGTATGCTGATCACTTCCATGGCCTATGACCGATTTGTGGCCATTTGTCACCCCCTACACTACTCAGTCATTATGAACCCCCGTCTCTGTGGTTTGCTGGTTCTAGCATCTTCTTTATTTAGCTTTTTGGACTCCCAACTGCACTATTTTATGGTGTCCCAACTTATCTTTTGCGGAGATGTTGAAATCCCTAGTTTCTTCTGTGACCCTCCACTTCTCCTCAACCTGGCGTGTTCTGACACATCCAGCTACAGTATATTAGTATATTGCATTAGTGGGATCTTTGCTGGTGTTCCAGCCTTGTGGGTCCTCTTCTCTTACGCACGAATTGTTTCCTCTGTCCTAAGAGTGTCATCATCGGGTGGGAAGTACAAAGCCTTTTCCACCTGTGCCTCTCACCTCTCTGTTGTTTGTTTATTTTATGGAACAGGTATTGGGGTGTACATCAGTTCAGCTGTCGTATCTTCTCACAGGAGTGTTGCGATGGCCGCAGTGATGTACATCCTTATTACCCCCATGCTGAATCCCTTCATCTATAGCCTGAGGAACAAGGATATAAAGAGAGCCCTGAAGAAGCTCCTCAGCAGAAAAACTTCTATGTGATATCTGAGTCATGATTTGGGGTCTGTGAATTTCAAATGGCAAGAAAAACCAAACATCTAGAAGTGGAAAACATGCTTGTGTGGTCACGTGATTTTCAATCTCTCAGGATTTGTATTGCTCTTGGTGTTTCATATCAGACTATTGTGTATGTGGCACATTTTATTAAATAGAATTGGGGATGTTAAGGAAGGCATCACATGTTGTAACATGTGTCTAATCTAGTCCTATAACAGCAATAAAGCCTTCCCCTCCCACACAGCTCTCACAACCGTCTCCTGAGCCAAGGACTTCCTGATGAAATGACATACACAACT
The DNA here is from genome assembly GCF_050624435.1 of Tenrec ecaudatus. Lineage (NCBI taxonomy): Eukaryota > Metazoa > Chordata > Mammalia > Afrosoricida > Tenrecidae > Tenrec > Tenrec ecaudatus. The sequence goes on along the minus strand of NC_134530.1, from coordinate 11,285,468 downwards.
CTATCTAAAAACACATCAAAATCTATTACTCTTTTCCCCTCATCCCTTTATTTTCAGATCTGCTTTATTATGTTGTCTAATTGTGAGCATAGTTGTTTCTTGATTTCAAGGTTGGCTTTGTACTGGAATTATCTGGTGAGTTTTAAAGATAAGCACTCCTCAGCTGTACCGTCAGAGAGTTGGCTTCACTTACACTAAAAGCACGTGATGAGGATGAAGAGTTTTCAGAACACATCAGCACCTGCTAGCAGACAACCCACTCTCAAGACTTCAGGCTTAAGCTAAGTCATTTTTTATGAATGGCTATTCTGATGAAACTTCATATTACATACTTGTAACATATTTTCAGAGAGATGACTCATTGGAAAAGCACATTATGGTGGGGTAAAGAATATGGATTGACATAGTGATGGTAACACAGGCTCAAACACAGCAAGGGCTGTGAAGATGACACAGACTACAATGTTTCCTTCTGTGGTGCACAGGGTCCCCATGAGTTGAACGGACTCGATGGAACCCATTAATAACAGCAGCAACAGTAGGAGCCCTGGTGACATAATAGTTACATGTTGGCTGCTAGCCACAAGGTCCACAGTCCTAACCCACCAGCAGCTCTGTGGGAGACAGATGGACCTTTCCTCCCACAAAAGTTTAGTCTCAGAAACTTAGAAGGGGACATATAATTTGTCCTATAGTGTCACTTTGAACCTGCACAAACTCAGTGGGCAAAAGCGAATAGAACAATTTTTTTCAGTTCTTTTAGTTTTCCTGGGCTTATGCTGAAAGTCTCCAAGTCCTCAAAGCATGGGGACATACATGAGAGAAATTACCCTAAAGCTCCCTGGAAATATACCTTTTCTCAAAATGCCTGGTAATATTTCTAAATTGATTTTTATCTCCACACACGATAGATTTTCTCATTGTGCCAGATATTAAGCTCTTGACTCTCTGATCCCAAATCACCTTTCTTTACTGACCTTTGTGAGTCAAAAGTATGAATTCTCCCATCATGTCTAACTTCTCATTTAGTTTTTTTGAAATGTTCTTCTAGAATTTGTGTATATAGAACCCACTACCAAGAAACTCAACGTGTGGTTACTCCTTTCCACCAGGCGCATGTCACAATTACCACGAAATTGCTGCTTTAAAATGCATTTCTGTTTTTCTATCACGATGTTACAAATCACTTGTATTAACTAATCTGCATTTGCTATAACTAGTGTGATTTCTTCCTGATTGTTGAAACAGATTAAAAATAATTCTAAATGGAAAATCTGTATGCTGCTTTGTGTCAATTTTCCTAACCCTATTACATTCTACAATTAAATAGTGATTGCAAATCTTGGTTTAAGGGTGTATAATTAAAGTTAAAGTAGTGATATAATATTTCCAGTCGTGATGTGATTCTAATGTATGTACTTCACAATGATATTTAACATTCTGATGTACACAAGAATTTAAGAGGATATTACATGAAGAAGAAGACTACTCAGGTATACAGTGGTGCTGGGGTCTGAACCAGGGGTTTCACCTGGGCAAGGTGCCCAAAAGAGCGGCAAGGCTTCAATTTTCATTGCTGGGCTCAGAGACAAGGAGTGTGTGCAGTGGCATGAATAGGGTTCATTAGGGACAGCTCACATAGATGGTCATAATGCATGAAATAAATTCTGACAATCTCAATGAGCAACAGGTTCAATATCTGGCTGAGATGAGCATTCGTACTGAAGATGACAACAACACTGGGGCTGACACCAAAAAATAAATTGTCATTGGAATAAAAACATAGAGAAAGGATTATTGGGTTGAGCTTTCAGCGTTTTGTTCTACCACACAGAAGTAAGCACCTACTACAGCAGAGCTCAGATGCTACAATGACCTTTCCAGGTGGTTTTTCCAGTACTTGGTGTAGTCATCCATTAAGTAATCCAGGAGATACCATGCAATCAGAGAAAGACAAACAGCACAGAGGCATCTAAAAGCTGAGCTAGAAATTCCCACATAAGTGGTTCCTCTAAAAGACATTAATTATCAACATGAATTCACTATGTGCTCAATTTGATGGTATTTAGGGTCAACATGAAATTGATTACATTTTGCTTGTGAGAAGGAGTGTTACAACAGATCCTGATCCCAATGACATTGAAAGTTACTGTTATGCGTCAAAGGAAGAACCAGAAACGCTTCTGAAAAAAGCACCAGCCTGTGCAATAATGAGGTGTCCAAGGAATCAGGTACCAGACATCATCAGAACAAAAGTCATATCATTGTAAATGAGGGGGAGTGCGGAGTGGAGGTCCAATGCCCATTTGTAGGCCACTGAACATCCTCTTATGGAAGAGTCACAGGGAGGAGACAAGCCAGTCAGGATGCAATGTAGCAATTATAAAAGTTAAAACTTTCCTCTAATTCCAAAATGCTTCCTCCCCCCATACAAAGTGACAAAAGAGAACATGATGAAAACAAAAAAGAAAACCAATGACCAGAAAAGAATAAATCAATTTTTTTAAAAGGAAAAGAATTTTTTTAATTTTAAGAAGAAAGAAAAACCTGTAAATAGATCAAGGTCTGATTTTTTACCTCTAGTCATGTCCTACAGTCAAGGCCATGCTCAGGCCCCAACGTTTATCCTTTGCACTCCCTCAGTAGCCCCCTTCTCTGCTTCCCCTCTCCCTGATCACTCCATTTTTGCTCTGCCACACGCCTATAGTGTTTTGCCTCCATATAACAGAATCAGACAGGACCAATCCCAACACTGAGTCTCCATTGTTGTCCCCCGTAGGGCCATGCGCCATCGAGGGATGTCTTGTCTCATAGTGGGATCAGCTATATGGTTCACTCTGTACATTGCCTATTCACTGCATCATACATGACTCTCAAGTTTTCTTCAGCTTCTCTGATTGTCTTATTTGACTGCTTTTCTTGTTTGCTGAGGTATGCTTGGTTATCCTCCAGGTCACTTGTGCGATTCTCTGCCTCCTCAGATCTGTTAGCAATGTTTGCGAATTTGCCACTGGAGTGTGTTATTTCATCCCTAAAGACTTATATTTCCCTTTTGTGCAGTGCCTTTATCTCCTCTACCATTTTATCCTTTTTATCTGTGTTGCTTCCCTCATATAAAGTATGACTCTAAAGCAGCATTCTGAAAATTTCAGTCTGTGGCAGGTCAATATCTACTTCCTCTATGCCCATCGTTAGGTTCATGACTTCTTCTGGCATTGTCTTCTGTTTGTCCTGCTTTTTCATTGAGGCTGTTAGGACTGGTTGCTGTTTAAATGTTGTTTTAGAGGAACCTGTAGCCATCTTCTGGAGCCAAAGAGCACAGGGCTCTCTCTTGTCCTATCCATCCAGTATTCTGTTATTTGGGAAGCGAATTGTATAGTCCTGTCATATATTGCTGGTCAGGTTTTTGTGGACCCTGGAGGATATCGCTTCACTGGTAGATATCTAAGTTAGCCTCACAGCACTTGGAGCACCTCAGGTGGCCTTTGGTATTTCCATCTACAACTGGAGTGTCGAAGAGGACATGTTGGTATAGCTTTTGTTGGTGTATAGACTGAAGCTGGCAGGGTGATAACCCCACACACTCAGAGAGATCACCTTGGAAGTTGGTAGATGTTCCCTCAGTACTGTGGAACTGCACCAGTAGTGGGCAGGAGTTTCCCCCAGTCACTTGTACGGCCTCAAGGTTTAGGTTAGAGTTCCACACACTGTTTCAAGGAGAAAACCACCTGCTACTTGATGTAAGGAAGTGGATCACTGTGGTGTCCTCAGCCGCGTGTAATGCCAACAAATGAGAGTGGGAGATGCAACAATTGCACCTTTAGAGTTGCCCTAGGCAGAGGGGAGTGGCCTGGAGGCCACTAGTACTTCTGAAAGGAAAGAGGGAGAAGAAAAGAGAGAAAGAAGAAAACGAAGACGGGAGCAACAATGCCAAGCAAACTAACACCCACTCTCCCACACACGCACACACGGAACTAAACTACTTAGACTAACCTATAGTGAAAACAGTAGAAAACAACAGAAAAGGATAACTGAATCTGTTGTGACTGACGCAGTAAAGAGAGAAGAGATAGAAGAGGAAGAGACAAGAAAAATTAAAAGAAGAAAAAAAGAAAGGAAAAGAGGAAAAATAAAAGGAAGAACATTTTTTGAAATATAGATACAGAGCTGGCTGAAATCCATGCTGTGCCATCTGTAGCATTGTCTCATGCTGTGTTCAGCACTGGTTTAGGGGGTAGCCTGTAGCTCTCCCCACTGGGTGTGCATGGTTACCTTAGGCAGAGGATAGGGATCTGGAAACCAGCAGTGGTGTATGGAAGGAAGAGAGGGAGGAGAGAGAATCATAAAAGCAGAGATAGAGAGCAAATAAAGTGAGAAGAAAGAAAGAAAAAGAGAATAAACAGAAAGAAGGGGGGAAACGCAACTGTGCTAAAATTGTCTGTGATGGAAAAGATGGAAGAAAAAGAGAAGGATGTAATAAAGAATATAGAGTTAGCTGACCCCTAATTGCCTGAAGGTGGGGCCAGAGCAATTTAAACCCTGCCCCATGATGGCAGATTGGTGTGCCCTTTTAATGAAGGGACTCAGTGGTGCTGGGCAGAATTGCCCCAGTTGCCTAGATCACCTTAGAGGTCCAATGGAGTTTCCTCAGTAGCACAGAATGCTGTAGATGGCTGTCACAACTGCCTCATGTGTTATACAGCACTCCCAGAGAGGGCAGGCTGGATGCCCCCTGTTATTTGGATTGATTTGCCCTAGGCAGTGGGTAGTGGCCTGAAAGCCAGTAGTGGCGTATATTAGGAAAGAGGGCGAGAAGAGGAGAAAGAGGGAAACAAAAATATATAAGGCAAAAAGAGCGGGCAAAAAGAGAAACAGAGGGAAAAAACAAACATGAGCTCTTTGAGATCAACTGCGGTGGGAAAGATAGAATGGTGAGCAAATTAAAAAAGAAGAAAGAGTGGTAAGTAAGGACATAACCGAGACATGAGCACCAGTCCGTCGGGCTGGAGAAGTTTCAACTCTTCCTGTATGTACCAAGGTGGTATGCTGCTTGATGTAGGGTTCCACAGATGAAGGATGGAATTACCCTCAGAGGCAAGATCACACCAGCAGCCAGGCATCAATTTCAACCATGGTGCTCAGCGCTGCATTTCACAGGTATACCTGCCTTGTGCTATATGTAGCACTACTGAAGGGCGGTCCTGGGTTAGGGGAGTGTTCCCATAGCCCAGTTTAGGGTCCCTGGACAGGCAGAAGCTCCCTAGCTGTGTGTAGAATCACTGAGAGAGAAGCTGGGCTTATTGGCTGATATACACTGATGCTGTCCTACTAGATCAGAGGATCCCACCCTGCCCCAGGCCAGCTAGAATAGAATCAAATTAAATCAAATCATCGCCTTAGCTCTGGGCTCCAGCTCTGTGTTCTGTTAGAAGATTAGATTTGTTCAGTGGGTCTTTGTTATGCACAAAGCCTCTAGGCACTATAGCTAAATTCTTCCATTCCTTAGGGTGTGCTTGTGTGGATTTATGTTAACAGCCCCCTTCTATGTGCTCCTTGGGCCTAAGCAACAAACCTGGGGTTTGAGTTTTTACTAATAATACATATTTCACTCTTTTATATTATGCTTTTACAGTGCTCTTATGTGGGGGCTGTCATGCTGACCCCCAGAGAGGGAGATCCAGCTTATCGGGGGCTTGTTTCCTTATCAGACATTTGGAACTGAATTTGGCCCCCTGGACTCTCACCATCTGTCTATTTTCTCTCACACCATGAATTGCCTCAGGTAAAATTCTGCTTTTTCTTCTACTCCAAATTTTGGCTACCGAGCACCCCAACCCCCCAGGCTATTAGCTAAAGGTAGTTAACAACCTTTAATGGAGGGCTCTGGGCTATAGTTCTCCTGTGTGGGATTATGTCCCCTGTAGCGTGTCATCCTGGAAAAATCACTACTCCTGGTGAAAGGGCAGGAGGAGATTTTCAGCTGAAGCTGGGAACCCAGCTCTCCCAACCTAGAGCGTTCTTGGTTTGTTTTGAGAGTGGAACTCACAGGCAAACAAAGGGGTTCAGGAGAGACCCTAGTACCCTAATTGTAATTTCAGGACTCCACCTCCCAGTTTCCTTCACCATTCCTCCCAATTTTCTGGTCTGGCAGCAGGCGCTTTGGACACTTGGATATTTTCTAGATGCCACTTTCCCCTCTGAAACCTTAATTATCATTTAATATGTAAAATCAACTAGTTTTTTTTTTGTCAGAAACAGGAGTGGGTCTTGTAAGGTAGACAAGAGGTGCCAAAAACCAAATCAGCCAAATGTTTAGCAAATATGCTTTATTAGGGGAAAAAATACTCCTGGGTGAAGTCCGACAGTTCCCATCATTGGGCCAGGGGAGTAGTGCCCCGGGCTATAGAAGTGAACATTTTATTGCCCTGAGACATGTAGCTGGGCTGGCCCTGGACCCGTATCCAGTAAGGTGGTCAGTGATTGGAAGGCACCAGTACATCTGAGAAAGGCTGCTGGTGATTGGTGGACACAGGCCCATCTGTGCCCTATGTCAGATGAGGAAGACTGTTGGTGATTGGTGGGTGCAGGCATGTCCGCGCCCCTAGCCAGATGAGGAAGGCTGCTAGTGATTGGTGGATGCAGGCACACCTGTGACCCCATCCAGATGAGGGAGCACTTCCTTGTTCCCGGTAGGGCGCACATGTGGCTGAGTGCAAGGTCCGGAGAGAATTGCATCAGCCAAATCTTATCAGCTCCACATGGGGTGGGGGGGTTATTGATTTAGCCAGACATCCCCAAGTCTTTGGTGATAGGGGCCATGACTCTTCTAGCTACTTCCTGCTCGCATGGGGAAAAGTGAGAGAGGCTAAAGAGTTGGAAATGTCTGGCTCCTGGGAGATGGGGCTGCAAGTGTGTAGAAGGAGCTGGTTAACAGTTAGCTTGGTAATGTCCCTTATCAAGCTTTGGAGGAATCTGAAAAGACAAGGAGCTATTAGCAACAAGAAGCAAATCATTACCAAGGGTCCCATGAGAGGCAGGAGCCAGGTAATGAGGGACCTTAGAACCAGGATGTTGCTGACAAAATCTTTAAGTGTTGTTTTTTTTTTATTTCATCATCCATTTCTGTAAAAACTTTATGTTTTGTTCTACTAACCCAGATTCGTTAATGTAGTAGCAACATTCTTCCCTTAGGAACATACAGGTACTGCCCGGCGGTTTTGGAGGGTTACCTGTGCCAAGGAGGTAAGCTGGCACTGTAAAAAGGACAGAGACTCTGCAGTAGATTTTATAACTAGCTGGAGTGTTTGGCTGTGTTTTCTGTTTGGATTAAGCTGTGCCCTAGAGCCCCACTAGAAATTCTGGCTGCTGTCAGGAAGGATGCAAAACTTAGTCCTACAAGGACAGGCAAAAATGTGGCCCTGTGGTATCGGGGTACAGGCTGGTTTTTAGATTCCACTGCCATGCGAATTTGGCCAGTCCATACACAGTAAGTTGTGGCACTATGGTGACTGGAAGACAGAGGTGTGGCATAGAACTATTAATACACTTATTGAGGGTTTTGTTACACCAAAAGAACATACATGAGGAGGCCTTAAGGGTTCTTGTGACATGGTGAGTAGAGCTACATGCTGTGTCTTCTGGTACCTGAGGGTACCTTATAGCATTCAGGATAAGTGACATTTGGGTGGAGGGACATACAAGGGGATGTTTAAGACGGGTGCAGGACAATCTATGCTTTCATTAGACTGGGAGAAAGCTTGCGAGGCTATAGCTGCCAACAAAGGGCATTGTAGGCAGGCACAGAGGTAACAGGAAGAGCTGTTCAGTTTTGAGGTCTTAGGAAGGGCGGCAGGCTTCTTGATTATTATTATCCAGGTGAAGGGGTTGTCACGGTACTTAGTTTGTACTGGAGCCTCCATTACCAGTAGCTGGTTGGTTAAGGATTGTCACTGTTTAGGATTTTTGTGCCACCTGGTTTAGGTTATTAAAGATTTGGGGGAAGATTCTTCTATACTGCCAGTAGATTCCAGAGGGCTTGCTACTACTCCACGAAGGATATAGCTTTCCCGTAACTCCTGATAGCCATCTGTCTTCACAGGCGTCTGCAATATTGAGGTGATATGTTCCGCATCCATTTCCTACAAACATGCCTGTGCAGGCTAGGCTGACTTCTGCATTCCAGTCCAACCTTACATAAATTTTGCAGGAGAATGGGCATCCGCCATAAATATCTGGCCACTGATGGCAGTATTTTTCTGTTGTTCAAAAAGAAAACACAAGAGCAGCATGGATAACCCGATAGTTATTGATTTTAGGGTGCCCAGGGAAAAATTTAGAGACCTGTGACTGGCACCCCTTGATGGCACAGTATCCTTTCCCCATGACATGTGTTTTTTCACTGCTGTCATCCTGATAGGTTTCGTGGTCCACAAATTCCGACACAAAAGAATTTACATGGGGCTTTAAAGGGGTCTCCGAACCCACCTCTATGGAAACCAACACCTGAATAGAAACAGGAACAAATGATGACTTAGCTGAGTCCCAAACAAACTTTTTATCCGTGTTCCATTCGGCTGGAGTGGTTGCCGCAAGACCTACTCCCAGAACACATAACAAAGGGGTGATGAAAACAAAGGCGAGAAAACATGCCAAAAGCATTTAGGGGGAGATTATTTTTAGATGCAGGGAGGTCAGACCAATGGGGTTAAAAGTGCACGTGTCCTCAGTGGACTTGAGTTCCAAAGGCGCTCTCTCGTCCCAGGTGAGGTGATATCATCCTGTCAGTCCTACCAGTTTAACTGCCGAAGGGATGGTGAGTATTATGGTGTATGGTCTTTCCCACCGTGGCTGGAGTTCCAGGGGGTAGAGGGTCAGCCTCAACGACCGCAGTGGAGGAGACAACAGCATACACTGCCCATTTGACTTCCTGATCGTCCACTCTGGAACTGCCGTCCACGAAAAGGATTAACTGGGGATGGGAGAGGTTGATACTGGAGGTCCCGGACTGGGTGGAGGTAGTAGGTGTCAATGATTTTGGAGCACTGATGCATGATGGGCGAAGGGCAATGAATAGGGAAAAAATGTGGCCAGATTAAGGTGTGGGCACATTTGAACAGTAATGTGAGGGTTGTGGAGAAATAACAAATGGAACGTTTGTAAGCGAGAGTTCCCAAAAAGACAAGGCACTCTGACTTAAAAGGTGTGATAACCAGTGGGGAGACGAAACAACCAGGGGTTGGGAATAGGTGAGTTTAAGGGCATGCTTGGTAAGCAGAGCTGCTGCGGCCAGCGCGTGCCAGCAGGGTTGCAAGCCTCTTACCATAACAACCAGCTGTTTGGGCAGGTAGGCTAGAACCCTATGTGTTGGGCCATGCTTTTGACAGAGCACCCCCATGTCTACACCCTGCTGCTCGTCAGTAAAGAGTTGGAGAGGCGTGTTAGCTGAGGGAAAGACAACAACAGGGGTGAAATGTAATAGGGTATGGAGTTTGGCGAACCCTTGAGAGACAATTGCAGGGTTGGTTAGGGGCCCTTGAGGAGTTTCTTTTGTTTCTTCATAGAACGGTTTGGCGATGAGAATGAAATTAGGAATCCAAAGATGGAAAAAACCTGCAAAGCCAAAGAAAGACTCAATCTTGTCAGCATTTTTGGGAGGGAGTATGTCCTTTATGGCTTGAGTAGAGCAGGTGTTTAAAGATCGGCCTATGGGTGAGAACGAAATACCCAGGTATGACAGTTGGGGTACACAGCTGATCCTTAGAGCAGGACACCCGATACTCCTTAGCTCCCAGGAAGTTTAACAGCGGGCTCGTTACTGCCTGGCCGTGGGACAGCGATTGGCTGCAAACTAACAGATCACCTACATATTGCAGTATGGTACTCGGCTGAGGATGAAACTGAGACGTCAGTTGCTAATGCCTGCCCAAAGAGAGTAGGCAAATGTCTGAACCCCTGAGGGAGAACTCGCCAGACCAGCTGCTAAGCCAGAGGTCTGCATGTGCGAGTCAGACCAAGTGAACACAAGAGAAAGTAGGAATCAGGGTATGGAAGAGGAAGGAATCGAGGGGGAAGTCCAAGGGTGTCAGGTTCCTCAGTAAATGCCAAAGACGCGGGGAGGGCAGGGTATAGAGTGTCAGGAGAGTGTTCAGGTTTTTGTTTTTCTGGCCCACTTCTTTCAGTAGATTTAGCTAAAAGAACCTGCAAGGGAGGGCACCGGGTACACAGAGGCACAGACGAGCGCGGAGGTCCCAAAAAGCCTGAAAATACAGAATTTCAGACCATTTTTTGGACTGGTGGCAGAAGGTGTCTAAGTCCATTAGAACACCAAAATCAAAAGTACCCTCAGAGGGCCACCTAAAATGGTTATCCAAAGGATATTGAGGTCATTCGGTGGTACACAGGAAAATGAGCTGCTTTTTGTGGAGGCTCTGTGAGAAATCCAGTTTGAAAAAATTTGGAGGAGGCAACCCAAAGTGGTTTTAGCATCTTTCTGTGACTTGGTATTGCCCATGGTGCCCTGATACTTCGGAGAGTTACCCCCAAGACAAGGCGTTCCCCGTAGTGGAGGAGAACTAAAGGATTAATGGAGGAATTTCCCCATAAATGAGACATCTCCCAGGTTACGGGGTCCGTCAACGGGAGCAGAAAGACATGCCTGGCGTAGCCTAAACACAGGACAAGAAGGGCACAGACGGAGAAGCAATGGAGCAGGACTTACCAGACTCCGAAACTGATACTGCGTACTCAACAGCCCTAGTTCGGTTTTAGAAGAGTACCTTTGGGGTCCCAGCCCCTGGACACGGAGGGGGTTCCTTTTCCCGGGTTTTCTGCACCAATGTAAGGTAGAAAACAGGTGCCAGAAATTGAATCAGCCAAATTTTTTTCAAACAGGCTTTAATGGGGAATAAAAATCCCTGCCTGTGCAAAGTCCCACAGTCCACAACATTGGGGCCGGAGGAGTCCGTCCCGGGCCATAGGAGTGACCCTTTTATTGTTGTTAGACATATGGCTAGGCTGTCCCTGGCCCGTATCTAGTAAGGTGGTCAGGGATTGGAAGGCACCAGCACGTCCGAGGAAGTCTGCTGGTGATTGGTGGACGCAGGCACATCTGCTCCCCTAGCGAGATGAAGAAGGCTGCGGGTGATTGGTGGACGAGGCAGGTCAACACCCCTAGCAAGATGAGGAATGCTTCTGGTGATTAGTGGACACAGGCATGTGGGCGCCCCTAGGCAGATGAGGGAGCACTTCCTAGTTCCTGGTAGAGTGCACACGTGGATGCTTGCAAGGTCTGGAGAGAATTGCATCAGCCAACTGTGATCAGCTTCGCATGGGGTGGGGGTTTAATTATTTGGCCAGACTGATACTGATTAGGTTACAGCTTCTAAATAAACAAACAAAACCTGTTGAGTCAATTCTGGATTCCTAGTCACATTAATTTTTGACGCCTAAGTAAAAGAGCCTCAGAGGTTTTCCAAAATTAATCAGTACAGAAGTGGATTGCCACATCTAGTCTTCCACATAGTGGTTAGTGAATTCAAACATTGACACTTTCGCTTAGCAGCCAAGCACTTATGCTCTGTGCCACAGATTCCTTTCAAGTAGTTTTTGACAATCATGAAGTATGTATTTACAGAATTAAGTCAACAGGTTGCTCATAAAACGGGAATTGGCTCATCCTGTGCAACAAGGTTTCTTTGTCTTGACATATATTTTTTTAACACGTGGGACCAGGTATTTCTTTGTTGTGGTGGCGTGTTGCGTGAAACATAGATTGTTTAGCTCTGTGGAGAGGTTAGATGGTTGCAGGCATCCTCCCTATGGGCAATCAGTTGCCAGACTGCAGTGGGACCAGCTCCCTGCTGTTAAGGACAATGGACGGGCCTGTGGTTACTCCTTTCCACCAGGCGCATGTCGCAATTACCACGAAATTGCTGCTTTAAAATACATTTCTGTTTTTCTATCACGATGTTACAAATCACTTGTATTAATTAATCTACATTTGCTATAACTAGTGTGATTTCTTCCTGATTGTTGAAACAGATTAAAAATAATTCTAAGTGGAAAATCTGTATGCTGCTTTGTGTCAATTTTCCTAACCCTACTACATTCTACAATTAAATAGTGATTGCAAATCTTGGTTAAGGGTGTATAATTAAAGTTAAAGTAGTGATATAATATTTCCAGTCGTGATGCGATTCTAAAGTATGTACTTCATAATGATATTTAACATTCTGATGTACACAAGAACTTTAAGAGGATATTACATGAAGAAGAAGACTTCTTAAGTATACAGTGGTGCTGGGGTCTGAACCAGGGGTTTCACCTGGGCAAGGCGCCCAAAAGAGCGGCAAGGCTGCAATTTTCATTGCTGGGCTCAGAGACAAGGAGTGTAGGCAGTGGCAGGAATAGGGGTCATTAGGGACAGCTCACATAAATTGTCATGATACATGAAATAAATTCTGACAATCTCAATGAGCAACAGGTTCAATATCTAGCTGAGATGAGCATTCATATTGAAGATGACAACACTGGGGCTGACACCAAAAAATGAATTGTCATCAGAATAAAAACATAGAGAAAGGATTATTGGGTTGAGCTTTCAGCGTTTTGTTCTACCACACAGAAGTAAGCACCTACTACAGCAGAGCTCAGATGCTACAATGACCTTTCCAGGTGGCTTTTCCAGTACTTGGTGTAGTCGTCCATTAAGTAATCCAGGAGATATCATGCAATCAGAGAAAGACAAGCAGCACAGAGACATCTAAAAGCTGAGCTAGAAATTCCCACAGAAGTGGTTCCTCTAAAAGACATTAATTATCAACATGAATTCACTACGTGCTCAATTTGATGGTATTTGGGGTCAACATGAAATTGATTACATTTTCCTTGTGGGAAAGAGTGTTACAACAGATCCTGATACCAATGACATTGAAAGTTACTGTTATGTGTCAAAGGAAGAACCAGAAACGCTTCTGAAAAAAGCACTGTTGGGAAATTGAGATAAATCCATGGTTTCAAATGATTGCAGAGACTTTAGGCTTGAAATGGTGGGATAACTTAAAACACTAGAATCAATTTGTCAAATATGAGAAATTACATCAAATGTGAAACTAAGGATGAATGATCAATGTAGGCTAGCCATTTCTTTCTTAGTGAATTTAGACAGCTAGTGCCCTCTTTATCAAGTGGTCCTGGAAAAAATGGGTATCTCTGCAGAAAAATGAAGCAAGACCCTTTTCTCAAGGTGGATAACAGACCTTGAAGTTAAACCCCAAAATATTAGGGCAATCAGTGAGGGAACTGGAAACAACTTGAGAACTTTATCACAGGGAATACATAGGCTATCAGAAATAGGGAAGGACACAAACACAGAGGAGGCACAAATTGACAAATGGGAAGTACAAAGATAAAACACCTGTGTACATCGAGAGAATTCACCAAAGAGTAACAAGAGATTCCACAGACTGCAAAAACATCTTTAACAATGACACATTAGACAAAGGCCTTATTACTAAAATCTACAGGGTATTAATACAATACTCTTCTAGCTTCCAAAAAGAAAAAAAAAAACTAATTGCCCACTAAGAGCGTGGGCAAAGAACCTGAAAAGGATTTCCACAGGGTCAGAAATCAGAATGGTGAAATACCATATGAGAAAATGTTTCCCAGCTTTAACCATAAGAGAAATGCAAATTAAAAACAATCAGATTCCATCTAACACCCTCAAAGATGGCCCAACTCAAAAAATCAGAAAACAACAAGTGTTGAAGGGGTTGTGGGGAGACAGGAACTCTCCTGGTGGACCTGTAAGTATGCACAGCCAGATGGAAATCGATCTGGCAAATGGAAAACAGATGGAAATCGAGTTTCCATATGAGCCAGCAATCCCCCTAAGGGCATATACACAGAAGAGGCAAGAAACAAACCAAGGCCTGATATCTGTGCTCAAATGTTCTATGAAGCACAGCTCACAATTGCAAGGAGTTGGAAACAATCCAAATTTCCATCAACTGACCAGTGCATTAAAACTGTGGCACTTCTAATTTCCTGGTAGAGCGCACACGTGGATACTTGCAAGGTCTGGAGAGAATTGCATCAGCCAACTGTGATCAGCTTCGCCTGGGGTGGGGGTTTAATTATTTGGCTAGACTGATACTGATTAGGTTACAGCTTCTAAATAAACAAACGAAACCTGTTGAGTCAATTCTGGATTCTTAGTAATCTTAATTGTTGATGCCTGTGTAGAAGGGCCTCAGAGGTTTTCCAAAATCAACCTGTACAGAAGCGGATTGTCACATCTTGTCTCCCATATAGTGGTTAGTGAATTCAAACATTGACACTTTCGCTTAGCAACCAAGCACTTAAGCTCTCTGCCACAGATTCCTTTTAAGTAGTCTTTGACATTCACGAAGTATGTATTTTCAGAATTAAGTCAAAAGGTTGCTTATAAAACGGGAATTGTCTCATCCTGTGAAACAAGGTTTCTTCGTATTGACGTTTATTTTTTTAACATGTGGGACCAGGTATTTCTTTGTTGTGGTGGCCTGTTGCATGAAACATAGATTGTTTAGCTCTGTGGAGAGGTTAGACAGTTGCAGGCATCCTCCCTATGGGCAATCAGTTGCCAGGCTTCAGTGGGACCAGCTCCCTGCTGTTAAGGACAATGGACGAGCCTGCAGCCATGGATTTGGTTCCTGTAGGTGGAATTCACACCCTACTGATAATGTTTTCTATGGAGGTCCAGAGAACAAGTCAAAGTTAGCTACCATCCTAAATTTAGGATCCGCCCATCTTTTCCCATGTATATCCCAATCCCTCCTCTTCCTATTGCGTGTATATCCCTAGGTTGTCCCTCTCTCATTGCTGTATAAGTTATAGTACAACACCTTCCTGTGAGGTATGTCTTTACCTGTAATTGGTGGGCTTGCACTCCCCCAAAGGTATATAGGCCTGGGTTAACAATAAAGATCACTCTCACTCGCTCAGCTCCCCCTCTCCTTCCTGTCCCCTGTTCCCTTTCTCCTTGCCCTCCTTCCCTTCCCTCTTTCTCCATCTGGACCATCAAGTAGGGCTAAGGTGAGCATTGCTACCCTGAAAATGTGTCTTACTCCATTATCTGATTCTCTCCTATCTCTCATTCTCTCTATAACTATATATATAGATAGTTATATAGATATAACTATCTATATATACGTATATGTATATATAAAGAGCCATACAATTTTGCTTATGGAACCCGTGATTAGTGGTGGGGGGCTGGCACTCCCTAACTCATACAACATTTGTCCAGCACCTTTGGGCTCTGCTTGCTAGATGCAATTGACACCTCTCCCATATGTGATAACAGGTCTTGTTGAGTGACTTTGAGGTGAGGAGTGGAGCAGAGTTCCTGCAGTTGAGAACAGCAGTTCTACAAATTCTGGCCACATTGTAAGGTGAATGGGGGGAATTAGAAGACAGGAAAGCCTAATGTTCACATTAAATATATTGAAATCTTGGAATGAATATATATATATATATATATATATACACATATATATATGCTATGTATTCTGAAATCTGAGAAAACAGCCACTCCAAAGGGAAAGCCAAGGTTTTCTACTACTGTACAGTCTCAGAAACCCACATGGGCAATTCTACCATGCCCTGTAAGGTCTCTCTGAATTGATGGCACTAAGGTTTTTTGTTTTGTTAAATACCAAATCAAGAATTTCTAACAAAGCTAAGTTGACAAAAAACCCAAATATCTAGGAAAGTAGGTAAAATTCACTATACCAAGTGTGCTAGTTACTTAATCTGCTATCAGTTTTGGACTTCAGAGTTTTAAGAGTCAAGGGGTAGAGTCTCCCTGGCAGATGGTGGGGTTTTGGCAATTTTAGTGCTTGACTACTAACCTAATGCTTAGGTTTTCGAACCCACCCCGTTGCACCATAGCAGAATGACCTCACAATCTGTGACCATAGAGAATACAGCCAAGGAAACTCTTTGGGGCACTTCCATAATCTGTAACACGTGGGGTCACCATGCAGCAAAATATACTAGAGGTCAATGCTTTTGTTTTTGGCCTTTTCAGTTTACAAGTCAGAAGTGAGGCGTGCGGTGGAGATTCCTCCCGGGATAAGGAAGAGCACTGAGACTTCCAGGACCTTTCCATCTCCTTCCTCATTTGTTACTTTAATCAGCCCTGGGAGACTGGTGTTGCATAGATCACGTAGACTAATTATGAGCTCTCTGAGTAACGTTCTTAAAGCTTTAGCACAATACATAATTAATCTGTGTCCACAGACATTAAGAGTGCCCATCCAAGTCCAGCAGGCTACACATGTGCCCTTTTACGTCCCGGATCCTTCATCCACATCAGGATACTCATACCTGACTCTGCCTTCGTGCCAGTGCAGGGGAATTACACTGACCTCTCATTGCCTGCCAAGCAAAGGAGAAGCAATGGATCCAAACTCTTTGACTATTCCCCAGTGGAGACAGGAGGCATCCCAGTAAGTACAGAGCAACACGGGTATATAGGAACATTTTTTTTTTTTTTGCATCACAAGGATCAACACAATGGTCAGAATAGCATGAAGGGAGTGGTCAGAATTAAAAGTGTCATCTAAGAAGTTTATGAAGTTTAAATTATTTGTATTGGAGGACCGTAAGGACTCTCTTGTCTAGGGTTCTGTGCTGTATCTAGCATTCAAAGGAACTGTCCTACCAAAGTAGAAAAATGAATCTCTCTAAACCGTCACCTAGCATCTCTAGGTAGTACAAAAGTTAATGTTCTATACTGTTAACAGAGAGTCCAGGTTCAAGTCCACCCAGATTCACCTTGGAAGAAAGTCCAGGAGATCTACATCCAAGAAATCAACTCTCAAACCGTACTGAGCGCTGTTCTACTTTGATCCACCAAGATCTCCATGAGTCGCAGTCAACTGAACAGTAACTAAGGTTTTTCATTTTCATTTTGTGTTTGTTTTATAAACTGTTCCATAAAACCAAAGCAACAACTGCATCTAAGAACAGATAAGCGTTTCCAGTGGAATCCCCTCTGACTCATGACTACTTCATATGTTGTATAGACATATGGTCCTAGGGTTTCCTGGCAATGGCCTTAAAAAAGCATCATCTCTTCTGAGAACCCCCTAGGTAGATTAGAACAGACAACCTCAAATAAAAAGGTTGCACAACTCAGGTACCCGAAACTTTCCACTAAGCATTCCTAAATAGCAGGACTTTAACTGTGATAATGATGCTGAAGATGACTGAATCACTGCCAAGGAGTCCATGCTGAGTCATAGCGACCCTGTAGGACAGTGGACAACTGACTGGGTTTCAGAGGCTGCACAATTGCAGACAGCTTTGTCTTTCTTCAGTGGAGCAGCTGGTAGTTTCAAATTGATGACCTTGCAGTTTCAGTCCAACTTGTAAACACCACAACACCAGGGCTCCTTGCTGTTGATGACAGTAGACAAAATAACACCAAATATTGTTGAGTGATTCCTAGGGATAGGTCTGAGATTTGGAATTTTTGTTCCCTTTTTTTTTTTTAATTTTATCTGTACCTTCATCCTCACGATATCCATGAGTAATTTATTGATACTTTACACTTGGGGAAAGTATTTCAGCCACATTTTGGTGTCATTAGATGACGCCAAGTTTGAAACTACTCAGATCTGCACTGTTCTGGTCCTAGCTGTTATGTATGAACCCTTTGGTGCAGCCAGTGTGAGCCTCCACCTTGTTCAGGTATTCCACTTTTTCCGAAGAAAACATCCAAGGTGGATGACATGAAGTCTCAACATCTTGCCTTCTAGGGAGTCTTCTGGCTTTCCCTGGGCTGTAATTGTAGAGAAATCAGCCTTCTATATCATTCTCCTGCAGTCCTGATGGTGGATATGAATAGGTGACCTTTTGGCTAGCAATCCAGTGCTTAACCACTTTGCCACCAAGGATGCTTGACAACTGTATTTAATATGGAATATCTAAAAGAGAAGTGTATAGAGATCTAATGTGTGGCTATCTAGCTGTCTTAGTGGTTAACAGTGATGAAAGAAAAAATGGATGAAAATAACATATTCAAAGCTGTATGATTAAGCATACTTGCCTTTTATTTTGATGGTTACTTTGATAGTTCCACCTTGTGTGGTCATGCCACAGTAACAAAAGGGACCTCTCCTCCACCCTACCTGCCCAAATTTAATTGAAATTTTGTGGCTTATGAGGTCACACACACACAAACTAAGAGTGGATGAAAAGGTTCCTTATTCATACTCCTGTGATTACCCTCTCTAAGAAGACCAGTCTATCCCATACTCAAACAATTGGACAATCTTTAAGGCAACTAAGGATTCCCGGTGGCTTAGTGGATTTCATATTAGTCTGCTAACCTCAAAATCAGCAGTTTGAGACCACCAGCAAATCAGTCTCAGAAAGTTGACGCTTTCTGCTTTTGTAAACAGTTCCCTCTCAGACATTACTACCATGTCCTATGGGTTGGAATTCACAAGATGTCAGTGAATTTGGTTTTAGATTGGGGGAAAGCAAGGCAAGCATCTGAATCTGAGCCAAATGTGGCTTGTGAGATCAAGGCAAGTGGCTGCTTGGGAAATTTTTGAAGTTAGTTGTAGATGGAGAGTACGGTTTAAGCACATTGGAAAGAGCTCGCCACATTTGAATCACTGCTACTGTCAAAGGAGGGAGTCTCTGGGATGTCTTCACAGATGTTAGGGGAAAGGGCAGGAGAGAACGTGAAGTTTAAACGTAGTCAGAGGTCCCAAACAATGGAGACAGGTTTTATTACATAGCTCCTGGTGGAGCTGTAGGAAAACAATGGATGGCTAACTGTGAAGTTGGTGGGTCAAACACACCAGATGGTTCTGCTCAAGAAAGATGAGTTTTCCTACCACAGCAAGATTTACAGTTTAGGAAACCCTGTAGAGCATCACCATGCATCAGCACTGACTCAATGGTGGTGGCTTATGGGCTGTTTATAAATAGTATAGAAAAAAGAGCTTAGTGTCCACTTGTGAAAATAAAAACACGTCCCTTGTTTTTGTTGACAGGAACCATAGAGTTGAGTTAGAATCATACTGACCTTATATACAAAAGATGGAAACATTAACTGCAGCAGACCCACAATGGTTATGTTGGCCTATTGTTGCAGCCACTGCATCAGTCAACCTGATTCAGGGACATTCTCTTTTTTGTTGATCCTTTGCCAAGCTTGACAGGCTTTTCCATGGACTGAATTCTCCTGATAACATATCTGAAGTACTTTAGATGAACTCTCCTCACCCTTCCTTCTGAAGAGCACTCTGGTAGTTCTTCTAGCAGTCCATGGTAATTTCACTATTCCTTGGCAACAGTGATTCACAGGCATCGACTCTTCTCCAGTTTATAAAATTTATTGTCCAACTTTCATATACACAGTAGGTGATTTAACATTTTCTGGATGTCATATATCCTCAAATGTATCTTTGGTATCTAACACTTTATTTATTGATTTAATCATTTTAGTGTGAGCTTTTCCCACTATTGTAACAATAATTCAGTTGCATTGAGCATAATTTTACAATTCCTGCCACCATCAGTTTCAAAACAATTTCTTGACATCAATGTCATCATCAATCTGGTGTGCACAACAAATAGTTGAAACCAAAATGCCCATGCCTGTGAACAAGATCTTAATTGATATATAATTATTATATACTATATTATGTATACATTATCATGATTCGTTTTTCTTCCTCTTTCCAGCCCTTGGTAACCACTAATTTACTCCCTATACATTTGTATTTTTATATATTTGCATTTCATATAAGTAAAATCAAACAACAGTTGTCATTTTGTAATTGGCGAATTTAACTTAGCATATTTTCAAGCTTCATTCATGATTTAACTCATAGCAGGATTTCATTCTTCCTTATGTCTGGGTCTTAGGAGAACGATGAGGATTTCTACTCCCATAGAGTTCAGTCTCAGAAACCCACGAGGACAGTTCTCCCTGTCCTATCAGTTACCTTGAGGGGAAATGGACTCAACAGAAGTGAGTTTAGAGCAGTGGTTCTCAACCTGTGGGTGGTGACCCCTCTGGGGATCAAATGACCCTTTCACAGGGGTTGCCAGATTCATAACAGTAGCAAAATTATACTTATGAAATGGCAACACAAATAATTTTATGGTTGGCGCTTGGTCACCACAACATGAGGAACTATATTTCAGGCTCATGGTATTAGGAAGGGTGAGAACCACGAGTTTAGAGGGTTTTGTTTAATGTCAAGAAGGCATGATAATACATATTCCTTATTTTGTTATTCATTAATCTGTTGGCTACCATGTAGGTTATTTCCATCTGATGGCTTTTGTGAACAGTGTCGCAATGAACATTGATGTACATCTGTCTGCTGGGTTGCTGTCTTCAGATATAAACCTGGGGATGGAATTGCTAGATAGTATGGTAGATCTATGTTTATATTTTTCAGGAATGCCCCAAATGTTTTCTAAAGTGGTTGAACCATTTGCCTTCCAAATAATAATGGGTAAGGGGTCTTCATATCCCTGCTACCGTTTTCTTTTCTTTCATTCTTTTAAAGAAAACGCTTAGCCATTCTTTTTAGGGTGCATTGAAGTGTCATTGTGGTATTGATTCCCATCTTACTAATGACTAATGAAACGAGCCCTGCTGGCATAGTGGTTAACGCATTGGGCTACTAACTGCCAAGTCAGCAGATCTACTGCACCTAGTGATCAAGGGACAAAGATGAGGCTTTCAATACCCTAAATATTTAAAGTGTAGGAAACCCACAGGGTCAGTTCCATTCTGTCCTACAGAGACTTTATGATTTAGAAACAAATCAGTGACACTAGGCTGTTTTAAATTTTTAATGGCCATTAATATTGAGCATCTTTTCAAGTGCTTATTGGCCATTTGTATATCCTCCACAGTGATATGTCTGCTTAAGTCTTTAGTCACATTTTTACTGTATTGCATTTTTCTTGTTATATTTTAGTTTGCCATATTTTTGGTAATTAAACCTTTCTTTATTTATGATTCCATCTTTGTCACCCTATCTATAGGGTATTTCTTCAGTTAGTTGAATGAATTGATAAGGGGAAGACTTAAAATTGTGTTAAGATGAATTTACCAATTTTGTCATTTGTTGCTTTGCTTTGCTCTTGTTGTAATGCCTTAGGAGCTCTCGTTCAAGCTACGATCCAAATACCCCCTGCTCCATATTATTTCTACGTGTGGATTGTTCTTGTTTATTTTCTTTTAGTTCACACATTTAACTTTTTGGTACACTGTGTGCTCTTTTTTCATATATCACATGAATATGACTTCAATTTCATGCTTTTGCTATTGGAAACCCTGTTGTATCAGCAACATTGATTTAAAAGCCATTTCTTTCCATAGTTTAGACATATAATCAGGAGAGATACTTTCCTGCAGGAACTGTCCTGGAAAAGGGTGTAATGCTTGCTGAAATGGGGGGGGGGCAAAAAAAAGGAAAGAAAGCCCTCCACTAGATGGATTAGCAAAGGTGTGGGAACAATTGTAAAGATGGTGGAGGATCGGGCAGTTTCATTTTGTTGTGCACAGGGTCCTTGTGGGTAAGAACCCACTTTATGGCACCTTCAAATAAAAACACCAATAACTTCTTTCATTATTCAATGGAGTTAGCATTTGTATACTGTTAATTGGCCATATATGTGCATGCTTATATCTAGCCTTTCTATTATATTCCTTTGTTCTACTAAAGTGGTATAATAAATAGTAACATATATGGGAAGGCTGTGTGTGTATATATATATATATATATATATATATATGGCAAAGTTATGTAACCTTCTCAGCTGCAGCCAAACACCCTGATGGACTGAATCTTTGTGCTTGCTTGTTTAGTAGCAGAGTCTTGAGGAAATTTTAGGTCACTTGGACTAACAGTAAACAAAGACAATGTTTCCCTCCTGCTGTGATGAGTATCAACTGGGGTCCTAAACACTGTGAGCAGCCATCTAAGACGCAACTCTGTCTCCTCGTCTGGAGCAAAGAAAACCCAACTCCCTGACATTGAGGCAATGCTGACTCATAGCGCCTCCCTGTGGGTTTCTGAGATTGTAACTCTTAACGGGAGTAGACAGGCTAGTCTTTCTACCACAGGGCTGCTGGGAGTAAGGTGAGTGAAGAAAATCAAAGATGCAAAGGGAACAATTATTTCAAAAGACTAAGGGAATATCACAACTACAGTCCCTAAATACCGACTGGCTGTCACTAATTGCTCTGATTGGGAATACGGTAGATGGTCTGGGAAAGGGTGAGACAAAAATTTAGAGCAAAATTAAAAATCATAAATAATGATCAGACTTACTGTTTTCACAGAGAAAGATGGAAGGTGGAGGCTATGGCACAAAGACACTCTTGAATCCTGTCCTAACGCCAAGCTAGGGAGGCCCTTTCAGCTAAGCAACAGACAGCCTTATAAACTGTACACGATTTCGCATGAGGAGTATTTGGCTTAGCACAATCAACCAGACCAGAGAAAACATGCAGTACCTACTCAAAGCTAAATCTTAGAGGGAAGGAAGAAGCAAGAGAGAAGGATTCATGGAAAAGGGAATACATCAAGGAAATGAGAAAAGTGCCATTATATTGAGGGACTGCAACTAATTCACAAAATATAACATCTGTAATTTTGCTGAATACAAACATAAAGTATTTTGTTCTGTGACTTTTCAGTCAGCTGACAATAAAAATTTAAAAGAGAAATATTGCAATCAGATTTACAATGAGTTTAGAATTCCTTAAAAGCCATCTGGTTCTTCCACCAACCTATCTTCCTTGGAAGGTGTTTATTTACTGTTTTTATCTCTGAACTTTTTGTCTGTTGAAGATTCATTATTTCTAAAATTTCTTATTTATAAATATCAGTCCTCCAATTGTACTATTCTCTCGAGATTCTCTAAAGTGGGCATGTATAGAAGCAAGTGCATGAATTAATGAAAAAACAACACTAGACATATCATCATGTCATAACTGAGAAATTCTATGGCACTTAAGTGTGACTACTTTACAGGTGCATTTCAGAATTGAAAATAGACCCAATACCAGTTTCCCATTTCCTTGTTTTATCTTATAAACCCTTCTCTCTTTCTCTGAAGGTGTCTCTGGTACATGGAATCACAGAATATAACACAGATCCCTAAATTCCTTCTCCTGGGCCTCTCAGATGATCCAGATCTGCAGCGCCCCCTCTTTGGAATGTTCTTATTCATGTATACTGTCACAGTGGGGGGGAATCTGCTGATTATCCTGATTGTAAGCTCTAACAGACAGCTCCACACCCCCATGTATTTCTTCCTATCCAACTTGTCCCTGGCTGACATTGGTTTCACTTCCACCACAATACCGAAGATGCTTCATGACATCTATACAACCCAGAAAAACATCTCCAAAGTTGAATGCCTGATTCAGTTAATGTTGTTTAATTTTTTTGGATGTATGGACAATCTGTTGATCACTGCCATGGCCTATGACCGGTTTGTGGCCATTTGTCAACCCTTGTACTACTCAGTCATTATGAACCCCCGCCTATGTGGTCTGCTGATCCTAGTATCTTCTTGTATGAGCTTTTTCTACTCCCAACTGTACTACTTTATTGCATCACAGTTTATCTTTTGCGGAGATGTTGAAATCCCTAGTTTCTTCTGTGACCCTCCACTACTCCTCAACCTGGCTTGTTCTGACACATCCAGCTACAGTATATTAGCATATTGTATTGGTGGCATCTTTGCTGGTGTTCCAGCCTTGTGGATCCTCTTCTCTTATGCACGAATTGTTTCCTCTGTCCTAAGAGTGTCATCATCAGGTGGGAAGTACAAAGCCTTTTCCACCTGTGCCTCTCACCTCTCTGTTGTTTGTTTATTTTATGGAACAGGTCTTGGGGTGTACATCAGTTCAGCTTTCATATCTTCTCAAA
Organism: Tenrec ecaudatus; assembly: GCF_050624435.1. NCBI lineage: Eukaryota > Metazoa > Chordata > Mammalia > Afrosoricida > Tenrecidae > Tenrec > Tenrec ecaudatus. The sequence goes on along the minus strand of NC_134530.1, from coordinate 11,261,499 downwards.
GGAGTGGTGCAGTGGCCTCAGTGATGTACATCCTTGTCACCCCCATGCTGAATCCCTTCATCTATAGCCTGAGGAACAAGGATATAAAGAGGGCCCTGAAGAAGCTCCTCAGCAGAACAACTTATATGTGATATCTGAGCCATTATTTTGGGTCTGTGAATTTCAATGGGCAAGCAAAACCAAACATCTAGAAGTGGAAAATATGCTTGTGTTGTCACGTGATTTTCCAAGCTCTCAGGATTTGTATTGCTCTTGGTGTTTCATATCAGCATAATGTGTATGTGGCACATTTTATTAAACAGAATTTGGGATGTTAAGGAAGGCATCAACACGTTGTAACATCTGTCTAATCGAGTCCTGTAAAAGCTATAAAGTCTTCCCCTCCCACACAGCTATCACAACCGTCTCCTGAGGCAAGGACTTTCTGATGAAATGACATACACAACTCTATCTAAAAACACATCAAAATCCATTACTCCTTTCCACTCATCCCTTTATTTTTAGATCTGCTTTATTATGTTGTCTAATTGGGGGCATAGCTGTTTCTTGTTCTCAAAGTTGGCTTTGTACTGGAATTATCTGGTGGGTTTTAAAGATAAGCACTCCTCACTGTACCATCAGAGAGTTGACTTCATTTACACTAAAAGTTGGTGGTGGGGATGAAGAGTTTTCAAAACACTCCAGTCTCCTCTGGCAGACAACCCACTCTCAAGACTTCAGGCTTAAGCTAAGTCATTTTTTATAAAAGACTATTTTGATGAAACTTCATATTACATACTTGTAACATATTTTCAGGAGAGAAGACTCATTGGAAAAGCACATTATGGTGGAGAAACTACAATGTCAGTGAAAAACAGGAATACTTTAAAGAATATGGATTGACACAGTGGCGTTAACACTGGCTCAAACACAGCAAGGGCTGTGAAGATGACAAAGACTACAATGTTTCCTTCTGTGGTGCACAGGGTCCCCATGAGTTGAACTGACTCGATGGAACTCATTAATAACAGCAGCAATGGTAGGAGCCCTGGTGACATAATTGTTACATGTTGGCTACAAGCCACAAGGTCCGCAGTCCTAACCCACCAGCAGCGCTGTGGGAGACAGATGGGCCTTCCCTTCCCATAAAAATTTAGTCTCAGAAACTTAGAAGGGGACTTATGCTTTGTCCTATAGTGTCACTATGAACCTGCACAAACTCAGTGGACATAAGTGAATAGCAACAATGTGTTCGGTTCCTTTCATTCTCCTGGGCTTATGCTGAAAGTCTTTATGTCCTCAAACCATGTGGACATACGTGAGAGAAATTACCCGAACGATCCTTGGCAATATAACTTTTCTCAAAATGCCTGGTAATATTTCTAAATTGATTTTTATCTCCACACACTATAGGTTTTCTCATAGTGCTGGATATTAAACTCTTGGCTCTCTGACCCAAAATCACCTGTCCTTAATGACCTTTGTAAATCAAGAGTATAAATTCTCTCATCGTGTCTAGCGTCTCATTTAGTTTTCTTGCAATGTTCTTCTAGGATTTGTGTATATAGAACCCACTACCATCAAGCTCAACCTGTGGTTACTGCCTTCCACAGGTGGCAATTATACATTACCATGAAGTTTTTGCTTTTAAATGCATTTCTGCTTTTCCATCACGATATTACTAATCACTTTTATTAATTAATCTGCATTTGCTATAACTAGTGTGATTTCTTCCTTCTTGTTGAAACAGATTAATAAATAATTCTAAGGAAAACATCTGTATGCTGCTTTGTGTCAATTGTAGTAAGCCTACTACATTCTACAATTAAATGGTGATTGCAAAACTTGGTTAAGGGTGTATAATTAAGGTTAAAGTAGTGATATAATATTTCCAGTCGTGATGTAATTCTAATGTATGTACTTCACAATGATATTTAACATTCTGATGTACACAAGAACTTTAAGAGGATATTACATGAAGAAGAAGACTACTTAGGTATAAAGTGGTGCTGGAGTCTGAACCAGGGTTTGCACCTGAACAAGGTGCCCAAAAGAGCGGCAAGTCTGCAATTTTCATTTCTTGCATCAGTAGCAAGGAGAGTGGGCATTGGCATGAATGGGGTTCATTTGGTACAACTCAGATAGATTGTCATGATGCGTGAAAAAAATACTGACAATCTCAATGAGCAACAGGTTCAATATCTGGCTGAGATGAGCATTCATACTGAAGATGACAGCAACACTGGGCTGACAGAAAAAAAACGAATTGTTATCGGAATGAAAACATTGAGAAAGGATTATTGCGTTGAGCTTTCAGCATTTTGTTCTTCAACACAGAAAGTAAGCAGAGCTCAGATACTCCAATGACCTTCCAGGTGGTTTTACCAGTACTTGGTGTAGTCGTCCATTAAGTAATCCAGGAGAACCTGAAGAAAGTCATGCAATCAGGGTACGACAAGCAGCATGGTGACATCTAAAAACTGAGCTAGAAATTCCCACAGAAGCGGTTCCTCTAAAAGACATTAATTATCAACATGAATTCAGTACATGCTCAATTTGATGGTATTTGGGGTCAACATGAAATTGATTCCATTTTGCTTGGGGGAAAGAGTGTTACAATAGGTCCTGATCCCAATGACATTGAAAGTTACTGTTATGTGTCAAAGGAAGAACCATAAAGCCTTCTGGGAAAAGAGTAGCCTGTGGTGAAATTAAGATAAATCCACGGTTTTAAATGATTGCAGAGACTTTACTCTTGAAATGGTGGGATAACTTAAATCACTAGAATCCATTTGTCAAACATGAGAAAATACATCGAATGTCAAAGTAAGGATGAATGATTAAGTGAAAACTGGACATTTCTCTCTTAGTGAATTTAGACAGATTTTGCCCTCTTTATCAAGTGGTCCTGGAAAAAATAGATATCTCTCTGCAGAAAAATGAAGCAAGACCCTTTTCTCAAGGTGGATAACAGACCTTGAAGCTAAACCCCAAACTATTAAGGCCATCAGTGAGGGAATTGGAATCTACTTGAGAACTTATCACAGGGAATACATAGGCTATCAGAAATAGGGGAGGACATAGACATAAATAAGGCACGAATTGACCAATGGGAAATATTGAAGATAAAACACCTGTGTACATCGAGAGAATTCACCAAAGAGTAACAAGAGATTCCACAGACTGCAAAAACATCTTTACCAATGACAATTTAGACAAAGGCATTATTACTAAAATCTACAGGGCATTAATACAATACTCTTATAGTTCCAAAAAGAAAAAAAAACTAATTGCCCAGTAAGAGGGTGGGCAAAGAACCTGAAAAGAATTTCCACAGGGTCAGAAATCCGAAAGGTCAAAAACCATATGAGAAAGCTTTTCCCAGCTTTAACCATAAGATGGATGCAAATTAAAACAACAATGAGGTTCCACCTAACACCCTCAAAAATAGCCCAATGCAAAAAAATCAGAAAACAACAAGTGTTGAAGGGGTTGTGGGGAGACAGGAACTCTGATCCATTGCTGGTGGACTTGTAAGTATGCACAGCCACTATGGAAATCGATCTGGCAAAAGGAAAACAGATGGAAATCGAGTTACCATATGATCCAGCAATCTCCCTACTGGGCGTGTACCCAGAAGAGGCAAGAAACAAACCAAGACCAGACATCTGTGCTCCAATGAGACTCGACCGGAGAACACTCCTGAGGACTAACAAACAGTCCTTGAACTAACTACGAGTTTTTCTTTCTTGTGTTTTGTTTCATTTTTTGGTCATTGGCTTGTTGTTGTTTTTTGTTGCTTGGTTTTTCTCTGTCTTGTTTTTGTGCATGTTATTATCTCCGCTGATCTGTATAAATAAGATAGGCTGTATGAACAATCTGGAGGAGAAAACATCGGGACTGACAGTTGGGGGAGGGGGTCATGGGAGAGGAGGAGTTAGGGGGAAAGGTAGTGGTGTTAACAAACGCAGGCACAAGGAAACACCAAGTGATACAAATCGGTAGTAGGGAGGGTGTAGTGGACCTGGTATGGCATGAACACGGGTAATGTAACCGAGAGGAATTCCTGAACCACAAATGAATGCTGAGTATGATAGTGGGACAAAAAAGTCAATGAAATAGAGGAAAGAGCTAGGAAGCATAGGGAATTTATACAGGTACAAATAAAGGTATGTACATATGTAAATATATTAATATATGAGGATAGGGAATTAGATCTATGTGCATATATTTATAGGTTTACAATTCAGGTAGCAGATTGACATTGGGCCTCCACTCCAGTACTCCCTCAATTCAAGAATACTTTTTTCTATTAAACTGGCATTCTATGATGCTCTCCTTCCCAACGCAATCACTGAAGACAAAGCGAGTGAATAAGCAAATGTGGTGAAGAAAGCTGATGTTGCCCGCTTATGAAAAGGTATAGGGTTTGGGGTCTTTAAGGTGTGAAGGCAAGGAAATGGCTCTCTAGCTCAGAAGCAACAAAGCCTACATGGAAGAAGCACACCAGCCTGTGCAATCACGAGGTGTCGAAAGGATCAGGTATCAGACATCATCAGAACAAAAATCATATCATTGTAAATGAAGGGGAATGCAGAGTGGAGTCCCAATGCCCATTTGTAGGCCACTGGACATTCCCTTATGGAAGAGACACAGGGAGGAGACAAGCCAGTCATGGTGCAATGTAGCAATTATAAAATTTAAAACTTTCCTCTAGTTCCTAAATTCTTCCTTGCCCCAGACAAAGTAACAAAGGAGAACACAAGGATGACAACACAAAAGAAAACCAATGACCCCGAAAAGAATAAATCAATATTTTTAAAAGAAATGTTTTAATTTTAAAAAGTTAGAAAAACCTGTAAATAGACCAAGGTCTGATTTTTGACCTCTAGGCATGTCCTCCAGTCAAGGCCAATGGGGTGCCACGCTGTGGCCCCAATGTATCCTTTTCACTCCCTCGGTAGCTCCCTTCTCTGCTCCCCTCCCACCCACCACACCCCCGTTGCTCTGACACATGCCTTTAGTGTTTTGCCTCCATGTCACAGGTTCAGACAGGGTCAATCCAGACACTGAGCCTCCAGTGTTGTCCCACATAGGGCCATGGGTCAACAAGGGATGCCGTGTCTCATAGTGGGAACAGCTATATGGTCCACTCTGTATATTGCCTCTTCATAGCATCAGACATGACTCTCAAGTTTTCTTCAGTTTCTCTGATTGTCTTATTTGACTGCTTTTCCGGTTTGCTGTGGTATGCTTGGTTATTCTCTACGTCACTGGTGCGATTCTCTGCCTCCTCAAGTCTGTTGGCAATGTTTGTGAATTTGCCACTGGAGTTTGTTATATCATCCCTAAAGACATATTTCCCTTTTGTGCACTGCCTTTATCTCCTCTACCATTTTATCCTTTTTATCTGTGTTGCTTCCCTCATATCTGGTATGACTCCAAGCAGCATTCTGAAAATTTCGGTCTGTGGAAGGTCAATATCTGCTTCCTCTATAAGCATAGTTAAGTTCATGACTTCTTCTGGCATTGTCTTCTGTTTCTCCTGCTTTTTCATTGAGGCTGTTAGGCCTGGTTGCTGCTTACATGTTGTTTTAGAGGAGCCTGTAGCCATCTTCTGGAGCTGAAGAGTCCTGGGCTCTCTCTTGTGGTTTCCCTCTTTCCCTAGCAATCCAGTATTTTGTTATTTGGAATGTGAGTTGTATAGTCCTCTCATATATTGCTGGTCAGGTTTTTGTGGGCCCAGGATGGCATCGCTTCACTGGTAGATCTCTAAGTTAGCCTCACAGGGCTTGGAGCACCTCAGGTGGCCTTTGGTGTTTCCATCTACAACTGGAGTGCAAAGGAGGACATGTCGGTGTACCCTTGGTGGTGTATAGCACTGAAGCTTGCAGGGGGATTACCGCACTCAGAGAGATCACCTTGGAGGTTGGTGGATGTTCCCGCAGTACCATGGAGCTGCACCAGTAGTGGGCAGGAGTTTCCCCAGTAACTTGTAGGGCCTCAGGGTTTAGGTTAGAGTTCAACCCACTGTTTGAAGGAGACAACCACCTGCTACTTGATGTAAGGAAGTGGATCGGTATTGAGTCCGAAGCTGCATATAATACCAACAAATGCAAGTGGGAGCTCCCACAATTGGGCATTTAGGGTTATCCTAGGCAGAGGGGAGTGGCCTGGGGGCCACTAGTGGCTTTGGAAAGGAAAGAGAGGGAGAGGAGGAAAAAAGGGAAAACGAAGAAAACTAAGACTGGAGCGACAATGCAAGTAAACTAACACCCACTCACACACACACAACTAAAATACTTAGACTAAACTAAAGTGGAAACAGTAAAAAAAGAGAACACAATAAAAAGGGAAAACTGAATCTGTTGCCAGTGAAGCAGGAAAGAGAGAAGAGATAGAAGAAGAGGAAGAAACAAGAAAAATTAAAGGACGATAAAAAGGAAAAGAAGAAAAATAAAGGGAAGGAGAGAACATTTTTAAAAATTTAGATACAAAGCTGGATAAACTACATGCTGTGCCATCTGTAGCATTGTCTAGTGCTGTGTTCAGCACTGTTTTGGGGATAACCCGTAGTTCCCCCCGCTGGGTGTTCAGGGTTACCCTAGGCAGAGGGTAGGGGTCTGGAAACCAGTAGTGGTATATGGAAGGAAAGAGAGGGAGGGGAGAAAAATCATAAAAGCAGAGAGAGAGGAGAAGAGAACAATTAAAGTGAGAAGAAAGAAAGAAAAAGAGAATAAACAGAAAGAAGGGGGGAAACTCAACTGTGCTCACTAAGATTGTCTGTAATGGAAAGGAGGGAAGAAAGAGAGAAGAATGAAATAAAGAATATAGAGGTAGCTGATCCCTAATTGCCTGAATGTGGGGGCAGAGCGGTTTAAACCCTGCCCCATGATGGCAGGTTGGTGTGCCCTTTTAATGCAGGACCCAGTGGAGCTGGGCAGAACTATCCCAGTTGCCTAGATCACCTTACAGGTCCAATGGAATTTTCCTCAGTAGCACAGCATGCTGTAGATGGCTGTCATGGCTGCTGCGTGTGTTACGCAGAACTCACAAAGGGCAGGCTGTAGTTCCCCCTGTTATTTGGGTTGATTTGCCCTAGGCAATGGGTAGTGGCCTGGAAGCAAGTAGTGATGTATGTTAGGAAAGAGGGCAAAAAGAGGAGAAAGAGGGAAACAAAAATATATATAAGGTAAAAAAGAGCAGGCAAAAAAGAGGGGAAAAATATGAGCTCTTTGAGACCGACTGCAGTGGGAAAGATAGAAGGGTGAGTGAATATAAAAGAAGAAATACAGTGGTAAGTAAGGACATAACTGAGACATGATCACCTGTCCATCGGGCTGGAGGAGTTTCAACTCTTCCTCTATGTTGCGGGGTGGTATGCTGCTTGGTGTAGGGTTCCACAGATACAGGGTGGGATTACCCTCAGAGACAAGATCACACCAGCAGCCAGGCGTCAATTTCAGCCATGGTGCTCAGCGGTGCATTTCACTGGTATACCTCCTTGTGCTATATGTAGCACTACTGAAGGGTGGTCCTGGGTTAGGAGAGTGTTCCCATAGCGCAGTTTAGGGTCCCTGGACAGGCAGGAGCTCCCTAGCTGTGTGTAGAATCACTGAGAGGGAAGCTGGGCTTATTGGCCAATATACACTGATTGTGCCCTACTAAATCAGAGGATTCTGCCCCCACCCCCACCCCACCCAGCTAGAATCGAATCAACTTAAATCATTTCACTGGCTCTGGGCTCCAGCTCTGTTCTGTTAAAAGCTTAGATTTGCTCAGTGGGTCTTTGTTATACTCAAAGCTCTCGGCCCTATAGCTGAATTCTTAGATTCCTTAGGGAGGGCTTCTTATGTGGATTTATGTTAAGGGCTCCCTTCTATGTGCTCCTTGGGCCTAAGCAACCAACCTGGGGTTTGAGTTTTTACCAATAATATATATTTCACTCTTTTTTATTATGCTTTCACAGTACTCTTATGTGGGGGCTGTCATGCTGACCCCCAGAGAGGGAGATCCAGCTTATCAGGGAGGGTTGTTTCCTTCTGAGATAATTGGAACTGAATTTTACCCCTGGACTCTGACCATCTGTCTATTTTCTCTCACACCATGAACTGCCTCAGGTAAAATTCTGCTTTTTCTTCTACGCCAAGTTTTGGCTAGTGAACACCCCCACACCCCAGGCTATTAGCTAAAGGTAGTTAACAACCTGAAGGGCTCTGGGGTATAGTTCTCCTCCTGTGTGGAATTATGTCCCCTGTAGGGCGTCAGCCTGGAAAAATGGCTACTCCTGGTGAAAGGGCAGGAGGAGCTTTTCAGCTGAAGCTGGGAACTCAGCTCTCCCAAACTAGAGCATTCTTGGTTTGCTTTGAGAGTGAAAATCACAGGCAAACAAAGGAGTTCAGGTGAGACCCTAGTACCCTAATTGTAATTTCAGGATTCCACCTCCCAGTTTCTTTCACCATACCTCCCAATTTTCTGGTCTGGCAGCAGGAGCTTTGGACAGTTGAATATTATCTAGACACCATTTTTCCCTCTGAAACTTTATCATTTTAATACGTAAAATTAACTAGTGTTTTTTGTTTTTTTTTTTGGTCAGAAACAGGGGTGGATACTGTAAGGTAGACAAGAGGCGCCAAAAACAAAATCAGCCAAATTTTTAGCAAACATGCTTTATTAGGTGAAGAAACGCCTGGATGAAGTCCTACAGTTCGCACCGCCTGGGTCGGGGGAGTAGTGCCCCAAGCTATAGGAGTGAACCTTTTATTGCTGTGAGAAATGTGGCTGGGCTGGCCCTGGACCCGTATCCAGTAAGGTGGTCAGGGATTGGAAGGCACCAGCACATCCGAGGATGGCTGCTGGTGATTGGTGGACACAGGTCCATCTGGGCCCTAAGTCAGATGAGGAAGACTGTTGGTGATTGGTGGATGCAGGCATGTCCGCGCCCCTAGCCAGATGAGGAAGGCAGCTGGTGATTCGTGGACGTAGGCACCACATCTGTGCCCCATCCAGATGAGGGAGCACTTCCTAGTTCACGGTAAGGTGCACATGTGGTCAGCATGTGCAAGGTCCGGAGAGAATTGCATCAGCCAACTCTTATCAGTTCCACATGGGGTGGCGGTTTATTGCCCCAACTCTTTGGTGATAGGGTCAATGACCCTTCTAGCTACTTCCTTCTGGTGTGGGTAAAAGTGAGAGCGGCTTAAGAGTTGGGAATGTCTGGCTCCTGGGAGATGGGACTGCAAGTGCGTAGAAGGAGCTGGTTAACAGTTAGCTTGGTAATGTCCCTTATAAAGCTTTGGAGGAATCTGAAAAGACAAGGAGCTATTAGCAACACGAAGCAAATCATTACCAAGGGTCCCATGAGAGGCAGGAGCCAGGTAACGAGGGGGCCTTGGAACCAGAATGTTGCTGACAAAACCTTTAAGTGTTGTTTTTTTTATTTCATCAGCCATTTGTGTAAAGACTTCATGTTTTGTTCTACTAACCCAGATTCGCTAATGTAGTAGCAACATTCTTCCCTTTGGAACATACAGGTACTGCCTTTGTCAGCGGTTAGCAAGTCTAACACCCGGCGGTTTTGGAGGGTTACCTGTGCCAAGGAGATAAGCTGGCACTGTAAAAAGGACAGAAACTCTGCAGTAGATTATATAACCAGCTGGGGCTTTCTGTCGAAGTTTTCTGTTTGGATGGTGCTGTGCCCTAGAGCCTGGCTAGAAATTCTGGCTGCTGCCAGGAAGGAGGCAAAACTGAGCCTTACCAGAATAGGCAAAAATACAGCCCTGCAGTATCGGGAACAGGGTTGGTTTTTAGATTCCACTGACATGCGAATTCAGCCAGTCCATACACAGTAAGTTGTGGCACGATGGTGACCGGGAGACAGACGTGTGGCGTAGAACTATTAATACACTTATCGAGGGTTCTGTTACACCAAAAGAATATACCTGAGGAGGCCTTGAGGGTACTTGTGACATGGTGAGTAGAGCTACATGCTGCGCCTTCTGGTACCTGGAGTGACTTATAGCATGTAGGATAAGTGAAATTTTGTTCATGGACATACAAGGGGATGTTCAAAATAGGCGCTGGAAAACCGTTGCTTTCATTAGACTGGGAGAAACTCACAAGGGTATGGCCACTAACAAAGGGCATTGTAGGGAGGAACAGAGGTAACAGGAAGAGCTGTTAATTTTTGAGGTCTTAAGGGGACAGCAACCTCCTGGATTATTGTTATTCCGGTAAAGGGGTTGTCAGGGTATTTGGCTTGTACTTGGGCCTCCATTACCAGTAGCTGGTTGGTTAAGGATTGTTCACTGTTTAGGATTTCTGTGCTACCTGGTTTAGGCTATCAAAACTTTCTGGGAGGATTCTTCTATACTGCCAGTAGATTCCAGAGGGCTTACTACTACATCTTAACCAAGGATATAGCTTTCCCGTAACTCCTGATAGCCATCTGTCATCCCAGGGGTCTGCAATATTGAGGTGATATGTTCCACGTCCATTTCCTATGAATATGCCTTTCCTGACTAGGCTGAGTTCTGCATTCCAGTGCAATGCTAGGTGCATTTTGCAGGAGTATGGGCATCCACCATAAGTGTCTGGCCACTGATGGCAGTAGTTTTCTGTTTTCCCTTGAGGGACCATTGCAGGGTTGGTTAGGGGCCCTTGAGGGGTTTCTTTGGTTGCTTCAAACAACGGTTTGGCAATGAGAGCAAAATTAGGAATCCAAAGATGGAAAAACCCTGCGAAGCCTGAGAAAGACAGAATCTGGTCAGCATTTTCGGGAGAGAGTAAGTCCTTTATGGCTTGAGTACAGCAGGTGGTTAAAGATCGACCTTTGGGTGAGAGCAAAATACCCAGGTGACAGTTTGGGTGACAGTTTGGGTTCACAGCTGAGCCTTAGAGCAGGACACCCGATACCCCTTAGCTCCAAGGAAGTTTAACAGTGTGCTGTTTACTGCCTGGCAGTGAGACAGTGATGGACTGCAAACTAACAGATCATCTACATACTGCAGTATGGTACTCGGCTAAGGGTGATACTGAGACGTCAGTTGCTAATGCCTGCCCAAAGAGGGTAGGCGAATCTCTGAACCTCTGAGGGAGAACTTGCCAGAACAGCAGATAAGATAGTCATCTGCATGTGCGGGACAGACCAAGGGAACACAAGAGAAAGAAGAGGTCAAAGTTAAACTGCCATCCTAAATTTAGGATCTGCCCATCTTTTCCCATGTATACCTCAATCCCTCCTCTTCCTATTGCGTGTATATCCCTAGGTTGTCCCTCTCTCATTGCTGTATAACCTATAGTACAACCCCTTCCTGTGACATATGTCTTTACCTGTAATTGGTGGGCTTGCACTCCCCCAAAGGTATATAGGTCTGGGTTAACAATAAAGATCACTCTCTCTCACTTGGCTTCCCCTCTCCGCCCTATCCTCTGTTCCCTTTCTCCTTGCCCTCCTTCCCTTCCCTCTCTCTCCATCTGGACCATCTGACTCCATTATCTGATTCTCTTCTATCTCTCATGCACTCTATAACTATATTATAGTTATATATATTTCACGGGTACCATAAGCACAATTGTATGGTTTTTATATATAACAACCATACAATTGTGCTTATGGAACCCGTGAAATATATATAACTATAATATAGTTTACAATTATAATTACAATTATAGTAACTATAATATAGTATACAACTTTAATATAATATACAATTGTGCTTATGGAACCCGTGATTAGTGGTGGGGGGCTGGCACTCCCCAACTCATACCACATTTAGCCAGCACCTTTGGGCTCTAACTGCTAGATGCAATTGACACCTCTCCCATATGTGACTTCAGGCCTTGTTGAATGACTTGGAGGTGAAGGGTGGAGCAGAGTTCCAGCAGTTAAGAACTGCAGTTCTACAAATTCTGGCCATATTGTAAGGTGAAGGGGGGATTAGAAGACAGGAAAGGCTAATGTTCACATTAAATATATTGAAATCTTGGAATGAATATATATATGCTGCATATTCTGCAATCTGAGAGAACAACTACTCCAACGGGAAAGCTAAGGCTTTCTACTCCTGTAGCAGTCTCAGAAATCCACAGGGGCAATTCTACCATGCTCTGTAAGGTCTCTCTGAATTGATGGCAGTAAGGTTTTTTGTTTTGTTAAATACCAAATCAAGAATTTCTAACCAAGCTAAGTTGACACAAAACCCAAATATCTAGGAAAGTATGTAAAATTCATTAGACCAGTTGTGCTAGTTACTTAATCTGGTATCAATATTGGATTTCAGAGTATTAAGAGTCAAGGGGTAGACTCTAGTCTGCCAATCACACACAGCTAATGAGGCCTCTGTGGTCACGGACTTTCTGTGGGATTCTGGGGAAACTCTGGTATTTCCCTCTTAGAGGCCAGAGATACTGTATCAGTTCACTCCCTTGGACCCTCTCTACTGACAAGTCTGACTCGCTGTGAAACATCCCTGAGGAGAAGCCACATGGACCTACCCTGATGCAGCCAGAACCCCGGACCTGGAGAAGCCACATGGAGACCCCTGTTAGCACTGAGATGCTTACAATGCCACAGGATCCAAAGACTTTCTAAACACTGGCCTGTGATCATCCTGCATTCAGAGTCATTGAATGTGTTTTGTGAATCAGAAAAGGACTGTCTGGATTGGTATCAGACACGTTGGCTAACATAGGACTTATAGACTTGATCTGGACGGGGCTGGGATGTCTTCTCAATGTTCAAGTGCTCTTATATATAAAACCCTTTCTTATACACACGAGTGTCTATGAATTTGTTTCTTTAGTCTACCCAGACTAACACACCTGGATTCTCAATGATTTGGCTGTCAAGACAAAGTAATCTTCCCTGATTATATCGACATAATATAATCCTTAGTGGTGGGGCCGCTCTCAATTTAAGAGAATACTCTTGCTTCTTTTTGCTAAGTCTGGGTTCTGCATATGGCTCTTCATCTGACCTCTGGTTATCTAGACTTGAGCATGAATCTGCTGCTTTTGGTGCTGAGCCTGGGAGTCACTGGCAGGCTGTCATCTTACCTTCTGACCATGGATTCTTTTGCTTCTGCAGTTAGTTGTTTGCCATCTGATCTACTGAGAAGGTGATGTATATCATGCATGGTAAGAATCCTATGAATATAAATTCATCACTGTTGTCATCTACTGTGGCACACATGTCATAAAAAGAATAGTTTGAACTTCATTTGTGCTTTATCCTGGAGGTCTGACCACTATTACAGTTTATTTTACATGACACTGTAAGTTCAAAGGCAGGAATTGAGTATAATTTATCTATAGATCCAAAATCTACTTCAGCAAGGACAGATATTATTAGTCTAATATCTCATTTATATAATGTTGTAAATGATTATCTGATAAAAGGAGATGAAGACAAATTGATATCCACTCATCCAGTATTTTTCCTTGTATCATTATACCTTCTATAGAGCTGTCGAAGAACACTGAAACTAGAAAGGCATTATTTTATTTTAAAATTATTGATCTTTAAAAGGCTTTATTATGTGCCATTTAATTATATGTGAAAGAATAAAAATCATAGAATTAAAGGTGAGTGTGATATATTGCAAAAAACCCACAGGTATTACGCATGTTGAAAGTAGACTTCCCTAAGTTGGACATCTGAAAGGTAAAACAGGAATGTAGCATCTTTTTCCTTGAGGATCCTCATGCAGAGCAAGAATTTAAGAAAGAACTACAACAAAAATGGCACATTTTATCACAAGAACCCAACCCTATCTGATTTCCTTGAAGGTGATTCCCATTTCTCACCATGTTTAATGTGAAAATCTTGCCACTGTCCAAGAATACCAAAAGCTCCCAATAATTATCCTCCATTTCTCCAAGCACCCTCTGCATTCGTGCCATTTAGTCTCCCCCAAAGTATCCTATGCCATTTATCAACACATAGCCAACAGCAATCTTTGACCATATTCAATTTGTTAACGGTATAACACCTTCAGTTTATCAAATAGGAAGCTAAACTAAGCCAAACAAAAAAACAACTAGATGTGTCCAAAGCACATTTTACTAAGGTTCCCACAAGTTCTAAACACAAGAACCTAAAGAAAATTATATTCTGTGATCAAAGGAACCCTTTCAACTTAAGGAGAAACCGGAGGCTGCTAGAAGTACATAGAAAAGCTCTGTATCCCTACATTACTTGATGGATTATCTGCATTTGCAAAAGTCTGATTTTCATATTAGGATACTTGCAAGGTCCCTGGCAGGGGGTGGGGCTGTTGGCCAATATTGTGCTTGACTACTAACCTGATGTTCAGGTTTTCAAACCCACCCCGTTGCACCATAGCAGAATGACGTCCTAATCTGTGACCATGGAGAATGCAACCAAGGAAACTCTTTGGGGCACTTTCATAATCTGTAACACGTGGGGTCACCGTGCAGCAAAATATGCTAGAAGGTAATGCTTTTGTTTTTGGCCTTTTCAGTTTACAAGTCAGAAGTGAGGCGTGAAGTGGAGATTCCTCCCGGGATAAGGAAGAGCACTGAGACTTCCAGGACCTTTCCATCTCCTTCCTCATTTGTTACTTTAATCAGCCCTGGGAGACTGGTGTTGCATAGATCACGTAGACTAATTATGAGCTCTTTGAGTAACGTTCTTAAAGCTTTAGCAAAATACATTATTAATCTGTGTCCCCAGACCTTAAGAGTGCCCATCCAAGTCTAGCAGGCTACACATGTGCCCTTTTACCTCCTGGACCCCTCATCCACATCCAGATACTTATAACTGACTCTGCCTTCCTGCCAGTGCAGGGGAATTACACTGACCTCATTGCCTGCCAAGCCGAGGAGGAGCAATGGATCCAAACTCTTTGGCTATTCCCCAGTGGAGACAGCAGGCATCCCAGTAAGTACAGAGCGACACGGGTATATAGGAACATTTTTTTTATCACAAGGATCAACACGATGGTCAGAATAGCATGAAGGGAGTGGTCAGAATTACAAGTGTCATCTAAGAAATTTATGAAGTTTAAATTATTTGTATTGGAGGACAGTAAGGACTCTCTTGTCTAGAGTTCTGTCCTGTATCTAGCATTCAAAGGAACTGTCCTGCCAAAGTAGAAAAATGAATCTCTCCAATCTGTCACTTAACATCTCTAGGTAGTACAAAAGTTAATGTTTTATACTGTTAACAGAGAGTCCAGGTTCAAGTCCACCCAGACTCACCTTGGAAGAAAGTCCAGGAGATCTACATCCAAGAAATCAGTTACCAAACCGTACTGAGCGCTGTTCTACTTTGATCCACCAGGATCTCCGTGAGTCGCAGTCAACTGAACAGTAACTAAGGTTTTTCATTTTCACTTTGTGTGTTTGTTTTGTAAACTGTTCCATAAAACCAAAGTAACAACCACAACTAAGAAGAGATAAGAGTTTCCAGTGGTAGATCTATGTTTATATTTTTCAGGAATCCCCCTAATGTTTTTCTAAATTGGTTGAACCATTTTGCCTTCCAAATAATAATGAGTAAACGTTCTTCATGCCCCTGCTACCGTTTTCTTTTCTTTCTTTCTTTTAAAGAAAAGGCTTCGCCATTCTTCTTAGGGTACATTGAAGTGTCATTGTGGTATTGATTCCCATCTTACTAAGGGCTAATGAAAAGAGCCCTGCTGGCATAGTGGTTAACGCATTGGACTGCTAACTGCCAGGTCAGCAGATCTACTGTACCTAGTGATCAAAGGGACAAAGATGAGGCTTTCAACACCCTAAATATGTACAGTGTAGGAAACCCACAGGGTCAGTTACATTCTGACCTACAGAGACTTTATGATTTAGAAACAAATTGGCTACACTGGGCTATTTGTATTTTTAATGACCATTAATATTTAACATCTTTTCAAGTGCTTATAGGCCGTTTGCATATCCTCTACAGTGATATGTCTACTTATGTCTTTAGTCACATTTTATTGTATTACGTTTTTCTTGTTATTTTTTAAGTTATTCATATTTTTAGTAATTAAACATTACCTAATTTAGGGTTCCATTTGTGTCACCCAGTTTATAGGTTATTTCTTCAATTAGTTGAATGAGTTGATAAGTGGAAGTTTTAAAGTTTTGTTAAGATTAATTTACCAATTTTGTCATTTGTTGCTTTGCTTTTGTTGGAATGCCTTAGGAGCTCTAGTTCAAGCTAGGACCCAAATATCCCCTGCCCCATATTTTTTTTCAGTGTTGATTATTGTTGTTTATTTTATTTTATTTGACACATTTAACTCTTTGGTACACTGTGTGTTCTTTTTTCATACATTACACGAATATGAGTCCAATTTTATGCTTTTGCTATTGGAATTCATGCTGTCTCAGTATCATTTATCAGCAAGGCATTTCTTTCCCTAGTTTAGACATATTATCAGGAGAGATAATTTCCCCCAGGAACTGTCCTGGAGAACGTTGTAATGCTTGGTAAAATGGAGGGGCAAATAAAAAGAAAGGAAAGCCCTCCATGAGATGGATTGGCACAGGTGTGGGAACAGTGTAAAGATGGTACAGGATCAGGCACTGTTTCATTGTGTGTGCACGGGGTCCTTGTGGGTCAGAACTTACTTTATGGCACCTAAAATAAAAACAATAACATTTCCCTATTCAATGGTGTTAGCATTTGTCAAAAGGTAATTGG
Organism: Tenrec ecaudatus; assembly: GCF_050624435.1. NCBI lineage: Eukaryota > Metazoa > Chordata > Mammalia > Afrosoricida > Tenrecidae > Tenrec > Tenrec ecaudatus. The sequence goes on along the minus strand of NC_134530.1, from coordinate 11,244,851 downwards.
TCATAGCTATGCATGCTTAGATCTAGACTTTCAATTATATTTCTTTGTTCTATTAATGTGGTAAAATAAATAGTAACAGATATGGGAAGGCTGAGTACTCCCAAATATATATATATATATATATATATATATATATATATATATATATATATATGGCAAAAGTATGTAAACATCTCAGCTGAAGCCAAACAGCCTGATGGACTGAATCTTTGTGCTTAATTGTTGACTAGCAGAGTCTTGAGGAACTTCTAGGTCACTTGGACTAACAGTAAACAATGACAATGTTTCCCTTCTGCCGTCATGAGTATCAACTGGGGTCCTAAACACTCTGAGCAGCCACCTAAGACGCAACTCTGTCTCCTCATCTGGAGTAAAGAAAACCCATCTCGCTGACATTGAGGCAATGCTGACTCATAGCGCCTCCCTGTGGGTTTCTGAGATTGTAACTCTTTATGGGAGTAGACAGGCTAGTCTTTCTACCGCAGAGCTGCTGGGAGTAAGGTGAGTGAAGAAAATCAAAGATGCAAAGGGAACAATTATTTCAAAAGACTAAGGGAATATCGCAACTACAGTCCCTAAATACCGACTGGCTGTCACTAATGACTGCTCTGTTTGGGAACATTGTAGATGGTCTGGGAAGGAGTGAGATAAAAATTTAGAACAAAATTAAAAATCATAAATAATGATCAGACTTACTGTTTTGATAGAGAAAGATGGAAACTGGAGGTTAAGACATATAGAGACTCTTGAATCCTGTCCTAAAGCCAAGCTAGGGAGGCCTTTCAGCTAAACAGTAGACAGCCTTATAAACTGCGCACGATTTCACATGAGGAGTATTTGGCTTAGCAAAATCAACCAGACCAGAGAAAACATGCAGTACCGCCTCAAAACTAAATCCTAGAAGGAAGGAAGAAGCAAGAGAGAAGGATTCATGGAAAAGGGAATATATCAGTGAGTGGATGGGAAAGGGGGAACCGATTACAAGGATCTACATGTGAGCTCCTCCCTGGGGGACAGACAACAGAGAAGGGGGGAAGGAGAGATGCCGTATAGGGCAAGATATGACAAAATAACAATCTATAAATTATCAAGGGCTCATGAGGGAGGGGGGAGTGGGGAGGAAGGATAAAAAGAGGAGCTGATGCAAAGGGCTTAAGTGGAGAGCAAATGATTTGAAAATGATGAGGGCAAAGAATGTACAGAAGTGCTTTACACAATTGATGCATGTATATGTATGGATTGTGATCAAAGTTGTATGAGGCCCAAATAAATTTTTTAAAAAAAAAAGAAAAGGGAATACATCAAGGAAGTGAGAAAAGTGCCATTATATTGAGGGGACCGCAACTAATTCACAAAATATAATGTCTGTAATTTTGTTGAATTCAAACAAAAAGTATTGCGTTCTGTAACTTTTAAATCAGAGGACAATAAAATTTTAAAAGAGAAATATTTCAATCAGATTTATAATGAGTTGTAGAATTCCTTAAAAACCATCTGGTTCTCTCACGAACCTATCTCTCTTGGAAGGTGTTTATTTACTGTTTTTATCTCTGAAATTTTGTCTGTTCATGATTATTTCTAAAATTTCTTATTTACAAATATCAGGCCTCCAATTATACTAATCTCTCGAGTGGACATGTATATAAGTGGGCATGTATAGAAGCAAGTGCATGAATTAATGAAAAAACAACTCTAGACATAACATCATGTTGTAGCAGAAATACTATAGGCACTTAAGTGTGACTACTTTACAGATGAATTTCAGAATTGAAAATAGACTCAATTACCACTTGCCCATTTCCTTCTTTTATCTTATAAATCCTTCTTCTCTCTCTCTCTCTCACTCTGAAGGTGTCTGTGGTACATGGAATCACAGAATATAACACAGATCCCTAAATTCCTTCTCCTGGGCCTCTCAGATGATCCAAATCTGCAGCACCCCCTCTTTGGAATGTTCTTATTCATGTATACTGTCACTGTGTGTGGGAATCTGCTGATTATCATGATTGTAAGCTCTAACGGACACCTCCACACCCCCATGTATTTCTTCCTTGCCAACTTGTCCCTGGCTGACATTGGTTTCACTTCCACCGCAATACCGAAGATGCTTCATGACATCTATACAACCCAGAAAACCATCTCCTATGCTGAATGCCTGACTCAGTTAACGTTGTTTAATTTCTTTGGATGTATGGATAGTATGCTGATCACTGCCATGGCCTATGACCGGTTTGTGGCCATTTGTCACCCCCTGCACTACTCAGTCATTATGAACCCCCGCCTATGTGGTCTGCTGCTTCTAGCATCTTCTTTTTTTAGCGTTTTGGACTCCCAACTGCACTATTTTATGGTGTCCCAACTTATCTTTTGTGGAGATGTAGAAATCCCTAGTTTCTTCTGTGACCCTCCACTTCTCCTCAACCTGGCCTGTTCTGACACATCCAGCTACAGTATATTAGCATATTGCATCGGTGGCATCTTTGCTGGTGTTCCAGCCTTGTGGATCCTCTTCTCTTATGCACGAATTGTTTCCTCTGTCCTAAGAGTGTCATCATCAGGTGGGAAGTACAAAGCCTTTTCCACCTGTGCCTCTCACCTCTCTGTTGTTTGCTTATTTTATGGAACAGGTCTTGGGGTGTACATCAGTTCAGCTGTCATATTTTCTCACAGGAGTGGTGCAGTGGCCTCAGTGATGTACATCCTTGTTACCCCCATGCTGAATCCCTTCATCTATAGCCTGAGGAACAAGGATATAAAGAGGGCCCTGAAGAAGCTCCTCAGCAGAACAACTTATATGTGATATCTGAGCCATTATTTTGGGTCTGTGAATTTCAATGGGCAAGCAAAACCAAACATCTAGAAGTGGAAAATATGCTTGTGTTGTCACGTGATTTTCCAAGCTCTCAGGATTTGTATTGCTCTTGGTGTTTCATATCAGCATAATGTGTATGTGACAATTTTGTTAAACAGAATTGGGTGTGTTAAGGAAGGCATCAACACATTGTAACATCTGTCTAATCGAGTCCTATAAAAGATATAACACCTTCCACTCCCACACAGCTCTCACAACCATCTCCTGAACCAAGGACTTCCTAATGAAATGACAAGTGCGAGGTAGTACCGATGGAGAACACAGCTTTCCCCCAGATCCTGGATGCTTCCTCCCCCCAACTACCATGATCCGAATTCTACCTTGCAGGGCTGGATAGGGCAGAGGCTGTACACTGGTGCATATGGGGGCTGGAGGCACAGGGAATCCAGGGTGGATGATACCTTCAGGACCAAGGGTGTGAGGGGCGATACTGGGAGAGTGGAGGGTGAGTGGGTTGGAAAGGGGGAACTGACTACAAGGATCCACATGTGACCTCCTCCCTGGGAGAGGGACGGCAGGGAAGGGGGGGGAGAGGGAGACTCCAGATAGGACAAGATATGACAAAATAACGATGTATAAATTACCGAGGGCACATGAGGGAGGGGAGAGCGGGGAGGGAAGGGTAAAAAAAAAAGAGGACCTGATGGATGGGCTTTATACAATTGATGTATGTATATGTGTGGATTGTGATAAGAGTTGTATGAGTCCCTAATAAAATATTTTTTAAAAGAGGGGGGGGAAAGAAAATGATTAGGGAAAAGAATGTACAGATGTGCTTTATACAATTGATGTATGTATATGTGTAAGAGTTGTATAAGCCCCTAATAAAATGTTTAAATAAATTAAAAAATAAAAAAAGAAAGAAACTAAAACAGAAAAAAAACACACATCAAATTCCATTACTCCTTTCCTCTCATCCCTTTATTTTCAGATCTGCTTTATTATGTTGTCTAATTGGGGGCACAGCTGTTTCTTGATTTCAAGGTGGGCTTTGTACTGGAATTATCTGGTGGGTTTTAAAGATAAGCACTCCTCACTGTACCATCAGAGAGTTGGCTTCATTTACACTAAAAGTTGGTGGTGGGGATGAAGAGTTTTCAAAACACGGCAGTCTCTGCTGGCAGACAACCCACTCTCAAGACTTCAGGCTTAAGCTAAGTCATTTTTTACAAATGGCTATTTTGATGAAACTTCATATTACATACTTGTAACATATTTTCAGGAGAGATGACTCATTGGAGAAGCACATTATGGTGGAGAAACAACAATGTCAGTGAAAAACAGGAATACTTTAAAGAATATGGATTGACACAGTGGCTGTAACACAGGCTCAAACACAGCAAGGGCTGTGAAGATGGCACAGACTACAATGTTTCCTTCTGTGGTGCACAGGGTCCCCATGAGTTGAACAGACTCGATGGAACCCATTAATAACAGCAGCAACCATAGGAGCCCTGGTGACATAATTGTTACATGTTGGCTGCTAGCCACAGGTCCACAGTCCTAACCCACCAGCAGCTCTGTGGGAGACAGATGGGCCTTTCCTCCCACAAAAATTTAGTCTCAGAAACTTAGAAGGGGACTTATGCTTTGTCCTATAGTGTCACTATGAACCTGCACAAACTCAGTGGACATAAGTGAATAGCAACAATGTGTTCGGTTCCTTTAGTTCTCCTGGGCTTATGCTGAAAGTCTTCAAGTCCTCAAAGCATAGGGACATACGTGAGAGAAATTACCCTAGAGCTCCCTGGCAATATAACTTTTCTCAAATGCCTGGTAATATTTCTAAATTGATTTTTATCTCCACACACTATAGATTTTCCCATAGTGCTGGATATTAAGCTCTTGACTCTCTGACCCAAAATCACCTTTCCTTACTGACTTTTGTGAGTCAAGAGTATAAATTCTCCCATCATGTCTAGCTTCTCATTTAATTTTCTTGAAATGTTCTTCTAGGATTTGTGTATATAGAACCCATTCTCAACAAGTTCAACCTGTGGTTACTCCCTTCCACAGGTGGCAAATCTGCATTACCACGAAGTTGTTGCTTTTAAATGCATTTCTGCTTTTCCATCACAATATTACTAATCACTTGTATTAATTATTCTACATTTGCTATAACTTGTGTGATTTCTTCCTTCCTCTTGAAACAGATTAATAAAGCATTGTAAAGGGAATGTGTGTATGCTGCTTTGTGTCAATTGAAGTAAGCCTCCTACATTCTACAGTTAAATCGTGATTGCAAGTCTTGGTTAAGAGTGTATAATTAAGGTTAAAGTAGTGATATAGTATTTCCAGCCGTGAAGTGATTCTAATGTATGTACTTCACAATGATATTTAACATTCTGATGTACACAAGAACTTTAAGAGGATATTACCTGAAGAAGAAGACTTCTTAGGTATACAGTGGTGCTGGGGTCTGAACCAGGGGTTTCACCTGGGCAAGGCGCCCAAAAGAGCGGCAAGGCTGCAATTGTCATTGCTGGGCTCAGAGACAAGGAGTGTGGGCAGTGGCAGGAATAGGCGTCATTTTGGAGAGCTTTCATAGATCGTCATGTTATGTGAAATAAATAGTGACAATCTCAATGAGCAACAGGTTCATTTTCCGGCTGAGATGAGCATTTATACTGATGAAGATGACAACAACACTGGTCCTGGGATGAAAAAGAATTGTCATCAGAAAGAAAACATTGGGAAAGGGTTACTGCATTGAGCGTTCAGCATTTTGTTCTTCAACACAGAAAGTAAGCACCTATGACAGTAGAGATCAGATGCTCCAATGACCTTTCCAGGTGGTTTTACCAGTACTTGGTGTAGTCGTCCATTATGTAATCCAGGAGAACCTGAACGAAAGTCATGCAATCAGGGTAAGACAAGCAGCACAGAGGCATCTAAAAGCTGAGCTAGAAATTCCCACAGAAGCGGTTCCTCTAAAAGACATTATCAACATGAATTCACTACATGCTCAATTTGATGGTATTTGGAGTCAACATGTAATTGATTACATTTTGCTCGAGAGAAAGAGTGTTATGACTGGTCCTGATCCCAGTGACATTCAAAGGAAGAACCAGAAAAGCTTCTGCAGAAAGCAGCCTGTGGTGAAATTAAGATAAATCCATGGTTTTAAATGATCGCAGAGACTTTACTCATGAAATGTCGGGATAACTTTCATCACTAGAATCAATTTGTCAAGCATGAGAAAATGCATCTAATGTGAAAGTAAGGATGAATGATTAGTGAAGACTGGACATTCTCTCTTAGTGAATTTAGACGGATGGTTGTATATTTGGATTTCGTTTACTTCTTTATTAGGAGAACACTTATTTGGTACATTGATGGTTTTACAATTAGAAGGTGTATAGAAAAGACAGCTGACTTAATTCTGTATCATACGCTTATTCATATATCACTGTTTTTCGAAGACATGAGAAATTATTATAAAATGGAAAAAAAAGTTCATGTAATCTATCCAGAAACATATTCGAGACAATTTTGGAGGAGCAAAGTTAGTCAAATTTATATAGTAGGCAAATCATTTTCCAGATATTTCTAGGTCACTGTGCTGTTTGCCAGCCACTTTATCTACCATTGACTTCATATTGTGATCCAGAAAAGTGTGAACAGGACACTATTTGCTTAGCTAATTCAACACAGCGCAAGCTAACTGTTAACAGATCAAACTAGTTTGATATTAAAAGATCAAACTAGTTGTGTTGGACAGGGTTCTCTAGAGAGACAAACCAGATTGCTAGTAATTATATATAAATATATTTATAAAGATAGATATATAATACAAGAAATGAACCGTTAAATTATATACAAATAGATAATACAAGAAATGAACAGTTAAATTATAAAGCAGTGAGACACTAGCAGTTCTTTAAGGCTTGAGAGCCGCCAGGTGCAGGTCCCTTTCTGTAGAGAGCTGGGCTATATATACCCAGGCAGCAAACAGCAAGGCAGGTCACAAACTGTCACCAACTGTCAGTCTCCAGCTCTAGAGACGAACATTCCAATCATTAGGGCTTAAAGGGACCTTAACTTACAGCGACACAATCCACAGGCTAGTCACGCCACAGGTAGTGTACCTCTTTAAACTGAAGTACAGAACAAGCAAGGCGGCCGCACGCAGGTCTGATGATTAAAAAATGAGAGACAAGCAAGGCAAGGCTCACTGAGCCATTTTATCCCTCTGCCTTTCAATTAATCCCACTTGTGTTTATCGGCCAGGCTGGCACAATAAACTATCACAATCCACCCCTTACCAACCTGGCACCTGTACACAAATTTTTATTCATGCATACTTATATAATTTCCAGACATTAATGAAATCACACTTATACTTATCATCAATCATCTATCATACATATAAATGAAAAAACATCCAGTCCAATTGCATCTGATATATCATGCCTGAACAAAGGAAAGATATGCAATAAGCACATGAAAGGAAATACATTGACAATTACAAACCTCGCTTTTGCAATTGATCACGTGGTCATAATTGATAGGTAGAACTGCCTTCTACTGCTACCCATTCTGTATTACCTTTGCCCTCAGCAAGCACCTCAGCTGACTGTGGTTTTGGGCCTGGCAGGGTGACCCAGACCTTCATTCCTGAGGGGTCTGGGTCATTATAAGTCCTGCCAGGATTGGGTTGCTGTAATTTACCATTTACTTTAATCACAGGGCATGGTAACACTAAGAGTCGGCCTATGGGATCTCCTGCATTCCAGACATATTCTTCTTTACCTCCATTATGTAGTACCAGTCCAATTTCTCCTTGGTTATCAGGATCAATCACACCACTTAGTACAGTAACACTCTTCCTGACCTGTTGATCCAAAGGCATGAGAAGTCCAAAGTGGCCAGGCGGCATTCTCAGCTGCCAGTTCAATGGAATCCGTGCTGTTTCCAGGTGGGAGAGCTCCTTTCTTCAGGACCAGGACCTCCAGGCCTGAGGAACACAGGGTTGCTGGGACAAGAAGTAAAAATGCTGCAAGGGGATCACTAGGAGTAATAGTGAGTGGTGCCACTCCAGCTTCCACCCCTTGGTTCCTGGACCCATGAATTCTGGCTATTGGAGACACAGCACCATATATTGGCCGCTGGTTTAGAGCATATACAGCTTCCTGGAGAACATTGCCTCAGCCCCAAAAGTTGTTGCCACCTAGTTGGCGCCATAATTGTGTCTTTAGGAGCCCATTCCATCGTCCTATCAAGCCAGCAGCTTCGGGATGATGAGGAACATGATACGACCAGTGGATTCCATGGGAATGGGCCCATTGCCGCACTGTATTTCCTGTAAAGTGAGTTCCTTGATCTGAAGCAATGCTATGTGGGATGCCATGACGGTGAATGAGGCATTCTGTAAGTCCACGAATAGCAGTTTTGGCAGAAGTATCACGTGCAGGGAAGGCAAATCCATATCCAGAGTAGGTGTCTATTCCAGTAAGAACAAAACGCTGTCCCCTCCATGATGGAAGTGGTCCTATGTAATCAACCTGCCGCCAAGTTTCTGGTTGATCTCCCCGAGGAATGGTCCCATATCTTGGACTTAATGTTGGTTTCTGTTGCTGGCAAATGGGACACTCAGCAGTGTCAGTGGCCAAGTCAACCTTGGTGAGTGGAAGTCCATGTTGCTGTGCCCATGCATAACCTCCATCCCTGCCACCATGTCCACTTTGTTCATGTGCCCATCGGGCGATAACAGGGGTGGCAGAGGAAAGAGAAGGACCTCTCTCCACAGCGCGTGTCATCTTATCCACTTGATTATTAAAGTCCTCCTCTTCAGAGGTAATCCTTTGGTGAGCGTTCACGTGAGATATGATTAACTTTACTTTCTTGGCCCATTCAGAGAGGTCTATCCACATACCTCTTCCCCACACCTCCTTGTCACCAATTTTCCAGTCATGGTCCTTCCAATTCCCTGACCATCCAGCCAAGCCATTAGCCACAGCCCATGAATCAGTATTTAGTCTCACATCTGGCCATTTCACTTATATGCAAACAGAACAGCCAGGTGCACTGCTCGAAGTTCTGCCCCTTGAGAAGATTTCCATTCACCACTGTCCTTTTGAGAGACCCCAGAAAGGGGCTGTAGTGCTGCTGCTGTCCACTTATGAGTGGCACCTGCATAACGTGCAGAGCCATCCGTAAACCAAGCATGACTTTTTTGGTCTTCACTTAAAGTATGATAAGGAACTCCCCAGGAGGCCATAGGTGCAGACTGGGAGAAAGGAGGCAATGTGACAGGAGTGGAGACTGTTGGCATTTGGGCCACTTTTTCATGCAGCTTACTTGTTCCTTTAGGTCCTGCTTTGGCCCAATCTCGTATATACCACTTCCATTTAACAATGGAGTGTTGCTGCGCACGTCCAACTTTATGATTACGTAGGTCAGACAATACTCAGTTCGTGATAGGTAATTCAGGCCTCATGGTGACTTGGTGGCCCATGGTGAGGCGTGCAGTCTCCACCAAGGCCCAGTAACAGGCCAACAGCTGTTTTTCAAAGGGGCAGTAGTTGTTTGCAGAGGATGGCAAGACTTTACTCCAAAATCCCAATGGTCTACGCTGTGATTCACCAATAGGGGTCTGCCAAAGACTCCACACTGCATCTTTATCTACAACTGACACCTCTAGCACCATTGGGTCAGCTGGATCATATGGTCCCAGTGGCAAAGCAGCTTGCACGGCAGCCTGAACTTGTTGAAGAGCCTTTTCTTGTTCTGGGCCCCACTCAAAAATGGAGGCTTTTTGTGTCACTTGATAAATAGGTCGAAGTAGAACACCCAAGGGAAGAATATGTAGCCTCCAAAATCCGAAGAGGCCCACTAGGTGTTGTGCCTCTTTCTTAGTCTTTGGGGGAGCTAAATGCAATAGTTTATCCTTCACTTTAGTAGGACTATCTCGACATGCCCCACACCACTGGATCCCTAGAAATTTTACTGATGTTGAGGGTACCTGAATCTTTGTTGGGTTAATTTTCCAACCCCTTGTACGCAGATATTGTACCAATGAATCTAGAGTCTTTGATACATCCTCCTTAGTGGGTCCAATCAGCATAATGCCATCAATATAATGGACCAGTGTGACATTTTGTGGAATAGACAGGTGGTCAAGGTCCCTTCGGACTAAATTATGAACAGTTGATGTACCCCAGGGGGAGAGTTGTGAAAGTATATTGTTGCCCCTACCAGGTGAAGGCAAATGGCTTCTGTGGTCCTTTGAGACTGGTATTGAGAAGAAGGCATTAGCCAGATCAATAGCTGCATAACATGTACCAGAAGTATTAATTTGCTCAAGCAATGTAATCATATCTGGGACAGCAGCTGCAATTGGAGTCACCACCTGGTTAAGTTTACGATAATCCACTCATTCTCCAGGATCCATCTGTCTTCTTTACAGGCCAAATAGGTGAGTTAAATGGGGTTATTATAGGAATCACCACCCCTGCATCTTTCAAGTCTTTGATGGTGGCATTGATCTCTGCAATCCCTCCAAGAATGCAGTACTGCTTTTGGTTTACTATTTTCCTAGGTAATGGCAATTCTAATGGTGTCCACTTGGCCTTTCCTACCATGATAGCCCTTATTCCACATTTTAGGGATCCGATATGGGGGTTCCGCCAGTTACTAAGTATGTCTATTCCAATGATGCATTCTGGAACTGGGGAAATAACCACAGGATGGGTCCGGGGGCCCACTTGACCCACAGTGAGGTGTACTTGAGCTAAAACTCCATTGATAACTTGACCTCCATACGCCCCCATTCTGATTGGTGAGCCTTCGTAACATTTTGAGTCTCCTGGAATTAGTGTCAGTACTGAGCCAGTGTCTAGTAATCCCCGAAAAGTTTGATTATTTGCTTTCCCCCAATGAACAGTCACTCTTGTGAAAGGCCACAGGGCCCTTTGGGGAAGGCTAGAAGAAAGACTAACAGTATAAACCTTCAGTGATGTAGCAGGGTCCTCCTTCCAAGGGATCCGGCCTCCCCTTCATTCAAGGGGTTGTGGGTCTGTAAACTGGCTCAGGTCTGGGAATTGATTGAGTGATCGTGACTGTCTATTCTGCTGTTCACCTGATCTACCATTCTTTGGCCTGTACAGATCACATAAATATTTAGTAGGCTTCCCATCTATTTCATTCCTAGGGACACCATGGCTAAGTAGCCAATGCCATAATTCCACATGAGACAGGTTGCTTTGATTATTATTGAAAACTTGTTGTCTATTATAACCACGCCCACCCTGTCTCTGTTGATTCAGTGCTGACACCTGCCCTCTACCATCACGGGGACCAATCAGCCCCATTGTTGACAAATGTTGGAGTTCACTTAGGGCAGTGCCCACTGTTAATCCTGGTGCACATAAAATAGCAGGAGTCTTAAGAGATGCTGGGGCTCACTTCACAAACTTGTTCCTTATGGTTGTGGTAAAGGGAATGTCCTCAGGACATCCCCTTTTTGGGTCTATGGGAATATCTTGATAGATCCATTCTAACATACCAATTTCTCTAAGCTTTTGGATGCCTTCCTCTACAGTGTACCAAGGTAGGTCAGGTACTTCAAATTGGTGCCATCTAGGCCATCTGACTGTCCATGCTCCAGCCAACCAACCAAATAAAGAATTAGATCCTTTTTTAGCCTGTCTCACAGAGACATTGAAAGAAGAGTCTGTGCTTAGGGGTCCCATATCCAGAAACTCAGACCGGTCTAATATTACATTTTGTGCACCAGTATCCCACACCCTTAGTAACCATTCCCAGGGATATTCTCCAAGCTTTTACTTGTACGTATTTGAGAACTCGAGCAGGTCTTTATGTGTGTAGCGTGCTTCTTCTTGGATAAACATCTCAACCTCACCTTTAGGAGGTTTCTGAGACTTAATTTTAGTGACAGGTCTAGCGGAAATAATGGGTGGTGAGGGTGTTTCCTGGGTGCTCTCAGCAATATCTTGTGAGGCATCTTCCTCAGGTAATGCTACTGATGCAGCCCCACCTGGCATATCAACTTAAATAGTTTGGCTAATCTGCTCAGGTGTTTCTAAGGGCTCAATAGCCTCTTCTTCTGGATCATCAGCCCATATGTTCCCATCCCATGTTTCAGGGTCCCAACTTTTCCCAATGAATGCCCTTACTTTGGTTTCAGACACTCCTCTAGATCCGCAATTCAGCTGCCATTGTAATTCAGCCACTCATATAATGAGACTCTGGTCCTGGTTCTCAGCAATGTCAGCTCTTTTACTAGAGGAGAGAAGGCTCTCCTTTGTAGCACAGATGGAAGTTTTCAAATCTGTTAGTCTGCACCCGAGGCGTGCTTTTGAGGCTCTGAGATCATCCCTGTCCTTAATCAAACTTTCCATTGTATGAAGGACCAGCCAACCAGCTTCCCTATACTTGTCATTATCACAAAACTCCTGGAAAATGTCAAACATACGAACACCTAGAGCATCTCCTTTATCCAGCACCTCATCTATTGGTGGTGCTACTTTAGGTATTATCTTTGCTATTTCACACCATCGATTAGTAAGAGTAGCAGACATATCCACGTCAAGACTAATCAGGTTGGAAAGCCAATTTAAGAAACCCGTATTTATGATTTATTTCTCCTGGGACCAAAATGTGTTGGACAGGGTTCTCTAGAGAGACAATCCAAATTGCTAGTAATTATATATAAATATATTTATAAAGATAGATATATAATACAAGAAATGAACCATTAAATTATATACAGATAGATAATACAAGAAATGAACAGTTAAATTATAAAACAGTGAGACACTAGCAGTCCTTTAAGGCTTGAGAGCCGCCAGTTGCAGGTCCCTTTCTGTAGAGAGAGCTGGGCTTTATATACCCAAGCAGCAAACAGCAAGGCAGGTCACAAACTGTCACCAACTGTCAGTCCCCAGCTCTAGAGACGAACATTCCAATCGTTAGGGCTTAAAGGGACCTTAACTTACAGCGACACAGTCCACAGGCTAGGCATCCCACAGGTAGTGTACCCCTTTAAACTGAGGCACAGAACAAGCAAGGCAGCCGCACGCAGGTCCGATAATTAAAGAACGAGAGACAAGCAAGGCGAAGCTCACTGAGCCATTTATCCCTCTGCCTTTCAATTAATCCTACTTGTGTTGATCGGCCAGGCTGGCACAATAAACTATCACACTAGTTTAACAGGCTAAAGGTGAATTAAATGGCATAGATCCTGAAACCTATCATTCTACATCAATTTTTGGTTTAATTTAAAATTATTTTAGAAACTTATTTATTTTTAAAATCACTTTATTGGGGGCTCCTACACTTCCTATCACAATCCATACATACATCCATTGTGTCAAGCACATTTGTATGTTTGTTGCCATCATCATTTTCAAAACATTTGTTTCTACTTGAGCCCTTGATATCAGGGCTGAGCTACGGGGGCTCATTTTCCCCCCTCCCTCCTCATGAACCCTCCCTCATAAACCCTTGATAATTTATAAATTATTATTACTTTGTCATATCTCTACACTGTCTGACATCTCCCTTTACCCACTTTTCTTTTGTCCATTCTCCAGGGAGGAAGATATATGCAGATCCTTGTGCTCAGTTCCCCCTTTCTACCCCACCTTCCTCCACCGTCCAGGTATCACCACTGTCACCAATGGTCCTGAGAGGGTCATCTGTCCTGGGCTCCCTGTGCTTCCATTTCCTATCTGTACCAATGTACACCCACTGGTCTAGCCAGATTTGTAGGTAGAATGGGGTCAAAATAGTAAGGGGAAGGAGCATTTAAGAACTAGAGAAAAGTTGTATGTTTCATCATTGCTACCCTGCATCCTGACCGGCTTTTTCTCCTTCCCATGACTCTTCTGTAAGGGGGTGTCAAGTTGCCTACAGATGGGCTTTGGGTCTCCACTCTGCACTTACCCTCATTTACAGTGATATGGTTTTTTGTTCTTTGATGCCTCATACCTGATCCCTTCTCCACCTCATGGTCACACAGGCTGGTGTGCTTCTTCCATGTGTGCTTTGTTGCTCCTGATCTAGATGACCGCTTGTTTATTTTCAAGCCTTTAAGACCCCAGATGCTATATATTTCCATAGCAAGAAACCATTGACTTTCTTCACCACATTTGCTTATCAATCAGCCTTTGTCTTCAGCAACTGTGTCAGGAAGGTGTGCATCATGGAATGCCAATTTTATAGAACACCATGTTCTTGCACTGAGCAAGTACTTGTGTGGAGGTCCAATGTCCATCTGCTGCCTTAATACTAAACTTATAAATATATGCACATAGATCTATTTCCTTATTGTCATATATAAACATATTTAAATATGTACATGCCTGTATTTAGACCTCTATAAATATCCTTTGCCTCCTAGATCTTTATTTCCTTTTACTTTCCTCTTGTCCCACTATCATGCTCAGCCTTCATTTGGGATCAGTAATTTCTCTTGGTTACATTTCCCTTGCTGAATCCCTACCAGGCTTCTCACACCCTCCTTGCCACTAATTTTGGCTCATTTCCCTCGCCTCTGCCTCTCCCATGGACCCCCAGAGCCATCATTCCCGTTGTTTTCTCCTTCAGACTGTTCAGCCAGCCTATCTTAACTAGATAAATCTGCAGAGATAATAATATGCACCAAAAAACAAGGCATAGCAAGACAATGCAACAAAAGAGAACGCAACAATGACAACAAAAATTGAAATCAGTGACCCAGAAAATGATAAATTAATTTTTTTTAAAGAAAAAGACATTCTTTTATTTTAAAAATAAAGAAAAGCCTGTAAATAGATTAAGGTCTCATTTTTGACATCTAGGCATGTCCTCCACTCAAGTCCAATGGGGTGCCATACTCTAGCCCCAAAGTCTATCCTTTGTACTCCCTTGGGAACTCCCTGCTCTGCTCCCCATTGCTCTGCTGCATGCCTTCAGTGTTTTGTCTGGGTGTCATGTGGTCAGACTGGGCCAATCCCATCACCGAGTATCCAGTGTTGTCCCTCATAGAGCCATGGGTCAGCAAGGGCCATTGTGTCTCACAGTGGGATCAGCTATATGGTCCACTCTGTGCTTTGCCTGTTCGGAGCAAGGCTATCATCATCCAGTCCTGGTGGGCCAGGTTGTGCTTCATTCTCTCCTCCCCCCCCCCCAATTCCTTTGCTTCTGCCTGCTCTGATCAGACATGTCCCTATCCCAGAGCTCAGTGCCAGGGCCATCCTCTAAAGTAAATTTGTCTGGGGGGAGAGGCAGTAGTCCACATAGCTGGTACGGGAGCCGAGCCCTCAGGCCCTTCAGTTGGCTCCCCTCTCTATGCTGGAAAGCTGCATTCGCATCCAGGAACACCTGATTTAAGTCTGGCCCCTATTTCCATGTGGAGACGCGAACAATACCCTCCCCTTGGGTGCGTCAGTAGTGCCCTAGTCCCCAGCTACACATCTCTTTTTTTTTCTTTCTTTTCTCCCCACTCTCCTTTTTAGTTGGCTACCATATGTACCCCAGGACTTGGTCTGGCACCTATCATACCACCTGGAGCTCACCCTGGAGTGTTTGTACACAGTAGCTTTTTTCCTGTGCCCCTATTGCATTTTTCTCTTTTTTTCTTTTCTTTCTTTTTTTATAAACCTTCCACCGTGCACCCCTATTGTACTTGTGCTTTTGTGCTGGGCTTACTTCACTTAGCAGAATTTCCTGTAGTTCTTCCCATGAGGCGATATGCTTCATGCGTGTCACTGCTTCTTAGTGATTCATAGTACTCCATTGCATGTATGTATCACAGTTTTTTAATCCATCCATCTATTGGTGGAAATTTGGGTTGTTTCCAAGTCCTTGCAATTGTGAACTGTGCCACAATGAACATTGGATCACAGATGTCTGGCCATGGTTTGTTTCTTGCCCCTTCTGGGTATATGCCCAGTAGGGGGATTGCTGGGTCATATGGTAGCTCAATTTCAATCTGTTTTAGAAATCACCACATCAATTTCCATAGTGGCTGTACATACCGACAGATCCACAAGCAGGACATGAGAATTCCTATTTCACCACAACCCCTACAACACTGTTGCTTTCTGATTTTTTGAATTGAGTTCTCTTTGAGGATGTTAGGTGGTATCTCATAGTGCTTTTAATGTGCATTTCCCTTATGGTTAATGATCAGAAACATTTTCTCATATGTTTATTGGCCATTTGGATTTCAGACTTTAAAACTTCTCTTCAGGTCTTTTGCCCACCTCCTCAGTAGGCAGTTCATTTTTCTCTTATAGTAAGCTTGCAAAGTCTTTTAGATTTTAGTAATAAGGCCTTTGTCTGATGTGTCATTGCTAAAGGTGTTTTCCAGTCGGTGGGCTCGACTCCTCTGTATTTGTATCCTTCCATATTTCTGATAGCCTATGTATTCCCTGTGCCGAGGTTGTCAGGTTTGCCCCAATTCCCTCATTAATGTCCCTAATTGGGGGTTTATCTCAATCTCAGTGATCGACCTTGAGCTTATTTTTGTGCATGGAGTGAGGTAAGGGTCTTGCTTCATTTTTCTGCAGGTAGATACCCATTTTTTCCAGCACCATTTGTTGAAGAGGGCATCTGATTCCCATTTGATATTTGGGGGGCCCTTATCAAAGATCAGTTGCTTGTATGCTCATGGTTCTATTTCTGAGTCTTCAGTTCTTTTCCATTGGTCTGAATACCTGTAATTAGACCAGTACAACACTGTTTTCATTACCGTGGCTGTATAATACATGCTTAAGTCAGGTTGAGCAAGCCTTCCCACTTTGTCCTTCTTCTTGAGAAGTTCTCTGCTAATTCTGGGCTTCTTCCCCTTCCATATGAAGTGCTGATCGTGGGTTTAGCAGCCCCCACTGTTGCATGAGTCAGGAGAAGACTACAGCTTCCCTTCTCACCCATGGAATTGGGACTTGCAATGGATTCCCTAATTTTTCAGCATAGGTCCATTATGATATAATTTGGACCTATTTGGGAAATATTTCAATTTGGGAAATTGAAATGCCCAATTGACAACAACTAAGGATAATATGACAGATATCTAGGTTGTTTGCATATCTATTTGAATCTAGGAATTAAGTGATAAAAAATACACAAAGGCCTTAGGATACTGGTTCTCAGTAATGCTGATTGTGTTTATTATCTTTGAATCTTTTAAAAATAAAATGATGAGCTCACCAAAGGAAGAACCAATTAAATTATCCTTTTTACATGTGAGTAACTTCCTCTGACTGAAGTCAGGCCACAGTGAGAAGCATTATTTTATATTCCTATAAGACTACAAGGAACTTAATAAGTTGTCTGACAATGTTAACATAATTTCTAATGTGGTAGATAGATAATCGTTTGTCAATTTGAGGATTAAGAGTCTAGGGGTGGAGTCTAACTTGTCAATCAGATCATAGCCATTGAGGCTTCTGTGTGGGCATGACCTTCTGAGAATTCTGGGAAATCCGGTACTCTCTCCTTAGAGGCGGGAGACACTTCTTTCTCTCTGCTCACACCCTGGCAGACATAGCAGCTGACAAGACACATGGACTCCCCCACCCTGGGGCAGAGAGCATGCCAGCGCTGAGATCTTTCCATTGCCAATGGATCCAAAGACTCTCTCCCCACTGGCCTGTGATCTTCCACATTCAACATCATTGCATGTGTCCCATGAGTCTGAAGAGGACTTTATAAATTGGTATTGAACATTTGAGCTAATAACAAATTTATGGACTTGATCTGGACTGTGCTGGGATGTTTTCTCAATGTTCAATTGCTCTTGTATATAAATCTCTTTCTTAGACACATATATGTGTCCGTGGATTTGTCTATTCTACCCAGATTGGCAAAACCAACATGTTCCCCAATATCAAAATATATACATTCAATACACTTTTTCTCACTCATTGTCTTAGGCTGGGTTCTCCAGAGAAGCATAAACATATATCAACAGTTAAATCTATATATGTGCTTATGAAGAGAGATTTCTATCAAGGAAGAGGCTCACAGGTTGTAGAGGTGAGCAAGTCTTGACAAAGATGAAAGTGTCCACAGGCCTTGTAGGATTCAGATAGGCCGATGCTATGATGCATGATGGTCTCCAGAACATTTCCCAAATCCCCAGAAGTGTGCCATAGGGTCATTGTTCTAATAATGATATTCTAATACTATATAATAATCATCATAATATTATTATATGAAAACCACACTTTAAAGCCAAGGGAAATGAAGATCATGAGAGTGCGCAGGCAAAAAAAAAACCCAAAAAAATAATAACCAGGGGGAAAAAGACAATATGTATGGACTGAAGTATTTTTGGATCTCCATTACTCTTGCGTATTTAAAATGTGATATGCTTCAACTCCTCTGCCATGTAATTTAAAATAAAACAGTGGACGCTTGGCTCTGTGATTTTATCAGTAGACGTGCTACTCTAACCATCACTGTCAAGGAGATGGATGGACAGAGAGGCTGCAACAGTGGACTCCAGCATAACTACAAGTAGCAGGAGGGCACGGGATTGAACAGTGGGGCTTTCCCTTATACATAGAGTCTCTGTGTGTTAAAGTTGGCTTGTTGAAAACTAATAAGAACATGTTCAGCACCAGGAAAATGACATCATCACTGGTAAAGTGAAAGGACTGCACAAAAGAGGAAGATCTTTGACAGACGGATTGTCCCACTGAATGCAAACGACCAATTGTCCCAGAGGCTGAAATATACCAATTGTGAGGATGATACAAGACCGGACACTGTTTTCTTCTGTTTTGATATAGGGTCATTGTGAGTCAGAACCAACTCAATGGCACCTAACAATAACAATTATTCAGATTAAATTGTTTGTACAAGAGTAGTACTCATACAAAAATACAAAAGGCCCACAATTATGCTTAGTGGGGAAAATGGGAACCAGACAAGGATGCAGCCTAACACCATTCTTATTTGGCATTGTGCTATAATTCTTACCCAAAATAATTAGACTACGCAAAGAAATCAAAAGAAAACATTTGAATAAATAAGAAGGGAGACGTTCTATATTTGCAGATGGTTTGATTTTCTATGTAGAAAACCTGAAAATGCCGCCAAAAATATTATTTTAAACAATTGAAGGATTTGAGGAAGTAGTAGGATACAAGACTAGGAAGCAGAAATAAATTGGATTCCCATATATCAGTGAGGGGAGCTCTTAACAAAAGGCATTAAAATAACAATACCATTTACAATAGCCACACAAATGATCAAATTCTTTGGAATAAACCCAACCCAAGCAACAAAAGACTTATACAAAGGAAACGACAGATCATGACCATGAGAAACAGAGCCAGAATGCTCCTTGGAGGCAAGGATTGTGGGAAGCAGAGGGAGGAACAGTGTTTCCTGCAGACATTCCCTCAACATTCACACTTCAAGGAGTCTGGGAGGCCAAGGGGCCCAGGGAGGAAAGCTTCACATGTGTGAGTTGGAGATGTGTCTCACTCACATTCTCTTGAGTAAAAGTTATTTTCCTCAATGTCTACCCCAGCCCATAATAATGCCAAATCTAAGGTGCTGTTTGCAAAGAATATACTCTTGAAAGTCAGCTGGCTGAAGGCTATCTTCCTGAAGGTTGTCTGCCATCAAAGGCAATCAGACCCTATGGTCTGTCCCACCCCAAGGATGGCCCACTGCCTTCTGATGAACATAATGGACTGTTCCTCTGGAGAAGAGCGCAAAGGTCAAGCCAACTCAGAGACAACCAACGTTGGGCTGCCATCTTGACTCCAGAACCCGCTCATCTTGTTATGAGTGTGCCTGTTGTACAGCCCCTTCCGGTTACCTATAGCTGACTATGGTTTGCTTGCCTGCGATTAATATAACTCTGTCAGTCCATAATGTATGCTCTCCTTCTGTTTCCAGTCATCACAGAAGAAGTTGAATCCTCACATGCTTTATCTTGTCTGATGTCACTTTCATTTACTCCTCAATTACATAATTGTCCTTTGGATCCATTTGGTTCAGGAGAGGCTGGTCCCCTATAAAGAATGTCAAGGGACCAGGGGTGGGATCGGGGAGGGAGGGGGATGGGGGGGAAAAAGAGAAACCGAGCTGATTCCAGGAACCCAAGTGGAAGGTGAATTATGAGAGTGACGAGTGCAACGAATGTATAAGGGTGCTTTGCTCAATTGATGTATGTACAGATTGTGATAAGAGTCTTATGAGCCCCAATAAAAAGATTTTTTTAAAAAGAATTAACCTTAATTACATTGGGGGAACTATCAGGAGAGACCAGTAGGATATTGTGGTTAGAAAAGTAGAGGGGTAGCGAAAGAGAAAGGTTCTGGACAAAATGGGTTGTCACAGTGGCTGCAACACTAGGCTCATTTATTCCCACGTATGAACAATTGTGAGAATGCTACAGGACTTGGCAAAAATTTTACCCTATTTTTCATGGAGTTGCTGTGAGTCGGAATTGACTCAAAGACACCTAACACCATTGAAATATTTACTGGAAAAAAATTATGTTACTTTGAGGACTAAAGCGCACTCTTGTCCAAGCCATGGTATTTTCAATAGTCTCATATGCATATGAAAATTGAATATTAAATAAAGAAAAATTGGTGCACATGAACTATGGTGTTGCAAAAGAATATTGACGGTAATGTGGACTTCCAATACCACAGACAGATCTGCCTTAGAAGAAGTACAGACAGAATTCTCCTCACAAGCAAGTATGGCAAAGCATCATCTCATGGATTTGGGGCATATTGTCAGGTGAGACCAGTCCCTGGAAAAGCAAACCATGCTTGGCAAAGTAGCGGACAGTGAAAAAGAGGAAGGCCCTCCAAGAGTAGCCACAAAGTTGGGATCCAATGTAACCATTGTGAAGATGGCACAAGACCAGACAGTGTTTTCTTCAGTTGTACAAAGGGTTGCTATGAGTCAGAAATGACTCAATGGTGCCTAACAAAAACAACAACAGAACTATTTAAGTGAAAGATTACATTAACTATATGTATGACACACTGAAGCCACAGGACAGTGGAGAGGGGTGCCTGTGATCAGAGCACATAGGAGCAAATGAAGAGGAAAGAGAGTGGATCATATGCTGGCCTACCAAGCCCCGGGATGATATTCCTGCTCAAAGCATCCAATGCACAGAGAGAACCAAAGGGCCAGCCCATCCAAGACACAGATAGATGGGAACCTTTGTCAGACAGGGCAAGTCAATGTAGAAAGACATAATACATGCTAAGATAGAGGTTCCGTGTAAAAGAGGAAGATCCTTAATGAGATAGATTGACATAGTGACTGCAAAAATAATTATGAGGATAGTATAAGACAAGACATGTTTTCTTCCACTGAACACGGGGTCTTTATGCATAGGAACTGACTTGAAGGCACCTGGCAACAAACGCAGCACTTTTCTAATACCATTGTAACCTCTACAGCATTGTACAACGAGGAGCCATGTACCATCAAACAATGGCTCGTATATATGTAACATCTCCTTTATACACTGTATTCCAGGAACTCAAAGCAGCATAATATTATGAACTTTGATTTGGGGTATAGTGGTTTCTGGTATACCTTCCTTATTTCTATAGGTCTTAGAACAAAAACACTCAACTGTGAGAGTGGACAAAGTAAACAAAATTACTGATTAGAATAGTTCTTGGTGCATAGTAATGAATCAGTAAGTGGACATCGCAAGGATCGACTGGTGCAGTGCCTCAGAGAGGCTTTGTGTGGTAGGAATTATTAATGTGCCTGCCTTCTTTAAAAAGGGTTAGAGGTTTGAGTTTGCCCAGTTGCCTTGGAAGAAAAGCCTGGTGAACTACTTAAGAAATTCAGTCATTTAAATCCCTATGGAATATCATTTCTTTCTGATACACCTTAGTTCACCAGGAGCACAAATCAACTTGAACACAACCCACTTTTAGTAATGAATCAATGAATGAGTTTTGCCAGTGGAACACTTGACTGTCAACATCAAAATTTCTAATTCATTTGTGGAGTGGGCTTAGACTTGTTATTTAATTCTCATGGCCTTTAGTTCTTTGTTTTCAATAAATGTATTCAGTTTATAATAGTATAAGGATTAATGAGATGATGTATATCATGCATGGTATGAATCATATAAATATAGATGCATCACTTGTTATCTACTGTGACACACATGTCCTGCAAACAATAGTTTGAGCTCCATTTGTGCTTTACACTGGATGTCTGACCATGATTACAATTTATTTTAGATGAGACTGTAAGTTCAAGGGCAGGAATTGAGTATCATTTATTTATATATCCAAAATCTACTTTAGAAAGGCCAGATATTAGTCCAATATTTCCTTTGTATAATGTTGAGAAACAATTTTCTATCAATGAAGAAAATTTGATATCCACACACCCAATCCTTTTCTTCTTCCCTAGATCACTATACCTTCCATACCTTCCATAGCGTTCTCTAAGAATGCCTGAAAGTATAAGACATTCTTTTTTTAATTATTGACATTTCATGGGCTCTATTATTTGACATTTAATTATATGTGAAAGAATAACAATCATAGAATTAAAGGTGGGTATTATATATTGTATACAAAGCACAGGTATTATACATGTTGAAGGTAGACTTTTCTAAGCTGGACATCTAAAAGGTTAAACAGGAATGTAGTATCTTTTTCCTTACAGGTCTTCGTTGAGAGCAAGATTTTGAGAAAGAACTACAACAAAAATCTCACTTTTTATCACAAGAACCCAACCCATTCTCATCCTAGAATGTGATTCCCTCTTTTACAATGTTTAATATGCAAATTTTGCCACTGTCCAAGAATACCAAAAGCTCCCAATATTTATCCTTTACATCCCTGCCTCAAAGTATCCTATGCCATTTATCAACACATAGCCAACAGCAATCTTTGACCATTTTCGGTTTGTAAAAGGTATAACACACCATCATTTCACTTCATCAATAGGAAACTAAACTAAAACAAACATCTAGATATGTCAAGGCACATTTTACTACAGTTCCCACAAGTTCGGAAGGCAAAGAAGTCTAAAGAAAATTGTGTTCTGCCATCAAGGGAACCCTTTCAACTTGAGAAACTGGAGGCTGCTGGAAGTACATAGGAAACCTCTGTATCCCTACATTACTTGATGGATTATCTGCATTTGAAAAAGTCTGATTTTCACATTAGGATACTTGCAAGGACCCTGGCAGGGGGTGGGGCTGTTGGCCAATATTGTGCTTGATTACTAACCTAATGTTCAGGTTTTCGAACCCACCCCGTTGCACCATAGCAGAATGACCTCACAATCTGTGGCCATAGAGAATGCAGCCAAGGAAACTCTTTGGGGCACTTTTATTATCTGTAACACGTGGGGTCACCATGCAGCAAAATGTACTAGAATAAGGTGACCAGATTTTAACATTGGTAAAGCGGGACACCATCGACCCAGGGTGGGTGTCCGTGATTAAAAATTTGGTCTATATGGAGCAACAAAAATTTTCATAGAATGCAAAAATAGTGTTGTAATGTGTTTTTTTAATTTCAACATAAGTACAATTTACAAATATAATGCAATTAAAAATTATGTATAGTATTATTTTATTCTTTGGCATATTTCTCTTTTGAGTGAATTTTTTAGTAGATTGCTGTCATTGTTTAAAAGGTCATGAAATTTTCACAAGAATTTGTGAAATTATATTTCACACATAAAATGGCTTTCAAAGTCTCAACACTTAATTGTGATTTTTCTGATGTCCACACTTTATTTTCCGTAGAAAAAATGTGTTCAGTCGCAGCATTCGTTCCTGGTAAGGCCAGCGTGTATTCCACAATTTTTATTGCATTATTGTATAGAACATGGTTTGTTTCAAAATGATGAAATATTTCTAACCATGTGTTCTCTGTTGTGATTTTCGCTGGTGCCCAAGATTTAACCTTTTCCTTATCAATATATAGTTTTAAGTAATGATACCTCATTGAAAAGATCATGTTGGAAATATTACTATATGGAAACTTTTGAGTAATATGATCTAATGATTTTTGCACATCATTCCAATTAATTTCTTGTTTTAATGTGACCCAATAAAAATGTTCCATATCATTGAATTGTACTGTCCACTCTTCTAAATAATCTATGCAGTTACTATAGAACTTTTTAATGTGATTCATGATATCTGCACGATTTATTGCACCTTGTTCTTCTAGCTGGCTTATACTATTATGGATAATTAATGGAAGAAAATTATTTTCTAACCACTCTTGACACTGAAATTTAAAATTTTTAACTTCATTTTCTACTTCGATTACCAAAATTTTGTCACCTTCAAGAAGTTTTATAGCATTTTGAAAAAAAGAGCTGCTTGAATGTGTACAAACTCTAGCCAAATTTTTGAAGATTCTTTTAAAAAAAAACTCTTCTAAAATTCTAGGACATTTATCCTGTGACAGAAAGTAGGATTTCAAAGGATCGTATGTTTTCAAACTTCTTTCAACAGCTGGCAAAAGAGCTAACCAGCGCGTTTCACTGTATCCAAGTATTTTCTGACATAGGACTTCCGCAGTTTCACAAAATTCATTAAGCATTTCAACGCACACAGTGTATATATAGAAATAAGAATATATTTTAATGACAATATTTTCCACCGCTACAGGCAACAAAATCAGCAGCTGTTTGAATGGTGTTATGTATTATGTATTTCCCTCCCTATCTCCCCCCGTTCCCTAGCTTGTCATGCATTCTTTCCAAAAATTGGGACTTTTTTAAAATGCCGCAGGACGTGGGACAAATTGTTAAAAATCAGGCCCAAAGCGAGACTTCTGGTCACCTTATACTAGAAGGCAATGCTTTTGTTTTTGTCCTTCTAGTTTACAAGTCAGAAGGGAGGAGTACAGTGGTGATTCCTCCTGGGATGAGGAAGAACACCGAGATTTCCAGGACCTTTCCATCTCCTTCCTCATTTGTTACTCTAATAAGCCCTGAGAGACTGGTGTTACATAGATCATGTAGACTAATTATGACCTCTGTGAGTTGTGTTCTTAAAGCATTACCACAATACATTATTAACTGTGTCCCCAGACCTTAAGAGTGTCCATCCAAGTCCAGCAAGCTACACATGTGACCTTTTCTCTTGCAGACCCGTCATCCACATCAGGATACTAATACCTGGCTCTGCCTTCCTGCCAGTGCAGAGGAATTACACTGACCTCTCATTGCCTGCCAAGCAGAGGAGGAGCAATGGATCCAAACTCTTTGTCTATACCCCAGTGGAGACAGCAGGCATCTCAGTAAGTACAGAGGGACACGGGTATGCAGGAGCAAATTTTTTTGAAACATGAGGATCAACACAATTGTCAGGATAGCAAGAGAGGAGTTTATAGAATTAAAAGTGTCAGCTAAGAAGTGTATGCATTTTAAATTATTTGCATGGGAGGGATGTAAGGATTCTCCGGTCCAGAGTTCTGTCCTGTATGTAGAATTCAAATGGAGTGTCCTGCCAGAGTAGAAAAATGAATCTCTCCAAACTGTCACCTAGCATCTCGAGGTATTACAAAAGGTTGATGTTCTATACTGTTAACAGAAACTTCACGGGTCAAGTCCACCCAGACTCACCTTGGAAGAAAGTCCAGGAGATACACATTCAAGAAATCAGCTACCAAACCATACGGAGCACTGTTCTACTTTGATGCTCCAGGATCTCCATGAGTCACAGTCAACTAAACAGTAACTAAGGTTTTTCATTTTCATTGTGTGTTTGTTTTGTAAACTGTTCCATAAAACCAAAGCAATAACTGCATCTAAGAACAGATAAGAGTTTCCAGTGGAATCCACTCTGACTCATGACTACCTCATATGTTGTATAGACATATGTTCCTAGGGTTTCCTGGCAATGGCCTTAAAAAAGCATCATTTCTTCTGAGAGCCCCCTGGGTAGATTAGAACAGACAACCTCAAATAACTGCTTACACAACTCAGGGACCGAAAACTTTCCCCTAAGCATTCCTAAATAGCAGGAATTAAAGGGTGATGATAAGATAAAGATACTGAAGATGACTCACTCATTGCCACGGAGTCCATGCTGAGTCATAGCGACCCTGTAGGACAGGGAGGAAGTGACTCTGTGGGTTTCAGAGGCTGTGGAACCATAGAGAGTTTGTCTTTCTTCCGTGGAGCAGCTGGTAGTTTCAAATCGATGACCTTGCCTTTTTCAGCCCAACTTGTAACCACTACACCACCAGGGCTCCTCACTGATGATGGATGGCAGTAGGCAAAATACCACCAAATATTCTTGAGCGATCCCTAGTGATGGGTCTGAGATGTGTCTTATGCAGTTTTTTGTTCCCTTTGTTTTTTACTTTATCTGTACTGTCCTACTCAAGATATCTATGTGTAGATTACTGATACATCACAGGTGAGGATGTATTTAAACCACATTTGGGGGTCATTAGGGATGAACCCAGGGTTGAAACTACTCAGGTTGCACCATGCTAGTCCTAGTTGTTATGTGTGAGCCCTTTGATGTAGCCAGTGTGATACTCCATCTTGTTGATCCTCTTTTCCTCCAGAAAACATCCAAAGTACATGAGATGAAGTCTCAATATCTTCCCTTCTAGGGAGCCTCCTGAGTTTTCCTAAGGCTGTAATCTTAGACAAAGTACCCTTCCACGTCATTCTCCTGAAGTCCAGATGGTGGATTTGAATAGTTGACTTTTTGCTAGCAATCCAGTGCTTAACCACTTTGTCACCAGGATGCTTGATAACTGTATTTTATATGGAACATCTAAAAGAGAGGATTGTGTAGAGATCTAATGTGTGATTATCTAATTGTAATAGTGGTTAACAGTGATGAAAGGAAAAATTCATGGAGATAACTGTTTTATTAAAATGCCACGTGATTAAGAATAAATTTAAAAAAAAGAATATTTGGCTTTTATTTTGATTGCTGTTTTGATAATTCTACCTTGTTGTGGCCATTCTACAGTAACAAAAAGGAGCTCTCCTCCACCCTACCCTCCCAAATTTGATTGAAATTTTGCGGTTTATGAGGTCACACACACAAAACCAAGAATGGATTAAAAGGCTCCTTATTCATACTCTTGTTATTACCCTCTCCATGGAGACCAGTCTATCCCATACTCAAACGATCATCGATATGGCAACTAAGGATTCCTGGTGGCTTAGGGGATTTCATATTGGCCTGCGAAACTCAAGGGCAGCAGTTGGAGACCTCCAGCAAAGCAGTCGCAGAAACATGGAGCTTTATGCATTTGTAAAGATTTACCATCCCACACCTTACTGCTCTGTCCTATGGGTTGGAATTCACAAGATGTCAGTGAATTTGGTTTTAGATTGGGGGAAAGCAAGGCAGGCATCTGAAGCTGGGCCAAGTGTGGCTTGAGAGATCAAGGCAAGTGGCTGCTTAGGACATTTTTTAAGTTAGTTATAGATGGAGAGTACGGTTTAAGCACATCGGAAGGAGCGTGCCATATTTGAATCCACTGTCACTGTCAAAGGAAGGAGTCTTTGGGATGTCTTCCCAGATGTTAGGGGAAAGGGCAGGAGAGAACATGAGGTTTAAATGTAGTCAGATGTCCCAAACAATGGAGACAGGTCTTATTACATAGCTCCTGGTGGAGCTGTAGGAAATCAATGGATGGCTAACTGTGAAGTTGGTGGGTCAAACACACCAGCTGGCTCTGCTGAAGAAAGATGAGCTTTCCTACCACAGCAAGATTTACAGTTTAGGAAACCCTGTGGAGCATCACCATGCATCAGCACTGACTCATTGGCGGTGACTTAGGAGCTGTTACAAATAGTGCAGAAAAAGTGCTTAGTGTCCACATTTTGTGAAAATAAAATAAATGTTATAGCCTCTAAGAGTCCTTTGTTGTTGTTGACAGCGCCATAGAGTTGAGTCAGCAGAATCCTGACCTGGCACACAAAAGAAGGAAATCTTAACTGCACCAGACCCACAATTGTTCTTATGTCCGTTTATTGTGGCAGCCACTGCCTCAAGCAATCTTACTGAAGGGCATTCTCTTTTCCTTTACTTTACCAAGCATGATAGCCTTTTCCAAGGACTGACTCCTCCTGATAACCTATCTGAAGTACTTTAGATGAAGTCTCACAACCCTTGCTTCTTAGGAGCACTCAGTTAGTTACCTAGCAGTCCATGGTAATTTCCGTATTCTTTGGCAACACCGTGATTTAAATGCATCTATTCTTCTCCAGTTTTGTAAATTCATTGTCCAACTTTCATATACATATTAGGTGATTTAAGATTTGATGGCTGTCATGTCCTCAAAATGACATTTGTCTTTAACAATTTACTCACTGATTTAATTATTTTATGAGGAGCTATTACCGATATTATAACAATCCATAATTCAGTTAGATCAAGGATAATTTTACAATTGCTGCCACCATCAGTTTCAAAATATTTTCTTTCTTCTGGAACTCTTTGATATCAGCTCCCCTTTAATACTTTAGAGAGGATTTGTACAACAGATTTTCTCAGGGTAATCGGTAACTGATTTCTTGACTGGTGCTTTGATGAGCATTGGGTGCGGGTCAAAGAAAGTGAAATACTTGATAACTTCCACCTTTTCCTGGTTATCATAATGCCAATGATCTGGTTGTGAGGACTTTGGTTTTCTTTGCACCCAGTTGCAACCCATACCTAAGGCTTCAGCCAAGGATGCCCATCAACACTTACCTCCAGTCCCCCTTGTTTCCAGCAAACAAGGCTCTTCCATTTGCATATCACAGGTTACTAATTATTGTCCTTTATGTAGCCTGTATTTTACTTGCAAGTTACAATTTTTTATTTCAAGTTGTCTTCATAAAGTGATGAATAATGCTATACTGTGTTTCAATGTTGTGAAAATCTATGGAGCATATTTTCCAGTTCAATATTCTTCACAGACACCTTTTCACGCTCCAATGTTATCATCAATCCTGTTTATGCACCACAAATCATTGCTACCAAATTTTCTGTGACAGTGAACAAGAACTTAATAAATATATAATTATTATATAATAATTTGTATACAAATTATAACGATTCATTTTTCTTCCTCTTTCCAGACCTTGGTAATCACTAATTTAATGTCTATACATTTGTATATTGTAGGTATTTCATATAAGTGAGGTCAAAAAACAGTTGTCATTTTGTAATTGACGTATTTAATTTAACATCATATTTTCACGTTGTATACATGATTTAACTCATAGTATGATTTCATCCTTCCTTATGTCTGGGTCTTAGGAGAATGATGAGGCTTTCTACTCCCATAGAGTTACAGTCTCAGAAACCACAAGGACAGTTCTACCCTCTCCTATCGGTTACCATGAGGGGAAATTGACAACATGGAAGTGAGTTTAGAGCAGCAGTTCTCAACCTGTGGGTCGCAATCCCTTTGGGGGTCAAACAACCCATTCACAGGAGTCGCCAGATTCATAACCGTACCAAAATTACAGTTACAAAGTAGAACAAAAAGAATTTTATGGTGGGGGAATGGGTCACCACAGCATGAGGAACCGTATTACAGGGTCACGTAATCAGGAAGGGTGAGAACCACTGGTTTAGAGGGTTTTCTTTAATGTCTAGGTGGCATTAATACATATACCTCATTTTGTTATCCATTAATCTGTGGGCTGCCATTTAGGTTACTTCCATCTTCTGGCTATTGTGAACAGTATCACAATGAACACTGATGGACATCTGTCTACTCGTGTTGCTGCTTTCAGATATACGCCTGGGGATGGAATTGCTAGAGCACATGGTAGTTCTGTTTATATTCTTCAGGAATCCCCTAAATGTTTTCCAAAGTGGTTGAACCATTTTGCCTTCCAAATAATAATGGGTAAGCATTCTTCATGCCCCTGCTATATATATATGTGTGTGTGTGTGTGTGTGTGTGTGTGTGTGTGTGTGTGTGTGTGTTATTTTTAGAAAAGGCTTAGCCATTCTTTTTAGGGTGCAGTGACGTGTCATTGTGGTATTGACTCCCATCTTACTAATGGCTAATGAAACGAGCCCTGCTGGCATAGTGGTTAACGCATTGGGCTGCTAACTGCCAGGTCAGCAGATCTACTGCACCTCGTGATCAAGGGACAAAGATGAGGCTTTCAACACCCTAAATATTTACAGTGTAGGAAACCTACAGGCTCAGTTCCATTCTGTCCTACAGAGACTTTATGATTTGGAACCAAGTCGGTTACACTGGGCTATTTGTATTTTTTAATGGCCATTAATATTGAACATCTTTTCAAGTGTTTATTGAGCATTTGTATATCCTCTACAGTGATATGTCTACACATTTTTCTTGTCTTGTATTTTTCTTGTCATATTTTAAGAGTTATTCGTATTTTTGTAATTAAACCTTACCTCATATAGGGTTTCATTTGTGCCACCCCGTCTAGAGGTTGTTTCTTCAATTCATTGAATGAGTTGATGAGCAGAAGTCTTAAAATTTTGATAAGATGAATTTATCAATTTTGTCATTTGTTTCTTTTGCTTTTCATGTAAACCTAAGAAGCTCTAGTTCAAAATAGGACCAAATACCCCATGCCCCATATTTCTTTCTAAGTATTGGTTGTTGTTGTTTATTTTATTTTAGTTCACACATTAATACTTTTGTATACTCTATGTTTTTATATATATTGCATGACGTATGAGTCCAATTTCATGCTTTTGTTATTGGAAATCCTGCTGTCCCAGCACCATTCATTAAAAAAGACATTGCTTTCCCTAGTTTAGACATATTATCAGGAGAGATGATTTGCCCCAGGAACTGTCCTGGACAAGGATGTAATGCTTGGTAAAATGAAGAGGCAAAAAAAAAAAAAAAAGAAAACCCTCCATGAGATGGATTGGCACAGGTGTGGAAACAACTGTAAAGATGGTGCAGGATCAGGCAGTTTCATTTTGTTGTGCACGGGGTCCTTGTGGATCAGAACCCACTTTATGACACCTACAAATAAAAGCAAAAACAACAACAACTTCTTTCCCTATTCAATGGAGTTAGTATTTGTCAGAGGGTAATTGCCCATAGATGTGCATGCTTATCTCTAGGCTTTCAATTATAGTCCTTGTTTTATTGATGTGGAATACTAAATAGTAACAGATATGGAAAGATTCAGTACTCCCAGGAATTTATATTTATATATATATATATAAATTATATATATCACTAGATTATATTTCAATGTACATAGTAGTATGTGATGTAAATATACACATGTATGTAGTAAAGGATATATTGGGCAAGTTCTGTAAACGTCTCAGCTGCAGCCAAACACCCTGATGGACTGAATCTTTGTACTTCCTTGTTTAGTAGCAGAGTCTTGAGGAACTTCTAGGTCACTTGGAATAACAGTAAACAAAGACAATGTTTCCCTCCTGCTGTGATGAGTATCAACTGGGATCCTAAAACCTCTGAGCAGGCACCTAAGGTGCAACTCTTTGTCTCTCCTCATTTGGAGCAAAGAAAACCCAACTCACTGACATTGAGGCAATGCTGACTCGCAGAGACTCCCTGTGGGTTTCTGAGACTGCAACTGTTTATGGAGGTAGAAAGCCCAGCCTTCCTCACGCAAAGCTGCTGGGAGTAAAGAAGAGTGAAGAAAACCAAAGACTCAAAGGGAACAATTATTTCAAAAGACTAAAGGTCTATTGGAACCACAGTCCCTAAAAACCTACTGGCTGTCACTAAGGTTTTCTCTGACTGGGAACATCGGAGATGTTCCTGGAAAGCATGAGATAAAATGTAGAACAGAATTGAAAATGATATAAAAAGATCAGACTTACTATTCGGATAGAGAAAGATAGAAGCTCAAGGCTTCAGCACATAGACACTCTTCAAATCTTGTACTGACCCCAAGCTAGGGAGGCCCTTTCAGCTAAACAATAGATGGCCGTATAGATTGAAATATTATTCCCATGAGGAATATATGCCTAAGCACAATCAACCAGACCGTAGAATAAAATGCAGCGCTGGCTCAAAACTAAATTTCAAAGGGAAGGAAGAAGCAAGAGAGAAGGATAAACTGAAAAGGGAAAACGTCAAGAAAGTGGGAAAAGTGCCATTATATTGAGGGGATTGCAAATAATTCACAAGAGAATGTGTCTATCATGTGTTAAGTAGGGAGGAAAGTATTTTTTCTGTAACCTTTCACTCAGCTCACAATAAAACTTTGAAAATAGAGAAATATTACAATATTGCACTTAGATCTATAATGAGTCTATAATTCACTAAAGACCACCTGGTTTGCCAACCACCTTTTTTGGGGGAAAGTATTTAATTACCATATTTATCTCTTCACTTGTCTGTTGAAGTTTCACTATCTCTATGAATTTGTTATTTCTAAGTATCAGTCCTCCCATTGTATTATTTTCTACAGTTTCTTTAAAGTGGGCACGTACAGAAGTAAGTACAAGAACTACTGAAAAACAGTTCTAGACATAATGTCATGTTATAACTGAGAAATACTGTAGGCAACTGCTTTACAGGTTAATTTCAGAATTCAAAATAGATGCAATTACTGGTTTCCCATTTCCTTGTTTTATCTTATAAACCCTTCTCTCTTTCTCTGAAGGTGTCTCTGGTACATGGAATCACAGAATATAACACAGGCCCCTAAATTCCTTCTCCTGGGCCTCTCAGATGATCCAGATCTGCAGCGGCCCCTCTTTGGAATGTTCTTATTCATGTATACTGTCACTGTGTGGGGGAATCTGCTGATTATCCTCACTGTAAGCTCTAACAGACACCTCCACACGCCCATGTATTTCTTCCTTTCCAACTTGTCCCTGGCTGACATTGGTTTCACTTCCACCACAATACCGAAGATGCTTCATGACATCTATACAACCCAGAAAACCATCTCCTATGTTGAATGCCTGATTCAGTTAACATTGCTCAATTTCTTTGGATGTATGGACAATCTGTTGATCACTGCCATGGCCTATGACCGGTTTGTGGCCATTTGTCACCCCCTGCACTACTCAGTCATTATGAACCCCCGCCTATGTGGTCTGCTGCTTCTAGCATCTTTTTGTATTAGCTTTTTGTACTGCCAACTGCACTACTTTATAGTGTCACAATTTGTCTTTTGCGGAGATGTAGAAATCCCTAGTTTTTTCTGTGACCCTACAATACTCCTCAACCTGGCCTGTTCTTACACATCCAGCTACAGTATATTAGCATATTGTCTTGGTTCCATCTTTGGTGGTGTTCCAGGCTTGTGGATCCTCTTCTCTTATTCACAAATTGTTTCTTCTGTCCTAAGAGTGTCATCATCAGGTGGGAAGTATAAAGCCTTTTCCACCTGTGCCTCCCACCTCTCAGTTGTTTGCTTATTTTATGGAACAGGTTTTGGGGTGTACTTTAGTTCACTTGTCATATCTTCTGACAAGAGTGGGGCAGTGGCCTCAGTGATGTACATCCTTGTTACACCCATGCTGAATCCCTTCATCTACAGCCTGAGGAACAAGGATATAAAGAGGGCCCTGAAGAAGCTCCTCAGCAGAATAACTTATATGTAATATCTGGGCCATCATTTTGGGTCTGTGAATTAGAATAGGCAAGAAAATGAAATATCTAGAACTGGAAAACATGCTTGTGTGGCCACATGAGTTTCCTAGCTCTCAGGATTTTTATTGCTCTTGGTGTTTCATATCAGAATAATGTGTATGTGGCACATTTTATTAAACAGAATTGTGGCATGTTACGGAAGGTATCATACATGATAACATCTGTCTAACTGAGTTTTATAACAGCTATAAAAAGCCTTCACCTCACACACAGCCTACACCACCATCACCTGAGACAAGAACTTCCTGATGAAATGACATGCACAATTCTATCTTGAAATGCACATCAAATTCATAACATTGTGTGCTCTCCTTCCCGATATGATTGCTGAGGACTGATGGGGCCATAAGCAAGTGTGGTGAAGAAAGCTGATGGTTGCCGCTTATCAAAAGATATAGTGTCTGGGGAGTAAGGCTTGAAAATTAAACAAGTGGTCATCTAGCTGAGAAGCAACCAAGCCCACATGGAAGGAGCACACCAGCCTATGTGATCACGAGGTGTCAAAGGGATCAGGTATCAAGCATCAAGGAACACAAATCATATCATTGTGAAAGAGGTTGAGAGCAAAGTGGGGAAACACAGACCATTTGTGTACAACTGGACATCCCCTTACAGAACAGTCTCAGGGAGGAGACGAGTCAGTCATGGGGCAGTGTAGCAATGATGAAGCATACAACTATCCTCTAGTTCTTAAAGCTACTCCCCCACACACAACAATCATGATCCCAAGTCTACCTTACAAATCCAGCTGGACCGGAGGATGTACATTGGTAAATTTGGGAACTAGAAACACAGGGAACACAGGACAGATGAACACTTCATGTCCAGTGGTGAGAGGGGTGATAACGGGAGGATGGAGGGAAGGTGGAGTACAAAGAGAGAATGATTACAAGGATCTACATATAACCTCCTCTCTGGCGGTCGATCAACAGAAAATAGTTGAAGGGAGACGTTGGACAGTGTAAGGTATGACAAAATAATAATGACTTATAAATTATCAAGGGTTCATGAGGGAGGGGAAGAAGGAGGAGGGGGAAAATGAGGAACTGTTGCCAGGGGCTCAAGTGGAAAGCAGATGTTTTGAGAATGATGATGGCAACAAATGTGCAAATGTGCTTGACACAATGGATGTACGTATGGATTGTGATAAGTGTTGAATGAGCCCCCAATAAAATGATTAAAAAAACCAAAACCACATCAAATTCATTTTGTCCTTTCAACACACCTCGACTAATTCCTTTATGTAGATGTGATTTATTAATGTTGTTTAAATATGAACATACTTATTTCTTGTTCTCAATGTTGGCTTTGTATTGGAATTATTTGGTTGGTTTTAAAGGTAATCATTCCTTAGCTGCATCATCAGAGATTTGGCTTCATTTACACTAAGGGTATGTGGTGAGGAGGAAGATATTTTAAAAACACCCCGCATCTGCTAGCAGACAACCAACTTTCAAGAGTTTGGGTTTAAGCCAGGTCATTGTCACTAGAATGGCTATTGTGGTGAAGTTGATTCTTACATTATTTGGAGCATATTTTCAGGAGAGATGAGTCCTTGGAAATGAACATTATGGCGAAGAAACTACAATGTCCATGAAAAACAGGAACACTTTCAAGAATAACGATTGACACAGTGGCTGTAATGCTGGCTCAAACACAGCCAGGGTTCTGAAGATGACACAGACCAGAAATGGTTCCTTCTGTGGTGCACAGGGTTGCTCGGGTTGAAGTGACATGATGGAACGTAATAACAACAGCAGCAACAATATGAGCCGTGGCGACATAGCTGTTATAGGTTGGCTGCTAGCCACAAGGTCAACACTTCTAAATCATCAGCAGCTCTGAGAGAGGCAGATGGACCTTTCCACTCCCATAAAAATTTAGCATCAGAAACTTAGAAGGGCACGTCAACTTTGTCCTTTATGCCATTATGAATCAACTAAACTCAGTGGCCCAAAGTGAATAGCAACAATTTGTCTTGGTTCCTTTAGTTCTCCTGGGCTCCTGCTGAAGGTTTTTGAGTCCTCAAAGCTCACAGGGCAACGTCCATGAGAGGAATTACCCTAGAGATTATAACTGTTCTCTAAATAGATTTTCATCTCCACACACTATGGATTTTCTTATACTGCTGGATATTAAGCTGTTATCCCAAATCACCTTCCCTTACCTTTTTGAGTCAAGAGTACAAATTCTCACATCATGTCTAACTTCTCATTTGGTTTTCTGGAAATGTTCTTCTAGTATTTGTGTATATAGAACCCACTACTAACAAGCTTAACCTGTGGTTACGACATTCCACAAGTGGCAAGTCTGGATTACCAAGATGTTGCTGCTTGTAAATGCCTTCCAGATTTTCGATCACGATATTACTACTCGCCTGTGTTAATTAATGTACATTTGCTGTAACCAGTGTGGTTCCTTCCTTCTTGTTGAAACAGATTAATAAATCATTGCAAGGGGACAAATGTATGCTGCTTTGTGTCAATTTTAGTAAGCCTATTACATTCTGCGGCTAGGTGGTGGTTGTAAACATTGCTCAAGGATGTAGAATTAAGGTTAAAAGTAGTGATCGAATATTTCCAGTTGTGACGGGATTTTAATGTGGGTCCTTCACAGTAATATTTAACATTTTCATGTAAATGATAACTCTAGGAGGATATTATATGTAGAATAATACTGCTTAGGTGTACACTGCCACTGGGCTCCCAACCAGCAGCTCTGCCTGGGCAAGGCACCCAAAATAAAGGAGAGGTCACAGTAGGACTTGGCTGTGAAATTTGTTGCCAGGCTTAATGACAGGGAGTGTGGGAAGAGGCAGGAATGGAGGTCATTTTGGACAGCTCAGATAGATTTTCATGATACATGAAATAAACATGGAGAATCTCGATGAGCAGCAGGTTCAACTTCTGGCTGAGGGGCGCATTCGTACCGATGAAAATGACAACACTGGGGCTGAGATGAAGAAGAATTGTCAAAGGAATGAAAACATTGAGAAAGGATTATTGTGTTGAGCTTTCAACGTTTGCTTCGTCAACAGGGAACGGAAGCACCCACTGCAGCAGAGCTCCCATGCTCCAATGACCTTGTCGGGTGGTTTTCCCAGTACTTGGTGTAGCCGTCCATTAAATAATCCATGCACTCAGAGTAAGACAAACAGCACAGTGACCTCTAAAAGCTGAGCTAGAAATTCCCTCAGAAGCAGGTCCTCCAAAACATTAATTATCTCACATAAATTCACTGCATGCTCAATTCTATCTACCACCCGTCTACTGCACCATCTTACAGTTAACTACTCCTACATAACCCCACTTCACTCACACCCCTAATAGGTACACCCAGAGGTCAAGGAAATCACACATCCAGAGAGCACCATCCAGAGCAATGAAGTAATTCTTCATGCTCAATTTGATGGTATTTGGGGTCAACATGAAATTGACTACATTTTGCTTGTGAGAAAGAGTGTTACAACAGGTCCTGGTCCCAATGACATTGAAAGTTACTGTTATGTGTCAAGAAAGAACCAGAAAAGGTTCTGAAAAAAAGCAGCCTGTGGTGAAATTAAGATAAATCCATGGTTTTAAATGATTGCAGAGACTTCACTCTTGAAAAGGGGGGACAACTTACATCACTATAATCAATTTGTCGAACATGAGAAAATACATCGAATGTGAAACTAAGGAAGAATGATCA
Source organism: Tenrec ecaudatus (assembly GCF_050624435.1). Taxonomy (NCBI): domain Eukaryota; kingdom Metazoa; phylum Chordata; class Mammalia; order Afrosoricida; family Tenrecidae; genus Tenrec; species Tenrec ecaudatus. The sequence goes on along the minus strand of NC_134530.1, from coordinate 11,207,744 downwards.
ATAAAGACTAGCCATTTCTCTCTGTAGTGAATTTAGACAAATGGTTGTGTATTTTGAATCCGTTTTCTTCTTTATTAGGAGAACTCTCATTTGATACATTGATGATTTTACAGTTAGAAGGTGTATAGAAAAGACAGCTGACTTAATGCTGTATCATATGCTTATTCATATCTCGCTGTTTGTAGAACATTTGAGAAATTATTATAAATGGGTATAAAAGTTAATGTAATCTGTCCAGAAACACATCCGTGACAATTTTGGATGAATAAAGGTCATCACATTTATATAGTAGGAGAATCATTTCCAGAATATTTCTAGGTCACTGTGCTGTTTTTACGCCACTTTATCTACCATTGAATTCATATTGTGATCCACAAAAATGTGAACAGGAAAATATTTGGTTAGCTAATTCAACACAGTGCAAGCTAATTGGTAACAGATAAAACTAGTTAAACAGGGTAAAGGGGAACTAAATGGTATAGATCCTAAAGCCTATAACTGTACATCAATTTTGTGGTTATACTGTGAAATTATCATTTTTTTAATTAATTTATTTTTTAAAAAAATACCCTGGTAATCTGTGACCATAGAGAAGACTACCAAGGAAATACTTTGGGGAACGTATATAATCTGTAACACGTGGGGTCACCGTGCAGCAAAATGTACTAGAAGTCAATGCTTTTGTTTTTGTCCTTCCAGTTTACAAGTCAGAAGGGAGGAGTACAGTGGTGATTCCTCCTGGGATGAGGAAGAACACCGAGCCTTCCAGGACCTTTCCATCTCCTTCTTCATTTGTTAATTTAACAAGCCCTGAGAGACTGGTGTTACATAGATCACAAAGACTAATCATGAGTTCTGCGAGTTGCATTCTTAAAGCATTACGCATTAATAATCTGTGTCACCAGACCTTAGAGTGTCCATCCAAGACCAGCAGGCTACACATGTGCCCTTTTCTCTCCAAGACCTTTCATCCACATCAGGATACTAATACCTGGCTCTGCCTTCCTGCCGGTCCTGAGACATTACACTGGGCTCTCATTGCCTGTCGAGCAGCGGAGAAGCAATGGATACAAACTCTGTGACCATACCCCAGTGGAGACAGCATGCATCCCAGTAAGTTCAGAGGGACCCGGGTCTGTAGGAAAATTGTTTTTTCAATCACAAGGATCAACAGGATAGTCAGGATAGCAAGAAGGGAGTGTTCAGAATTAAAAGTGTCATCTAAGAAGTTTATAATTTAAATTATTTGTACGGGAGGGCTGTAAGGACCCTCTGGTCTAGAGCTTTGTTGTGTATCTAACATCCAAAGGGTTGTCCTACCAGAGTAGAAAAATGAGTCTCTCTAAACTGTTGCCCAGCATCTCTAGGTAGTACCAATACTTAATGTTCTATACTATTAAGAGCAACTTCAAGGTTCAAGGCCACTCACACTCACCTGGGAAGAAAATCCAGAGTTATATCCAAAAAATCATCTAGCAAACCGTACTGAGCGCTGTTCTATTTTGATGCTCCAGGATCTCCATGAGTCACAATCAACTGAACAGTAACTAGGGTTTTTCATTTTCACTTTGTGTGTTTGTTTCATCAACTGTTCCATAAAACCAAAGGAAGAATAGCAACTAAGAACAGATAAGTTTCCAGTGCAATCCGCTCTGACTCATGACTACCTCATATATTGTATAGGCATATGTTCCTATGGGTTCCTGGCAATGGCCTTAAAAAAAGCATCATTTCTTCTGAGAACCCCCTGGGTAGGTTAGAACAGGCAACCTCAAATAACTGCTTACACAACTGAGGGACCCTAAGCATCCCCCTAAGCATTCCTAAATAGCAGGCATTAAAGGGTGATGATAAAGATACTGAAGATGACTCACGCATTGCCACGGAGTCGTGCTGAGTCATAGCGACCCAGTAGGACAGGGAAGAAGTGACTGTGGGTTTCAGAGACTGTGGAACCATAGAGAATTTGTCTTTCTTCCGTGGCGCAGCTGATGGTTTCAAATCGATGACCTTGCCTTTTTCAGCCCAACTTGCAACCACTACACCACCAGGGCTCCTCACTAATGATGGCAGTAGGCAAAATACCACCAAATATTCTTGAGCGATCCCTAGTGATGGGTCTGAGATGTGTCTTATGCAGTATTTTGTTCCCTTTGTTTTTTACTTTATCTGTACCTTCCTCCTCAACATCGCCATCTGTAGATTATTGATACTTTCCAGTTGAGGATGTATTTAAACCACATTTGTGGGTCATCAGGGGTGAGGCCAGGTTTGAAACTACTCAGATCTGCACCACGCTGGTCCTAGTTGTTATGCGTGAGCTGTTTGGTGCAGCCAGTGTGACCCTCCACCTTTTTTAAGGCTTCCTCTTTTCCTGAAGAAAACATCCAAAGTGCATGAGATGAAGTCTCGACAGCCTGCCTTCTAGGGAGCCTCTGGCTGTTGCCAAGGCTGTAAACTTAGACAAAGCAGCCTTCCACGTTGTTCTCCTGCAGGCCAGATGGTGGATATGAACAGCTGGCCTTTTTGGTAGCAATCCAGTGCTTAACCACTATGTCACCAAGGAGGCTTGACAACTGTATTTTATATGGAATATCTAAAATAGAGGATTGCATGGAGATCTAATGTGTGATTATCTAATTATAATAGTGGTTACCAGTGTTGAAAGGAAAAATTCATGGAGAAAGCTGTCATATTGAAATGTCACGTGATTAAGCATATGTTGGCTTTTATTTTTATTGCTCTTGTGATAATTCTACCTTGTGGTGGCCATTCTACAGTAACAAAAGGGACCTCTCCTCCACCCTACTCTCGCAAATTTGATTGAAATTTTGCGGCTTATGAGGTCACACACACAAAACCAAGAATGGATGAAAAGGCTCCTTATTCACACTCACGTGATTACCCTTGCTATGGAGAGCAGTCTATCCCATACACATAAAATTGGACCATCGATACGGCAACTAAGGAATCCTGGTGGCTTAGTGGAGTTCATATTGGCCTGCGAACCTCAAGGGCAGCAGTTGGAGACCTCCAGCAAAGCAGTCGCAGAAACATGGAGCTTTATGCATTTGTAAAGAGTTCCCATCTCAGGGATTACTACATTGTCCTATGGGTTAGAATTCACAAGATGTCAGTGGATTTGGTTTTAGTTTGGGGGAAAGCAAGGCAGGCATCTGAAGCTGGGCCAAGTGTGGCTTGAGAGATCAAGGCAAGTGGCTGCTTAGGACATTCTTCACGTTAGTGATAGACGGAGAGTACGGCTTAAGCACATCTAAGGAGCTCGCCACATTGGAATCCACTGCCAATGCGAAGGGAGAGAGTCTCTGGGATGTCTTCCCAGATGCAGAGGAAAGGGCAGAGAGAACGTGAGATTTAGATGCAGTCAGATGTCCCAAACAATGGAGACAGGTTTTTTTACATAGCAAACCCTCTATAGCATCACCATGCATCAGCACTGACTCAATGGCGGTGGGTTATGAGCTGTTACAAACAGTGCATTGAAAAGTGCTTAGTGATCAAGGGGGAAGATGAGGCTTTCTATGCCCTAAATATTTGCAGTACTGGAAACCCACACGGTCAGTTCCGTTCTCTCCCGCTTTGTTGCAGCTAAATGTAAAAGCAACAACAACTTCTTTCCCTATTTCATGGAGTTAGCATTTGTTAAAGGTTCATTGGCCCTCGATGTGCATGTTCATTTCTAGACGATCCATTAAATTCCATTGCTCTATTTATTTATAATTAGACCAGTAGAGACTCTTTTGAGGAGTCTAACTGTATAGATCATTTGAGATTAAGGATTTTGATTCTTTCTATTCTGTGCTGTGTGTGATTATTTCAAAACTGCTTTGGCCATTTGAGGCACTTTATGGGGCTATATAAATTTGAGGATTGGCTTTTCCTTTTCCTAAGGAGATTTAGATTTTTTGATGGATATTCCATTGAACCTCTAGATTACTTTAGACATAATTGGTATTTTGACAATATCAACCTTCCAATCCAGGAGCCAAGAATATGCATTTATTTAGAGCATCTTAACTTCTTTCATTAATATCATACAGTTATCACTGCAAAAGTCCCCCATATTTGGTAGAAATTATTGTAAATTAAATTGTCTCTATAATTGCCTTTTCAGATTTTTTTCCCTGATGCATAAAAACTGCCCATTTTTTAATATTTTGTCCTTGTGTTCTATCACCTTATTAAATTCACCTAATAGTTTTCAGAGCTTGCATCTATATTATTTAGTGGCATCTGTATTTCCTGTTATTGTTAGGTGTCATCAAGTAGGCTCTGGTCCACAGCGATCTATGCAGAACAAAATGAAGCACTGCACGCCCCTGTGCCATCCTCGCAATTGTTCCTCTGTCTGAGCCCATTGATACCGTCACTCTATCGCTACATCTCACTGAGAGCCTTCTCCTTTTCGCTGTCCCGCTACTTTAGCAAATGTTCTGTCCCTCTCCAGAGACCGGTCTCTCCAAACAACATGTTCGAAGTATGGAAGACAAAATCTTGCCATCCTTCCTATGGCGCATTCTGGCCTTACTTTTTCCAGTACACATCAGTTGGCCCTTTCTGCAGTCCTTGGTATTTTCAATATTCTTCTCCAGCAGCTCAATGCAAATGGAGCAATTCTTAGTTCTTCCTTATGCAATGCTCAACGTTCACATGCATATGAGCGAGTGGAGAATCCCATGGTTTGGGCCAGGCTCACCTTAGTCGTCACAGTAACATCCTTGCTCTTCAGTATGCTAAAGAGGTCTGGGTTAACAGATTTCCTGAACTTAATGCAATACATCTTTTGATATATTTTTTATTGCTGCTTCCTGGGCATTGCTTGTGGATCACATCAAGGCAAATTTCTTGGACTTTACCCTTTCCCCCATTTATCAGAATGTATCTATTTGTCCCATCTATATTTAGAATTATGCTCTTCATTTCAACTTGGGGGTGGGGGGTTCTTTATTTTGTACCAATTTGAAAAGCTTATGTTTCTTTGTTTGGGGTAATTTCTCTATTTATGTTCCCTATCATTGAATAGTAATTAGAAGAATAAGGTTCATTGCTTTATTCTTGATGTTAAGGAGAAAGTGCTCAGGTTTTTCTCGTTCCATGCGATATTAGTTGTGACTTTTTGATGAATGTGTTCTAACAATGAAAAAAGAAAAGAAGAAGCATCTCTTTGATTTTTATCTCATTGAGATTTTTATTATGAAATGGTGTTGAATTTTGTCCAAAATGGCGTTGGATTTTCTACTTTGATTGAGATAGTTGTGTGGTTTACCTTTGTTCTATTGATGCGGTATAATAAATAGCAACAGATATGGGATGATTAGGTACACCTGGAATATATATATATATACACATATATATATAATATTTACATAGGGGTATTTGCTGTAAATATACACATGTATGTAGTAAAGGCTAAATTGGGGAAAGTTTGGTAAATTTCTCAGCAACAACCAAACACCTGATGGACTGAATCTTTGTGCTTGCTGGCTTAGTAACAGAGTCTGGAGGAAATTCTAGGTCACTTGGACTAACTGTAAACAAAGACAATGTTTCCCTCCTGCTGTACTGAGTAGCAACTGGGTTCCTAAACACTCTGAGCAGCCACCTAAGATGCAACTCTTTGTCTCTCCTCATCTGGAGCAAAGGAAAGCTAACTCACAGACATTGAGGGACTGCTGACTCATAGCGACTGCCCGTAGGTTTCTGATATTGTAACTGTTTAAGATAGTAGAAAGCCCAGCCTTTCTCTGGCAGAGATGTTGGGAGTAAAGAAGAGTGAAGACAACCAAAGACTCAATGGCAACAATTATTACAAAAGACTAAGGTAATATCAGAACCTCACTCCCTAAAAGCCTATTATCTCATTAATGATTGCCCTGACTGGGAACATGGTAAAGGGTCCTGGAAAGAATAACATAAAAATGTAGAACAGATTTGAAGATTATATAAAAATCAGACTTACTATTTTGATAGAAAAGGATGAAAGCTCAAGGCTTTGGCAGGTAGACATTCTTGGAATCTTGTACTGACACCAAGCTAGGGAGGCCCTTTCACTAAGCAATAGATAGCCTGATAGACTGAAAAATTATTCCCATGAGGAATATATGCCTAAGCACAATCAACCAGACCGTAGAATAAAATGCCGTATTGGCCCAAAAATAAATCTTAGACGGAAGAAGCAAGAGAGAAGGATTAATGGAAAAGTGAATACAACAAGAAATTGAGAAAAGTGCCATTATATTGAGGGGATTGCAACTAATTCACAAAATAAAATGTCTATAAGGTGTTGCATAGGTGGGGGGAGGATTTTTCTGTAACCTTTCACTCTGCTCACAATAAAATTTTGAAAATAGAGGAATATTACAACATTGCAATCAGGTCTACAATGAGTGGTGGAATCCCCTAAAGACCACCTGGTTCTACAAACAACCTTTCTTTGTTGGAAGGTATTTATTGTACTTTTTATCTCTTGACTTTTTGTTGTCTGTTCAAGTTTCATGATCTCTATGAATTTGTTGTTTGTTAAACAAATTAGTAATTATTAAAATGAATAGTTATTAATTTTATTAGTTAATAAAGAGATATTAAATATCTGTCCTCCAATTGTATTATTTTCTCCAATTTCTCTAAAGTGGGCACGTACAGAAGCAACTACATAAACTAATGAAAAAACAATTCTAGTCATAATGTCATGTTATAACTGAGAAATACTGTAGGCAACTAGTGTGACTGCTTTACAAGTTAATTTCAGAATTCAAAATAGATGCATTTACTGGTTTCCCATTTCCTTGTTTTATCTTATAAACCCTTCTCTCTTTCTCTGAAGGTGTCTCTGGTACATGGAAGCACAGAATATAACACAGGCCCCTAAATTCCTTCTCCTGGGCCTCTCAGATGATCCAGATCTGCAGCGCCCCCTCTTTGGAATGTTCTTATTCATGTATACTGTCACTGTGTGGGGGAATCTGCTGATTATCCTGATTGTAAGCTCCAACAGACAACTCCACACCCCCATGTATTTCTTCCTTTCCAACTTGTCCCTGGCTGACATTGGTTTCACTTCCACCACAATACCAAAGATGCTTCATGACATCTATACAAACCAGAAAACCATCTCCTATGTTGAATGCCTGATTCAGTTAACATTGCTCAATTTCTTTGGATGTATGGACAATCTGTTGATCACTGCCATGGCCTATGACCGGTTTGTGGCCATTTGTCACCCTCTGCACTACTCAGTCATTATGAATCCCCGCCTATGTGGTCTGCTGCTTCTAGCATCTTTTTGTATTAGCTTTTTGTACTGCCAACTGCACTACTTTATAGTATCACAATTTGTCTTTTGTAGAGATGTAGAAATCTCTAGTTTCTTCTGTGACCCTCCACTACTCCTCAACCTGGCCTGTTCTGACACATCCAGCTATAGCATATTAGCATATTGTATTGGTGCCATCTTTGGTGGTGTTCCAGCCTTGTGGATCCTCTTCTCTTATACACAAATTGTTTCCTCTGTCCTAAGAGTGTCATCATCAGTTGGGAAGTATAAAGCCTTTTCCACCTGCGGCTCTCACCTCTCAGTTGTTTGCTTATTTTATGGAACAGGTTTTGGGGTGTACTTTAGTTCACTTGTCATATCTTCTGACAAGAGTGGGGCAGTGGCCTCAGTGATGTACATCCTTGTTACACCCATGCTGAATCCCTTCATCTATAGCCTGAGGAACAAGGATATAAAGAGGGCCCTGAAGAAGCTCCTCAGCAGAATAACTTATATGTAATATCTGGGCCATCATTTTGGGTCTGTGAATTAGAATAGCAAGAAAATGAAATATCTAGAACTGGAAAACATGCTTCTACGGTCACATGAGTTTCCTAGCTCTCACGATTTTTATTGCTCTTGGTGTTTCATATCAGAATAATATGTATGTGGCACATTTTATTAAACAGAATTGTGGCATGTTACGGAAGGTATCATACATTATAAGATCTGTCTGAGTTTTATAACAGCTATAAAAAGCCTTCGCCTCACACACAGCCTACACCACCATCACCTGAGACAAGAACTTCCTGATGAAATGACATGCACAATTCTATCTTGAAATGTACATCAAATTCATAACATTGTGTGCTCTCCTTCCCGATATGATTGCTGAGGACTGATGGGGCCATAAGCAAGTGTGGTGAAGAAAGCTGATGGTTGCCGCTTATCAAAAGATATAGCGTCTGGGGAGTAAGGCTTGAAAATTAAACAAGTGGTCATCTAGCTGAGAAGCAACCAAGCCCACATGGAAGGAGCACACCAGCCTATGTGATCACGAGGTGTCAAAGGGATCAGGTATCAAGCATCAAGGAACACAAATCATATCATTGTGAAAGAGGTTGAGAGCAAAGTGGGGAAACAAAGACCATTTGTGTACAACTGGACATCCCCTTACAGAACAGTCTCAGGGAGGAGACGAGCCAGTCAGGGGGCAGTGTAGCAACGATGAAGCATACAACTATCCTCTAGTTCTTAAAGCTACCCCCCCCCCAAAGACCATGATCCCAAGTCTACCTTACAAATCCAGCTGGAGAGGAGGATGTACATTGGTAAATTTGGGAACTAGAAACACAGGGAATACAGGACAGATGAACCCTTCATGTCCAGTGGTGAGAGGGGTGATACCGGGAGGATGGAGAGAAGGTGGAGTACAAAGAGAGAATGATTACAAGGATCTACATATAACCTCCTCTCTGGCGGTCGATCAACAGAAAATAGTTGAAGGGAGACGTTGGACAGTGTAAGGTATGATAAAATAATAATGACTTATAAATTATCAAGGGTTCATGAGGGAGGGGGAGAAGGAGGAGGTGGGAAATGAGCAGCTGATGCCAGGGGCTCAAGTGGAAAGAAGGTGTTTTGATAGTGATGATGGCAACAAATGTGCAAATGTGCTTGACACAATGGCTGTACGTATGGATTCTGATAAGTGTTGAATGATCCCCCAATAAAATGATTAAAAAACAACAATAAAATCCACATCCAATTCCCTTTCTCCTTTGACACTCCTCGACTAATTCCTTTAGGTAGGTGTAATTTATTTATGTTGTTTAAATATGAACATACTTATTTCTTGTTCTCAATGTTGGCTTTGTATTGGAATTATTTGGTCGGTTTTAAAGGTAATCATTCCTTAGCTGCATCATCAGAGATTTGGCTTCATTTAGACTAAAGGTATGTGGTGAGGAGGAACATATTTTAAAAAACACCCCGCATCTGCTAGCAGACAACCAACTTACAAGAGTTTGGGTTTAAGCCAGGTCATTGTCTATAAATGGCTATTGTGGTGAAATTGATTCTTACATATTGGGAGAATATTTTCAGCAGTGATGAGCCCTTGGAAATGGACATTATGGTGGAGAAACTACAATCTCCGTGAAAAACAGAGATATTTCAAGAATAACGATTAACACAGTGGCTGTAATGCTGGCTCGAACACAGCCAGGGTTCTGAAGATGGCACAGACCAGAAATGTTTCCTTCTGTGGTGCACAGGGTCGCTCTGGGATGAAGTGACATAATGGAACATAATAACAGCAGCAGCAGCAATAGGAGCCGTGCCGACATAGCTGTTACATGTTGGCTGCTAGCCACAAGGTCCACAGTTCTAAATCACCAGCAGCTCTGACAGAGGCAGATGGACCTTTCCACTCCCATAAAAATTTAGCATCAGAAACTTAGAAGGGCACGTCAACTTTGTCCTTTATGCCATTATGAATCAACTAAACTCAGTGGCCCAAAGTAATTAGCAACAATTTGTCTTGGTTCCTTTAGTTCTCCTGGGCTCCTGCTGAAGGTTTTTGAGTCCTCAAAGCTCACAGGGCGACGTACATGAGAGGAATTGCCCTAGAGATTATAACTGTTCTCAATATGCCTGGTAATATCTCTAAATAGATTTTTATCTCCACATACTATGGATTTACTTAAACTGTTGGATATTAAACTCTGACCCCAAATCACCATCCCTTCCCTTTCTGAGACAAGAGTACAATTTCTCCCATCACGTCTAACTACTCATTTGGTTTTCTGGAAATGTTCTTCTAGTATTTGTGTATCTAGTGGCAAGTCTGGATTACCACGATGTTGCTGCTTGTGAATGCCTTCCAGCTTTTCCATCACGATATTACTAATCGCCTGTGTTAATTAATCTACATTTGCTATCACCAGTGTGGTTCCTTCCTTCTTGTTGAAACAGATTAATAAATCATTGCAAGGGGACAAATGTATGCTGCTTTGTGTCAATTTTAGTAAGCCTATTACATTCTGCGGTTAAGTGGTGGTTGTATACATTGCTCAAGGATGTAGAATTAAGGTTAAAAGTAGTGATAGAATATTTCCAGTTTTGACGGGATTCTAATGTGGGTCCTTCACAGTAATATTTAACATTTTCATGTAAATTATAACTCTAGGAGGATATTGTATGTAGAATAATACTGCTTAGGTATACACTGCCACTGGGCTCCTGGCCAGCAGCTCTGCCTGGGCAAGGCGCCCAAAATAGAGGAGAGGTCACAGTGGGACTTGGCTGTGAATTTTGTTGTCGGGCTCGGTGACAAGGAGTGTGGTCAAGGCAGGAGTGGGGGTCATTTGGACAGCTCAGATAGCTCGTCATGATGCGAGAAATAAGTCCTGACAATCTTGATGAGCAACAGGTTCAACTTCTGGCTGAGATGCGCATTCGTACAGAGGAAAATGACAACACTGGGGCTGAGATGAAGTAGAATGATCGGAATGAAGACATTGAGAAAGAATTATTGCGTTGAGCTTTCAGTGCTTTCTTCTCCAACACAGAAAGTACGCACCCACTACAGCAGAGCTCACATGCTCCAATGACCTTGCCAGGTGGTTTTACCAGGACTTGGTGTAGCCGTCCATGTAATAATCCATGCACTCAGAGTGAGACAAGCAGCATAGAGACATCTAAAAGCTGAGCTAGAAATTCCCTCAGAAGCGGGTCTTCCAAAACACATTAATTATCTCACATAAATTCACTGCATGCTCAATTCTATCAACCACCCGTCTACTGCACCATCTTACACTTAACTCCTCCTACATAACCCCACTTCACTCACACCCCTAATAGGTACACCCAGAGGCCAAGGAAGTCACACATCCAGAGCAATGAAGTAATTCTGCATGCTCAATTTGATGGTATTTGGGGGTCAACATGAAATTGACTACATTTTGCTCATGAGAAAGAGTGTTACAACAGGTCCTGGTCCCAATGACATTGAAAGTTACTGTTATGTGTCAAAGGAAGAACCAGAAAAGCTTCTGATAAAAGCAGCCTGTGGTGAAATTAAGATAAATCCATGGTTTTAAATTATCACAGAGACTTTACTCCTGAAATGGTGGGATAACTTACATCACTAGAATCATTTTGTCGAACATGAAAAAATACATCGAATGTGAAACTAAGGAAGAATGATCAATAAAGACTAGCCATTTCTCTCTGTAGTGAATTTAGACAAATGGTTGTGTGTTTTGATTTAGATTGCTCCTTTATTAGGAGAACTCTTATTTGGTACATTGATGATTTTACAGCCAGAAGGACAAGAGAAAGTCAAGGACATAGAGGAAAGAGCTAGGAGGCAAAGGACATTTATGGAGGTATAAATAGAAGTATGTACATATGTACATATATTAATATATGAGTATGGGAAAATAGATCTATGTGTAATTATTTATAGGTTTAGTATTAAGGTAGCAGATGGTCATTGGGCCTCCACTCCAGTACTCCCTCAATGCAATAATACTTTGTTCTATTAAACTGGCATTCTATGAGACTCTCCTTCCCAACGAAATCACTAAAGACAAAGAAGGTGAATAAACAAAGGTGGTGAGTAAAAATGATGCTGCCCAGTTATCAAAAGATTTAACATTTGGAGTCTTAAAGGCTTGAAGGCAAACAAGCAGCCATGTAGCTCAGAAGCAATAAAGCCTACATGAAAGAAGCACACCAGCCTGTGCGATCATGAGGTGTTGAAGGGATCCGGTATCAGACATCATTGGAACAAAATATCATATCATTGTGAATGAGAGACAGTGCAGAATGTAGACCCAAAGCCCATTTGTAGGTCACTGGACATCCCCTTATGGAAGGGTCACGGGGAGGAGACAAGCCACTCAGGGTGCAATGTAGTATCGGTAAAACATACAACTTTCCTCTAGTTCCTAAATGCTTCCTTTCTGCACCCCCCTCCCCCAACTATCATGATCCCAATTCTACCTTACAAATATAGCTAGAGGATGTACACTGGTACAGATAGGAACTGGAAACACAGGGAATCCAGGGTAGATGATCCCTTCAGGACCAGTGGTGGGAGTGGCGATACCAGGAGAGAGGTTGGGTTGGAAAGGGGCACCTGATTGCAAGGATCTACATATAACCTCCTCTCTGGGGGTGCGACAACAGAAAAGTGGGTGAAGGGTGACATCAGAGAGTGCAAGATATGACAAAATAATAATGTATAAAATATCAAGGGTTCATTAAGGAGTGGAGAGTGGGGAGGAAGGGGAAAAAATGAGGAGCTGATACCAGGGGCTTACGTGGAGTGCAAATATTTTGAGAATAATGGGAACAATGAATGTACAAAGCTGCTTCACACAATTGATATATGTGTGGATTGTGATAAGGGTTGTATAAGCCCCTAATAAAATTATTTTTTTTAAAGAAAGAAAAATGAGATGCTGTCACGCGCTCAGTCTCGCCAGCAAGAAGGACGCGCCACAACAGGATTCTTCCACAGGCATTTAATGCGGGTTCGATTTGCAGATTCGGAAAAAGACCCCGAAGCCCCAAACTACTGCTGCTTATATGCGCTCTATGGGGACGTGCTGTGCATTGATTGGTGCGTTCGCCAGAACCCTTATTAGCATACTCCAGGGTGGAGTTATGACTACGTCATCTAAGCAGTGCGCATGCTCTAAGTGGTTGTTTACCACTTAACTGGGCCACCGCCCTGACTGCCCGGCGCCATCTTGTAATGGCGGCGAGAGCTGCGGCTTCCCACATCTCCTCCTTTCTTATTTATTTTAGGCCTAATCCATCGATCCATCCCGGAGCCTCCAGCAGCCCCAGGATATCAAGATGGATATAAGAACCCAAATCTGGTCACCCTGATGCGTGCAATGAGCAGAGCTCCGCATGGTGCAAGGGCTGTCCAAGATCCAATTTCTGTCACTCTTCCCAGTGCAATGGGGTCTTCCCCTTGGGGTGCGAGAGCTGACAACTTATGGGGGTTAGTTTTCTTTTAACAAAGAAAGCCAAAGATCATGGGAACCACCGCGCTCAATCGCTAAGAGCGCCTGCGCAATGATGACCTTGTCATGCCTTTGCTGAGCTTTAAGTTTGCAGAGCAACTATAGCAACAACATTCCTCCACAGCACATTATTGCAGCAAATGTAAACACCCCCACCCACTCCTTAAAGTAGGAAAATGCAGATGAAAGCCAAGAAGAAAATTTTTCAAGGGTAAGGGGTTCCACGCGTGTTCCATTCAATCGGACAACTTGATTCAGGAGGTCTTCTTGAAGCTGGTTCAACTCTTTGGTCCATTGTCCTGTGAGATACTGAGAAATATTAGCACTAAATGCACTAAAATTATCATATAACACTGGAGTGATGCAAAGCACTGTGGTGGAAGAGACACAGCTTAATTGTACCATAGTGGTAAGCTGGTTGATTTGCTGCTGGAGCAAATCTGTTTTTTGATTTAATAATAAAATGCCAGAGGTCAGATGGGCATCCACATGCTGACATTGCAGTAACGCTTCAGCGGTTTGAGACACAATACTGTTCTTAATTCCCTGTGCTACCGAGGCCCATATCACCATATAGGTCCTGCCACAAGGATTTCCACTCCAAATACTGTCCTGTTGTCAAGACTGCTTTTGTAACAAAAGTCCAATCAGCAGGTGTCATAGCATTGCCTGTAAGTCTCTCAATCAGGGACTGAGTATAATTGCATTGACACCATAAGATCTTACTGCTTCAGCTAAGTCCTTCACTTGCTTATGCTCTAAAGGCGTATGATAATGAGCATTATTCTGGTTCTCAAATACTGGGTACATTTGTTATATTGCTCTGCGGGTACCGGGTGGGCAAAAGGAGTATCCACACCCTTTCTGCCTGTTCTCGCTATAAGGGGGTGGCGCGGACCGTCCCTCCTCGTAGCGAGTGGCTGCCTCCTCTAACTGTTCCTCTTCTTCCTCTGATAACTCAAGAAGCTCTAGTTCTTGCCACGGGTACAAGGGCTCCAAATGGCGGGCACGGCTCTTCTTCTGTTGATCAACTTCCTCTTTTAATTTTAACTGCGCAGCCTCCTCATTTTTAACAGCTTTGTGCTGCTTCCTACAAGCTCCTTGTTCTTCCTCCCGCTCTGTTTCTGACATGCTCTCCTGAACATCTTCTAAAGCCTGCTGCCCTTGGCGCAATGGCTGCTCACACTCTTTGTCCTCAATGCATGCTTTCACTAGCTTCCAAATGGGTCTAATCCCCGGCTTCAGCCGTCCGGCTTCAGCGGCTCGGTCTATGTCTCGCCCTAGCTTATTCCAGCTCGCGGATGTTAGCGAGCCTCTGGAAACAAACCATGGTGCTATCTCATCTATGTTTTTTACAAATTTACACAAAGTCTGTTCTGAAATTTTTAATCCTCTCTTTCTCAATAGGGCATCGAGAGCCGTAACCATAGTCTTTATTGCCGCGTTCCCTATGTTGCCTGCTTATGTATACAAGGACTTAACACACGGGCGCTCATGGATTTATCTACACCCGATTTATGCGCGATAAAGAAAAAAGGCGGCTGGCTGTTCGCCGTTAAAACCGAAAGCGGAAGTATTCACACGCCGACACTCAAGCACCAGCAAGCGGCTTAACAATCATTCAGGCTCATGTCTCTCAGAACTTACCGTTTCTTCCCATGCCGTGCGGTTCTGAATCCTCCCTGATGACAGGGGTTCTCCGCTCATGCCGGAGGTGGTTGTTCCTGGTTTTCGGCACCACTTGTCGCGCGCTCAGTCTCGCCAGCAAGAAGGACGCGCCACAACAGGATTCTTCCACAGGCGTTTAATGCGGGTTCGATTTGCAGATGCGGAAAAAGACCCCGAAGCCCCAAACTACTGCTGCTTATATGCGCTCTATGGGGACGTGCTGTGCATTGATTGGTGCGTTCGCCAGAACCCTTATTAGCATACTCCAGGGTGGAGTTATGACTACGTCATCTAAGCAGTGCGCATGCTCTAAGTGGTTGTTTACCACTTAACTGGGCCACCGCCCTGACTGCCCGGCGCCATCTTGTAATGGCGGCGAGAGCTGCAGCTTCCCACAAGATGCTGTCTAAAATCAGTACTCTAACACAGTGGTTCTCAGCCTTCCTAATGCCACGACCTTTTAATACAGTCCCTCATGTTGTGGTGATCCCCAGCCAGGAAATTATTTTCATTGCTACTTCATCACTCTAATTGTGCTACTCTTATGAATCTTAATGTAAGTATATGATATGCAGGATGATATCATTGTTACAAATTGAGCACAATTAAAGCATAGTGATTAATCACAAAAACAATATGTAATTTAAATGTGAAATATTATTTCTAATTACAAATAAATGAAAATTTGCCTTAAAGCATGGAGTGACATGGGTAACAGTCTTCATGCCAGGTCTTTGTATGTGGGCATATCGGCATGTGGGCGGAGGAGTGTCTCGGTACCTAAGACCATTGGAAATATGTGTTTTCAAATGGTCTTAGGCAATCCCTATGAACGGATTGTCGACCCCCAAAGAGGTCACTACCAATCGATTGAGAACAGCTGCTCTAACACAATTTAAGAAGTTGAACAAGAACAACAACATAAACCCTCTAATAGAAGATGGAACTAAATCACAAAGAAATGTTATGGAAAACAACAAATTGTTGCAAAAAGTCAACAAGACAGCTGTTTTTTGAAAGGATTAACAAAATTAACAGGCCACCTTAACAAAAGAAAAGAATAGATTCAAATACCTAGAATAAGAAATGAGAAGGGTTACATTAAAACAGATCCAAATAAAATAAAAAGAATAATACCACAATACTATGAAAAACAGTATCTAAACAAATTCAACAATCTCAAAGAAATGGATACATGCCTAGAAATACAGCACAAACTCCAATTATTGCAGAGAGATACAGAAAAATTCAAAAGACCCATAACAAAGAACATTAGAGTCAGTCAATGAGAAACTACAAGCAGGGGTTGGGGGGAGGGGAAGAGGACCTGATGCAAAGGGATTAAGTGGAGAGCAAATGCTTTGAAAATGATGAGGGCAAAGAATGTACAGATGTGCTTTAAACAATTGATGTATGTATGGATTGTGATAAGAGTCAGAGAACAGCTTACAAGGATCTACATGTGGCCTCCTCCCTGGGGGACGGATAACAGAGAAGAGGATGAAGGGAGACACTGATAGGGCAAGATATGACAAAATAATAATCTATAAATTACCAAGGGCACATGAGGGAGGGGGAAAAGGGGAGGGAGGGGGAAAAAAAGAGGACCTAATGCAAAGGGCTTAAGTGGAGAGCAAGTGCTTTGAAAATGATTAGGGCAAAGAATGTACTGATGTGCTTTATACAATTGATGTATGTATATGTATGGATTGTGACAAGAGTTGTATGCGCCCCTAATAAAATGTTTTTTTTTAAAAGTGTCGTATGAGCTTCTAATAAAATGTTTAAAATAAATAAAATTTTTGAGTTAGATAATTCCGAGAAAGGAAAAAAAAAGTACCAGCAAAGAAAAACCGAGGATCAGATTGAGATAAGATTTGACACCAATACTAACTGCACAAATGATTCCAAAACATAGAAAATAACAATTTCCCATACTCGTTCTATGAAGCCAGCATAACTCTGACACCCAAACCAGGCAAACACCCCACAAAGACAGAGATTTATAGACCAATTTACCACATGAACATTGATGTTAAAATTACCAACAAAGTTTTGGTCAATAGAATTCAACATCATATATAAAAGGAATCATTCACCATGACCAAATGGGATTCTTCCAGGAATGTAAGGATGGTTCAATAACAAGCTAATCCACCACATATACAAGTCAAAGAATAAAAAATATTTGATCGTGTTAATAGACGAAGAAAGTGTATTTGACAATACCCAACATCTGTTTGCTTTTGTTTTCAAAACACTCAACAATATAGGAATAGAAGGGAATCCCTCAACACAATGAAAGCCATGGATGAAAAACCAACAGCCAACATCACTCTCAATGGGGAAACAGGTACCAATAGATCTACTGAACACAGGGAACAAAGGAGCGTGTCCCCTGTCACCATTCTCATTTAACATCATGCTGAAAGTTTTAGCTAGAACTATCAGACAACACAAATAGAACAAGTGTATACAAGGGGGTACCTGGAAAAAATGTGCTGTGTATTTAATTTTTATTTACAAAATAACCTTATCACCTTCAAAGTACTCTTCATACATTTGTCAAATCTGCTATTCCATTCTTGGAAGCACTTTTTTAAAACTCATCTATTTAGATGGCTGACAGCACCTCCCTTGTTCTTTTCTTCACCTCTTCTATGTTGGCATAGCTGTTTTTTCATGTCCTTCTTCATTCTCAGAAATATAAAGAAGTCCTTGGAAGCAAGTGTGGACCAAGTACAGGAAGGATAGAACAAGAAGATGGCATAAGGGTTGATGGAACCATTAGAACTGACTGTGATGATATATATTCAATGCTTTTTAAACAATGATTAAACTGTGTGTGTTAGTCTGGGTAGACTAGAGAAAAAGTTCATAGACACACTCACTCATATGTGTATAATAAAGAGCTGTATGTACAAGAACAATTGAA
Source organism: Tenrec ecaudatus (assembly GCF_050624435.1). NCBI lineage: Eukaryota > Metazoa > Chordata > Mammalia > Afrosoricida > Tenrecidae > Tenrec > Tenrec ecaudatus. The sequence goes on along the minus strand of NC_134530.1, from coordinate 11,189,824 downwards.
TATTGAGAAAACATCCCAGCCCAGTCCACATCAAATCCATACGTTGTATATTAGATCATAGGTCTGGTACCGGTCTATAGGTCTCTCTTCAAACTCATGGAACACATGCAATGACACTGAACGCAGGAAGATCACAGGCCAGTGGGTGGAGAGTCCTAAGGATCCAGTGACGGTGAAAGTATCTGAGCTCTGGCATGAGCCTCTACATGCCTCCTCCAGGCCCAGGGCTCCATGAGCATTGATCCATGTGTCTTCTTCACAGGGATGTCTCACAGGGAGCCAGCTGAGAGAGTCAATCTCCTGACTGTAAGGAGGAAGACTGGAGTTCCCAGAATCTTCCAGAGAAGGCCATGCCCACACAGAGACCTCATTGACTTTGACCTGATTGATTGCCTAGACTCCAGCCCTTCACTCTGAATCCTCAACTCGACAGCGGATTATGTAACGGTGACACTATGGAAATATATGCTACGTGAAAATTATATCAAGGAAAAAAAAGAACGAAATAAAAGTAGCCAAACTTTTCCAATGTTACCATGAGTGAAGGAGGAAGAATTTTTGCTTGGAGGACATTGAGTTTATGTCAATGGTCGTAGGATCATTTCAAAAAGGCTATCAATAATGGTCATACAACACAGGATAATCAATGGCATTGAACTATACATGTAGACGATGGTGAATTGGAGAATGTTTCCTTGACTATGTTTTTGCCACAATTAAAAAGTATAATTACATGAATAACAAAGAGTACAAGGAAGATAGAAAATGTTTTAAAATTGATAGTGGTAATCATTTCACAACCCTTCTAGATATGATTGAATTGTATGACCTTAGGATTAAGTGCTAATAAATCTTTTAAAAAATATTACAGTCAAGGGAACACCATGGAACCCCATAAAATTGACAGAAGTCAGAATTATCTTGACAGCAATAGATTGGGGGTTTGATATGACTTTGACTGGATTGGATGTGGTGCATACCAAACAATAAACTTTCAACCCCATGCAATTAATATGCTTTCAAAATATCTGAGCAATAAGCAAATTGAATTTTAAAAGCAAGTCATGATACTGAATCATTATTCTCACCGTGTTGGTGTAGTGTGAAAAACATTTCTATTCACGGATATAGCCCCTGCTTATATATATTCCTTATGTTGATTCTGACAATTGGGGACCCCAAACACTCAGCTAATGTATAATAATCCTAACATAGTCACTGATACCAAAAAAGAGATCTTGACCACCTGCTTTGTGAAGACTACAGCCAGTAAAATCTATGGATCAATTCTACTATGTAACAGAAAGCCTCACCTTAATTCAAAGTGTCTCTTATCATCACTGGGACAGTACATAAGAAAACTTTGAATATACTCAACAATATAGATTCTGTAATGGGTTAAGTGTTTGCACTGTTACTTTCATATCTTTTCTCTGTTTGTGGCTATAGATGAAGAATGCATCCTACCTCTTGAAGTCAAAAGCCTATTCTATGAGCTCCTCCTGGATCATCAAACCTTGGCCATGCAAACCCTGGGAGATGAACTCTCCTACATTCATGTGAAAATCCAGATAGTTCAGAACCTCCTATCATGACACCAAGTCTCGGTTCCCATCCGTGGTCTCCAGCACTGTTTTCCAGCTGAGCATTTATTAAGAATGGGCCGAGTTTTAGTAGAAACATCATTATGAAAGAGAGAAACATGGAGATTAGAGAGAGAAAACTCAGGTGTGAACTAAAGATATGTGTAGTTGCCTAGCAGTGACATGGATTTCCCTCATCTCTGTCCCTTTCTGACCAGGCATCATTTCATGATGTTCACTCTTCTGCAGGTTCAAGGAAAGAGGACTCTACCCTATCCAGGTAAAAGCAAAGCTCAAACCCATAACAGTGGTGACTGCTGACCACACTTTGTGGTAGAGGGTTGAACTGATGAACAGGGTTTTCTTGGTAGGAATTCCCACAGGGTTTTGTTTGTTTGTTTGTTTGCTAGGTAGTGTGGATGATTAATATTGAACCAGCAACATTTAGGCTAGTAGTTCATGGCAAATCAAAACTTGTTCCACTTGTGAGTCAGGAATAATTCCTTTACCTTTGCGGAAAATTTCACCTTCTATGACTGTATTGGGAAGAAGGATTTTAACCTCCACCATTGGCTTTCTTAGAGCTCCAGAAGAGTGGTATCGAATTCAAGAACAGACGAAGAAAGATTCTTTGTCAAAATCTATGAATTACTTTCTGAAGTTTCAATGTTATTGCGTGGTGTATATGTCTGTTATTATATTAGTAGGGCTTCACCTACACACACACACACACACACACACACAATGATGCACAGTCTGACAATGGATTCAGGTTTATTCTCAAATATTTGGTGTCATCAAGATGAGTCTGACTCATGAGGTCAGCACAGAATGGTCCCTATGCATTTCTGAGACTGTAATTGTTTCCAGGTATGTAAAGCCCACACCTGCAGCTTCAGTGTTGTGGTGCAGAGGAAACCAATTTCCCACAGGTTGGATTGAAACCTACCTCCTTGATTTCTAACCAGGATCAGTGGATCCACAACCAGTCCAATTTGCCCTAAGCCTGGAATTCAACCTCTCACTCTCTGTAGCCAGGGTCTGAAGAAGAGATTTTGCAAATTAGTTCAACTACCAGGTTGTGTTTTAAATGAACAAAAGACCACAAAATATCCTATGGAAGAGATCTATAAATTCCATGGGGTCAAGTCACACTGGAGAATGAAGACCATCAGTTCCTTGAAGCCCAGAGATATGATAAAGGAAATCTGTCAAAAGCTGGGTGTTTCTAGCCTCTGACTGGGATCTCATGTGTACAGCAGGCTGTGTGCGAATGGCACACTAAAACAAGGAAACCGTTCATCAGAGGAGGAAGGTGTGCAATCTCCCCAGGCAGCATTTCGAATGGGTCAAAATGAAGAGACGAGCAGGTTCCTCCAAGGCCGTTTGTATTTGGAACTGTTGAGTATTCGGCGCATAGATGTATGTCCCTGGTTTGTTTCTGTAGATAGCCCAACCGAACACAGCTGACAAAATAATGAACATCTCTGTCTTGGAAGAAGTGCAACTACAATCCTTCTTAGAAGCAATGAATCATGGGAGAAACATTGTCGCATCTACTCTGGATATGTCATCAGGGGATTGGATTCCTGGGGGGAAAACAAAGAATCCATCATTTTTGGTAAAGCATGGGGACAGTGGAGAAGAGGGAAACCCACGAGAAGATGTACTGGCATAGTGGATCCAGCCATTGACTCAAATATAACAATTGTGAAAGTGGGGCAGGATCCTTCGTTTTTGTGTTGTATAACTATCAGTCAGAACCAACACTTCTGAACACAACAACAACTCCTGTTTTCCCAGATATTTCAGCCAAGAAAACTCTAGAGACCTCAATTTTCCTCTGTAAAACACAGAGTCAATGTAGGTAGCAGCAGTGTCTTTGATTTGTTTGTTTGTTTGTTAGTTAGTTTGCTTGACCACGGGAACCAGTGTTCATACTGTAAGCTTCAGTTTCACCAGTAATTGGCTCTCCTTTCAAGATGTGAACTGGGCGCATTGTGATGCAGAGGGAAAGTGGAACTACCTGTAATTGGGAGGCAAAGAGTTTGAATGGATTGAAGTGGAAGGTGGGGTTAAGCAAAGGTGGTGAAGAGGCAGACCAGCTGGAATTTTGGAGAAGTCACATGAAACCAGTGTAGCTTTTACCTTTGCCTATTCTTGAGGCTTCAGATGCAGAGCACCTAGACCCATCCTTGATGATGTCACTGAGCTGACATCCCTGCTGACTACTGTGGTGTCCAGGAGACTCTGTGAGGTGCATGTGGTCAAGCACTCAGGTCCTAGCCATGGTTTAGGAGGTTCAGTTCCACTCAGCCACGAGGGAAGGAAGGCTTGGCAATTAGTATTTAAAAGCTTCCACTGAACACCCTGTGTAACACAGTCCTGCTCTGGCACATCGGGGGTTGTCCTAGGGCCGAGGTGACTTGGAGGTGAATGACTCACATTTGGTTCATGAGAATGATCTCTGCTCCTCCTCTTCTCAGTGATCAACCCCGTGTGGCATTCCACATCCTGGTAAATCTCAGTCTCCTGAGAGGCTGCACGCAACCTTCCCATGTGGCCGAAAGCATGACCCAGGCTGTGACAATGTGGGAAGCTGGTGGATAAGTTTTCATTTTGTGAAACTTGTAGGAAGCTGATGGGTAATGTGCCCTGCCAAGTGGAGAAGCAGAGTTCCGCTGTTTCAACAGGCCTATGGGGGCACATTGAAGTTCGCAAGGATTTTATCTTGCTTAGATCCATAATCAATGTTCTGGGAAACAGCAGCCCAGAGATCAGACTGCTCAGACCTACAGAAAACAACATGACTGAGTGGACAGAGCCCCTCTTACTCCATTTCTCAAAAAAAAAATTGTGGTGAAAAAATGTAGAAGCCTGACTTCCAGACCACCCTCTGAAGAAAGCAAGAAATTGCCACACAAGTGGCAAAAGGAGAAACTGACAGAAATAATTCCTGGAAAAGGAAAGAAAAGGCGGTGGGTCATGATCTGCGTAGGCAGGATAGCTCTGAGAAACCAGCTGCTCCAGACCAAAGGGGGCAGCGGATAGTCCCCTCCTCCAATGGCCAACCTCACTCCCCCAGCATGATTGGGAGAGGTTGAGTGGGAGCATGGCGGGGATCATACATGGGCTTATGAGTGCCAGGACCGGAAGGGTCCCATTGATTGGCTCACTGCAAGCAAGCCAGATATGGGAAACTTGAGTCTGCCGTGGACTGGCTCCCGATGTCTGGCTGGACCTCTTGGTGTTTGGATTGTGGGAGAGTTTCACCAGGCACGGGGGGGCGGGGAGGGGAACTGACAGTCTCCAAGCACGTGCAGCATCAAGAGGACACCTGTTAGGGGAGACAGTGACTCCGTAGTAGGTGAGCATTTCTCCATGGGTCCAGAACTCAAGTGGTAAAACCTGCCTGCCCAGAAGCCCATGCCGAAACTGGAACTGGGCCCAGTGCCAACATCCAGGACCCCCAGGAGATAGTTTGCTGAACACTATTCTAACCAGTTGCGTCTCTCCTTCAAAATGCTGAGTGGATCAATCATTGTCAGAGATGCACTAGAGACCTGGGGATTGGAAATCCAAACAAGCAGTGGCTAGGTTAGCACAGAATTGCCTGCCATCCTTGATTGCAAAGGGTCTGCAACCGGTGTGTGGCTATCTCTGTATTAAGAGACAAACATATCAATCAAATGAGCAAACAATAGCACGGTGTCTTGGAAGCAGCAGTCCATCTCTGCACATTGGAGAAAACGGAGAAAATAGCACAAATATCTATAGCACACAGAGATGTGCGTCTGGAGGAGCTCCTGAAGGAGAAAGGGACTCCAGAGCTTCCCACAAGGGAGATGACAGGTTTGATCTCCAGTTACTTTAAGTGAATAGAGAGAAAGAAGAAAGAAACAAAAGCCATAATTCAGCAACTCAGGAATGTCTTAAAGGAACATTCTGATAAAATGGATAAATAATTAGAAATTATACTGTACCTTTTAACTGAAATACAATACACAAATGCTACAAAAGTGTACATCAACAACATCGTGAAGCACAAAACAGCAGGATAGAAACACTGGAAACAAGAATCAGTGATATGGAAGACAAATAGATGAAGAACAAAATATAAGACTCAAATTATTAAAATGAAAAAAATATATAATAACCTAATAGTACTATGGGACACTATCAAAAAGAACAATGTACTCCTGATAAATTCCCCAGAAGAGAAAGAAGAAATAATAAATACCGAGCTACAAAGAAATTAACACTTCCCTAACATCATAACAGAACATGAAATAATTAAGAAGAAAATCCATAGAACTTCAAACAGAATTGACCCAAAAGGAAATCATGTGGCATATAATAATCTAATTTTTCAATGTCAAAGAAAAGGAAATCAACCTGAGAGCATCCCAACAAAATAAGATCAATGACATGGAAAGGCCATGTTATCAGGATAAGTGCAGATTTTTTCACTTGGGTCTTCAGGCAAGATGGCAATGGAGTGGTATTTTGAGACTATTGGGGAAAATATTATCAACCAAAAATGCTATATTTAGCAAAATTATGATAGAGAAATAAAAGAATTTACAGATAAGGAAAAACTAAAGTACGTTATGAAAACAGGATAACCTTTACAAAATATATTAAAAGGAATTAAATGGGCAAATAAATCTGTAACAATAGAGAGCAACCTAGAAAAACATGAGACTAAAAAGTGTTACAGGAAAACATGCTCTACAAGTAATACTAAAAGTGAAGTGGAACTAAAATCGAAACAAGAAATTATAGGCAACATTCTGTTATAGAGATATAAATATACAAGTAAACAAATAGAAGCAGAGGGAATAGAATAGACAATAAATAGTTAAACAGAGAAGATTTTGAACCGTTCGCAAAATGAAGAAACTGTTTTGAAATTGAAAAGAAAACCACGTGAAACAAATAATTTTCAAAGAAAATTTCAAACTTCAACAAAGCAAATAAGATGAAAACCATGTAAGACAAATACTAAGAAAACAAAAGAGTAGAATATTCACAAGACAACCAAGAAATAAAAGGCACAAAGCACAAAAAATAACCATGGAAGCTGAACCCCATAAAACAATAAATATATCATAAAATGTCACCAACAAGGTCATATTTATCAATAACAACTCTGAATATCGATAGACTAATATCATCAGATAAAAGGCAAAGAATAATAAGATGGATTAAAAATCACAAGAGGCTTTAATTTAATATGCCACTTACCAGAACCATGCTTTAGAAATAAAGATAAACATAGACTCAAATCAAAGGATGGGGAAAAATATACCAAGCTATCAGTAATCACAAGAAAGATGTAGCAGCCATATTAATCTCACACAAAATAGGCATCTAGATTATGATACAATAAATGACAAAGAAGGTCACTATATAATTATAAAGCCTTTACTGGTCAAGAAGCCATAACCTTCATTAATATAAATGCACCAAATGAAAAAGCATCAAATCATTAAAATCAAACTCTTACAGAAAAGAAGAGAAAAATAGATCACATTATACAATACTGGGAGACTTCAATATATCACTTTCAACTAAAGATTGATCCACTCTAAAGGAACCAACAAAAATATAGACAATATAGTCAACTTGATCTCACATGTATCTAGAACACCTCGCCAACAACAACTACTTTCACTTTCTTCTCTAGAATTTATGGTAAATTTTCTGCAACAGATCATATTTTAGATCACCAAAGAAACATCCGTAAATTAAAAAACATCGATATACTACAAAATATCGTGTCAGATCACAGTGCCATAAATCTAGAAATCAACGAAAGAATTATCAACTCCAAAAAATTATAAGACATAAAAATTGAAAATAAAAATCTGACACTTACTGAAAATGCACTATGTATGCACACCGAATGATTTCATAAAAACAGTCAACAGAGAACCCCTAGATCGAGAAAAGTTACTTCAGTAATAATACATCAGATAAAGGGATAATCTCCAAAATCTACAGAAAACTATAACATATTAACGAAAATATAAATAAGACAGTGAATAATGGACACATGACAAGAATAGACAATTTACCAAATGTGACATCCAGGTGGCCAACAACCATATGAAGAAACATTCACATTGATTAGCAGTAAGAGAAATACAAATTAAAAGCACACTTCTAGCAAAAGTCAATGAACAAAGAAAGAGTAAGTGCTGGAGAGGGTGTGGGGAAATCAACATGCGATCGCATTGCTGGTGGGACTGGAGAACTGTACCGCCACTAAGGAAATCAGTATGGCGCTCTTCAAACAAATGCAAATACAATATCTAATGACCCAGCAATCCCTCTACTGGGACTGTGTCTTAAATAAATAAAGAATACAACATGAACAGGCGTGTGCACACCTATGTTTATTGCAGCAGTTTCCATAATGTCCAAGTCTCAAAAGCACCAAATCCCCTATCATGGAGGAAAGGATGAGCAACCAGGGTTACATGGGAACAATACATTACTGTGCTTAAAAAAACAACAAACTGAAAACTCTCCAAAGCTGCAAGATGTGGACAAAGCTAGAGAACACTATGCTGAGCTAACTTGGCCGATCTTACACAGGAAAATATCTAATAACACCATTATTATAAGGAAAAGCAAAGAAATGTGGCTTACTCAAAAAAAGACAAGGCTTGGATGGCTGTGATGGTGAGGGACAGGGCAAGAAAGAGCAGGAAGAGGGGAGGAACAGGAAACTGAGCAGAAGGGAGGAGAGCAGGGTGGGGGCGGGGAGGGGAGAGGAGATGAAGCAGGAAACTTACAGACAGCTAACAGGGTCTTACTGTTGATTTCATTTCTTGAGGTGGGCTGTGTAAATGCATACAGTGTGGACTTTTACAAAAGAAAAGATAATTAATTTGTAGAAATCCCACCAATTTCCTGATCCCTTAAACTGCAATCACAGTCTGAGTGAGAAAAAAAAAGAAAAGAAAAAGGAAAAGTGAAATGGATGTGGAGTGATGACAAACAGGTTCATTTCCAGAAAAGGAAACAAAAAGACATGTTACATGGAGAAAATGTGAAAATGTCGAAAGAAATGCAGTGCTCTGCCTTCCAGGGAACGTAGACCCATAGCAACACTGGTGGACAGAGTACAATTGCCAAAACATCTCTTTGAAATGTGAAAGAGAAGAATTATCCTTCTGAGGACTAAGGTGCACTTGATGAGAGCGAGGGTATATTTAACCACCAGATATTCGTGTAAAAACTGGAGAAGGAATAAAAAGCACAGATAATATTGACAGGTGTGATTTATGGTGTTGGTGAAGAATAGCAAATAAACAAAGGACAGCCATAGAAAAGAGAAAAGTATTTTTGAAATACATCGAGAATGGTCTTTAGAAGTCAGAAGGAAAGATTTTATATCTCGTTAACAAGAAGTACAGTCTCTAGAGGAGGACGACATGCTCCAAAAAGCAAAAGGTCTGCAACATAGAGGGGGACCCAGAATGAGATGAATCAGTGGCTGCTACAGTCATGAGGATGGTGCAGGACAGAGCAGTGTTCTGTTCCGTTGTACAAAGGGTTACTATGAACAGGAACCAAGCGTATAGAAACTAAACACAAACAAGTAATATTTGGTCACTTTTCCTCAAAGCATGTTTTATTCCTTAACCCTTTTGATGTGTTCCTATCTGGATGTAGGAAGATGACATAGCACTTTGGGGCAAAGATGCAGCCTAGAAGCCCCACACTGGAGGCTAAGATGGAGAAGATCTCCACAGCCACCATGACCTTGCCCTGGGTGCTGTGGTAGACAGGGAGGAAGGTCACCCAGACACTGCAGAACACCAGCATGCTGAAGGTCAGGAACTTGGCCTCATTGAAGGTGTCAGGCAGGTTCCTGGCCTGGTAAGCCAAGAAAAATGTCCCCAGGGCCAAGAAGCCCAGGACGCCCAGGACACAGTAGAAAGCAGGGACTGAGCCCTTGTTGCACACGATGATGATGTGTCTGGGCTCTGAGTGTGTGTCTGTGTCCACAAAAGGGGGAGAGGTTCCCAGCCAGACCCCACAGATAATCAGTTGGATCAAGGAGCAGATGGGAACCACAGCATTAGAAGCCCCAGACAGCAGCAACCGCCTCATGGTTCTTCCAGGTGTTAAGGCCTTGAATGCCAGGATCACAGTGATGGTTTTGGCCAACACAGCAGAAACAGCTACAGTGAACACAACTCCGAAGGTGATTTGCCGGAGGATGCAGGTGGCTGTGTCGGGACGGCCGATGAAGAGTAAGGAGCAGAGGAAACAGAGGAGGAGGGAGAGGAGCAGGACATAGCTGAGGGTCCGGTTGTTGGCCTTGACTATGGCGGAGTCTCGATGCTTCACAAAGACCCACAAGACCACTGCAGTGATGACAGAGAAGCCCAGAGCTGTACAGGCCAGAGCCATCCCCAAGGGATCGTCATAAGCCAGGAAGACCACCATTTTGGGCACACAGCGGTTCCTCTCCATGTTGGGATACTGACTGTGAGGACACTCCATACATGTATCACTATCTGGTGAGAAAAGTGAGATGGAGTTTAAAGAAATAAAGAAAGAAGCGACATGATTCAAAGCTTAGGATGTCCTGGGTAGAAAGGATTGGGTGCTGAAATTTTCATCTTCACCTTATCTGGCAACTCCCTATTTCTTTGTATCAACCAAATAGCAGCACTCCATGAAGAATATGTCAACTTTCAGAATAGTCTTTGTCAGTGGCCTTTCAGTGGACTCCGCTCCTGGTGCCCCCATGAGGGCAGAACAAAAGTGAACTCCAGGTGGTTTTCTGTAACTTTGAACACGTGGACATAGATTGGCAAATCTGTCATCTGAGCTACCTTTTGGGAAAACTCAGAATGGGCTCTGGTGCTTACCTCTTGTTGCCGCCCGGGGACTCCAGAAGGCTGGTTAGAAGTGAGAGAAGCTGACCGTTGTATTGTGTCAATTCCTACCTGTGTGATTAGACATTTCTCCCTCTGGACATGCAATACAATCAAAACAGCAAAAAGGCTTCCAATCCTGAGTTATTTTTATGAATCCCGGGTCACAGCTATTGGTACACACAGAGTGAGGGGTCTGTAAGAAAGAAATCAAGGATAATAATTCACTTGTCTTGTATGAATCGATCATATTACCTTAGAATGTGATCAAAGAGCATAACAAGGTTTTGTTTTTATTTAATGATCCTGACTCATAAGGGCCCGTATGATCCTCCATCACAACGACACTGCTCCTATAACACACAGTAGAACAGCCCCATCAGGATCCACGTCTGTATTCCTTAAGGAAGCTGATCAACAGGGCTTCCTCTGTTGGAGCCAATGCAGGTTCCCATCACCACCGTTTCAGCTAGCATCCAAGGTGTTAACTGTTGCACCACCAGCATTATAATGTATAAAAAGTTATTTTTGAGCTTCCTTGCAAACTTTGACCCTGCTGGGTGCATACAGTGAGGTCAAACACAATGGGATACAAGTTCAATAGAATAAAATTTATTTTTCCAAGAAAAAAGGAAATAAGGACAGTTGATTTGATTTTTGTATGCATGCCATCATATGTCACGGTCACCAGGATACATTCTGTCCTAGTCAGGTCCATGTACGGCCCTACAACAATGGGCTCAAGCATAGAAACCACTGTGAGGATGGAGCAGGACTGGGAGAGCAGGTTTCCTTCTATTGTACACGTGGTTGCTGTGGGTTGGAACTGCCTCAATGGTACCTGTCAAAGACAACTAGGCCATGGGGACACAAAGCATTTTAGTCAATTACTCACTGAAAGGTGGGATGTCTGAATGGAGCCACCTATAATCACCCCAGAAAGCAGGAGAGCTACTTCCTTAAAGATTAGAGTCAAGGAAACTCTATGGGATTCAGAATAGACATGACTCAGAATTAACTGTTCAGCAATGGGTTTGAGGTTGTTTTTTTTTTATAATTGGGCTTGGATGTCACTGCTGTCAAACAATAAACCATAAGCGATGAATACTCTCTCAAATTATCTGAGATATAGGTAAATTGAATTTATACATCAGTTCATATTGCTCTCTCCTTAGTTTCACTGTGTTCAAGTTATTTATATAATATTTCTATATTATTTCTATATTATATGTATACCTCAATTTTATTCTGACAAGTGGTGGCACAAGCACTCAATACTAACACAACCAATGATGACAAAGAAGAACGTTGGACAACCTGCCTCTGTTCACATCACAGCCTAGAAATCCTAGGGAGCAATTCTACAATGTAGCACATGGGGTTGACATAATTCAAAGGGTTCCTTCATATCCCTTAGAAAGAAGACAAAGAAACTAGACTATATTAATCAATACAAATTTGATAATCAGTTAAGTGGCCACAGAATCATTATCACGCCTTCTTTCTGCTTTGGGATATAAATGAAGAATTCATCCAAACCTGTGTGAATCCAAAGGGCCATTCTATCAGCTCCTCCTGGATCATCAAACCTTGCCCACTTCGATGCTGGGGGGTGAACTCTCCGACTTTCATGGATAGGCGAAGACCACCAGGAAAATTCAGAAAGTTCATAATGTCATATCGTGACACACAGTTTCTGTTCTCATTCAGGGAGACATGTTCTCCAGCACTGTTTTCCAGATGAGCATTTTTTAAGAAGGGGTGGAGCTAAAGGAGCAAAATCATTAATAGAGATGCACATGGACATCAGAGACAACAAACTCAGGTGTGAACTAAAGATATGTGGAATGACTAAGCAGTGACACAGGTTTCCTCATCCGTGTGTCCATGTCCCTCTCTGAACAGGTATCATCCCAGGATGTCCACTGACTGTTCTGCGTGTTCCAGGAAGAGCACTCTACCCTGCCCCAGATCAATACAAACTTCAACCCATAACAATTACGCAAGTGTGACCCACAACAACACTGTGCACTAAGGGACTTGAACAGCAACACCTGTTTTTCTTGTTCACACTTGCCAGACTGTTAGGGGGTTTGTTCTTACCACAGTGCGGCAGAGGAAGTTAGAATCACCAACTTTTAGGCTAGTAGTCTACAGAAAATCAAACAATTTGTGTTACCTGGGCCTCAGGAGTAATTTATGTACCTTTCCAGAAAATGTCACTTCCATTGACTCTATTGGGAATCAAGAGCATCAACCACAGTCATGGGTTTTCCTAGGCCTCCTGAAGAGACTCATCAAATGCAGGAAGAGACAAAGGTTCCTTGTCAATAAACAGTTGACCGTAGATGCATGATTCCTTTCTGGAGCTTTAATTCCATTCGTCTCTATGTCTATTATGGTCCCTGGCTGCTGTGATGGTTCAGCATCGGGCTGCTATCCCCATGGTTGGCAGTTCAAATCCACTAGCAGCTCTGAGCAAGAAAGACTGGGTTTTGTACTTCCATAAAACCTTATAGTTTCATAAACCCACACAGAGACACTTGAGTCAGCATTGACTCAATGGTAGTGAGTTGAGATGTATCTATTATCATATTTGGTGGCTTGCATCCCATTCACCTCCATGTGGATTATTGTACTGACAGACTTTCTCCCACCCACCAGAAAAGAATTCATTGCCAGACAGTGATTCAAGTGCATGCTCAGAAAATCCAGTGCTGTCAAGTTGAATCTGACTCATAGTGACCCTAGAAATCAGCATAGAATTGCACCTATGAATTGTTGAGACTATAACTGATTAAAGAAGTCCAAAGCTCATCTTTCTCCATCAGGCAGCATAGTGGCTTCTATTGCTGACCTTGTAGTTAGCAGAGAAACACATAACCCACTATGGCTCAGGGTTCCTGTTCACATCCATGGCAATCCTATATAGGGTTTGTGAGGTGGAAAATCTGTATAAGAACATGTACCTTTGCATTCCTTCTATGCACCGACTGGTGGATTTGAACCACCTGTGCTTGGTTCCATACCTCTATTGCATGATTTCAAATTAGGAAATATTAATCATCCCTTAATCTTGAAGATTACAATAGATACCAAAATCAAACTCACTGCCATCATGTCTATGGTAAATCATAATAATTCTACTGTTTACAGGAGGAGAAATCTCAGTCTTTATCCTGCTAGTAGCTTCAAACTGCTGACAATGTGGTTTGCAGCCCAACAGTAACTACCATGTCACCAAAATCAAATCATGAAAATTTAACTCAATAAATTAAATCTCATATACTTAGCAGCCCTTAATATGAATCACTTGCAAAGGAGGTTTTACCTGCCAGGGGAAAAATGCAGGGTGTTCTGCTTCCATCTGGTGCCTAGTTTCCTCGTCCATGAAAACCATGTCATGCAGGGCACGGGCCACCATGTGGACAGCATTATAGAGATCATTGGTGGATTTCATGACGGTCGTGTCTATTTTATGCTCAGTCACTGACTCCAAGGAGGCATTGGGTGGGCACTCATGAATTTCCCCACGAACAGCTCCTGCAAGTGAGCAATTAAAATAGAAGAGCCAGTATCTGGTAAGGAAAACGTCTTCTGGGTACTTGGAAGGAGTCACTGTCCTGAAAAAGTCTTTGAAACCAGGTATCTCAGCGTTCAAGTGTGAGAAGAAAAGAGTCCCATGGAAAATATCTAACAAATGAAAACTTGAAATCAAAGAAAAATCCAACTGAGATGCAATGATCCATATCTTGTGGGTCATAAAATTATAGTCATCTATCAAAGCCATAGTTAGTAATGTACTGATCTCACCATAAATGATGAATGCATTTGCAGATGAGTCCAGGACTCTTGGGAGGTACTTCGCATCTCTTGGGATGTACATTATCTTGGTCACAGGGATTTTTTCTATGAGTGCCGCACAGACACCTCTGATGTTCATCTCTTTTCGAAGGTCCCAAAGGAACTTTTCCCCTTTTGGGTCATCTGGCACTAATATACTAACCCATGTCCATCCAAAATGGATCAATAAGGAGACCAGGCCCGAGGCCAGACAACTGTGATTAAGGGAAATTTGATAGAGAGATGAAAACTGGTCCTTAGTTTTCAACAAAGGACCAAAAGTGCCATGGGATATCTGAATAAAAAGAGAGAAATATTCCATGTGAATTCTCAGAAGCAAAGTTAAAACACAACTGTAGTTAAGCATGATGCTGACTCATAGTGATTTCATGTGTACAAAGCAGGGCTGCACTCCACTGACTTTGCATCACTGTGAGCATTGGAAACAGAGAGTCAGGGACTCCATAGGTGGTGTGTGAGTCGGGGGAGTGAGCTTAGACTTGGAGTAACACACAGCAGGATGACCCCACAGGGTTTTCTAGGCTGTATCTTAACGGGAACAGATGACAATGTCTTTCTCCCAGGAAGGAGCTAATACGTTGAAACTGCTGTCATTTCAGTTAGCAGCTTAGCCCCTAGCAGCTGCATGAACAAGCAGGGCTCCTTTAGCCAGCCTTACACGGCTGAATAGAACTCTGGGGGTGTGAAGCAATATTCAGAATTAGATTTACTGGGTTCTGATTCTGACTCTATTATGTGTAGCTGCATCACGTCAGACAAGTTCAATATCTAGTGTGCATCACAGTTTGCACATTTCTAATAGCTAACCTAATCATCGTGGCTTGCCATTTCCTTAATATTGGGACTGAGTATGTTAGTATATGAATCCAATTTTGAAGTGTGCTAAGGATAAAATTGTATTCTCTCATAATATGTGTGGCTCTCCTGACACACCTGTGGACCCAATCGGTTTTAGAAATCAGGTTGTCTCCTATGTTAATTAGCCCAAATCTGCAGCCCTTGTCCTAAGCCTGTCACTGATCAGTGTTGTAAAGACCAGCACAGACACACATGTACAAACACAAATGTGGGGAAATGATCCCATGTAGTGACAGAAAAGGAATCAAGGAACAAATACTGAAGAGAGACAAGGACCACCCCCCAGAGTGACAGAGCGAGAACCGCACTCTAGATTCAGGGATCTCAATTCAGAGTCGAGCCTCTAGTGTGAGAAAGAAACATCTAATTTTTAAAAACATATCTTTGTGGTATTTGTTCCCAGTGCACCAAGTAACGAAGGCAATGCCCATCCACCACAGCACGTGGTCCGATGTCACTATTTTAAGTGGAAGATGAAATAAGTAACTTAATGAAGGGCTCATGGAATGAATCCTTCCACTCCCCTGTTGTTACCATTCGGCCTAGTCCAGATAGCTAGTTTGCACATCTGAGAGGATCTGAGCAGCAGAATTTCTGGAATTCAGTTTGACTTGGCCCAGTAGCAAGAGCAGTCTCTGGTACATCCGTTCCTGTCCCAGTTTTCATCTCACAATAATTATTTCAACTCATTTAAAAGCAATGGGCAGTACCTATGTCCCTCTTCTCTTCCACTTACGTGGCCAGAGAACCAAACTGAGGAAGGAAAGGTCCACTCCCCCAGCGCCCGTACCTGTGGGGTCCTGTAGAGCTCCAGCAGTGCCCCGGCTTGCTCCAAGAACTCAGAGGGGATTCCTGCAATGACCGCCATGTTCTTGGTGTGTGACTGGCAGGTGTAATTAGGGATGGGGGGCTCCTTATCTGACAGCCATCCGAGCACGCTCTCCAGGGTTCTGACAACACTAGGAAAGGCATTGTAGAGCCTGACGCCCAGGGATATGTTGGGGAGCAGGAGGGGATTCCTGTTAATCTCCTCAACGGCAAAACGAAATATCAGAGCGTAACCATAATTTTGGAAGTTGAACCTGGACAAGGCCAAAAAATAAATGCACTTTAGATATAAAAGCAATGCACTTCAAATCTTAAACAGGCTTATATTTAATATGCTACACAGATATTCATTCTTTTTTCAAAAGTAAAGGTTTCTAGCAAGTCTGCATTGATCAGGTCCAACAACAAGGTTTTCCAAGAGTGTGTGCTCCCTGCATGTCTTGTGCCACCTTGTTGTCAGTCTCACCACAGTCTAACCTGTTCCTAGTGGCAGCTCATTCTTAGTAGGCTACAGTCCAGCATCAACACAAAATTGATTATGCACTAGGAAGCAAAAAGGAAAAAAATAGAGTGACTCGCTGCATTGAGGTGTTTTGATTCAGAATCTGCAGTATCTACAAGGCACGATGGTCACGAACCCAGAGGACATATTGAGAGGTTTTCCCTGAGATGTCAGTGCACATAAGATGCTGAGTTTCTAGCTTTGGGAACTCAGCTTATGTGCAGGCTGTTCCTGAAGCACCAGCAGGTTCAAACCTAAAATCCCAGCCTGGCAGCAGACAGAAAGATTTCCTATGTGAGTTAATATTAAAAACACATGAGTTCATTGGGGAGAAGGGATGACGAAGGAAGTCGTTCACTTGCATTTGTGTTTACATGTCAAAGGCTGATTTTTGGAGTTGACCCAAGAAGCAGTGGGTTAGGAACCTGGGAAGTAAAGAACTCGATGAAGCAAAGGTTTGTGATCCACACGATGCAGCCTGGAAGGCAGGGCAGGGAAGCCAACAGAGAAAGCTTGGAGGAAGAACAGCCTCAGGACGGCAAGGAATCATCTGAATTTCCTTGGTGAAGATTTCCACCGTCAGAAAGCACTGGAACCAGCTCTACATGAACAACGCTTTGATTCTGATGATCTCCTGCCCCTTGTGCAAACACTCTGCTTATCCTCCAGATTGTTCCACCATTCTTGACTTCAACTCGGTGACCCCTCAACTTCTCCACTACACCTCTGAGTTGCCATTATCAATCTGATTTCATATACATAGCTTGTTACAAGAGCACATTGCTCAAGACAGACTTTCTTAATTATAAAGATTAACCATTTCATTGCATTCCATGAGGATTCAGAGGACAGTTTAGATTTAAGAAATAAAGGTTAAAGATTTTATCAAGGCAATAGTTGGAGGGGTTCACTCCACCTCCATGGCTCCAGAGAGCATCCTCAGAATTTTTGACAAACGCACATCTGATACAGTTTGCTACACAATCTTAAGGGACAGGTCACCAGAATCAGAGACATTCCAACAAAAGACATGATGTAGTCATAGTCAGTGCTGATGACACAATAAGCAAGAGAGCAGCTCATGTGTTTTCACCATAGCAAAGATTCTGCTTCCACATTTAGCTGGCATCTGTGTTCTTCCCAACCCCAAAGAATCCTCCTACAGATTCAAAGTCTCTTCAAGTTTGCATCCCTGACAGGGACACGTTGCCCAGTAAGCAGGGAACACAGGCTTCCTTATGTTTCCTTCCTAATCTGTGGTGCTCACTGACACTGCATTCTTCATATGCGGGGACCTGCGTGCATTAGTCCCCTGCTGATCAGTAAAGAAGCATCAGGAAGCCTAGGCCGGCTTTGCTTGTCAGGGACTCTGTCCCCGGCCCCGTGTGGAGAAAAGCAGTCTGAAACACAAAGAGAAACCTGCCAACCGGTGCTCTCCATCCCGTCCTTTCACTCTTTCTGACAGCTCTATAGAGGACATGAGGACCTTGCTGCAGAGACAGGCACAGAGATCTCCCAGAGAGGGCACCTTGATGGCTTCTCCCAGAAATCTGTATTTTAATGACTTTCCTTTAGCACTGAATTCCTGCCCAGATTTTAACATTTTGAAATCCAGGGAGTCTAACACCTCCCACATCCCACGTTGGGAATAGGACAGGGTCTATGGGTCACTGTGGTGGGGTTGTTAAGCCCTTGGTTGACACAAGGCTAAGCAAAGTGTGAGGCACAAATCTACGAAGCAGAGCCATGGTAGGACTGCCTGGGGATGCGCTTCTCTGGAAAATGCCCCCAAGGAGTGGGTTCTACTCTGCAGCGCATGGGCTTCCAGAAGTCAGAATGTTTCCACAGCAGCAAGATTGGGTTTTGAACAGAGAGGGACATGGTTTCTACTCTGAGAAAAAATACTTCAGAGATAAAAAGGGGCAAAAAGATTCAAAATGGGACTAGAGTAAAGAGAGAACATCAGGTTTGGTGCAGTGGGGCGTCAATGACAATGAGGGGCATCCTCCAGGAGACAGGGAGCCAGTGGCTGCAGCAAAGGGCAGAAACCAACTCAGGACCAAGAATGAGGTGCAGGTCCCCCCGCATTTCATTCCGCTGCTCATGAGGTCACCCATGGCCATATCAGACTCAAAGTCATGCAAACAAGGAGAGGGAAGAACTTATGAATCACAGCCCGGGGAGGCTCTCTATGCAGCTTTCATGTCCCCATTCACACTCAGACACACAGAGACTTACACGTCAAATGTCACATGTTTTCTTGGACTGGTCACAAAAAATTTCCACTGGGCTTCTGAGTCATGAACCACCGTGTAGAGAGGGAGAAAGCCCCCAAGCACCAGATCCCCGTCCGTGTAGACACTGGGCTGCATGCACTGGTAGCAGTCCTTAAAGCTCATGGTGGGTTCCTGAGGAGGAAACTGGCAGAGCAGAAGCAGAAAGAGCAGGGAGAGCATCCCAGCCACAACTCACCGCCTGAGGCAGAGCCCTGAGTCCCTGGTGAACGGGGAGAACTGGAGACTGGACAATCCGCCTCCACAGGGAAAGGCCGTAGCTGTGCAGGACACTGATGAGATGCTCTCTCCCTCAGCCACGGAGACAAGACTGGCAGTTGCTCAGCAGGAGGGCAGTGCTGGACGCAGAGAACTGCAGATATATACTCGTCTGCCCTCAGTGCCACTGCGACCCCAGGTGCTGTGTCCTGCTCTTCTCTCGCTCCCTCTGGACAGTCCCAAATGGTCACTTCTCAGGGAAACAACACCTGGGCCCCATCCTGCCCTGGGGCTCCACATCTGAGACCTGGCCACGGTGTAAAAACACGGTTGAAAAACAAGCTCGCAACAGTTCGGTTTAATTAGACAAGCATGTGGCCTTGAGCGCGGTGTTCTTTGAAGCATCTCTATGGAATCAAACTCAGAAGAGCAACTCTGGGGACTTTTCACAGGAAACTTGAGGGACAGTGCGTTCATGTCAATGGGGAGGATCGTAATGGGAAATGGTTTAGGACGGTCTCTCAGCTCAAAGTGTATCATCCATTACAGCCACTGACTTGTACGTGAAGCTGCTGAATGCATGTGTGTTTTGCGGTGTGTGTTCTCAACAATCACAAATAAAATAATGCTACTAAAGAAAGACATTTTTGATCTCCTTATTCCACTGATGGCTCCAGGAATCCCATCGGTCATGATGGAGAGCAAGTGTCTAGGAGGCACCTCATACAGGTGTGGGTTCATCCATGCTGGCTGCAATGGTGTTTCCTGCCAGAAGCTGAGCGTTGTGGTATCAACGAGTGGGGAAGTCAGTCACATGGTCTCCTCAGGATTCCTTGTAGCGCTCAAGGAACAGGGTCCTGCAGAAGTCAAGGATGTAGCTGGCCAGGCCAAAGTGGCCCACAAGAGAACTATAGCCACCTTATCCTTCTTTGTTCCGTTTTATAAAATCATTTTATAGGGGTTTAGCACAACTCTTATCACCATGCATACATTCATTCATTGTGTCAAGCACATTTGTAAATTTGTGCCATCATCATTTTCTTTCTACTTGAGCCCTTGGTATCAGATCCTCATTTTTTCTCTTTTTCTTCCACCCTCCCTTCGACACAAATCCTTGATAACTTATATATATATTTTTTTTTTTCATTCTTACACTGTCTGGTGTATCCCTTCATCCACTTTTCTGTAGTTTGTCCTCCAGGCAGGGCTTATATGTAAATCATTGTGATTGGTTCCCCCTTTATCCCTCACCTTCCCCTGCTCTCATTATTGGCCCTGAGGGGCTTATCTATCCTGGATTCCCTATGTTTCCAGCTCTTATCTGTACCCATGTACATCCCCTGGTCTAGCGGATTTGTAAGGTAGAATTGGGATCATGATAATGGAGGCCCAGGGAGGGGTGCAGGGAGGCAGGGAGGAAGCATTAAAGAACTAGAGGAAAGGTGGAAGTTTCATTGGTGCTATACTGCACCCTACCTGGCTTGTCTCCTCCCTGCAACCTTTCTGTAAGTGGGTGTCCAGTTGCCTACAGATGTGCTTTGGGTCTCCACGTCCCCTCATTCACAATGGTTTATTTGGTGTTCTTTGATGCCTGATACCTGGTCCTATCAACACCTCGTGATCACACAGGCTGGTGTGCTTCTATTATGTGGGCTTTGGTGTTTGTCAGAGAGATGGCCACTTGCTTATCTTCACTCCTTTAAGACCCCAGATGCTTTATCTTTTGATAGCTGGGCACCATCAGCTTTCCTCACCACATTTGCTTATGCACCAACCTTCCTCATCAGCAACCATGTGGGGAAGGTAGGCAACATGGAATTCCAGTTTAATAGAACAAAGTGTTCTTTCACTGAGGGAGTACTTGAGTGGAGGCCCAATGTCCATCTGCTAACTTAATACTACACCTATAAATATATGCACAAATATCTATTTCCCCATCATCACATATAAACATATTTACATATATGTAAATGTGTGTATTTAGACCTCTATAAATGCCCTTTTCCCCCCTCAGTTCTTTGCTCTATATCCTTTTACTTTCCTCTTCACCCACTATCATGTTTAGCTATCATTTGGATTTCAGTAATTCCTCTCATTTACATTGCCCTTGATTGTACACTACAAGGGCTCCTACACCCTAACAACCATTGATTTTGGATCACTTGTTGGCCCCCTGTCCCTGGGTTTGTTAACACCCACTTCCTTTCCCCTGCTTTCCCCTCTCCCATGTCCCTCTGGAACCAGCGGTCCTGTTATTTTTCCTCCAGATCATTTATCCCACCTATCTTACCTAGATAGACCTTCAGAGATAATAATATTCCCAAAAAACAAGATAGAGCAAAAACAAAGCAACAAAACAATATAACAGCAGCACAAAGAAGCCAACAACAAAAAAAGAGAGAAACCTGTATATAGTCCAAGGTCTGTTTGTTGACCTTTAGGAGTGTTTTCCAGTTCAATCTGATGAGGTGACACACCTGGCCCCAAAGTCTATTTTTGGTATTCCCTGAGTACTTCGTTGCTCTGTTTTCCCTTGCTGCTCTGTTGCATGCTCTTAGTGTTTCGCCTCAGTGTGGTGGAGTCTGATCTGGTGCAATTCCCGCATTGTGTCTGCATTGTTGTTCCCATCGAGCTATATGGTTCAGTGAGGGAAGTTGTGTCTCAGTGGGGCTGGCCCTGTGGTCCTCTCTGTGCATTGGCTGCTCTGAGCAGTAAGATCATTCTCAAGGCTTGGTGAACCAGGATGTGTTCCACTCTCTCTTGTTCTTCATTTGCTCCTGTGTGTTCTGATCAGACATGTCCATCTCGCGGAGCTGTAGCTTCAGGGCTGCCCTCTGAAGTGAATTTCCCTGCGGGGAGGTAGGACTGTCCAGGAAGTTGGGATTGAGGCCAGCCCCTCAGGCCTCTCTTTTGGTTCCATTCTTCCTGCCAGAAGATTGCATTCACTATTGACACCTTTTCTATCCTTGCCCTCCTGTCTATTGATCTTTGTTTAAAGGGCTGACTTGTGATCAACACAGTAAGTAAGCATTCAGTATTACACTCCTATCAGTGTGGCCAGTGACTAAACATAATCATCTATAGCCATATGCATATTTATATCTAGTGCATATTTCTTATAGTGTCTAGGTAGTATCAATGGTTAAGTGATCAGCCAATAATCAGGGGGGTGCCAGTTGAAATACACTCAGAGGTGCCTCCAAACAAATGTCTGGCAAAATCTTTCTAAGAAATCCCTGCCAATGGGAAGCCTATAGGACACAAGCACACAGTACATATGGTACAGATGATTTCGAACAATAAGCAAAAGGTATGAAATAAAGTTGCCTTCCGTAGCAAAAATACAGACAATAAACATCAGAAGCAATCTCTCTCCATCTGACACCGAAAGTTAAGTATATGTTGGTCAGTGGACCGTGTCCACTGATAGCTCCATGGAGGCCACATGATGAGAGGTCCTGACAGATTCCATCCCATCTGCACTCTCCCAGTTGCTGACAGCGTCCAGCTATACCTCTTAATGCTACTCTCCCACAGATTCCTGCTCCAGACTTTCAGGTCGGGGTGGACAAGGACTCAGTGAACATCCCACACTAACCTGTTTCCAGTAAGGGGACCCTGTGCTCGTTGCCATTCATTCTGATAGGTCAGAGGCATCCGTGGTCAGTGGTGGGAGTTGGGATTGCAGATTCTTCGCACTGGGGAGTTACAGCCACACTAGTCCTGAAGGAAGGGGTGCTGGTGCCTGGGCGGCTAAGAACAGAGTGGGTAACAGAAAACTTGGTGAGTTAAAACCACCCACTGCTCCTCAGAAGGAAGATGTAGCTACCCACTTCCATTAAAATTACAGCCTCTGAAGCCCTATGTGTCAGTTCTACCATGTCCTGTAGGTTCGCAGTGAGTCAGAATGGAATTGATAACAATAAATTTGCTTTTGATTTGGGTTTAGAACTGGAGTAGGCATAGCAGTAGTCCAGTGGTAGAATTCTCAGCCTCCACAAAGAAGGCTAGTGGCTAGTTCAATTTCTAGACAATGCACCATAATTCCAATGCTTCAATTCTTCTTGACTCTTCTTTATTCATTTTCCTTCTGATACACACATACACACACACACACACACACACATATTTTAAGGAGGTGATTGAAAATACAGTGGCTTCACAAGGAAAAAGCACACCAGCTTGTGGGAACACGAGGTGTTTAAGGGATCAGGTATCAGGCATCAACGGACAAAAAATCATATCATTGCAAATGAGGGTGAGTGCAGAGTGGAGACTCAAAGCCCATCCGTAGGCACCTGGACACCCCATTACTGAAGGGTCGTGGGGAGACGAGTCAATCAGGGTGCAGGGTAGCAATGATTAAACACACATATACCTTTCCTCTAGCTTTTAAAGGCTCCCCCCCACACTATTATGATCCCAATTCTACCTTACAAATATGACTAGACCAGAGGATGTACATTGGTGCAGATAGCAACTGGAAACACAGGGAATCCAGGACAGATGCCTCCTTCAGGAACAGTGGTGAGAGTGGTGATGCCTGGAGGGTGGAGGGAATGTGGGGTAGAAAGGGGGAACTGACTAGGAGAGTCTATGTATAGCCTCCTCCCTGGGAGATGAACAGTAGAGAAGAGGACAGAAGAGAGACATCAGACAGTGTAACATATGACAAAATAATAATAATATATGAATTATGAGGGGTTCATGAGGGAGGGGGTTGTGGGGAGGGAGGGGAAAATGAGCAGCCGATATTAAGGGCTCAAGTAGAAGGCAAATGTTTTGAGAACGATGATGGGAACAAACGCACATATGTGCTCGATACAATCGATGTATGTATGGATTGTGATAAGAATTGTACAAGCCCTCAATAAAATGATTTTTTTAAAAGAAAATACAGTTGCTTTTATCAGAATCACTTTTGTCGTCACAAAGTGACAACCTCAGTCTTCAATAGTTTAAAGTGAGCCTGTGCAGCATATTTGCCTAAAGCAATACGTCTTCTTATTTCTTGACTGGATGCTTCCAAGAGCATTGGTTGTTGGTACTCAAAATTACAATAAAATGCTCTCTGGTCCCAATTAACATCGAGGCCATTGGATTTTTTAAAAGGAACAGGTAACAAGAAATATTGTTGTGCAGGTGGGGAGGTTGTAACCCTTGACCACAGCTGGTAGGACTGTCACGTGATCCAAAGGGTATGGAAAGTGGCCTAGTGCTTTGTTAGGGTGGATCCCATAGAGAAGTGAAAGCAGTGGTATTGTAAGTGGTGTATGCAGACAGAGATTTAGATCAAGACATGGCCTCTTCTCATGGCAGTATCAAGGGTGAGGAAGTTCCCCAATCCTCATGAGAAGCCTGCACCCACAGCGAGACATTATCACACTGTGACTTGATTGACAAACTAGACTCCACTCCTAGACCTATTTATCAAGTTGACATGAAGTTATGTAACTACCACATGGATCCTATTCTCCCTGGAGGTGCGACACACTTTCTGTCTGTTTCAATTTATTACTCGTGATACCCTCTGAGAGCTGGAGGAGCCATGTGGAGGCCTGCATCAGTGCTGAGATGTGTCCACCAGTATTGGATCCACAAGACTTTTACCCTTCGGAATGATTGCGTGTGAGTCTGAAGAAGAATTTATGGAATAGTAGCAGACATGTGGGCCCTATTGGACTTATGGACCTATCTGGACTGGACTAGGATATTTTCTAGATATACCATTACTCTTTCATGTAAAACTCTTTCTTATACACACATATGAATGTCTCTGCATTTATTTCCCAATCAACCCAGACTAACACATTATGCTTATCACAAAGATGTTCCTTATCCCCACTTTTATTCAACATTGTGCTGGAAGTCCTAGTCAGTAACATAAGACAACGACAAGAGACCAAAGGAGTACAATTTGGTAAAGAAGTGAAACTTTCGCTATTTGCAGAGGATATGATTTTATATATTGAGAATCGCAAGGTGTCCACAAAGGATTGTTGAAAACAATAGAGGAGTTTGGTAGGGTAGCAGGATTCAAATTTAACATGCAGAAAGCCATTGGGTTCTTGTATAACCTTGATGAAAAAAACCATAAAAAGATATTAAGGAAATGATAGCATTCACAGTAACTACACAGAAGATAAAATACTTAGGTATAACTTGAGAGGACGGCACTGAAGTTGCAGCTAGTGTAGAGGGGCATGTCTGATCAGAGCAAATGGGAGCAAATGAAGGGGAGGAAGAGAGAGTGAAGCACACCCTGGCCACCAGGCCTGGAAAACAATATCCTCACTCTGAACAGCCAATGCACAGAGTGGACAATATGTCTGATCCCACTATGAGACTTGCCATCCCTTGATGGCCCAGGGCCCTAAGGGGGACAACACTGGAGATTCAGTGTCGGGACTGGACCAGACTGACCCTGTGACACCGAGGCAAACCACTAAAAACGTGTGGCACAGCAACTGTGGGAGCAGAGCAGGGAGCCCCTGAGGGAATACAAAGGACAGACTCTGGGGCCAGAGCATGGTACCCCATGGGACCTGACTGAAGGACATGCCTAGAGATCAAAAATCAGAACTTGATCTATTTACAGGTTTTTATTTCTTCTAATTTTTTTTTCTTTTAATAAATTTATTCTTCTAGGGGTTAATTGGTTTCCTTTTTTGTTGTCATTGCTGTGTTCTCACCCATTGCCTATCTTGCGATGGCTTGGTTTTCGGTGCATATTATTATCCCTACAGATCTATCTAGATAAGATAGACTGGATGAATAGTCTGCAGGAGAACACAATGGCACCAATGGTTCCGGGGGCACACGGGAGAGGGGAAGAAGGAGGAAGGAGGTGGTGCTGACCAACCCAGGGACATGGGGAGCAATAAGTGATCCAAAATCAGTGGCAAGGAGGGTGTGAGAGACTTGGTAGGGATTCAGCGAGGGCAAGGTAACTGAGAAAAATTACTGAAACCCAAATGAAGGCTGAGCATGATGGTGGAACAAGAGGAAAGTGTAAGGAAACAGAGGAAAGAATTAGGTGAAAAAGAGTATTTACAGGGTTCTAAAGAGTGGAATGTACATATGTAAATATATTTATATAAGAGTGTAGGAAAACAGATCTATGTGCATATATTTATAGGTTTAGTATTAAGACAGCAGATGGACATTGGGCCTCCATTCAAGCACTTACTCAATGCAAGAACACGTTGTTCTATTAAATTGGCATTCCAGGATACACACCTTCCCAACAGGATTGCTGAAGAAAAATGTGTGCATAAGCAAATGTGGTGAAGAAAGCTGATGGTGCCCGCCTATCAAAAGATATAGTGCCTGGGGTCTTAAAGGCTTGAAGATAAACAAGCAGCCAACTAGCTGAGAGTAAAAGCCCACATGGAAGAAGCACACCAACCTGTCTGACCACGAGGTGTAGAAGGGACCAGTTATCAGACATCAAAGAACTAAAAATCATATCAGTGGGTGCCCACTTTCCTTATACGATCAATGAAGACAAACTTGTGCATAAGCAAATGTGGTGAAGAAAGCTGATGGTTCCTGACTATCAAAAGATGTAGCATCAGGGGTCTTGGAGCTCGAAGATAAACAAGTGGCCATCTAGTTCAGAAGCAACCAATCCCACATGGAAGAAACACACCAGCCTGCGTGACCACAAGCTGTCGAAGGGACTAGGTATCAAGCATCAAGGAACAAAAATGATATCACTGTAATTGTGTGAGTGCAGAGTGGAAACTCAAAGCTCATGGGCAGCCAACCAGACACCCGCTTACTGAAGGGTTGTGGGAGGATATGAGCCAGTCAGGGTGCAGGGTAGCAACAAAGAAACACATAACTTTCCTCTGGTTCTTAATTACTTCCTCCCCTCCCCCCCACTATCATGATCCCAATTCTGCCTTACAAATCTGGCTAGGTCAGAGGATGTACACTGATACAGATAGGAACTGGAAACACAAGGAATCCAGGGCGATGATCCCTTCAGGACCAGTGGTGAGAATGGCGAGGCAGAGTGGGTTGGAAAGGGGGCACCGATTACAAGGATCTACATGTGACTCCTCCCTGGGGGCGGATAACAGAAAAGTGGGTGAAGGGAGAAGTTGGACAGTGCAACAGATGACAAATACTTTATAAATTATCAAGGGCTCATGAGTGAGGAGAGATTGGGGAGGGTGGGAGGGGAGAAAATGAGTTGCTGATGGCAGGGGCTTAGGTGGAGAGCAAATGTTTCCAGAATGATGAGGGCAATGAATGTACAAATGTGCTTTACACAATTGATGGATGGATGGATTGTGATAAGAGTTGTATGATCCCCTAATAAAACGATTTGAAAAAAAAACCCAAATCACTTGTTTTTAGGTTCTGTCAAGTCAGCTCTGACCCATAATGACACTATGCACAACGGAACAAAGTACTGCATGGTCCTGTGCCATCCTCACTAGATGGCCTACATTAAGTCAAATAGAAGTACCAGAGATAACCATAGAAAAAGGCATTCAAAGACTTAGAGATATTGACATGTGGGTGTTGTTTGTAGGTGCCATCCACACAGTTCTGATCCACAATCACTGGCCGTTTTCCAACCTGTGCCTCAGCATACCAACGAAACCAAACCAAAGCAACCTAATATGTCAACTGAAATATTCACTGCTGAATCTGTACTTAGTAGATTCATATCAATAAATTCAATTGATGGAACATTATGTTTCTTGTTCCATTATCCCAAGCCCTTAGAAACCATTCCCATACATATTTTCCAGGCTTCTGTCTATAAATATTAGACAACTCTTGCTGTTCTTTAGGAGTTTAGGACACTTCTTCATGCATCACCAAGTAGACTTCACCTCTGGAGACTCTAATTTAAAAACCCAAACTCACTGGCATTGTATCAGTACTACCTCACAGTGACCTCAGAACAGGGTACAACTTCCCCAGTGACTTTCTGAGACTGGAACTCTTTATGGGAGTGGAAAGCCCCGTCTTTCTCCTGCGGATTAGTGAGTAGTTTCCAACTGCAGACCATTCGGATCAAAGCCCAATGCTTAACCGCTAAGTCAGCTGGGTCCCTCTGTAACTTAAGTCTAGGTATTAGTTTAGAACAGTGATTCACAACCTTTCTAATGCCATGACCCTTTAATACAGTTCCTCATGGTATGGTGACCCTCAACCATAAAATTATATTAATTGCTATTTCATGACTGTAATTTCACTACTATTATGAATCGGACCCAAAGGGTCTCGACCCAGCGTTTGAGAACCGCTGCCTCTGGTCTAGAGGCAATAATGGTGTTTCCAGGAAACCTAGAGCACTACCTGGCAAGGCATCTATCTGCCTCAGGCAATGCTTGCGATACAGCCCCAGGTACTGTCTCAGCATGCAAATTTGGGCTAATCTCAAGGGCGGGTGGGTAATCTCAAGTGTGGGTGGGGAAGGGAAAATGATTTCACTGTGAGTGGATTAATCTCTTCAGATTGGAGCATGTTGCTGATGCTAGCGTGGCTCAATAGTATTTTAGGTCTCAATGTTACCATCTTCTAGATTATCAGACCGCATGCTCCCCATCCCAAATCTGAGGATCCCATCTCTTTCCAATCAGTGCTCTCCCTTTACTACCAGACCCCTTTCTGTCTTGGCGTAAATGGAAGCTTTGAAGTCACTG
This sequence comes from Tenrec ecaudatus, assembly GCF_050624435.1. Classification (NCBI taxonomy): domain Eukaryota; kingdom Metazoa; phylum Chordata; class Mammalia; order Afrosoricida; family Tenrecidae; genus Tenrec; species Tenrec ecaudatus. Next base: position 11,161,129 of record NC_134530.1, on the reverse strand, counting down.
ATATGCATGAGAGTCGGCCTTCTGAAGCTCGCAGTTCATCTGTTTCCTTGAACCGGTTGTCCATTGCAAGAAGTACCAAACAGTCATCTCCCCTATATGTCTCATTCTGACAAAATTGTAAGAAGGTATCTAAGAAACACCACTCAGGGCCTCGCTTCTCACCTAAACTTCATCTATCAACAGTGCTGCTTTGGGTATTAGCTTCGCCACTTCTCTGTACCTACAAAGATGAAGTTTTCAGTGCCTTTGGGCCCAGTTAAACCTGTGAGCCAATTTAGAAAACTTATCTTTATGACTTTGTTCCTCTGGAACATACTGCTGGTGTGTTGGCTCGGGTTCACTAGAAAAAGAAAACAACAATACTTGTATGTGTTGTACACCAGAAGAGATTTATGAAAAAAAATAGCTTACACAGTTGTAGGATTAGGGATAGCGCTTGATTTCCAGTCAGTGTAGCTTCAGGGCAAGCACCAGTCTATCCAGGAACCAGAAAAGTGTGAGAAAAAAAAAAAAGAGATTGCTAGGGACATAGGCTGATAGATGCAGAGCTTCAAAGTCAGCCAAATCTATTCATCCTCAGTCTCTGATGACGGCTTCTGGGTCAGAAGATGATGCAACAGGAGATTGAGGAAGCAGATGTAAGATCTGGCTCTGACAGTAAGGCAAAGGGCCAAACAGTGTTCTACTCTCCAAGGTCTGTCCCTCTGACGTAAAAAGGGTTGTGACACTAGGTTGGTATTATCAGGCTGTGATGCATTTGATAGCTTGAGCTCTGCCCAGTACCCAGGAGTGTCAAGTTGACATAATTTCTAACAATCAGAGGCAAAAAGAAATCTACTCACCTTGTTGTTGTTAAGTGCCATGGAATCTTGTTGTGGGTTCAAATAAATGAGCCACTAGAATGTCTTGATAATTTAGATAATTTAGAACTTTTCTATAGAGTGAATAGGTATGATAAAAGTAGAAAGCAGAATTCATTTTATCATTCTTGAGAGTTTGTGAGCATTGCAGGATACAGGATTGATTATAGCATCGTTATTACTAAAATAAAAACAGCATAATTAATTTTATCATTCAAATTACAATATCAAAAGGAACAACATTGTGTAATTCCTTGTACCCGAGAACATTTGGAAATTAATCCCAGGGGGGCTTTCTAAGATCGGAAGGGGGTAGGAGGCAGGTCATTCAGGAGTCAACATAGCATTGCAATGGCTACTTGGCTTCACCAATTCATAGCCGCCCTACACACACAAGGAAACACTGCATGACACTGTGCCAATCTCACAACTGTCCCTGTGTCTAAGCCCACGGATGCAGCCACTGCGCAAACCCATCTCATCAAGGGCCTTCCTCTTTGTTGTTACTCCTTCATTTTATCCACATGTGCTTCTCCAGGGACTGGTCTCTCTTAACAATATGCCCAAACTAGGTAAGATGAACTCTTGCCATTCTGGCTTCTATGGAATACTCTGGTCTGACTTCTTCCAATACAGACCGGTTTGTCTTTTTAGCAGTCTATATTCTCCAGTATCACAATTCTACAACGGTCCCTTTATTCTATGTCCGACTTCACATGAATATGATGCCATGCAGGAGACCTCAACTTGATCAGGCACACCGTAGTCCTCAAAGTCGCACCCGTGCGTTTCAATACGCTAAGCAGTTCTTGCCCAGTGCAGCTAACCAGTGCAATCCACCTTTTCATCTCTTTACTGCTTCCATGAGCACTGATGGTGGATCCAAGCAAGACAAAACCTTTGAGAACTTCAAACTGTTCTCCATTTATAAGGATGTTTCCTATTGGTCAGTTGTGAGAAATTTGGTCTTCTTTCCATTGAGGTGTAGTCCCTACTGTAGGCTGCAGTCCTTCATCTTCATCAGCAAGTGCCTCAGGTCCTCCTCACTTTCAGCAAGTAAGGCTGTGTCTTTTACACGCTGCAAGTTTCTAGTAAGCCTTCCCCCAATCCTGATACCACTTTCTTCATATACTCCAGCTTCTCTGATGTTTTGATCAATACCTAGATTTTTAGCAAGTATGGTGAGAAGATACAATTTTGATGCACACCTTTCCTGATTTTCAGACATGCAGTATTCCCTTGTTTGGTTAGCACAACCGCCTCTTGATGAATGTACAAATTCCAAATGAGCACAATAAATTGTTCTGGAATTCCCATTCGGCTCAATGTTATCCACAATTTATTATGGTCTACACAGTCAAATGCATTTGCATAGTCAATGAAACACAAGTAGTTATCTTTGTAGTCTTCTCTGTTTTGAGCCAAGATCCATCTGACATCAGCAATGATATCGCCTGTTCCACGTCTGCTTCTGAATTGGCCCTGAACTTCGGGCAGTTCGCTGACAATGTACTGATGCAACTGTTATTGGATTGTCTTAAGTAAAAATTGACTTCAAGATATTTTTTCATATCTTACACTGTCCAAAGTCCCTTCAACCACTTTTCTGTTGTCTGTCCCCAAGGGAGGAGGTGACATGTTTCTCCTTTCTACCCCACCTTCCCTCCACCCTCCCGGTATTGCCAGTCTCACTACTGGTCTTGAAGGGATCACCCTCCTGGTTTCCCTGTGTTTCCAATGTCTATGTGTACCATTGTACATCCTCTGGTCTAGCCAGATTTGTAAGGTAGAATTGGGATCATCATAGTGGTGGAGAGGAAGCGTTTAGGAACTAGAGGAAAGTTGTATGTTTCATCGTTGCTACTCTGCACCCTGACTGGCTTGTCTCCCCACTGAGACCCTTCCATACGGGGATGTCCAGTTGCCTAGGCTGTGGGTCCCCACTCCACAATCCCTCTCATTCGCAATGAGATGATTTTTGTTCGTTGATCCCTGATACCTCATCCCTTCATGATCATGCAGGCAGATATGCTTCCTCCATGTGAACTTTAATGCTTCTGAGCCGATAGCCGCTTGTTTACCTGCAAGCCTTTTAGACCCCAGATGCTCTATCTTTTGGCAGCAGGGCACCATCAGTTTTCTTCACATTTGCTTATGCACCCATTTGTCTTTAGCGATTGTACTGGGCAGGTGAGCACACAATGATATGACTTTTTGTTCTTTGATGCCTGATAACTGATCCTTTTCCTGTCTTTTCAATGACTTTTCGTTTTCTTCATGAATGATGCTCCTGGTCTTACTGTCCTCCCACAGTTCATCTGGTCTTCTGTCATTAGTGTTCAATGCATCAATCTGTTCTTGAAATGGTCTCAAAATTCATGTGGGATAGACTCAGTGCCATATTTTGGCTCCTATAGACTTGTCTTCACTTTCTTCCACTTTGCCATGAATTTACATATGAGCAATTGATGGTCTGTTCCACAGTTTGCCCCAGGTCTGGCTTCAGCTGCTGATATTGAGCTTCCCTACTGTGTCTTCCCATAAATCTAGTCAATATGGTTTCTATGTATTCAGTCTCAGGAAGTCGGTGTGTATAGCTGCCATTTGTGTTGTTGAAAAACTCTATTTTCTATAAGCAAATCGTTGGTTATGCAAAATTCTTGCATGTGATCTCCAACTTCATTTTGATTACAGTCCTTATTCTCCAACTCCGGTTCCTTCCTCTTCATTTCCACCTTTTACATTCCAATCATCAATAGCCATCAATTCATCTTGAAAGCATGTTACACTCAATTTCTTACTGATGTTCTTGGTGGAATTCTTCAATTTCTTCATGACTCGATTAGTGATTGGTACATCAGTTGATTGGAGTTCCATTGTATTGATTGGAGTTGCTTGAAGGTGGAGAGATATAATCCAATCACAGACAGCATTGTACTTTTTGATGGATATAACAGGATCCTTTTTGACAAGGAATGCCATGCAATTCCTCTTGATTGTGTTCTCACAGGCATAATGAATCATATGATTTTCTTATTCACAATGGTCAATAGCAGTCCACTTCAGTTCACTAATGCCTGCAGTATTGATCTTCATGCATTCCATTTCATTTTTGACTACTTCCAATTTTCCTCAAATCATATTCACATATTCCAAGATCCAATCATCAGAAAGATGTTTGCAGCTGTTCCTCTTGCCTTGAGTCGTGCCCCCATTAGCAAATGAAGATCCCAAAGGCTCCACTCCCACAGACTTTACCAGACTTATGTTACCATGGTGGACATGAAATCAGTTCCTCTTTAGTCACATTTCAAGTGCCCTCACACCTGAGGGGCCCATTTGACATCAGTATCGCTAAAAGTGTTCTGTTTATTTTTCTTAGGCTTACAGTATTTGAAAATGCTTTCAAGTTCTGCATAAAGTTTTAAACATTCCTTTGCTCCAAAGTGAGGAGACGAGTCCTTTTTCATTGTCTGTTCCAAGTCCGGAAGCTCATCTGAAATCGTTTCATTTTGGGTGAACCAGCTGGCATTTGAAATACAAGTGACAGGTCTTTGAGCATCACAACAACGCACAAGCCACCACAGTATGACAAAGTGACAGGAAATGTGTGGGCATGGAATGTACGAAGTATGAATCCATTTGCCTTGGATACTCTAAGATTAAGAGCAAGTCAGTCTCTTCTGACATACGGTCCTGATCCTTGACCACCGTATGCACACCAAAATGAAACACTGCCTGGTCCTGATCCATCTCACAACTATTCCTGTGTTTGAGGCATTGTAGCAGTGACTGTGTCAATCCTTCACGTTGAGGGCCTTTCTCTTTTCCTTTGCTCCTAAATGAGATGTGTTGAAACCTTTTACACACCCCTCTATTAATGGCAATGTAGGCTGCTTCCAGATTCTTGTGAATGTGAACTGTGCTGGGGTGAACATGGGGGAGCAGATGACTGTTCCCTATTTCTTTGGCGTATATGCTCAGGAATGGTACCGCTGGGTCATATGGTTTTTCAATCACCATCTGTTTTAGGTACAGCCATATGGCCTTCCACAGTGGCTGTATGTATCTACATGTTCACCGGCAGTGGATAAGAGTTCTAGCTCATCACACCCTCTCCAACATTTGTTTTTCTCAATTTATTTCAAGTAGGCTACAGGAACAGGTGTTAGGTGGTATCTCATCGCAGCACCTGTGCATATCCCCAGTGGTTAATGACCGGGACGATTTCCTCATGTGTTTATTGGCCATTTGAGCATCATCCTTCATGAATATTCTTTTCAGGTCTTTCGTCCACCTTCTCAGAGGGCTACTAGTGTTTTTCTTTGTATAATCTTGTAAAATTCTGTAGATTTTAGCAATTAGACCTTTGTCTGTTATGTCATTACTAAATATCTTTTCCTAGTCTGTAGATTGTTTTTACTCTTTTAATAAAGTTTTTCAATGATGTACAATAAGCATTTTATTTTTAATAGTCCCCATTCATCTATATTACCTTCTGAGGAGTGTGTTTTGTTTGTTAATTCTGGTCGCCTGTATATTCCCTACATTAGAGCTCATGGCTTTGTCCCAATTTTCTCACTGATGTTCCTGATAGCTTTAGGCTTTATGTTGAGGTCTTGATCCACCTTCAGTTTGTGTTTGTGCATGGAGTGAGATAGGACCCTTGTCTCGTTCTTCTGTACGTGGATATCCAGCTTTTCCAACACCATTTATTGAGAGAGCACCTGCTTCACATTTAGTGGTATTGGAGCCTCTGTCAAAAATCAATTGTCTGAAGGCAGATATGCTTATTTCTCATGTTTATGTCCTGGTCCATTATCTATCATCACCCTAGTAACAGACTGATTTGACCACTGTAGTTGTAGTGATGTTGAGGTCAGGTGGTGCAAGGTCACCTATTTTGTTCTTTTTTGGGAGAATTTTTTCACCTATCTTGGGCTTCTTCCCTCTCCATATGAAGTTGATAATCATTTCTTCCATTTATCTGAAGAATGTTGCTGGAATATGCTATGGATTGAATTGAATCTGTATAGTGCTTTAGGCAATATTGACATTTTCACAATATTGAATCTTCCAATGTATGAACAGGGGTGTTCCTCCATTCATGTAGACTCCTCCTGGTTCCTTGAAGTAATCCTCTGTAGTTTTCTTTGTACAGGTCTTAGTTTTGTGGGATGTTTTTTGCATAGGTTCATACTTAAATATATATTTAATCATTTTATTGGGGGATCGTACAATTCTTATCACTATCCATACATCCATCCATTGTGTCAAGCACATATATACTTTTGTTACCATCAGCTTTCTCAAAACATTTGCCTTCCACTTGAGGCCTTAATATCAGCTGCTCTTTTCCCCCTCGCTCCCCACTGTCCCCTACCTCATGAACCCTTCATAATTCATAAACTGTTATTATTTTGTCACATTACACTGTCTTACGTCTACCTCCCACCCTCTTTTCTGCTGTCCATACCCGAGGGAGGAAGGTATAAGTAGAGTCTTGTAATCAGTTCCCTCTTTCTATCCCACATTCCCTCCTCCCTCCAGGCATCGCCACTCTCACCATTGGTCCTGAAAGAGTCATCTGTCCTTTATTCCCTGTGTTTCCAGTTGCTATATGTATCAATGTACATCCTCTGGTCTAGCCAGATTGGTAAGGTAGAATTGGGATCATGATAGTGGAGGGGGGGGAGGGGGAAGTACTTAAGAACCTGAGGAAAGTTATGTGTTTCTTCATTGCTACCCTGAACCCTGATTCACTGATCTCCTCCCCACAGCCCTTCAGTAAGAGGGTATCCGGTTGGCTTCCGATCGGCTTTGAGTCTCCACTATGCACTCACCCATTACCGATGGGCTTTGAGTCTCCACTCTGCACTGACACATTTACAATGACATGATTTTTTGTTCCTTGATGCTTGATACCTGGTCCCTTCGACAACTTGTGGTCACACAGGCTGGTGTGTTTCTTCCATGTGGGATTGGGTGCTTCTGAACTAGATGGCCACTTGTTTGTCTTTGAGCCTCCAAGACCCCTGATGCTACATCTTTTGATAGCCAGGAACCATTAGCTCTCTTCACCACATTTGTTTATGCACATGTTTGTCTTCATTGATTGCATAAGGAAGGTGGGCACCCACTGATATGATTTTTAGTTCTTTGATGTCTGATAACTGGTCCCTTCTACACCTTGTGGTCAGACAGTTTGGTGTGCTTCTTCCATGTAGGCTTTTACTCTCAGCTAGATGGCTGCTTGTTTATCTTCAAGCCTTTAAGACCCCAGGCACTATATCTTTTGATAGGCGGGCACCATCATCTTTCTTCACCACATTTGCTTATGCACACATTTTTCTTCAGCAATCATGTCGGGAAGATGTGCATCCTGGAATGCCAATTTAATAGAACAACGTGTTCTTGCATTGAGTAAGTGCTTGAGTGGAGGGCCAATGTCCATCTGCTGTCTTAATACTAAACCTCTAAATGTATGCACATAGATCTGTTTTCCTACACGCTTATATAAATATATTTACATATGTACATTCCAGTCTTTAGAACCCTGTAAATACTCTTCGTCACCTAATTCTTTCCTCTGTTTCCTTACACTTTCCTCTTGTTCCACCATCATGCTCAGCCTTCATTTGGGTTTCAGTAATTTCTCTCAGTTACCTTGCCCTCACTGAATCCCTACCAGGCCTCTCACACCCTCCTTGCCACTGATTTTGGATCACTTATTGCTCCCCTGTCCCTGGGTTGGTCAGCACCACCTCCTTCCCCCTTCTTCCCCTCTCCCGTGTGCCCCCGGAACCATTGGTCCCATTGTGTTCTCCTGCAGACTATTCATCCAGTCTATCTTATCTAGACAGATCTGTAGAGATAATAATATGCACCCAAAATCAAGCCATCGCAAGATAGGCAATGGGTGAGAACACATAGAAGAATAAATTAATTAAAAGAAAAAATTAGAAAGAAATAAAAACCTGTAAATAGATCAAGTTCTGATTTTTGATCTCTAGGCGTATCTTTCAGTCAGGTCCCGTGGGGTACCATGCTTTGACCCCTGAGTCTGTCCTTTGTATTCCCCCAGCAGCTCCCAGCTCTATTCCCACGGTTGCTCGGCCACACACTTTTAGTGGTTTGCGTCGGTGTCACAGGGTCAGTCTGGTCCAGTCCCGACACTGAGTCTCCAGTTTTGTCCCCCTTACGGTCCTGGGACATCAAGGGATGGTGTATCTCATAGTAGGATCAGCCGTATTGTTCACTCTGTCCATTGGCTATTCAGAGTGGGGATATCATCCTCCAGGCTTGATGGGTCAGGATGTGCTCCACTCTCTCTTTCTCCCCCTTCATTTGCTCCCATTTGCTCTGATCAGACATGCCCCTCTACACTAGCTGCAACTTCAGTGCCATCCTATTAAATTGTACCAAAGTATTTTATCTTCTGTATAGCTATTGTGAATGATATCATTTCCTTAATATCTTTTTATGTTTATTCATCACGGTTATACAAGAACCCAATGGCTTTCTGCGTGTTAAATTTGAATCCTGCTACCCTACCAAACTCCTCTATTGTTTTCAACAATCCTTTGTGGACACCTTGCGATTCTCAATATATAAAATCATATCATCTGCAAATAGCAAAAGTTTCACTTCTTTACCAAATTGTACTCCTCTGGTCTCTTGTCGTTGTCTTATGTTACTGACTAGGACTTCCAGCACAATGTTGAATGAAAGTGGGGATAAGGAACATCTTTGTGATAAGCATAATGTGTTAGTCTGGGTTGATTGGGAAATAAATGAAGAGACATTCATATGTGTGTATAAGAAAGAGTTTTACATGAAAGAGTAATGGGATATCTAGAAAATATCCTAGTCCAGTCCAGATAGGTCCATAAGTCCAATAGGGCCCACATGTCTGCTACTATTTCATAAATTCTTCTTCAGACTCACACGCAATCATTCCGAAGGGTAAAAGTCTTGTGGATCCAGTACTGGTGGACACATCTCAGCACTGATGCAGGCCTCCACATGGCTCCTCCAGCTCTCAGGGGGTATCACGATTAATAAATTGAAACAGACAGAAAGTGTGTCCCACCTCCATGGAGAATAGGATCCATGTGGTAGTTACATAACTTCATGTCAACTTGATAAATAGGTCTAGGAGTGGAGTCTAGTTTGTCAATCAAGTCACAGTGTGATAATGTCTCGCTGTGAGTGCGGGCTTCTCATGAGGATTGGGGAACTTCCTCACCCTTGATACTGCCATGAGAAGAGGCCATGTCATGATCTAAATCTCTGTCTACACACACCACTTACAATACCACTGCTTTCACTTCCCTATGGAGTCCACTCTAACAAAGCACTAGGCCACTTTCCATACCCTTTGGATCACGTGACAGTCCTACCAGCTGTGGTCAAGGGTTACAACCTCCCCACCTGCACAACAATATTTCTTGTTACCTGTTCCTTTTTAAAAATCCAATGGCCTCTATGTTAATTGGGACCAGACAGCATTTCATTGTAATTTTGAGTACCAACAACCAATGCTCCTGAAAGCATCCAGTCAAGAAATAAGAAGACGTATTGCTTTAGGCAAATATGCTGCACAGGCTCACTTTAAACTATTGAAGACTGAGGGTGTCACTTTGTGAAGACAAAGGTGATTCTGAAAAAAGCAACTGTAGTTTCTTTTAAAAAATCATTTTATTGAGGGCTTGTACAATTTTTATCACAATCCATACATACATCGATTGTATCAAGCACATATGTGCGTTTGTTGCCATTATCATTCTCAAAATATTTGCCTTCTACTTGAGCCCTTAATATCAGCTGCTCATTTTCCCCCTCCCTCCCCACAACCCCCTCACTCATGAACCCCTCATAATTCATAAATTATTATTATTTTGTCATATGTTACACTGTCTGATGTCTCTCCCCTGTCCTCTTCTCTACTGTCCATCTCCCAGGGAGGAGGCTATACATACACTCTCGTAGTCAGTTCCCCCTTTCTACCCCACATTCCCTCCACCCTCCAGGCATCACCACTCTCACCACTGTTCCTGAAGGAGGCATCTGTCCTGGATTCCCTGTGTTTCCAGTTGCTATCTGCACTAATGTACATCCTCTGGTCTAGCCAGATTTATAACGTAGAATTGGGATCATAATAGTGGGGGCAGGGGGAAGCCTTTAAGAACTAGAGGAAAGGTGTATGTTTGTTTAATCATTGCTACCCTGCACCCTGATTGACTTGTCTCCCCACGACCCTTCAGTAATGGGGTGTCCAGTTTCCTACGGATGGGCTTTGGGTCTCCACTCTGCACTCACCCTCATTCGCAATGATATGATTTTTTGTTCGTTGATGCCTGATACCTGATCCCTTCAATGCCTCGTGTTCCCACAGGCTGGTGTGCTTTTTCCTTGTGAAGCCACTGTATTTTCAATCACCTCCTTAAAAGAGATACATGTGTGTGTGTGTGTGTGTGTGTGTGTGTATCAGAAGGAAAATGAATAAAGAAGAGTCAAGAAGAATTGAAGCATTGGAATTATGGTGCATTGTCTAGAAATTAGCCTTCTTTGTGGAGGCTGAGAATTCTACCACTGGACTCCTGCTATGCCTACACTAGCTCTAAACCCAAATCAAATCCAACTTATTGTTATCAATTCCATTCTGACTCTCTGCGAACCTACGGGACATGGTAGAACTGACACATAGGGTTTCAGAGGCTGTAATTTTAATGGAAGTGGGTAGCTACATCTTCCTTCTGAGGAGCAGTGGGTGGTTTTAACTCACCAAGTTTTCTGTTACCCACTCTGTTCTTAGCCGCCCAGGCACCAGCACCCCTTCCTTCAGGACTAGTGTGGCTGTAACTCCCTAGTGTGAAGAATCTGCAATCCCAACTCCCACCACTGACCACGGATGCCTCTGACCTATCAGAATGAATGGCTGCAAGCACAGGGTCCCCTTACTGGAAACAGGTAAGTGTGGGATGTTGACTGAGCCCTTGTCCACCCCGACCTGAAAGTCTGGAGCAGGAATCTGTGGGAGATTAGCATTAAGAGGTATAGCTGGATGCTGTCAGCAACTGGGAGAGTGCAGATGGGATGGAATCTGTCAGGATCTCTCATCATGTGGCCTCCATGGAGCTATCAGTGGACATGGTCCACTAAGCAGCATATACTTAACTTTCGGTGTCATATGGAGAGAGATTGCTTCTGATGTTTATTGTCTGTATTTTTGCTACTGAAGGCAACTTTATTTCATACCTTTTGCTTATTGTTCAAAATTATCTGCACCATATGTACTGTATGCTTGTGTCCTATAGGCTTCTCATTGGCAGGGATTTCATAGAAAGATTTTGCCAGACATTTACTTGGAGGCACCTCTGAATGTATTTCAACTGGCACTCCCCTGATTATTGGCTGAGCACTTAACCATTGGTACTACCTAGACACTATAAGAAATATGCACTAGAGGTAAATATATATATGGCTATAGATGATTATCTTTTGTCATTGGTCACACTAATAGGAGTTCCATTCTTAATGCTTATTTCCTGTGTTGATCACAAAGTCAGTCCTTCAAACAATAATCAATAGACATGAGGGCAGGGATAGAAAAGATGTCAATACATGAATGCCATATACTGGCATGACGGAAAGAACCAAAAGAGAGGCCTGAGAGGCTGGCCTCAATCCCAACTTCCTGGAGAGTCCCACCTCCCCGCAGGGAAATTCACTTCAGAGGACAGCACTGAAGCTACAGCTCAGCGAGATGGACATGTCTGATCAGAACAAACAGGAGCAAATGAAGAACAAGAGAGAGTGGAACACATCCTGGCTCACCAAGCCTTGAGAATGATCTTACTGCTCAGAGCAGCCAATGCACAGAGAGGACCACAGGGCCAGCCCCACTGAGACACAACTTCCCTCACTGAACCATATAGCTCAATGGGAACAACAATGCAGACACAATGCGGGAATTGCACCAGATCAGACTCCACCACACTGAGGCGAAACACTAAGATCATGCAACAGAGCAGCAAGGGGAACAGAGCAACGAAGTCCTCAGGGAATACCAAAAATAGATTTTGGGGCCAGGTGTGTCACCTCATCAGATTGAACTGGAAAACACTCCTAAAGGTCAACAAACAGACCTTGGACTATATACAGGTTTCTCTCTTTTTTTGTTGTTGGCTTCTTTGTGCTGTTGTTAATATTGTTTTGTTGCTTTGTTTTGCTCTATCTTGTTTTCTGGGAACATTATTATCTCTGAAGGTCTATCTAGGTAAGATAGGTGGGATAAATGATCTGGAGGAAAAATAACAGGACCGCTGGTTCCAGAGGGACATGGGAGAGGGGAAAGCAGGGGAAAGGAAGTGGGTGTTAACAAACCCAGGGACAAGGGACCAACAAGTGATCCAAAATCAATGGCTGGGAGGGTGTAGGAGCTCTGGTAGGGCATAATCAAAGGTGATGTAAATGAGAGGAATTACTGAAATCCAAATGAAAGCTGAACATGATTGTGGGATAAGAGGAAAGTAAAAGGATATAGAGCAAAGAACTGAGGGGGGAAAAGGGCATTTATACAGGTCTAAGTACAGGCATGTACATATGTAAATATGTTTATATGTGACGATGGGGAAATAGATATATGTGCATATATTTATAGGTTTAGTATTAAGTTAGGAGATGGACATTGGGCCTCCACTCAAGTACTCCCTCAGTGAAAGAACACTTTGTTCTATTAAACTGGAATTCCATGTTGCCTACCTTCCCCACATGGTTGCTGATGAGGAAGGTTGGTGCATAAGCAAATGTGGTGAGGAAAGCTGATGGTGCCCAGCTATCAAAAGATAAAGCATCTGGGGTCTTAAAGGAGTGAAGATAAGCAAGTGGCCATCTCTCTGACAAACACCAAAGCCCACATAATAGAAGCACACAAGCCTGTGTGATCACGAGGTATTGATAGGACCAGGTATCAGGCATCAAAGAACACCAAATAAACCATTGTGAATGAGGGGAAGTGGAGACCCAAAGCACATCTGTAGGCAACTGGACACCCACTTACAGAAAGGTCGCAGGGAGGAGACAAGCCAGGTAGGGTTCAGTAGAGCTCCAATGAAACTTCCACCTTTCTTCTAGTTCTTTAATGCTTCCTCTGCACCTCCTCCCCTTCCACCCCCCACCGTGCCCTTCTGGCCCTCCACTATCATGATCCTAATTCTACCTGACAAATCCACTAGACCAGGGGATGTACACGGGTACAGATAAGAGCTGGAAACATAGGGAATCCAGGACAGATAAACCCCTCAGGGCCAATAATGAGAGCAGGGGAAGGTGAGGGATAAAGGGGGAACCAATCACAATTATTTACATATAAGCCGTGCCTGAGGGACAAACTACAGAAAAGAGGATGAAGGGATACACCAGACAGTGTAAGAATGAAAATATATATATAAGTTATCAAGGATTTGTGTGGAAGGGAGGGTGGAAGAAAAAGAGAAAAAATGAGGATCTGATACCAAGGGCTCAAGTAGAAAGAAAATGATGATGGCAACAAATTTACAAATGTGCTTGACACAATGAATGGATGTATGCATGGTGATAAGAGTTGTGCTAAACCCCAATAAAATGATTTTATAAAACAAAACAAAGAAGGAGAAGGTGGCTATAGTGCTCTTGTGGGCCACTTTGGCCTGGCCAGCTACGTCCTTGACTTCTGCAGGACCCTGCTCCTTGAACGCTATAAGGACTCCCGAGGAGACCTTGTAACTGACTGCCACCCAGGCTCTTGTGATACCACAACGCTCAGCTCCTTGCAAGAAACACTATTGCAACCAGTTGGATGAACCCACACCTGCATGAGGTGCTTCCTAGACATTTGCTCTCCGTCATGCCTGATGGGATTCCTGGAGCCATCAGTGGAATAAGGAGATCAAAAATGTCTTTCTTTAGTAGCATTATTTTATTTGTGATTGTTGAGAACACACACCGCAAAACACACATGCATTCAGCAGCTTCTCCACGTACAAGTCAGTGGCTGTAATGGATGATACACTTTGAGTTGAGAGACCGTCCTAAACCATTTCCCATTATGATCCTCCCCATTGACATGAACGCACTGTCCCTCAAGTTTCCTGTTGAAAAACCCCCAGAACTGCTCTTTTGAGTTTGGTTCCACAGAGATTCTTCAAAGAGCACCAAGCTCGAGGACACATGCTTGTCTAATTAACCTGAACTCTTGCGAACTTGTTTTTCAACCGTGTTTTTACACCGTGACCAGGTCTCAGATGGGGAGCCCCAGGGCATGATGGGGCCCAGGTGTTGTTTCCCTGAGAAGTGACCATTTGGGACTGTCCAGAGGGAGTGAGAGAAAGAGCAGGACACAGCACCTGGGGTCACAGTGGCACTGAGGGCAGACGAGTATATATCTGCAGTTCTCTGCGTCCAGCACTGCCCTCCTGCTGAGCAACTGCAGTCTTGTCGCCGTGGCTGAGGGAGAGAGCATCTCATCAGTGTCCTGCACAGCTACGGCCTTTCCCTGTGGAAGGCGGATTGTCCAGTCTCCAGTTCTTCTCCCCGTTCACCAGGGACTCAGAGCTCTGCCTCAGGCGGTGAGTTGTGGCTGGGATGCTCTCCCTGCTCTTTCTGCTTCTGCTCTGCCAGTTTCCTCCTCAGGAACCCACCATGAGCTTTAAGGACTGCTACCAGTGCATGCAGCCCAGTGTCTACACGGACGGGGATCTGGTGCTTGGGGGCTTTCTCCCTCTATACACGGTGGTTCATGACTCAGAAGCCCAGTGGAAATTTTTTGTGACCAGTCCAAGAAAACATGTGACATTTGACGTGTAAGTCTCTGTGTGTCTTAGTGTGAATGGGGACATTAAAGCTACATAGAGAGCCTCCCCGGGCTGTGATTCATAAGTTGTTCCTTCTCCTTGTTTGCATGACTTTGAGTCTGATATGGCCATGGGTGACCTTATGCGCAGCGGAATGAAATGCGGGGGGACCTGCACCTCATTCTTGGTCCTGGGTAGGTTTCTGCCCTTTGCTGCAGCCACTGGCTCCCTGTCTCTGGAGGATGGCCCTCATTGTGATGGACGCCCCACTGCATCAAACCTGATGTTCTCTCTTTACTCTAGTCCCATTTTGAATCTTTTTGCCCCTCTTTATCTCTAGAGTATTTTTCTTCAGAGTATAAAACATGGCCCTCTCTACAAAAACCAAACTTGCTGCAGTGGAAACAGGTCTGATTTCTGGAAGCCTGTGCAATACAGATTATAACCCTCTCCTTGGGGTTTCCTTGGGGGCATTTTCCATGAATCGCATCACCAGGCATTCCTTCCACGGCTCTGCTTCATAGATTTGTGCCTCACACTTTGCTTAGCCGTGTGTCAACCAAGGGTTTAACATCCCCACCACAGTGACCCATAGAACCTGTCTTATTCCCAACGTGGGATGTGGGAGGTGTTAGACTCCCTGGATTTCAAAATATTAAAATCTGGGCAGGAATTTAGTGCTAAAGGAAAGTCATTAAAAATACGTTTAAAAATATGTTTCTTTCTCACACTAGAGGCTCGACTCTGAATTGAGGTCCCTGAATCTAGAGTGCGGTTCTCGCTCTGTCACTCTGGGAGGTGGTCCTTGTCTCTCTTCAGTATTTGTTCCTTGATTCCTTTTCGGTCATTACATGGGATCTTTCCCCACATTTGTGTTTGTGCATCTGTGCCTGTGGTTGTCTTTACAACACTGATCAGTGACGGGCTTAGGACAAGGCCTGCAGATTTGGGCTAATTAACATAGGATACAACCTGATTTCTAAAACAGATTGGGTCCACAGGTGTGTCAGGAGAGCCACACATATTGTGAGAGAATACAATTTTATCCTTAGCACACTTCAAAATTGGATTCATATACTAACATACTCAGTCCCAATATTAAGGAAACGGCAAGCCACGATGATTAGGTTAGCTACTAGAAATGTGCAAACTGTGATGCACACTAGATATTGAACTTGTCTGACGTGATGCAGCTACACATAATAGAGTCAGAACCCAGTAAATCTAATTCTGAATATTGCTTCACACCCCCAGAGTTCTATTCAGCCGTGTAAGGCTGGCTAAAGGAGCCCTGCTTGTTCATGCAGCTGCTAGGGGCTAAGCTGCTAACTGAAATGACAGCAGTTTCAACGTATTAGCTCCTTCCTGGGAGAAAGACTTTGTCATCTGTTCCCGTTAAGATACAGCCTAGAAAACCCTGTGGGGTCATCCTGCTGTGTGTTACTCCAAGTCTAAGCTCACTCCCCCGACTCACACACCACCTATGGAGTCCCTGACTCTCTGCTTCCAATGCTCACAGTGATGCAAAGTCAGTGGAGTGCAGCCCTGCTTTGTACACATGAAATCACTATGAGTCAGCATCATGCTTAACTACAGTTCTGTTTTAACTTTGCTTCTGAGAATTCACATGGAATATTTCTCTCTTTTTATTCAGATATCCCATGGCACTTTTGGTCCTTTGTTGAAAACTAAGGACCAGTTTTCATCTCTCTATCAAATTTCCCTTAATCACAGTTGTCTGGCCTCGGGACTGGTCTCCTTATTGATCCATTTTGGATGGACATGGGTTAGTATATTAGTGCCAGATGACCCAAAAGGGGAAACGTTCCTTTGGGACCTTCGAAAAGAGATGACCATCAGAGGTGTCTGTGCGGCACTCATAGAAAAAATCCCTGTGACCAAGATAATGTACATCCCAAGAGATGCGAAGTACCTCCCAAGAGTCCTGGACTCATCTGCAAATGCATTCATCATTTATGGTGAGATCAGTACATTACTAACTATGGTTTGATAGATGACTATAATTTTATGACCCACAAGATATGGATCATTGCATCTCAGTTGGATTTTTCTTTGATTTCAAGTTTTCATTTGTTAGATATTTTCCATGGGACTCTTTTCTTCTCACACTTGAACGCTGAGATACCTGGTTTTAAAGACTTTTTCAGGACAGTGACTCCTTCCAAGTACCCAGAAGACGTTTTCCTTACCAGATACTGGCTCTTCTATTTTAATTGCTCACTTGCAGGAGCTGTTCGTGGGGAAATTCATGAGTGCCCACGCAATGCCTCCTTGGAGTCAGTGACTGAGCATAAAATAGACACGACCGTCATGAAATCCACCAATGATCTCTATAATGCTGTCCACATGGTGGCCCGTGCCCTGCATGACATGGTTTTCATGGGCGAGGAAACTAGGCACCAGATGGAAGCAGAACACCCTGCATTTTTCCCTTGGCAGGTAAAACCTCCTTTGCAAGTGATTCATATTAAGGGCTGCTAAGTATATGAGATTTAATTTATTGAGTTAAATTTTCAAGATTTGATTTTGATGGCATGGTAGTTACTTTGGGCTGCAAACCACATTGTCAGCAGTTTGAAGCCACTAGCAGGATAAAGACTGAGATTTCTCCTCCTGTAAACAGTAGAATCATTATGATTTACCATAGACATGATGGCAGTGAGTTTGATTTTGGTATCTATTGTAATCTTCAAGATTAAGGGATGATTAATATTTCCTAATTTGAAATCATGCAATAGAGGTATGGAACCAAGCACAGGTGGTTCAAATACACCAGTCGGTGCATAGAAGGAATGCAAAGGTACATGTTCTTATACAGATTTTCCACCTCACAAACCCTATATAGGATTGCCATGGATGTGAACAGGAACCCCGAGCCATAGTGGGTTATGTGTTTCTCTGCTAACTACAAGGTCAGCAATAGAAGCCACTATGCTGCCTGATGGAGAAAGATGAGCTTTGGACTTCTTTAATCAGTTATAGCCTCAACAATTCAGAGGTGCAATTCTATGCTGATTTCTAGGGTCACTATGGGTCAGATTCGACTTGACAGCACTGGATTTTCTGAGCATGCACTTGAATCACTGTCTGGCAATGAATTCTTTTCTGGTGGGTGGGAGAAAGTCTGTCAGTACAATAATCCACATGGAGGTGAATGGGATGCAAGCCACCAAATATGATAATAGATACATCTCAATTCACTACCATTGAGTCAATGCTGACTCAAGTGTCCCTGTGTGGGTTTATGAAACTATAAGGTTTTGTGGAAGTACAAAACCCAGTCTTTCTTGCTCAGAGCTGCTAGTGGATTTGAACTGCCAACCATGGGGATAGCAGCCCGATGCTGAACCATCACAGCAGCCAGGGACCATAATAGACATAGAGATGAATGGAATTAAAGCTCCAGGAAGGAATCATGCATCTACGGTCAACTGTTTATTGACAAGGAACCTTTGTCTCTTCCTGCATTTGATGAGTCTCTTCAGGAGCCCTAGGAAAACCCATGACTGTGGTTGATGCTCTTGATTCCCAATAGAGTCAATGGAAGTGACATTTTCTGGAAAGGTATATAAATTACTCCTGAGGCCCAGGTAGCACAAATTGTTTGATTTTCTGTAGACTACTAGCCTAAAAGTTGGTGATTCTAACTTCCTCAGCCGCACTGTGGTAAGAACAAACCCCCCTAACAGTCTGGCAAGCATGAACAAGAAAAGCAGATGTTGCTGTTCAAGTCCCTTAGCGCACAGTGTTGTTGGGGGTCACACTTGCGTAATTGTTATGGGTTGAAGTTTGTATTGATCTGGGGAAGGGTAGAGTGCTCTTCCTGGAACACACAGAAGAGTCAGTGAACATCCTGGGATGATACCTGTTCAGAAAGGGACATGGACACACGGATGAGGAAACCTGTGTCACTGCTTAGCCATTCCACATATCTTTAGTTCACACCTGAGTTTGTTGTCTCTGATGTCCATGTGCATCTCTATTAATGATTTCTCTCCTTTAGCTCCACCCCTTCTTAAAAAACTCTCAGCTGGAAAACAGTGCTGGAGAACATGTCTCCCTGAATGAGAACAGAAACTGTGTGTCACGATATGAGATTATGAACTTTCTGAATTTTCCTGGTGGTCTTCGCCTTCCCATGAAAGTCGGAGAGTTCACCCCCCAGCATCGAAGTGGGCAAGGTTTGATGATCCAGGAGGAGCTGATAGAATGGCCCTTTGGATTCACACAGGTTTGGATGAATTCTTCATTTATATCCCAAAGCAGAAAGAAGGCATGAGAATGATTCTGTGGCCACTTAACTGATTATCAAATTTGTATTGATTAATATAGTCTAGTTTCTTTGTCTTCTTTCTAAGAGATATGAAGGAACCCTTTGAATTATGTCAACCCCATGTGCTACATTGTAGAATTGCTCCCTAGGATTTCTAGGCTGTGATGTGAACAGAGGCAGGTGGTCCAACGTTCTTCTTTGTCATCATTGGTTGTGTTAGTATTGTGTGCTTGTGCCACCACTTGTAAGAATAAAATTGAGGTATACATATAATACAGAAATAATATAGAAATATTATATAAATAACTTGAACACAGTGAAACTAAGGAGAGAGCAATATGAACTGATGTATAAATTCAATTTACCTATATCTCAGATAATATGAGAGAGTATTCATCGCTTTTGGTTTATTGTTTGACAGCCGTGATATCCAAGTCCAATTATTAAAAAACAACCTCAAACCCATTGCTGAACAGTTAATTCTGAGTCATGTCTATTCTGAATCCCATAAAATTTCCTTGACTCTAATCTTTAAGGAAGTAGATCTCCTGCTTTCTGGGGTAATTCTAGGTGGCTCCATTCAGACATCCCACCTTTCAGTGAGTAGTTGACTAAAATGCTTTGTGTCCCCATGGCCTAGTTGTCTTTGACAGGTACCATTGAGGCAGTTCCAACTCTTTCTCGATGTATTTCAAAATACTTTTCTCTTTTCTATGGCTGTCCTTTGTTTATTTGCTATTCTTCACCAACACCATAAATCACACCTGTCAATATTATCTGTGCTTTTTATTCCTTCTCCAGTTTTTACACGAATATCTGGTGGTTAAATATACCCTCGCTCTCATCAAGTGCACCTTAGTCCTCAGAAGGATAATTCTTCTCTTTCACATTTTAAAGAGATGTTTTGGCAATTGTTCTCTGTCCACCAGTGTTGCTATGGGTCTACGTTCCCTGGAAGGCAGAGCACTGCATTTCTTTCGACATTTTCACATTTTCTCCATGTAACATGTCTTTTTGTTTCCTTTTGTGGAAGTGAACCTGTTTGTCATGACTCCACATCCATTTCACTTTTCCTTTTTCTTTTCTTTTTTTTTCTCACTCAGACTGTGATTGCAGTTTAAGGGATCAGGAAATTGGTGGGATTTCTACAAATTAATTATATTTTCTTTTGTAAAAGTCCACACTGTATGCATTTACACAGCCCACCTCAAGAAATGAAATCAACAGTAAGACCCTGTTAGCTGTCTGTAAGTTTCCTGCTTCATCTCCTCTCCCCTCCCCGCCCCCACCCTGCTCTCCTCCCTTCTGCTCAGTTTCCTGTTCCTCCCCTCTTCCTGCTCTTTCTTGCCCTGTCCCTCACCATCACAGCCATCCAAGCCTTGTCTTTTCTTGAGTAAGCCACATTTCTTTGCTTTTCCTTATAATAATGGTGTTATTAGATATTTTCCCGTGTAAGATCGGCCAAGTTAGCTCAGCATAATGCTCTCTAGCTTTGTCCACTTCTTGCAGCTTTTGAGAGTTTTAGGTTTGTTGTTTATTTAAGCACAATAATGTATTGTTCCTATGTTTCATGTGGTTTTCTTTTCAATTTCAAAACACTTTCATCATTTTGCGAACGGTTCAAAATCTTCTGTTTAACTCTTTGTTGTCTATTCTATTCCCTCTGCTTCTATTTGTTTACTTGTATATTTATATCTCTATAACAGGATGTTGCTTATAATTTCTTGTTTCAATTTTAGTTCCACTTCACTTTTAGTATTACTTGTAGAGCATGTTTTTGTAACATTTTTTGTCTCATGTTTTTCTAAGTTGCTCTCTATTGTTACAGATTTATTTGCCCATTTAATTCCTTTTAATATATTTTGTAAAGGTTATCCTGTTTTCATAACGTACTTTAGTTTTCCCTTATCTATAAATTATTTTATTTCTCTATCGTAATTTTGCTAAATATAGCATTTTTGGTGGATAATTTTTTTCCAATAGTTTCAAAATACCACTCCATTGCCATCTTGCCTGAATGACCTCAGTGAAAAATCTGCACTTATCCCGATAACATGGCCTTTCCATGTCATTGTTCTTATTTTGTTGGGATGCTCTCAGGTTTATTTCCTTTTCTTTGACATTGAAACATTAGATTATTAGATGCCACATGATTTCCTTTTGGGCCAATTCTGTTTGGAGTTCTCTGGATTTTCTACTTAATTATTTCATGTTCTGTTATGATGTTAGGGAAGTGCTAATTTCTTAGTACCTCAGTATCTATTATTTCTTCTTTCTGTTCTGGGACATTTATCAGGAGTATATGGTTCCTTTTGATAGTGTCCCATAGTATTATTAGGTTATTATTTTTTTTTCCATTTTTATACTTTGAGTCTTGTATTTTGTTCTCCATCGATTCATCTTCCAGATCACTGATTCTTGTTTCCAATGTTTCTATCCTGCTGTTTTGTGCTTCACAATGTTGTTGAGGTACACTATTTTAGCACTTGTGTATTGTATTTCTGTTAAAAAGTACAGTATACTTTTTAACTTTTTATCCATTTTATCAGAATATTCCTTCAAGATATTCCTGAGTTGCTGAGTTATGGCTTTTGTTTCTTTTTTCTTTCTCTCTATTTTTCCTCCATTTACTTAAAGTAACTGGAGATCAAACCTGTCATCTACATTGTGGGAAGCTCTGGAATCCTTTTCTCCTTCAGGAGCTCCTCCGGCCCACATCTCTGTGTGCTATAGATATTTCTCATGTTTTCTCCTTTTTCTCCAGTGTGCAGAGATGGACTGCTTCTTCCAAGACACGGTGCTATAGTTTGCTCATTGGATTTATATGTTTGACTCTTAACACAGAGTTAACCCACACAGCTGTTGCGGATCCTTTGCAATCAAGGATGGCAAGTAATTCTGTGCTAGCCCAGTCACAGCAGCGGTCAAACTCAACCAACCATCCAACATGGGTTCCAACCAAGGCATGATTTGGATGCTGATCTCCAGGTCTCTAGTGCATCTCTGACAATGATTGATCCAATCAGCATTTTGAAGGAGAGAAGCAACTGGTTAGAATAGTGTTCAGCAAACTATCTCCTGGGGGTCCTGGATGCTGGCATTGGGCCCAGTTCCAGTTGGGCACAAGCTTATGGGAAGGCAGGTGTTATCACTTGAGTAGTGGACCCATGGAAAAATGCTTACCCACTACGGAGTCACTGTCACATCTAACAGGTGTCCTCTTGATGCTGCACGTGCTTGGAGACTGTCAGCCCCACCCCCCACCCCCCACCCCCGGTGCTCTAGTGAAACTCTGTCACAATGCAAACACAGAGATGTCCAGCAGACATTGGGACCAAGTCTGCTACAGACTCAAGTTTCCCAAATCTGGCTGGCTTGCAGTGAGCCTGTTGTTCAGACTCTTCTGGTCCTGGGACTCATAAACCCATGTATCATCCCTGACTTGCTCCCACTCAACCTCTCCCAATCATGCAGGGGTGTGGAGTTGACCAGTGCCGGGAAAGGAGGAGGGGGCTGTCCACTCCCCCCTTTGGTCTGGAGCAGCTGGTTTCTCAGGGGTATCCTGCCCACGCAGAACATGGCACACTGCCTTTTTGTTCCTTTTCTAGGGATTATTTCTGTCAGTTTCTCCTTTTGCCACTTCTGTGGCGATTTCTTGCTTTCTTCACAGGGCAGTCTCGAAGTCAGGCTTCTACATTTTTCCCCCACAATTTTTTTTTGAGAGATGCATTAAGAAGGACTCTGTCTACCAGGTCATGTTGTTTTCAGTAGGTCTGTGCAGTTTAATCTCTGGGCTGCTGTTTCCCAGAACTGATTGTGGATCCAAGCAAGATAAAATCCTTGCCAACTTCAGTATTACCCTCATAGGCCTGTTGAAACCAGCGGAACTCTGCTTCTCCATTTTGCAGGGCACACTTACCCATCAGCTTCCTACAAATTTCCCAAAAGGAAAACTTATCTACCAGCTTCCCACATTGTCATGCTCTTGGCCACATGGGAAGGTTGCCTGCAGCCTCTCAGGAGACTGAGATTTACCAGGATGTGGAATGCCACCCAGGGTTGACCACTGAGAAGAGGAGGAGCAGAGATCACTCTCATGAACCAAACGTGAGTCAGTCGCCTCCAAATCAACTGGGACCTAGGACAACCCCCAACATGTCAGAGCAGGACCGTGTTACACAGGGTGTTCAGTGGAAGCTTTTAAATATAGATTGCCAAACCTTCTTCCCTCGTGGCTGAGTGGAACTGAAACTCCTAAACTATGGCTAGGACCTGAGTGCTTGACCACATGCACCTCACAGAGTCTCCTGGACACCACAGTGGTCAGCAGGGATGTCAGCTCAGTGACATCATCAAGGATGGGTCTAGGTGCTCTGCATCTGAAGCCTCAAGAATAGGCAAAGGTAAAAGCTACACTGGTTTCATGTGACTTCTCCAAAACTCCAGCTGGTCTGCCTCTTCACCACCTTTGCTTAACCCCACCTTCCACTTCAATCCATTCAAACTCTTTGCCTCCCAATTACAGGTAGTTCCACTTTCCCTCTGCATCACAATGCGACCAGTTCACATCTTGAAAGGAGAGCCAATTACTGGTGAAACTGAAGCTTACAGTATGAACACTGGTTCCCGTGGTCAAGCAAACTAACAAACAAACAAACAAATCAAAGACACTGCTGCTACCTACATTGACTCTGTGTTTTACAGAGGAAAATTAAGGTCTCTAGAGTTTTCTTGGCTGAAATATCTGGAAAGCAGGATTTGTTGTTGTTGTTTTCTGAAGTGTTGGGTCTGACTGATAGTTACACAACACAACACAACACAAAACCGATGGATCCTGCCCCACTTTCACAATTGTTATATTTGAGTCAATGGCTTGGGCCACTATGCCAGTACATCTTCTCATAGGTTTCCCTCTTCTCCACTGTCCCCATGCTTTACCAAAAATGATGGATTCTTTGTTTTCCCCCCAGGAATCCGATCCACTGATGACATATCCAGAGTAGATGAGACAATTTTTCGCCCGTATTTCATTGCTTCTAAGAAGGATTGTAGCTGCACTTCTTCCAAGACAGAGATGTTCATTATTTTGTCAGCTGTGTTCGGTTGGGCTGTCTATGGAAACAAACCAGTGACCTTCATCTATGTGCCGAATACTCAACAGTTCCAAATACAAACGGCCTTGGAGGAACCTGCTCGTCTCTTCATTTTGACCCATTCAAATGCTGCCTGGGGAGATTGCACACCTCCCTCCTCTGATGAACGGTTTCCTTGTTTTAGTGTGCCATTCACACACAGCCTGCTGTACACATGAGATCCCAGTCAGAGGCTAGAAACACCCAGCTTTTGACAGATTTCCTTCAACATGTCTTTGGGTTTCAAGGAACTGATGGTCTTCATTCTCCAGTGTGACTTGACCCCATGGAATTTATAGATCTCTTCCATAGGATAATTTGTGGTCTTTTGTTCATATAAAACACAACCCGGTAGTTGAACTAATTTGCAAAATCTCTTCTTCAGATCCTAGCTGCTGAGAGAGTGAGAGGTTGAATTCCAGGCTTAGGGCAAATTGGACTGGTTGCGGATCCACTGATCGTGGTTAGAAATCAAGGAGGTAGGTTTCAATCCAATCTCTGGGAAATTGGTTTCCTCTGCACCACAACACTGAAGCTGCAGGTGTGGGCTTTACATACCTGGAAACAATTACAGTCTCAGAAATGCGTAGGGACCATTCTATGCTGACCTCATGAGTCAGACTCATCTTATTGACACCAAATATTTGAGAATAAACCTGAATCTATTGGCAGACTGTGCATCATTGTGTGTGTATGTGTGTGTGTGTGTGTGTGTGTGTAGGTGAAGCCTACTAATATTAACAGACATATACACCATGCAATAGCATTGAAACTTCATAAAGCAATTCATACATCTGTGGTCAACTGATTTTGACAAAGAATCTTTCTTCGTCTATTCTTGAATTTGATACCACTCTTCTGGAGCTCTAAGAAAGCCAATGGTGGAGGTAAAATCCTTCTCCCTAATACAGTCATAGAAAGTGAACTTTTCTGCAAAGGTAAAGGAATTATTCCTCACTCACAAGTGGAACAAATTTTGATTTGCCATGAACTACTAGCCTAAATGTTGCTGGTTCAATATTAATCATCCACACTACCTAGCAAACAAACAAAACCCTGTGGGAATTCCTACCAAGAAAACCCTGTGCATCAGTTCAACCCTCTACCACAAAGTGTGGTCAGCAGTCACCACTGTTATGGATTTGAGCTTTGCTTTTACCTGGATAGGGTAGAGTCCTCTTTCCTTGAACCTGCAGAAGAGTGAACATCATGAAATAATGCCTGGTCAGAAAGGGAAATAGATGAGGGAAACACATGTCACTGCTAGGCAACTACACATATCTTTAGTTCACACCTGAGTTTTCTCTCTCTAATCTCCATGTTCCTCGCTTTCATAAAGATGTTTCTACTAAAACTTGGCCCATTCTTAATAAATGCTCAGCTGGAAAACAGTGCTGGAGACCACGGATGGGAACCGAGACTTGGTGTCATGATAGGAGATTCTGAACTATCTGGATTTTCACATGAATGTAGGAGAGTTCATCTCCCAGGGTTTGCATGGCCAAGGTTTGATGAAACAGGAGGAGCTCATAGAATAGGCTTTTGACTTCAAGAGGTAGGATGCATTCTTCATCTATAGCCACAAACAGAGAAAAGATACGAAAATAACAGTGTAAACACTTAACCCATTACAGAATCTATATTGTTGAGTATATTCTATGTTTTCTTATGTACTGGCCCAGTGATGATAAGAGACACTTTGAATTAAGGTGAGGCCTTCTGTTACACAGTAGAATTGATCCATAGATTTTACTGCTTGTAGTCTTCACAAAGCAGGTGGTCAAGATCTCTTTTTTGGTATCAGTGACTATGTTAGGATTATTATACATTAGATGAGTGCTTGGGATCCACAAGTGTCAGAATCAACATAAGGAATATATATAAGCAGGGGCTATATCCGTGAATAGAGATGTTTTTCACATTGCACCAACACAGTGAAAATAATGATTCAGTATCATGACTTGCTTTTAAAATTCAATTTGCTTATTGCTCAGATATTTTGAAAGCATATTAATTGCATGGGGTTGAAAGTTTATTGTTTGGTATGCACCACATCCAATCCAGTCAAAGTCATATCAAACCCCAAACCTATTGCTGTCAAGATAATTCTGACTTCTGTCAATTTTACTGGGTTTCATGGTTTTTCCTTGTCTGTAATATTTTTGAAAAGATTTATTAGCACTTAATCCTAAGGTCATATAATTCAATAATTTACTCATATTAGAAGGGTTGTGAAATGATTACCACTGTCAATTTTAAAACATTTTCTATCTTCCTTGTACTCTTTGTTATTCATGTAATTATACTTTTTAATTGTGGCAAAAACATGGTCAAGGAAACATTCTCCAATTCACCATCGTCTACATGTATAGTTCAATGCCATTGATTATCCTGTGTTGTATGACCATTATTGATAACCTTTTTGAAATTATCCTATGACCATTAACATAAACTCAATGCCCTCCAAGCAAAAATTCTTTCTCCTTCACCCATGGTAACATTGGAAAAGTTTGGCTACTTTTATTTCGTTCTTTTTTTTAATCTTGATATAATTTTCATGTAACATATATTTCAATAGTGTCGCAGTTACATAATCTTCTGTCAAGTTGAGGATTCAGAGTGAAGGGCTGGAGTCTAGGCAATCAATCAGGTCAAAGTCAATGAGGTCTCTGTGTGGGCATGGCCTTCTCTTAAAGATTCTGGGAACTCCAGTATTCCTCCGTAGAGTCAGGAGATTGACTCTCTCAGCTGGCTCCCTGTGAGACATCCCTGTGAACAAGACACATGGAACAATGCTGATGGAGCCCTGGGCCTGGAGGAGGCATGTAGAGGCTCATGCCAGAGCTCAGATACTTTCACCGTCACTGGATCCTTAGGACTCTCCACCCACTGGCCTGTGATCTTCCTGCGTTCAGTGTCAATGCATGTGTTCCATGAGTTTGAAGAGAGACCTATAGACCGGTACCAGACCTATGATCTAATATACAACGTATGGATTTGATGTGGACTGGGCTGGGATGTTTTCTCAATATTCAATTGTTCTTGTACATACAGCTCTTTATTATACACATATGAGTGAGTGTGTCTATGAACTTTTTCTCTAGTCTACCCAGACTAACACACACAGTTTAATCATTGTTTAAAAAGCATTGAATATATATCATCACAGTCAGTTCTAATGTTTCCCTCATGCCATCTTCTTGTTCTCTCCTTCCTGTACTTGGTCCACACTTGCTACCAAGGACTTCTTTGTATTTCTGAGAATGAAGAAGGACATGGAGAAAACAGAGCTATGCCAACATAGAAGAGGTGAAGAAAAGAACAAGGGAGGTGCTGTCAGCCATCTAAATAGATGAGTTTTAAAAATGTTTCCAAGAATGGAATAGCAGATTTGACAAATGTATGAAGAGTACTTTGAAGGTGATAAGGTTATTTTGTAAATAAAAATTAAATACATAGCATGGTTTTTCCAGGTACCCCCTTGTATACACGTGTTCTGTTTGTGTTGTCTGATAGTTCTAGCTAAAACTTTCGATATGATGTTAAATGAGAATGGTGACAGGGGACACACTTCTTTGTTCCCTGTTTTCAGTGGACCTATTGGTACCTGTTTCCCCATTGAGAGTGATGTTGGCTGTTGGTTTTTCATCCATGGCTTTCATTGTGTTGAGGAAATCCCCTTCTATTCCTATATTGTTGAGTGTTTTGCAAACAAAAACAAACAGATGTTGGGTATTGTCAAATACATTTTCTTCGTCTATTAACACGATCATATATTTTTTTATTCTTTGACTTGTATATGTGGTGGATTAACTTGGTAGTGAACTATCCTTGCATTTCTGGAAGAATCCCATTTGGTCATGGTGAATGATTCTTTTCATATGTGATGTTGGATTCTATTGACCAAAACTTTGTTGGTGATTTTAACATTAATGTTCATGTGGGAAATTGGTCTATAAATCTCTGTCTTTGTGGGTGTTTGCCTGGCTTGTGTGTCAGAGTTATGCTGGCTTCCTAGAACGAGTATGGGAGTTTGTTATTTTGTATGTTTTGGAATCGTTTGTGCAGTTAGTATTGGTGTCAAATCTTATCTCAATACTTTGTATTATTCCCTTGTAAACCCATCAGATCCTCGGCTTTTCTTTGCTGGTAGTTTCTTTTCTTTTTTTTTCAGAACTACCTAACTTAAAATTTTTATTTATTTAAAACATATTATTAGGTGCTCATATGACTCTTATCACAATCCATACATGCATCAATTGTGTAAAGCACATCTGTACATTCTTTGCCCTCATCATTTTCAAAGCATTTGCTCTCCACTTAAGCCCTTTACATCAGGTCCTCTTTTATCCCCTCTACTTGTTTATTATTTACCGGCTCTGACATTGTTTGTTATGGATCTGTTGAATTTTTCTGTATCTGTCTGCAATAATTGGAGTTCGTGCTGTATTTCTAGGCATCTGTCCATTTCTTTAAGATTGTTGAATTTGTTTGGATACAGTTTTTCATAGTATTGTGGTATTATTCTTTTTATTTTATTTGGATCTGTTTTAACATCACCCTTCTCATTTCTTATTCTAGGTATTTGAATTTATTATTTTCTTTTGTTAAGGTGGCCTGTTAATTTTGTTAATCCTTTCAAAAAACAGCTGTCTTGTTGACTTTTTGCAACAATTTGTTGTTTTCCATAACATTTCTTTGTGATTTAGTTCCATCTTCTATTAGAGGGTTTATGTTGTAGTTCTTGTTCAACTTCTTAAGTTGTGTTAGAGCAGCTGTTCTCAATCTATGGGTCGTGACCTCATTGAGGGTCGAACAATCCGTTCATAGGGATTGCCTAAGACCATTTGAAAACACGTATTTCCAATGGTCTTAGGTACCGAGACACTCCTCCACCCACATGCCGATATGCCCACATTCAAAGACCTGTCATGAAGACTGTTACCCATGTCACTCCATGCTTTAGGACAAATTTTCATTTACTTGTAATTAGAAATAAATATTTCATGATATTTAATTACATATTGTTTTTATGATTAATCACTATGCTTTAATTATGTTCAATTTGTAACAATGAAATCATCCTGCATATCAGATACTTACATTAAGATTCATAACAGTAGCACAATTAGAGTGATGAAGTAGCAATGAAAATCATTTCCTGGCTGGGGATCACCACAATATGAGGGACTGTATTAAAAAGTCGTGGCATTGGGAAGGTTGAGAACCACTGTGTTAGAATACTGATTTTAGATTGCATCTCATTTTTCTTTTTCAAAAAAATCATTTTATTAGGGGCTTGTACAACTCTTATCACAATCCATATATACATCAATTGTGCGAAGCACATTTGTACATTCATTGTCCTCATTATTTTCAAAATATTTGCACTCCACGTAAACCCCTGGTATCGGCTCCTCACCTTCAAGCCTTCATGAATCCTTGATATTTTATACATTATTATTTTGTCATATCTTGCACTCTCTGATGTCACCCTTCACCCACTTTTCTGTTGTCGCTCCCCCAGAGAGGAGGTTATATGTAGATCCTTGTAATCAGGTGCCCCTTTCCAACCCACCTTTCCTCCACCCTCCCGGTATCTCCACTCCCACCACTGATCCTAAAGAGATTATCCATCCTGGATTCCCTGTGTTTCCAGTTCCTATATTTACCAGTGTACACCCTCTGGTCTAGCCAGATTTGTAAGTTAGAATTGGGATCATGATAGTTGGGGCGGGGTGGGGGGGAGTCGGGGAGGATGCATTTAGGAACTAGAGCAAAGTTGTGTGTTTTACTGATGCTACATTGCACCCTGAGTGGCTTGTCTCCTCCCCATGACCCTTCCATAAGGGGATGTTCAGTGGCCTACAAATGGGCTTTGGGTCTCCACTCCGCACTGCCTCTCATTCACAATGATATGATTTTTTGTTCTGATGATGCCTGAGACCGGATCCCTTCAACAACTCATGATCGCACAGGCTGGTGTGCTTCTTCCATGTAGGCTTTATTGCTTCTGTGCTAGATGACCGTTTGTTTGCCTTCTAGCTTTAAGACCCCCAAATGCTATATCTTTTGATAACTGGGCAGCATCATTTTTCTTCACCACCTTTGTTTATTCACTTGCTTTGTCTTCAGCGATTTTGTTGGGAAGGAGAGCATCATAGAATGACAGTTTAATAGACAAAGTATTCATACATTGAGGGAGTACTGCAGTGGAGGCCCAGTGACCATCTGCTACCTTATTACTAAACCTATAAATATATACACATAGATCTATTTTCCCATACTCATATAGTAATATATTTACATATGTACATGCCTTTATTTAATACCTCCATAAATGCCCTTTGCCTACTAGCTCTTTCCTCTATTTCCTTGACTTTTCTCTTGTCCCACTATCATGCTCAGCCATCATTTGGGTTTCATTAATTCCTTTCCATTATATTACCCTTGGTCACGCTTTAACAAGCCCGCTACACCCTCCTCACTACCAATTTGTATCCCTTGTTGTTCCCTTGTCCCTGGGTTTGTTAATACCACTACCTTAACCCCTACCTCCTCATCTCCCATGTTCCCGCAGAACTGTCAATCTGGTCCCTCTTTCCCTGTGGAGATATAAACAATATGCTCCCCTTGAGTGGATTAGTGCCCTGTGCCCCTGCTACCCATTTATTTTTTTCCTTTCCCCATCTTCTTTTTAGTTGGCTACAGTATGGATCTCTGTATTTTTTTTGGCCCCTGCCATACTACCTGGTCCTCACTTCAGGAATGTTTGCATACAGTAGCTTTTCCCCTATGCCCCTTTTGCATTTTTTCAAAGCTTACCTCAACGGACTCATGCTGTACTTGTCCTTTTGTGCTTGACTTACTTCACTTAGCATGGTTTCCTCCAGTTCTTCCCATGCAGTAATGTGCTTCATACGTTCGTCACTGCTTTTTAGCAATGCTTAGTACTCCATTGTATGTATGGACCCCAGGTTTTTAACCCACTCATCAGTTTATGTAAATTTGGGTTGTTTCCAACTCCTTGAAATTGTGAACTGTGCCGCAATGAACATCAGAGCACAGATGTCTGGCCTTGGTTTGTTTCTTGCCTCTTCTGGGTATATGCCCAGTAGGGGGATTGCTGGCTCATATGGTAACTCGATTTCCATCTGTTTTACGTATCACCAGGTCATTTCCATAGGACTGTACATATTTACAGGTCCACCAGCAGTGGATGAGAGTTACTGTCTCCTTACAGCCCCTCCAACACTTGTTGCATTCTGATTTTTTTGAATCGGGCTATCTTTGAGGGTGTTAGTTGGTACCTCATTGTTGTTATAATTTTTATTTCTCTTATGGCTAAAGATCAGGACATTTTCTCATATGTTTGTTGACCATTCAGATTTCTGCCCCTGTGAAACTTCTGTTCAGGTTCTTTGCCCACCCCCTCAGTGGGAAATTAGTTTTATTCTTTTGGAAGCTAACAAAATATTGTAGTAATACACTGTAGATTTTAGTAATAAGGCCTTTGTCTGATGTGTCAAAGATGTTTTCCCAGTTTGTGGCCTCTCTTATTACTCCTTGATGAATTATTTCAATGTACAAAGATATTTTATCTTCAGTATATCCCATTTGTCAATTTGTTCCTCTTTTATGTTTGTGTTCTACCCTATTTCTGATAACCTATGTATTCCCTGTGCCAAAGTTCTCAAGTTGGTCCCAATTCCCTCACTGATGGCCCTAATATTTTGGGGTTTTACTTCAAGGTCTGTGATCCACCTTGAGTTTATTATTGTGCACGGAGTGAGACAAAGGTATTGCTTCATTTTTCCGCAGGTAGATATCCATTTTTTTCCAGCACTACTAGTTAATGAGGGAACCTGCTTCCCATTTGGGTATTTTGGGAGCCTTTAACAAATATCAGCTGTCTGTATGCTGATGATTTTATTTCTGGGTTTTCCGTTCTTTTCCATTGGTATCTGTCATTGTACCACTACCATGCAGTTTTGACAACTGTGGCTGTATAATATGTGCTAAAGTCAGGTAAAGCAAGCCCTCCCACTGTGTCATTCTTCTTGAGGAGTTCTCTGCTAATGCTGGGCTTCTTCCCTCTCCATATGAAGTTCATAATCAGTTTTTCTATTTCTTGGAAGAAAGATGAGGGTAATTGTATTGGGAATGCATGGAACTTATCCAGTCTCTTAGCCATAACTGACAACTTTACTATATTGAGTCTTCCAGTCCATGAGCATGGGATGTTCTTCCATTTGATGAGGTCACTCTTGGTTTCTTGTAATAGTGTTCTGTAGTTTTCCTCATATAGATCTTTAGTTCTTTTAATCAGGTATATCCCTAGATATTTCTATTTGTGCTCGGCTATTGTGAAGGGTACCACCTTTTTAATTCCCTCTTTTGTGGTCTTATCTGATGTATACAGCTTTCCGATGGACTTCTGTTTTTGATCTTGTATCTTGCCACTCTACCAAACTCCTCTATTGCCTCCAGTGCTCCTCTTGTGGAGCTTCTGGATTTTCCATATATAAAATCATATCATCTGAAAATATGATAGTTTCACCTCTTTATTCCCCAGATGAATAGCATTGATGTCTTTTCTTTGCCTTATGCTGTTAGCTAAAACCTCCAGCACGATATTAAATAAGAGTGGGGACAAGGGGCATCCTTGTCTCATCTCCTTTTTCAGTGGGATTGTGTTAGTCTTTTCTCCATTGACTACCACGTTGGCTGTTGATTTAATATATATAGCTTGTAAGTGTCTTAAACAGGAATTGGTGTTGGATGTTGTTGAATGCTTGTTCTGCATCTACTGATATGCTCATGTGGTTCTTACAGTTTTTCATGTCAATGTGGTGAATGATACTAATGGTCTTTCATATGTTGAACCATCCCTGCATCCCTGGTATGAATCCCACTTGGTCATGGTGAATTATTTGTTTTATATACTTTTGTATTATGTTGGGCAGCATTTTGTTAAGGATTTTTGCATTGATATTCATTAGGGATATTGGTCTGTAGTTCTCAATTCTTGTGGGATCCTTGTTCGGTTTTGGTACTAGAGCTATACTAGCTTCATAGAAGGGATTCAGGAGTTTGCCCTCTTTTTATATATTCGGGAAGAGTTTGTGTAGAATTGATGTTAGTTCTTCCCTAAATGCTTGGTAGAATTTTCCAGTGAAGCCACCTGGTGCAGGGGATTTTTTGTTGGTAATCCCTTGATAACCTTGTCTATTTCTTCTATTTCTATGGGTCTATTGAGATTCTTGATGCCGTTTGTGGATAGTCTAGGGAGGGATTGTTTTTCCAAGAATTTTTCCATATCTTCCAAGTTGTTGAATTCTTTGGAGTACAATCCTTTGTAGTTTGGTGTAATTATCCTTTGATTTCATTAGGGTCTGTTGTAATGTCCCCTCTTTTACCCCTTATCCTTGCTATTGAAATTTGTTCCCTACTTTCTTTGGTTAGGTTTGCCAGCAGCCTCTTCATTCTGTTTATCCTTTCAAAGAACCAACTTTTTTTTCTTTAAACATTTTACTAGGGGCTCATACAACTCTTATCACAATCCATACCTGTACATACATCAATTGTATAAAAGCACATCTGTACATTCTTTGCCCTAATCATTTTCAAAGCATTTGCTCTTCACTTAAGCCCTTTGCATCAGGTCCTCTTTTTCCCCCTCCCTCCCCGCTCCCCCTTTCCTCATGAGCCCTTGATAATTTATAGATTATTATTTTGTCATATCTTGCCCTATCCGGCGTCTCCCTTCACCCCCTTTTTTGTTGTCCGTCTCCCAGGGAGGAGGTCACATGTAGATCCTTGTAATCGGTTCCCCCTTTCCAACTCACTCACCCCCTACTCTCCCAGTATCGCCCCACACACCCCTGGTCCTGAAGGTATCATCCACTCTGGATTCCCTGTGCCTCCAGCCCCTATAGGCACAAGGGTACAACCTCTGCTCTATCCAGACTTGCAAGGTAGATTTCGGATCATGGTTGTTTGGGGGGGAGGGGTGGAAAGCATTTAGGATCTCGGGGATAGCTGTATTCTTCATCGGTGCTACATTGCACCCTGACTGACTCATCTCCTCCCCTAGACCCCTCTGTGAGGGGATCTCCAGTGGCCGACAAATGGGCTTTGGATCGCCACTCTGCACTTCCCCCTTCATTCACTATGGCAAGTTTTTGTTTTTGTTTTTATGGTGCCTTATACCTGATCCATTTGGCGCCTCGTGATCGCACAGGCTGGTGTGCTTCTTCCATGTGGGCTTTGTTGCTTCTGAGCTAGATGGCCGCTTGCTTACCTTCAAGTCTTTAAGACCCCAGACAATATCTCTTTAGATAGTCGGTCACGATAAGCTTTCTTCGCCACATTTGCTTATGCACCCGTTTGTACTCAGAGACCGTATCATGGAGGTGTGCAGCCAATGATATGATTTTTTTGTTCTTTGATGCCTGATAACTGATCCCTTCGGGACCACATGATCACACAGGCTGGTGTGTTCTTCCATGTTGGCTTTGTTACTTCTGAGCTAGATGGTCGCGTGTTTATCTTCAAGCCTTTAAGACCCCAGATGTTTTATATTTTGATAGCTGGACACCATCAGATTTCTTCACCACATTTGTTTATGCACCAGCCTTTGTCTTCAGCATCCGTGTGGGGAAGGTAGGCAACATAGAATTCCAGTTTAATAGAACAAAGTGTTCTTGCACTGAGGGAGTACTTGAGTAGGGGTCCAATGTCCATCTGCTAACTTAATGCTACACCTATAAATATATGCACATATACATTTCCCCATCGTCATATATAAACATATTTACATATGTACATGCCTGTAGTTAGACTTCTATAAATGCCTTCCTCCCCCCCCCATAGTTCTTTGCTCTATATCCTTTTACTTTCCTCTTGTCCCACTATCATGTTCAGCCTTCATTTGACTTTCAGTAATAACTCATTGTTTACATTGCCCTTGATTATGCCCTCCCAGAGCTCCTACACCCTCCCAGCCATTGATTTTGGATCACTTGTTGGTCCCTTGTCCCTGGGTTTGTTAACACCCACTTCCTTTCCCCCGCTTTCTCCTCTCCCATGTCCCTCTGGAACCAGCAGTCCTGTTATTTTTCCTCCAGATCGTTTATCCCACCTATCTTACCTAGATAGACCTTCAGAGATAATAATATGCCCAAAAAAAAAAGATAGAGCAAAACAAAGCAGCAAAACAATACAAATTAACAACAGCACAAAACCAACAACAACAAAAGAAAGAATCCTGTATATAGTTCAAGGTTGGTTTGTTGACCCTTAGGAGTGTTATCCAGTCCAATCTGATGAGGTGACACACCTGGCCCCAAAGTATATTTTTGGTATTCCCTAAGGACTCCATTGCTCCATTCCCCTTGCTGTTCTGTTGCATGATCTTAGTATTTTGCCTCAGTGTGGTGGAGTCTGATCTGGTGCAATTCCCGCATTGTGTCTGCATTGTTGTTCCCATCGAGCTATATGGTTCAGTGAGGGAAGTTGTGTCTCAGTGGGGCTGGCCCTGTGGTCCTCTCTGTACATTGGCTGCTCTGAGCAGTAAGATCATTCTCAAGGCTTGGTGAACCAGGATGTGTTCCAGTCAATCTTGTCCTTCATTTGCTCCTGTGTGTTCTGATCAGACATGTCCATCTCGCTGAGCTGTAGCTTCAGGGCTGTCCTCTGAAGTGAATTCCTCTGCGGTGAGGTGGGATTGTTCATGAAGTTGAGATTCAGGGAAGCCCCTTAGGCCTCTCTTTTGGTTCCTTCCTTCGTGCCAGTATATGGCATTCATGTATTGACACCTTTTCTATCCCTTCCCTCATGTCTATTGATTATTGTTTGAAGGACTGTTTTTATGATCAACGCAGGAAATAAGCATTCAGTATGGCACTCCTATCTGTGTAGCCAGATATATATATATATATATATATATATATATATATATATATATATATATATACACATATACATATATATTTACCTTTAGTGCATGTTTCTTCTAGTGTCTAGGTAGTACCAATGGTTAAGTGCTGAGCCAATAATCAGGGGGGGGTGCCCGTTGAAATACATTCAGAGGTGCCTCCAAACAAATGTCTGGCAAAATCTTTCTATGAAATCTCTGCCACTGAGAAGCCTATAGGACACAAGCACACAGTACATATGGTGCAGATGATTTTGAACAATAAGCAAAAGGTATGAAATAAAGTTGCCTTCAGTAGCAAAAATACAGACAGTAAACATCAGAAGCAATCTCTCTCCATCTGACACCGAAAGTTAAGTATATGCTGTTCAGTGGACCGTGTCCACTGACAGCTCCATGGAGGCTACATGATGAGAGGTTCTGACACATTCCATCCCACATGCATGTTCCCAGTTGCTGACAGTATCCAGCTATACCTCTTAATGCTAATCTCCCACAGATTCCTGCTCCAGAATTTCAGGTCGGGGTGGACAAGGACTCAGTCAACATCCCACACTAACCTGTTTCCAGTAGGGGTCCTGTGCTTGCGGCCATTCACTCTGATAGGTCAGAGCCATCCATGGTCAGTGGTGGGAGTTGGGATTGCAGATTGCTTCACACTGGGGAGTTACAGCCACACTAGTCCTGAAGGAAGGGGTGCTGGTGCCTGGGCGGCTAAGAACAGAGTGGGTAACAGAAAACTTGGTGAGTTAAAACCACCCACTGCTCCTCAGAAGGAAGATGTAGCTACCCACTTTCATTAAAATTACAGCCTCTGAAGCCCTATGTGTCAGTTCTACCATGTCCTGTAGGTTCGCTGTGAATCAGAATGGAATTGATAACAATAAATTTGCTTTTGATTTCGGTTTAGAGCTAGCATAGGCATAGCAGGAGTCCAGTGGTAGAATTCTCAGCCTCCACAAAGAAGGCTAGTTCAATTCCAGACAATGCACCATAATTCCAATGCCTCAATTTGTCTTCACTTTTCTTTATTCATTTTTCAACTGATATATATATTTTTTAAGGAGGTGATTGAAAATACAGTAGCTTTACATGGAAGAAGCACACCAGCCTGTGTGACCACAAGCTGTTGAAGGGATCAGATAGCAAATATCAAAGAACAAAAAATTCATAACATTGTTAATGAGGGTGAGTGCAGAGTGGAGACTCAAAACCCATTGGTAGGCAATTGGACACCCCATTACAGAAAGGTCGTGGGGAGACGAGTCAGTCAGGGTGCAGGGTAGAAATGATTAAACAAACATATGCCTTTCCTCTACTTCTTAAATGCTTCCTTCCCCTCCCCCCCCCCATTATCATAATCCCAATTCTACCTTAGAAATCTGGCTAGAACAGAGGATGTGCATTGGTACAGATAGCAACTGGAAACACAGGGAATCCAGGGCAGAGGACTCCTCCAGGACCAGTCGTGAGGGTGACGATGCCTAGAGGGTGGAGGGAACGTGGGATAGTAAGGGGGAACTGGTTACAGGAATCTATGTATAGACTCCGCCCTGGGGGTGGACAGAAGAGAAGAGGGTGGGAGGGAGAAGTCAGACAGTGTAACATATGACAAAATAATAACAATTTATGAATTATGAAGGGTTCATGAGGTAGGGAGAGTGGGGAGGGAGGGGGAAAATGAGCAGCTGACATTAAGCGCTCAAGTGGAAGGCAAATGTTTTGAGAATGATGATGGCAACAAATGTATATATGTGGTTGACACAATGGATGGATGTATGGATAGTGATAAGAATTGTACAAGCTCCCAATAAAATTATTAAAAATATACTTAAGCATAAACCTATGCAAAAAACATCCCACAAAACTAAGACCTGTACAAAGAAAACTACAGAGGATTATTTCAAGGAACCAGGAGGAGTCTACACGAATGGAGGAAAACCCATGTTCATACATTGGAAGATTCAATATTGTGAAAATATCAATATTGCCTAAAGCACTATACAGATTCAATTCAATCCATAGCATATTCCAGCAACATTCTTCAGATAAATGGAAGAAATGATTACCAACTTCATAGGGAGAGAGAAGAAGCCCAAGATAGGTGAAGAAATCCTCCAAAAACAGAACAAAATAGGTGACCTTGCACCACCTGACCTCAACATCACTACAACTACAGTGGTCAAAACAGTTTGTTACTAGTGTGATGATAGATAATGGACCAGGACATAAACATGAGAAATAAACATATCTGCCTTCAGACAATTGATTTGTGACAAAGGCTCCAATACCATTAAATGTGAAGCAGGTGTTCTCTTCAATAAATGGTGTTGGAGAAGCTGGATATCCATGTACAAAAGAACGAAACAAGGGTCCTATCTCACTCCATGCACAAACACAAACTCAAGGTGGATCAAAGACTTCAACATAAAACCTAGAGCTATCAGGAACATCAGTGAGAAAACTGAGACAAAGCTATGAGCTCTAATAATGTAGGGAATATACAGGGTATCAGAATTAACAAACAAAACACACTCCTCAGAAGGTAATATAGATGAATGGGGACTATTAAAAATAAAACGCTTATTGTACATTGAAAGACGTTATTAAAAGAGTAAAAACGGTCCACAGACTAGGAAAAGATATTTAGTAATGACATAACAGACAATGGTCTAATTACAAAAATCTACAGAATTTTACAAGATTATACAAAGAAAAACACTAGTAGCCCTCTGAGAAGGTGGACGAAAGACCTGAAAAGAAGATTCATGAAGGATGATGCTCAAATGGCCAATAAATACATTAACCATTATGGAAATGTACAGGTGCTGCCATGAGATACCACCTAACACCTGTTCCTGTAGCCTACTTGAAATAAATTGAGAAAAACAAATGTTGGAGAGGGTGTGATGAGCTAGAACTCTTATCCACTGCCGGTGAACTTGTAGATACATACAGCCACTGTGGAAGGCCATATGGCTGTACCTAAAACAGACGGCGATTCGACTACCATATAACCCAGCGGTACCATTCCTGAGCATATACGCCAAAGAAATAGGGAACAGAACAGCAGGCATCTGCTCCCCCATGTTCACCCCAGCACAGTTCACATTCACAAGAATCAGGAAGCAGCCTACATTGCCATTAATAGAGGAGTGGGTAAAAAGGTTTCAACACACCTCATTTAGGGGCAAAGGAAAAGAGAAAGGCCCTCAACGTGAAGGATTGACACAGTCACTGCTACAATGCCTCAAACACAGGAATAGTTGTGAGATGGACCAGGGCCAGGCAGTGTTTCATTTTGGTGTGCGTAGGGTCGTCATGCATCAGAACTGTATGTCAGAAAAGACTGACTTGCTCTTAATCTTAGAGTATCCGAGGCAAATGGATTCATACTGTAATTAAATGTAAGGACTGAAATCAAAATGAAGTTGGAGATCGCATGATAGGATTTTGCATAACCAATGACTTGCTTATAACAAATAGAGTTTTTCAACAACACAAATGGCAGCTATACACACCGACTTCCTGAGACTGAATACATAGAAACCATATTGACTAGATTTATGGGAAGACACAGTAGGGAAGCTCAATATCAGCAGCTGAAGCCAGACCTGGGGCAAAGTGTGGAACAGATCATCAATTGCTCATATGTAAATTCATGGCAAAGTGGAAGAAAGTGAAGACAAGTCTATAGGAGCCAAAATATGGCACTGAGTCTATCCCACATGAATTTTGAGACCATTTCAAGAACAGATTGATGCATTGAACACTAATGACAGAAGACCAGATGAACTGTGGGAGGACAGTAAGACCAGGAGCATCATTCGTGAAGAAAACAAAAGGTCATTGAAAAGACAGGAAAAGGATCAGTTATCAGGCATCAGAGAACAAAAAGTCATATCATTGTGTGCTCACCTGCCCAGTACAATCGCTGAAGACAAATGGGTGCATAAGCAAATGTGGTGAAAAAAGCTGATGGTTCCTGGTTATCAAAAGATATAGCCTTTGGAGTCTTAAAGGCTTGCAGGTAAACAAGTGGCCATCTGGCTCAAAAGCATCAAAGTTCACATGGACGAAACACACCAGTCTGCATGATCACGAAGGGATGAGGTATCAGGGATCAACGAACAAAAATCATCTCATTGCAAATGAGAGGGATTGTGGAGTGGGGACCCAAAGCCTAGGCAACTGGACATCCACGTATGGAAAGGTCTCAGGGGGGAGACAAGCTAGTCAGGGTGCAGAGTAGCAACGATGAAACATACAACTTTCCTCTAGTTCCTAAATGCTTCCTCCCCACCACTATCATGATCCCAATTCTACCTTACATATCTGGCTAGGCCAGAGGATGGACAATGGTACAGATAGGCAATGGAAACACAGGAAATCCAGGAGGGTGATCCCTTCAAGACCAGTAGTGAGAGGGGCAATACCAGGAGGGTGGAGGGAAGGTGGGGTAGAAAGGAGAAACATATCACCTCATCCCTTGGGGACAGACAACAGAAAAGTGGTTGAAGGGACTTTGGACAGTGTAAGATATGACACAATATCTTGAAGTCAATTTTTACTTAAGATAATCCAATAACAGTTGCATCAGTACATTGTCAGGGAACTCCCCGAAGTTCAGGGCCGATTCAGAGGCAGACGTGGAACAGGCGATATCATTGCTGATGTCAGATGGATCTTGGCTCAAAACAGAGAAGACTAGCAAGATAACTACTTGTGTTTCATTGACTATGCAAATGCATTTGACTGTGTAGACCATAAATAACTGTGGATAACATTGAGCCGAATTGGAATTCCAGAACAATTTATTGTGCTCATTTGGAATTTATACATGCATCAAGAGGCAGCTGTGCTAACCAAACAAGGGAATACTGCATGTCTGAAAATCAGGAAAGGTGTGCATCAAAATTGTATCTTCTCACCATACTTGCTAAATCTGTATATTGATCAAAACATCAGAGAAGCTGGAGTATATGAAGAAAGTGGTATCAGAATTGGGGGAAGGCTTACTAGAAACTTGCAGCGTGTGAAAGACACAGCCTTACTTGCTGAAAGTGAGGAGGACCTGAGGCACTTGCTGATGAAGATGAAGGACTGCAGCCTACAGTAGGGATTACACCTCAATGGAAAGAAGACCAAATTTCTCACAACTGACCAATAGGAACCATCCTTATAAATGGAGAACAGTTTGAAGTTGTCAAAGGTTTTGTCTTGCTTGGATCCACCATCAATGCTCATGGAAGCAGTAAAGAGATGAAAAGGTGTATTGCACTGGTTAGCTGCACTGGGCAAGAACTGCTTAGCGTATTGAAAAGCGCAGGTGCGACTTTGAGGACTACGGTGTGCCTGATCAAGTCGAGGTCTCCTGCATGGCATCATATTCATGTGAAGTCGGACATAGAATAAAGGAGACCGTTGTAGAATTGTGATACTGGAGAATATACACTGCTAAAAGGACAAACCGGTCTGTATTGGAAGAAGTCAGACCAGAGTATTCCATAGAAGCCAGAATGGCAAGGCTTCATCTTACCTAGTTTGGGCATATTGTTAAGAGAGACCAGTCCCTGGAGAAGCACATGTGGATAAAATGAAGGAGTAACAAAGAGGAAGGCCCTTGATGAGATGGGTTTGCGCAGTGGCTGCATCCGTGGGCTTAGACACAGGGACAGTTGTGAGAATGCCACAGGGTCGTGCAGTGTTTCCTTGTGTGTGTAGGGTGGCTGTGAATTGGTGAAGTCAACTAGCCATTGCAATGCCATGTTGACTCCTGAATGACCTGCCTCCTACCCCCTTCCGATCTTAGAAAGCCCCCCTGGGATTAATTTCCAAATGTTCTCGGGTACAAGGAATTACACAATGTTGTTCCTTTTGATATTGTAATTTGAATGATAAAATTAATTATGCTGTTTTTATTTTAGTAATAACGATGCTATAATCAATCCTGTATCCTGCAATGCTCACAAACTCTCAAGAATGATAAAATGAATTCTGCTTTCTACTTTTGTCATACCTATTCACTCTATAGAAAAGTTCTAAATTATCTAAATTATCAAGACATTCTAGTGGCTCATTTATTTGAACCCACAACAAGATTCCATGGCACTTAACAACAACAAGGTGAGTAGATTTCTTTTTGCCTCTGATTGTTAGAAATTATGTCAACTTGACACTCCTGGGTACTGGGCAGAGCTCAAGCTATCAAATGCATCACAGCCTGATAACACCAACCTAGTGTCACAACCCTTTTTGCGTCAGAGGGACAGACCTTGGAGAGTAGAACACTGTTTGGCCCTTTGCCTTACTGTCAGAGCCAGATCTTACATCTGCTTCCCCAATCTCCTGTTGCATCATCTTCTGATCCAGAAGCCGTCATCAGAGACTGAGGATGAATAGATTTGGCTGACTTTGAAGCTCCTCATCTATCAGCCTATGTCCATAGCAATCTCTCTCTTTTTCTCACACTTTTCTGGTTCCTGGATAGACTGGTGCTTGCCCTGAAGCTACACTGACTGGAAATCAAGCGCTATCCCTAATCCTACAACTGTGTAAGCTATTTTTTTTCATAAATCTCTTCTGGTGTACAACACATACAAGTATTGTTGTTTTCTTTTTCTAGTGAACCCGAGCCAACACACCAGCAGTATGTTCCAGAGGAACAAAGTCATAAAGATAAGTTTTCTAAATTGGCTCACAGGTTTAACTGGGCCTAAAGGCACTGAAAACTTCATCTTTGTAGGGATGGAGAAATGGTGAGCTAATACCCAAACAGGACTGCTAATAGATGAAGTTTAGGTGACAAGTGAGGCCCTGAGTGGTGTTTCTTAGATACCTTCTTACAATTTTGTCAGAATGAGACATATAGGGAAGATGGCTGGTTGGTACTTCTTGCAATGGACAACCTGTTCAAGGAAACAGATGAACTGCAAGCTTCAGAAGGCCAACTCTCATGCATATCAGTGACTTCAAAGCTTCCATTTGCGCCAAGAAAGAAAGGGGTCTGGTAGTAAAGGGAGAGCACTGAATGGAAAGAGATGGGATCCTGAGATTTGGGATGGGGAGCATGCGGCCTGATAATCTAGAAGATGGTAACACTGAGACCTAAAATACTATTGAGCCATGCTAGCATCAGCAAAATGCCTCCAATCTGAAGAGATTAATCCACTCACAGTGAAATCATTATCCCTTCCCCACCCACCCTTGAGATTAGCCCAAATTTGCATGCTGAGACAGTACCTGGGGCTGTAGGGCAAGCATTGCCTGAGGCAAAGAGATGCCTTGCCAGGTAGTGCTCTAGGTTTCCTGGAAACA
Organism: Tenrec ecaudatus; assembly: GCF_050624435.1. Taxonomy (NCBI): domain Eukaryota; kingdom Metazoa; phylum Chordata; class Mammalia; order Afrosoricida; family Tenrecidae; genus Tenrec; species Tenrec ecaudatus. Next base: position 11,117,753 of record NC_134530.1, on the reverse strand, counting down.
CCATTATTGCTTCTAGACCAGAGGCAGTGGTTCTGAACTGGTAGGTCATGACCCCTCTGGGGGTCGAACGTCCCTTTCAAAGGTCGCCCAATTCATAATAGAAGCAAAATTACACTTATGAAATATCAATTAAAATAATTTTATGGTTGAGGGTCACCACACCATGAGGAACTGTATTAAAGGGTCACAGCATTAAAAAGGTTGTGAGTCACTGTTCTAAACTAATATCTAGACTTAAGTTACAGAGGAACCCAGGTGGCTTAGTGGTTAAGCATTGGGCTGTGAACCGAAAGTTCTACAGTTGAAAACTACTCACTAATCCGCAGGAGAAATACGGGGCTTTCCACTCCCATAAAGAGTTGCAGTCTCAGAAAGTCACTGGGGAAGTTGTACCCTGTTCTGAGGTCACTGTGAGTTAGTACTGATGCAATGCCAGCGAGTTTGGGTTTTTAAGTTAGAGTCTCCAGAGGTGAAGTCTACTTGGTGATGCATGAAGAAGTGTCCTAAACTCCTAAACAGCAAGAGTTGTCTAATATTTATAGACAGAAGCCTGGAAAATATGTATGGGAATGGTTTCTAAGGACTTGGGATAATGGTACAAGAAACATAATGTTGCATCAATCGAGTTTATTGATATGAGTCTACTAAGTACAGATTCAGCAGTGAATATTTCAGTTGAGATATTAGGTTGCTTTGGTTTGGTTGGTTTGGTTTCGTTGGTATGCTGAGGCACAGGTTGGAAAACGGCCAGTGATTGTGGATCAGAACTGTGTGGATGGCACCTAAAAACAACACCCACATGTCAATATCCTTTGAATGCCTTTTTCTATGGTTAACTCTGGTACTTCTATTTGACTTAATGTAGGCCATCTAGTGAGGATGGCACAGGACCATGCAGTACTTTGTTCTGTTGTGCATAGGGTTATTATGGGTGAAAGCTGACATGATATAACCTAAAAACAAGTGATTTGAGGGTTTTTTAAATCATTTTTTAGGGAATCACACAACTCTTATCACAATCCATACATGCATCAGTTGTGTAAAGCACAGCTGTACATTCATTCCCCTCATCATTCTCAAAACATTTGCTCTCCACCTAAGCGCCTGGCATCAGCTCCTCATTTTCTCCGCTCCCCCCTCCCTCATGAACCCTTGATATTTTATAAATTATTTTTTGTCATATCTTGCCTTGTCTGACGTATCCCTTCACCCACTTTTCTGTTATCTGTCCCCCAGAGAGGAGTCACATGTAAATCCTTGTAATTGGTTCCCCCTTTCCAACCCACTCTGCCTCTGCCCTCCCAGTATCGCCATGCACACCACTGGCCATGAAGGGATCATCTGCCCTAGATTCCCTGGATTTTCAGTTCCAATCTGTACCAGTGTGCATCCTCTGGTCTAGCCAGATCTGTAAGGTAGAATTGGAATCATGATAGTGGGAGGGGGAGGAAGCATTTAGGAACTAGAGGAAAGTTGTATGTTTTATCGTTGCTACACTGCACCCTGACTGGCTTGTCTCCTCCCTGCGACCCTTCTGCAAGGGGATGTTCAGTGGCCTACAAATGAGCTTTGGGTCTCCACTCCACACTCTCCCCCCCTCATTCACCATGAAAAGTTTTTTTTTGTTCTGATGATGGCTGATACCTGATCCCTCGACAACTCCTGATCACACAGGCTGGTGTGCTTCTTCCATGTGGGCTTTGTTGCTTCTGAGCCAGATGGCCGCTTGTTTACCTTCAAGCTTTTAAGATTCCAGAGGTTATATCTTATGATAACCAGGCACCATCAGCTTTCTTCACCACATTTGCTTATGCACCCATTTTTCTTCAGCGATTGTACTGGGCAGGTGAGCACACAATGATATGACTTTTTGTTCTTTGATGCCTGATAACTGATCCTTTTCCTGTCTTTTCAATGACCTTTTGTTTTCATGAATGATGCTCCTGGTCTTACTGTCCTCCCACAGTTCATCTGGTCTTCTGACATTAGTGTTCAATGCATCAATCTGTTCTTGAAATGGTCTCAAAATTCATGTGGGATAGACTCAGTGCCATATTTTGGCTCCTATAGACTTGTCTTCACTTTCTTCCACTTTGCCATGAATTTACATATGAGCAATTGATGGTCTGTTCCACACTTTGCCCCAGGTCTGGCCTCAGCTGCTGATATTGAGCTTCCCTACTGTGTCTTCCCATAAATCTAGTCAATATGGTTTCTATGTATTCAGTCTGAAGAAATCCATTTGTATAGCTGCCATTTGTGTTGTTGAAAAACTCTATTTGTTATAAGCAAGTCATTGGTTATGCAAAATTCTTGCATGCGATCTCCAACTTCATTTTGATCTAAGTCCTTATACTCCAACTCCAGTTCCTTCCTCTTTGTTTCCACCTTTTCCATTCCAATCAGCAAGAGCCAATAATTTATCTTGAAAGCATGTTACACTCAATTTCTGACTGATGTTCTTGGTAGAATTCTTCAATTTCTTCACCACTAGATTTGTGATTGGTACATTAATTTGAATGATATTTGTATTGAATGGAGTTCTTTGAAGGTGGATAAATATGATCCAATCACACATAGCATTGTACTTGATGGATTTAGCAGGATCCTTTTTGACAAGGTATGCCATATCATTCCTCTTGACTGTGTTCTTCCAGGCATAATAAATCATATGATTTTCTTATTCACATGGCCAATAGCAGTCCACTTCAGTTCATTTATTGACTTTGCAAGCAGCTGAGGAAACCACGCTGAGCCTCTTCCATAAACCAATCAGCAGGGGTCTCTCCTGAAAAAAGTGAGGGCATCCCCAGCCTAAAATGTGAGGCCCCTACAAGAGCTGGGGGAAATGCCAGACCACCACTGGTGGGGCTCCATATTTTCAGAATGCTGCTTGGAGTCATAAACGACATGAGGGAAGTAATGCAAAAAAAGACAAAATTATAGAGGAGATAAAGGCAGGCACCAAAGGGAAACACACGAGTTAAGGGATGAAATAACAAAATCCAGTGACACTCACCCAACCAGATATCGGTGGACTGCAGGTCAGTTACCGGGGCCCTGGGTGAATGGAAGGAGGGACCGGAGTCCAAGGGTCCCACCACAGCTTCGTGTGTCTACGGGTAGGAGGGCAGCCAAGCAACTCCTGGCGTGGGTCAACTCCAGCTCATTCCTGCCACTGCTCGCGGCAGTGGTGGCAGCGTGGGTGCTGAGGTCACTCAGATCCCGGATCTCTGGGGCTCCGGCTCCAGACAGGCACGCGGGGTGCGGTGGGGTGCTGTCCCAGGGGGATCTCTCACTCACCAGAATCCTTCCACTTGGCCACCTGGACACTAAACTCGCCTTGCATGAGAGCACCCTCAGTATGTGCCGCTCAACTGGGTGCCATATTGACCTTAAATAATTTTTTTAAACAGAAAGAAAATACTCCCCTCATAGAGGGGTTTAGGAGAGGAGATGGGTTTATTAGGGTGCGAGGTAGTACCGATGAAGAACACAGTTTTCCCCCAGACCCTGGATGCTTCCTCCCCCCAACTACCATGATCCGAATTCTACCTTGCAGGGCTGGATAGGGCAGAGGCTGTACACTGGTACATATGAGGGCTGGAGATACAGGGAATCCAGGGTGGATGATACCTTCAGGACCAAGGATGTGAGGGGCGATGCTGGGAGAGTGGAGGGTGAAGTGGGTTGGAAAGGGGGAACTGATTACAAGGATACACATGTGACCTCTTCCCTGGGAGAGGGACAGCAGAGAAGGGGGGGAAGGGAGACTCCGGATAGGGCAAGATATGACAAAATAACGATGTATAAATTACCAAGGGCACATGAGGGAGGGGGGAAAGGGGAGGGAGGGGGAAAAAAAGAGGACCTGATTTAAGGGGCTTAAGTGGAGAGCAAATGCTTTGAGAATGATTGGGGCAGGGAATGTATGGATGTGCTTTATACAATTGATGTATGTATATGTATGGATTGGGATAAGAGTTGTATGAGTCCCTAATAAAACGTAAAAAAAGAAAAGAGGAGAAAAAAATGATTAGGGCAAAGACTGTACAGATGTGCTTTATACAATTGATGTATGTATATGTATGAACTGTGATAAGAATTGTATGAGCCCCAATAAATTGTTTTAAAAATTTTTTTAAAAGAAAGAAAATACTTCTTTAGAAACCTAAAAAATTAAATGAGAGTGAAGGCTCACAGCTTTAAAAAAAAAAAAAACTCCAGGTTCCTTACCCCCTCAGATTTAAATATTGGTCTCAGTTTCTGGAAAAAAAGGGGGAGGAAAAGTAAAATTGAGATGGACTTTGAATGTTTAGTGGCACACAAGTTCATTTCAAACAGATGAAGAAAACAAAAAAAGAAAAAGGGTGTCAATGAGTCCTGCTGGGACAGTGGTTGAGGGTGTAGCTATTAACTGAAAGGTCAGCAGCTTGAACCCATCTTGGGGGGAAACCTCTAGCAAACTGCTCCCATGAAGATGACAGCATCAGAGTTCAATGAAATGCAAACACAATATACCAATATTTAGGGGATGCAGCAAAGGTGTGACTGAGGTAGAAACTCATAGCAATAAATGCCTACGTGAAAATAGGAGCATCTCAAATTAACAGCCTCATTTGACAACTGCTGGTAGTCACAAGAGGAGACCAAACTTAGCTTAAGTTTCCCACAAAAACAGGAACAACAACATCAACAAAGCGCTAATGCCCTCACCTCCAGGAGGAGATCCTTTCTGAATTCCAGGCTGTTTTATCTTGGGTGTGGCTGCCTTGACTGTATAAAGACGTTCACATCGCTCTCTGCTCTGGCACTTCAGACCTGACCCAGCAGCCTGCCCCATCGCCTGCCTGCCTCCCTCGCGATTCGATACCTTCTGCGGCCTGTGAACCGGGAAACGACCATATTCTTGTGGACCTGGGACTTCCATCAGAACAGCTCTGCAGCCATGGATAAAATTCCAACAACCTGTTCTCCGAACCGGTCCTTGCTGGTGAGTTGGAATCTTTATTGTGTATTTTCTCCTTGGGTGAAATCAGTAGGACATCAAACAGTTTCTCTCTAAAAAAGAGCATCTCTTCCCACTTCCTCCCTGGGTTCCCAGGTTGCTTTCCTCTTGCTTGGCTGGCCATTCCTGCCTTCTAGGCATTGTGTTTGCACAAATGCAGCCCTTTGGGTCTTGTAGGTCAGATTTGCTGAGGAGTACTTTCCTGTGTGGTGCTATTGGTCCCTCTACAGCTGGGTTCAGTTCCCGGCTGGAAGGGTGTTAAGGATCAAGTAGATTGTTGATTATTTTTTCTGAAAAGTTATCTGTTAAATAGTGTCCTGAATTCCCTGCGTGGTACAACTACTCTTGTGCTGGCTTCCTAACTGAAATGTTGGTGGTTTAACCCACTCAGAGCAGCCACAGAAGATTAGCTTGAGGTAACTACTTCTGAAAGGTCACAATCTTCAAGTCTTCATGGAGTAATTTCACTGTGCACATAGGAGGGTGCCATGAGTCAGAATGACCTTAAAGGCAATTAACTACCAACGTGTTTATGTTAGGTGATACTCAAGTACAGTTGTTGTGTATGGGTTAGTCTCTGGATTGTTTTAACCACCATCAATACTTTTTTTTAAATCATTTTATTAGGGGCTCATATAACTCTTTTATTTTTTTAAGTCACTGGGAAACAATTTATTCATTAGAGGAAGCCCCAAGTCAGTTCAGAATTATTTTTTTTGCTCATACAACACTTATCACAACCCGCATTTTCATCAACTGTGTAAAGCACATTTGTACATTCATTGTCCTCATCATTCTCAAAACATTTGTCCTACACTTAAGCCCCTGGCATGAGCTCATTTTCCCCTCCCTCTCCACTGCCCCTTCCTCCTGAATCCTTGATAATTTAAAAAGTATTACTTTGTCATATCTTGCACTATCAGACGTCTCCCATCACCCACTTTTCTGTTGTCTGCCCCAGGTAGGGGGTTATATGTAGATCCCTGTAATCCATTCCCTCTTTGGACCCCACCCTGCCTTTGCCCTCCAGGTATTACCACTCTCACCACTGGTCTGGAAGGGATCATCCGCCCTGGATTCCCTGTGTTTCCAGTTCCTATCTCTACCAGTGTATATCCTCTGGTCTAGCCAGATTCATAAGGTAGAATTGGAATCATGATAGTGGGGGGGGGGAGGGGAACAATTAGGAACTAGAGAAAAGTTGTATGTTGCATCATTGCTGCACTGGACCATGACTGGCTCGTCTCCACGCAACCCTTCCATAAGGGGATGCCCAGTTGCCTACAGGTGGGCTTTGGGTCTCCGCACTCCCCCTTATTCACAATAATATGATGTTTTGTTCTTGGATGCCTGATGCCTGATTTCTTTAACAGCACATGATTGGACAGGAAGGTGTGCTTCTTCCATATGGGCTTTGTTGCTTCTGAGCAAAGACCCCAGACGCTATATAATTTGATAGCCGGGCACCATCAGATTTCTTCACCACATTTGCTTATGCATTCATTTGCCTTCAGCGATTGGGTCAGGAAGGTGAGCATCATGGAATGCCAGTTTAATAGAACAAAGTATTCTTGCATTGAAGGAAGACTTGAGTGGAGGCCCAATGTCCATCTGCTACCTTAATACCAAACCTATATATATATGCACATAGAACAATTTCCACATCCTCATATATAAATATGTTTACATATGTACATGCCTTTATTTAGACCTCTATAAATGCCCTTTGACTCCTAGCTGCTTCCTCTATTTCCTTGTACTTTCCTCTTCTCCCACTATCATGTTCAGCCTTCATTAGGGTTTAAATAGCTCCTCTCGGTTACATTACCCTGGATCACGCCTTACCAGGTCCGCTAAATGCTCCTCACCACCGATTTAGAACACTTGTTCCCTTTTCCCTGAGTTTGTTAACACCAATTCCTGACCCCCACCCCCCACCCCGTCACCTGCCTCTCCCCAAGTCTCTCGGAACTGTAGGTCCTGTTGTTTCTCCTCGAGATTGTTCACCCAATCCTTATTTAGACAGAACTGCGGATATAATACCATGCACAAAAACAAAACACCATCAATACTTGAGGAAGAAGCAGCTATGGGTATCATCCCATCCTCTGGATATTCTTTCCCAGAATTTTGCTTGACTTTTTTAGCATTCTGTTCTTTCCAGGAATTCACAGTTGTCACTGACTCTTGTAGTTCCTTCACTTCTCTTTCTCCCTGTGCCTTACTAACCAGTGTGGTAGTGAAATACACTGGATTCCATTCTGACTCATAATGAACTCACAAGGGAGCTCTGTGTCACTGTGAGCTAAGTGTTTGGGCTGCTGGCTGAAAAGTCAGCACTGGATCCTGCGAGCATCTTCACGAGAAATAGATGGATCTCTCTACTTGTCTAGAGATTTACAAACTCTGGCACCCTATGGGGTTTATGCCATGCGGCCACAGCAGATGCTAGTCTGGTTTTGGTTGAACCGTGACTGAAGCCAACAACCAGGTTATTCTCCTGTGGAACTGCTGATGGGTGTCACTGAGCACGTGGCTAAGGAGCTTAGCTACCTTAGTCCCAGAGCTCCATTACTCATGACACCACCTATTTTTATCTGATTGCCTTGGAGGACCGGGTGGTGCAAATGGTAAACATTCTAGGCAGTAAATAAAAGGTTTCAGGTTTCTAAAGGTAATTAAAGTTTCAGGTAACTAAAAGGTTTCAGGTTTGATGCCAAAGGCATCTCTGAAGACAACTTGCAGTTCCACTTTACAGCCACAGTTCGATTGTGACACATGAGACATTGTCCTAGGAAGGGAACATGGGCAGTAAGAATGCGTGTCAGAACAACGGAAAATATCACAGACATCTGGTCTCCCTTTCCAAACATGCCCTGAAGACAAATGAAGGGTTTTAAAAAGGGAGTTGATAAGAAAGAGATTGACTTGCCTAGCACCAAAATGTTGAATTCCTGGGTTGAAAGGCTTGCGGATCCATTCAGAGATGAAATCGCTGCCTCATTCTAGTGAGGTAGCCAGATTTGTTGCAGCCACTGTGTTAATCTGTGTTGTTGAGGAACTCCCTCTCAATCATGGCCCTGTTCTTTACCATGCATTATGTCCTCCAAGGACTGGTCTCTCCTGACAGCATGACCAAAGTAGATAAGACAAAGCTTTGCCATCCTTGGAGAATCCTGACCCTACTTCTTCCAAGGCAGATACCTGGGTCCTTTCAGCAGTCGATGGGGCTTTCAGTGTTCTTCACCGGGCCTATGATTCAAATTCATTGATCCTTTTGTTTGTTCTTTCAATAAATTTTATCGGCATATAATTCACATACACAATTCATTCACTCAGTCATATGAAGAAGACTTTTACAACCATCACCACAATCAGTCTCAGAACATTTTCCTTTTTCTTCTACTCCTTATTCTTAGCTCCCCATTTTAACCCAACTCTCCCTGCCATTCCCCTCAGATTTTACTGATCAAGTTATTGTCATTATAAATTTCCCTATACTGGATTTTACAGAGAGAACCTAATACAAAACTGAAACCACTTGAAAATGGGTGAAAAGGGAGAGCAAATGATAAGGTGTTGAATTTGAAAATAAGTGCGTCTGCAGTAAATGAATTCACAAGAATGGCTATTCACAACCCTAGACTAGAGTCAGGGGCTTAATCCATGAGGGAACCTGGCAAATGGATTTAATGCTTCCACTGTCATCCTAGCTTTCTGCACACTGCGTGCTCACAATTCAAGCACTCATGCCATGCCCTCTTCCGCAGTTGGATTTCTTTTTCTTTTTTTTTTTTTTTAATCTTGGAGCACACGGACTGGTATACTTCATCCATTGGATTATCTGGCACTTTACTTAAAAACAAGCATGTCAGACCCTACACGCTATTGTTTCTGATAATCATCTGATAGCCAGACACCATCTGATTTCTTCACCACATTTTACAATAGCATGCATATGTGCAATGATCTCGTAATCCACACATCGACATTCGTCCTTACAGCCTATCACAAACTGGAGGATAAACACAATCCTTGGATCCTGCCCTAGACATGGGCACATGTGGAGAAACAGAATTTTACTGAATTAACTTCATTCACCATGTTGTGTAGCCAGTCTCATCCATTTCCACATGTATTTCATCTCCATCAACGAAAACTCAGTATCCCATAAGCAATGCCCTCATTGTTCCTCCTCCAGCTACCAGTGACCTCCCCACTAAAATGGTCTTTCTATGCACATGGATAACAGATATCTCTTATGGCCTCGAATCACACAATACTTCATTACCACATTTGGTTATCTTTTCACAGGGGATCCACAGAAGAAATATGATGGACCATAGTTCACAGAAGGAAAAACGTGACCGCAACTCCAAAGTCCGAGTGCAACGTGCATGTGCCCTCCCTTTAAGGAGGACCAGCTGTATATTCCAGAAACCTGTCACAAAAATCACCTCTCACCCTGGCAATGAGGTCCGATGCAGGCAGGAGGAGGATAGGCTGACGAAGCCCCAGCAGATAAGTGCCCTCAAGAGGCTGCAGAACCTCCAGGCCAGAAGCAGTGAGGACCTGCTGTTACCTACTCTGGAATTCACAGATCTATTGAAATCAACTGCACAGGCATGTTCAGAGGAACCCCTGGGCCATGTTGCTGATACAGGATCATGCACTCAGCCCTCACCCACCAGTGAGAACTCATCAAATCTGCTGCAGATTATCCCCGGGGTGGGGCTGCATCATCCCCTCATCCATGGACAAGAGATCACCTGTGATGATATCAAGAGACAGGCTCAGGAAGTGGTGGTAGCAAGGGAGAAATTGGCCGAGGCCATCCGGGCACATGAGCTGGCGACTGAGTCAGAGAAAAGAAGGGAGATGGCCTGAGACCTACAGGGAAAACAAGGGAAGTGCTGGAGAGCCAGACTGATGCAGCCCTGAGAGTCTTCACCAACCTGCTGTCACGTCTCCTTAATACCAACCCAGCCTTCTTGTGCTCAGCTCAGCTGCCCTGTATTACACCCAAAGTGTTTTTCATTAAACCCCTTTCAGCAGCGCACAGGCTTTCTATTTGTCTTTCCTTTGTCACATGAAACACACTCAACACGCACTTACACAAATGATCAACAACACACTGGACTTCTAAACCAAAGATTAGCACCCAGAGGTACCTAGCCAAAAAAAAAAAAAAAACTCCTAGCAATCTATTGCCAAAATATTATCCCTGAACCCACTGCCTGCGAATGAAATCTGAAACAGAGCAACCAAATAGGATGAAGTGGAAATTTCCCTGTGGATTTCTGAAATTAATTTTTATGGGAGTAGACAGCCTCATCTTCTGTGGAGGGGCTGGTGCTTTCTCTCTGCTCCCCTTTTAATTAGAAGCCCAACTACTAACCCACTATGCCCCATGGGATCCCTGAAATGTCACCCAGTATGGAACCTCTGGGGAACACAGTTCTCCTCTGACACACATGGAGACTCCAGGAATGACAGTTGAATTCATTGCTAATTTTTTGTGTGTTTCAGTCTTTCCAACCTTTCAACTAGGTGGGTTTCTACATGTTTGGCTTCCGATTCTAAAGAAATGACCGTGCCTCCTGTGCGTGTTCTTTTACAGAGAATCGCAGCGGGAGTGGGCGGAGAGTTTCACTGGGGCGGGAAGGGAAAAGACTCCAGTGGGACTCGTTGGGAGGATCTCCCTCTTCTCAGCATCCTTGGGAACTATCTACACAGCTATCTTAGGAGTATGGAAAGGAAGCTGGGTCACAGAGGTTCCAAGAGTGTGTTAGTCTTGGTAGTTTAGAGAAAAAAATCCACAGGAACTCAGGCATCAGAACACGTTGTATATAAAGGGTAAGTGCACATCAAGAACACATCTCACCTCAGTGCTGTCCAAGCCCAATGTCCAACAATGAGCCCACATGTCTGACACCGATCCACAAAGTCCTCCTCCATCTCCAAAACACACACTATGACGCTGAGTGCAGGAGGAAAGCCAAAACAGTGGACGTGTGAGCATCTCAGCCCTAGCAGTGGTCTCCACACAGATGGTCCAGCACCCAGGGCCGCATCGGGGTAACTCCATGAAGCTTCTCCTAGGGGGTGTGTTGTAGGAAGTGAGCCTTGCCAGCTGAGGCAGAAAACTAGCTTTGGCAGCTGCACCCTGGTCTGACCATCACGAAGCAAGAGACCCAAGAGCAAGAAAGGCCAGGCTCACTGAGTCATTTATCTCTCCGCCCTTCAATTAACCCCACGTGTGTTTATCAGCCAGGTTAGCACCTTAAATATAACTCAGAGAGTGATGAAGAAGAAACGCAAAGAGAGCAAGTCAAGTCCAGATATTTACTTTCCATTCCTATCTTCTTGATGTCTTAATTTAGGAATGGGTGTTAGATGTTGTCAAATACTTTTTTTTTTTTTTTACTATCCATATTATCATGTGGTTCCTACCAATGCGGTGGATTTTGTTGATTTTCAGGTTTTGAACCATACCTACATTCCTGGAATGAATTCCGCCTGATCACAACCGATTATATGTTTTATGTAATTTTGTATTCTATTGGTCAATATTTTATTTAGGATTTTTGCACTTATGTTCACTAGAGATACCCGTCTGTAGTTCTCTATTCCTATGTACCCCATGTCTTCTTGGGTACCAAAGTTATACTGGCTTCATAGAATGAGTCTTGGGGTTTCCCATCTTTTTCTATGCTCTGGAATAATTTGTGGAAGATTGGTGTGAGCTCTTTCCTGAATGATGGGGATAAATCTCCTGGGAAGCCAGCTGGTATCAGAGCTGTTTCCATTGGTAGTTTCTTAATAACTGTATCATTATTTTTCTATGGGTCTGTTGAGGTTCTTGACCTCAATCTTGCATAATGTAGGGAGGCATTGTTTGTTGAAGTATTTGTCTGTTTTCCACGTGGTTGAATTCAGTAACACAAAGACTTTCATAATACTTTGTGATGATGCTTTTAATCTTGTTGGGGTCAGTTCGATATCAGCGGTTTCATCCTCACCCTGCCTATTGGTGAATGCTCCTTCGTCCCATGGTTGAGTTGGCCACAGGGCTATCGGTTCTATTGATGCTTTCAAAGAACCATCTTTTCTTTTAAACTCATTTTATACGGAGCTCATACAATTTCTATGACAACTCACACATCCATCCATTGTGCCAAGCACTTTTGTACATTTGTTTCCCTCATCATTCTCAAAACATTTGATTTCTACTTGAGCCCTTGCTATCCGCTCCTCATTTTCCTTCCCTACCTGCTCCCCGCTCCCTCATAAACTCTTGATAATTTAAATTATTATTTTGTCATATCTTGCCCTGTCCGATGTCTCCTTTCACCCACTTTTCTGTTGTCCCTCACCCCAGACAGGAGATTATGTGTAGGTCCATATAATCGGTTCCCCCTTCCACCCCAACCTCTCTTCGCCCTACAGTTATCACCATTCTCGCCACTGGTCCTGAGGGGATCATCCACCATGGATTCCCTGTATTTCCATTTCCTATCTGTACCAGTGTACATCCTCTGGTCTAGCCATATTTCTAAGGTAGAATTGGGATCATGATAGTGGGAGGGAGAGGAAGCATTTAAGAACAAGAGGAAAGGTGTGTATTTTATCGTTGCGACACTGCACCCTGACAGGCGCGTCTCCTCCCTGAGACCCTTCCCTAAGGGAATGTCCGATTACCTACAGATTGGCTTTGGGTCTCCACTCTGCATTCCTCCTCATTCACAATGATATGATATTTTGTTCTGATGATGCCAGATACCTGATCCCTTTGACACCTCCATATCAGACAGACTGGTGTGCTTCCATGAGTGCTTTGTTGCTTCTGGGCTAGATGGCCGCCTGTTTACCCTCAAGCCTTTAACACCTCAGATGCTATATCTTTTGATAGGTGGCCTCCATCAGCTTTATTCACCACATTTGCTTATGCACCAGCCTTTGTACTCAATGATTGGGTCGGGAAGGTTAGCATCATGGAATGCCAGTTTAAAAGAACAAAGTATTCTTGCATTGAGGGAGTACTTGAGTGGAGACCCACTGTCCATCTGCTACGTTAATACTAAACCTATACATATATGCACATAGATCTATTTCCACATACTCACATATAAATATATTTACATATGTACATGCCTTTATTTAAACCTCTGTAAATGCCCTTTGACTCCTAGCTCTTTCCCCTATTTTCTTTGACTTTCCTCTTGGCCCACTAGCATGTTCAGTCTTCGTTTGGGTTTCAGTAATTCCTCTTGGTTACATTACGCTGTGTCATGCCCTACCAGGTATCCCACATCCTCCTCACCATCTATTTGGATCCCTTTTTGCTCCCTGTCCCTCGATTTGCTAACACCTCTTCCTTTCCCCCCACCTCCCCCTCTCACATGTCCCCCAGAAATGGAGGCCCCATTGTTTTCTTCTTGAGATTCTTCACCCAATCTATCTTATTTAGAAAGACCTGCGGATATATTAACATGCACAAAAACAAGACACCATCAATACTTGAGGGAAAAGCAGCTTTCGGCATCATCCCTTCCTCTGGATATTCTTTCCCAGAATTTTGCCTGACCTTTTCTTTACCATTGTGTTCTTTCCAGGAATCCACTGTCTTCACTGCCCTTTGTAGTTGATCCACTTCTCTTTCTCCCTTTGCCTTACTGGCCAGTGTGGTAGTGAAGTACACTGGATTCAATTCTGACTCATAATGAACTCACAAGGGAGCTCTGGTGTCACTGTGAGCTAAGTGTTTGGGCTGCTGGCTGAAAAGTCAGCACTGGATCCTACGGGCATCTTCACGAGAGAAAGACGAATCTCTCTGCAGCCTCGGACACCCTATGGGGTTTATGCCATGTGGCCCCAGCAGCTGCTAGTCTGATTTTGGTTGGACCTTGATGGAAGCCAAGAACCACGTTATTTTCCTATGGAGCTGCTGATGGGTGTCACTGAGCCCATTTCAGTGAGAGATTAGCTGCCTTAGCCCCAGAGTTCCATTACTCATGACACCACCTATTTTTATCTGATTGCCTTGGAGGACCGGGTGGTGCAAATGGTAAACATTCTAGGCAGTAAGTAAAAGGGTTCAGGTTTGACTCCATCCAAAGTCATCTCTGAAGGCAACTTGCAGTTCTACTTTACAACAATGGAAACCTATGGAGCACAGTTCTATTGTGACACAAGAGACATTATCCTAGGAAGGGAACATGGGCAGTAGGAACACTTGTCAGAACAATGGAAAATATCACAGACATCTGGCCTCCCTTTCCAAACATGCCCTGAAGACAAATGAAGGGTTTTAAAAAGAGTTGATAAGAAAGAGATTGCCTTGCCTAGCACCAAAATGTTGAATTCCTGGGTTGAAAGGCTTGCGGATACATTCAGAGATGAAATCGCTGCCTCATTCTAGTGAGGTTTTGGAAGGTTTGTTGTAGCCACAGTGTTAATCCGTGTTGTTAAGGAACTCCCTCCTTTTCATGACCCTGTTCTTTACCAGGCATGATGTCCTCCAAGGACTGGTCTCTCCTGACAGCATGACCAAAGTAGATAAGACAAAGTCTTGCCATCCTTTCCTCTAAGGAGAATCCTGATCTTACTTCTTCCAATGCAGATATGTGGGTCCTTTCAGTATTCTTCACCAGGCCTATGATTTAAATGAATTGGTTCTTTGGTGGGGTTTTTTTTTTTCAATAAAATCTTTTTTCGCAATAAGATCTTTTATTTGTTAACATTAAGTCTGAATTTTAGACAGATTCTTGAACTTGTGGCTCATAGCCATCAGTTTGTTCCACATTTGCACCTGTCTCATCGCCAGTTGTTTTTTCAGAGATGCCACCTTCACCAAGAAGCTCCATGAGTTTTCCAAATTCAAACTTGGCCTCTTTCAGAATTTTTATTTTTCTGACAAACACATCGTGGAGAGGATAAATAGACTGGCAAACCTTTTCTATGTCTTTCCCTGTGCTGTCTGGAGTCGATGTATTTACCACTTCTTTGAAGTCATTTGTCTGCACCTCTCGGGTCATGATTTCCACCATCTTCTTTTGGATTTGGCGGAACTGCTGGTGCTGAGCATAAGAGGTCTTCTGAATCTGATTACTGCAATTTTTAGTACAACAAACACAGAACAGATAAAGTAGGTCCCCATCGGTAGTCTTGACACTAACGTGAGCTTCAATCATGGTCTGCCTTTGCTGTGCAGCCAGTCTCATCCATTTCCACATGGATTTCATCTCCATCAACGAAAACTCAGTATCCCATAAGCAATGCCCTCATTGTTCCTCCTCCAGCTACCAGTGACCTCCCCACTAAAATGGTCTTTCTATGCACATGGATAACAGATATCGCTTATGAGCTGGAATCATACAATACTTCATTACCACATTTGATTATCTTTTCACGGGGATCCACAAAAGAAATATGATGGACCATATTTTGCAGAAGAAAAATCGTGACCGCAACTCCAAAGTCCGAGTGCAACATGCATCTGCCCTCCCTTTAAGGAGGACCAGCTGTATATTCCAGAAACCTGTCACAAAAATCACCTCTCACCCTGGCAATGAGGTCTGATGCAGGCAGGGGGAGGAAATGCTGAGGAAACCCCAGCAGATATGTGCCCTCAAGAGGCTGCAGAAACTCCAGGCCAGAAGCAGTGAGGACCTGCTGTTACCTACTATGGAATTCACAGATCTATTGAAATCAACTGCACAGGCATGTTCAGAGGAATACCTGGGCCATGTTGCTGATATAGGATCATGCACTCAGCCCTCACCCACCAGTGAGAACTCATCAAATCTGCTGCAGATTATCCCCGGGGTGGGGCTGCATCATCCTCTCATCCAAGGACAAGAGACCACGTGTGATGACATCAAGATACAGACACAGAAAGTGGTGAAAGCAAGGAAGAAATTGGCCTAGGCCATCCAGGCACATCAGCTGGCGACTGAGGCAGAGAAAAGAAGGGAGATGCCCTGAGACCTACAGGGACAACAGAATGGAAGTGCTGGAGAGGTAGACTTATGCAGCCCTGAGAGTCTTCAGCAACCAACAGCCCCCCCAGGCCTGCTGGTATGTCTCCTTAAAACCAACCCCACCTTCTTGTTCTCAGCTCTGCTGCCCTGTGTTACACCCAAAGTGTTTTTCATTAAACCCCTTTCAGCAGCGCACAGGCTTTCTATTTGTCTTTCCTTTGTCACATGAAACACACTCGACAGCACTTACACAAATGATTAACAACACACTTGACTTCTAAACCAAAGATTACCACCCAGAGGTACCTATCAAAAAATTAAAAAGTCCTAGCAATCTATTGCCAGAATATTATCCCCGAACCCACTTCCTGCGAATGAAGTCTGAAACAGAGCAACCCAATAGGATGAAGTAGAAAATTCCGACACTAATTCTTTCTGGGAGTAGACAGCCTCATCTTCTGTGGAGGGGCTGGTGCTTTCTCTCTGCTCCCCTTTTAATTAGAAGCCCAGCTACTAACCCACTATCACCCATGGGATCCCTGAAATTTCACCCAGCTATTGAAACTCGGAGAACACAGTTCTACTCTGACACACATGGAGACTCCATGAATGAAAATTGCGTTTATTGATCATTTTTTTTCTGTGTGTGTGTTGTCTTTGCAACCTGTGAATTAGGTGGGTTTCTACATATTTGACTTCAGATTCAACAGAAATGAAAATGCCTCCTGTGGGTGTTCTTTTACAGAGAATCGCAGCGGGGGTGGGCGGAGAGTTTCACTGAGGCAGGAAGGGAAAAGACTCCTGTGGGACTCGTTGGGAGGAGCCCCCTCTTCTCAGCACCCTTAGGAACTTCCTACAGAGCTATCCTAGGAGTATGGAAAGAAATCTGGGTCACAGATATTCTGAGAGTGTGTTAGTCTGGTTAGTTTAGAGAAACAAATCCACAGAAACTCATGCATAAGAGCGAGTTTTATATAAAGGGTAAGTGCACATCAAGAACACATCCCAAGTCAGTGCTGTCCAAGACGACAAGTCCAATATTAGCCCATATTTCCAATACCGATCCACAAAGTCCTCCTCCAAAACACACACTATAACGCCACCTTCAGGAGGAAAGACAAAACAGTGAACCTGTAAGCATCTCAGCGCTGGCAGGGGTCTCCACAGGGCTGCTCCAACACCCAGGCTGCATCGGGGTAGATCCATGCGGCTTCTCCTAGGAGGTGTCTTGTAGGAAGTGAGCCTTGCCAGCTGAGGCAGAGAACTAGCTAAGGCATCTGCACCCCGGTCCAACCATCACAAAGCTAGAACCCCAAGAACAAGAAAGGTCAGGCTCACAGACATTTATCTCTCTGACCTTTAATTAACCCCACTTGTGTTTATCAGCCAGGTGGACACTATAACCTTTAACTAACTCAGAGAGTGACAATGAAGAAACACCGAGAGAAAGTCAAGTAGGGCTGTTGACTTTCCATTCCTATCTTCTTGTCTTACTTAGGAATGTGATGGATTTTGTTGATTTTCAATGTGATGGATTTTGTTGATTTTCAGATTTTGAATGATCCCTCCATCCCTGGAATGAATTCCGCTGGATCATGATGGATGATATGTTTCATATCCTTTTGTATTCTATTGGCCAATATTTTATAAGGATTTTTGCATCTATGTTCATTAGAGATATCGGTCTGTAGTTCTCTATTCCTATGGACTCCTTGTCTTGTTTGGGTTTCAAAGTTATACTGGCTCTGTAGAATGAGCTTTGGAGTTTCCCATCTTTTTCTATGCTCTGGAATAATTTGTGGAAGTTTGGTGTTAGCTCTTTCCTGAAACTGTCTTGTCTGTGGAGTCATCTTTCCTGTGAAGCCATCTGGTCTGGGAGTTGTTTTCATTGGTAGTTTCTTGATAGCCATATCATTATTTAGGTAAGGGTCTGTTGAGGTTCTTGATCTCTATCTGGCATAATCTAGGGAAGGATTGTTTTTCCAAGTATTTGTCTATGTTTTCCATGTTGTTGAATTCAGTAGAATACAGACTTTCATAATACTTTTTGATTATCTTTTTAATCTTGTCCCTCATCCTGGCTATTAAAGAATGCTCCTTCGTCCCTTGATTAAGTTTGCCAGAGGTCTGTAGATTCTGTTGATCCTTTCAAAGAACCATCTTTTTAAAAATCATTTTAGTGGGAGCTCATACAATTCTTATCACAATCCATACATACATCAATTGTTTCAAGCACTTTTGTACATTTATTTCCCTCCTCATTCTCAAAACACTTGCTTTCTACTTGAGCCCTTGGTATCAGCTCCTCATATTTTCCCCTCCCTTACCACTCCCCTCGCCCCCATGATCCCTTCATAATTTATAAATTATATTATTTTGTCATCTCTTACACAATCCAGCATCTCACTTAACCCACTTCTCTGCTGTCCATCCCCCATGGAGGAGGTTATATGTAGATCCTTATAATCTGTTCCCCCTTTCTCCCTCACCTTCCCTGCACCCTCCCCTTATCACCACTCTTACCACTGGTCCTGAGGTGTTTATCTGTCCTGGATTCCCTGTGTTTCCAGTTCCTATCTGTACCAGTGTACATCCTCTGGTCCAGCCAGATTTGTTAGGTAGAATTGGGATCATGACAATGGGGGGAGGAAGCATTCAAGAACTAGGGGAAAATTGTATGTTTCATCATTGCTACACTGCACCCTGACTGGCTCGTTTTATCCCCGCGGCCATCTGCAAGGGGATGTCCAATTTCCCAAAGATGGGCCCTGGCTCCTCACTCCGCACTCCCTCTCATTCACAAAGATATGATTTTTTTGGTCTTTGATGCCTGTTACCCCTGATCCCTTCAATGCCTCATGATCTCACAGGCTGGCGTGCTTCTTCTATGTGGGCTTTGTTTTTTCTCAGCTAGATGGCCAGCTATTTATCTTCAAACCTTTAAGACCCCAGACGCTATATGTTTTGATAGCCGAGCACCATCAGCTTTCTTCACCACATTTGGTTATGCACCCACTTTGTCTTAAGCTATCGTGTCAGGACAGATGGGTGGGTTTCTTCCATGTGGGTTTTGTTGTTTCTCAGCTAGATGGCCACTTGTTTATTTTCAGGCTTTTAAGACCCCAGATGCTACATCTTTTGATAGCTAGGCACCATCAGCTTTCTTCACCACATTTGATTGTGCACCCATTGTCTTCAGTGATCGTGCCAGGAATGTGAGCATCTCAGACTGCCAAATTGTTTCTTGTGTTGAGGGAGTACTTGAGTAGGGGTCCACTGTCCATCTGTTTCCTTAATACTAAACCTATAAGTATAAGTAAAAAGATCTATATCCCTCTCATTGTATATCAATATATTTACATGTGTATATGCCTGTATTTAGATCTCTATGACTGCCCTTTGCCACCTAGTTCTTTTCTATATTTATTTGTACTTTCCTCTTGTCCCACTATCATGTTCAGCCTTCATTTGGGTTTCAGGAATTCCTCTCGGTTATATTGTCCTTGATCCAGCCCTGCCAGACCTCCTACACCCTCCTTGCCACTGATTTTGGATCATTTGTTGTTCCCTTGTCCCTGGGTTTGTTAACACCCACTTCCTTTCAGCCACCTCCCCCTGTCGCATGTCCCCCAGGTACTGTCATCCTGTTGTTCTCTCTTCCAGCTTGTTTATCCCTCCTATCCCTTTCAGGTAGACATTCAGCAACAACACGAACCATCACGAGACCAAATACAATGAAGCAACAATAGAAAATAAAACAATAGCTACAACAACAAAACCCCTATAAATAGTTCAAGGTCTATTTGTTGTCCTTTACAAGTGCTTTCCAGTTGAGTCTGATTTGGTATCATGTATTGGCCCTACATCTATCCCTGGCATTTCCTGGGGACTTCGTTTGCTCTACTCCCCTCTTCCCCACCCCACTGCTCTGCTTCACACCCCAGGGGCTTATTCAGGATAGTGGACTCAAGGCAGGCACAATTCCCACTGTGTGTCTCTAGTGTTGTCCCCCATGGTGCTATGGATCAGTGAGGAATGCTGTGTCCTGTGGTGGGGTCAGCCCTGTTGTCGCCTCTGTGCATTGCTGCTCTGAGCAGAAACATTGTCCTCTGGGCTTGGTGAGCCAGGATGTGCTTCACTCTTTTTTTTTCCCCTTCCCCCCTTGTTGGCTCCTGTGTGCTCTCATCAGACAAGTCCCTCTCCTTGAGCTGTAGCTTCAGTGCTGTCCTCTAAAGTGAATTCTTCTGGGGGGGAAGGTGGTGCTGTCCACTTAGTTGGTAATGGGGCCGGACCCTCAGGCCTCTATTGGTTCCCTGCTTCACCTAAGTGGTTGCGTTCTTGTCTTGGAGCACTGGGTTAAAGTCTGGTCCCTCTTTCCCTGTGGACACACAATCAACACCCTTCCCCTGTTCACCTGCTGCTCATGTCTTTTCCCCCCTCCTTTTTAGTGGGCTACCCTATGTATCCCTGAGTTGAGTCTGGCCCCTGCCATATTAGCTGGACCTCACCCCAGGGACGTATGTATGCAGCAGCTTCTTCCCTGTGCCCCTTTTGAATTATTTGAGCTTACCTCAGGGAACTGGTGTAGTATTTGTCCTTTTGTGCTTCACTTACTTCACTTAGAATAATTTCCTCCAGTTCTTCCCAGGCTTCATGCATTCATCACTGCTTTTTTAGGGATGCATAATACTCCATTGTATGTATGTACCACAGTATTTTAATCCATTTGTCTGTTAATGGAAATTTGGGTTGTTTCTAACTCCTTGCAATTGTGAACTGTGCCGCGATAAACATTGGAGCACAGGTGTCTGGCCGTGGTTTGTTTCTTGTCTCTTCTGGGTATATGCCCAGTAGGAGGATGGCTGGGTCATATAGTAGCTCAATTTCCAACTGTTTTAGATATCACCAAGTCGATTTCCATAATGGCTGTACATACTTACAGCTCCCCCAGTAGTGGACAAGAGTTTCGATCTCTCCACATACCCTCCAACACTTGTTACTTTTGATTTCTTGAATTGGGCTATCGTTGAGGGTAGTAGGTGGTATCTAATAGTTGTTTTAACTTACATTTCTCTTGTGGCTAGAGATCTGGGGCATTTTCTCACATATTTATTGGCCATTTGGATTTCTGCCCTTGAGAAACTCCTGTTCAGGTCCTTTGCCCACCTCCTGAGTGGACAATTGGTTTTTCCTTGTTGTAAGTTAGCAGAGTAGTGTAGATTTTAGTAATAAGGCCTTTGTCTGATATGTCAATGCTAAAGATGTTTTCCCATTCTGTGGTCTCTCTTATTACTCTCTTGGTGAATTCTTTTGATGTGCACAAGTGTTTTATCTTTAGTATATCCCACTGGTCAATTTGTGCCTCCTCTGTTTTTGTGTCCTTCCCGATTCCCGACAGCGTGTGTATTCCCTGTGCCAGGGTTCTCAGGTTTGTCCTAATTCCCTCATTAACGACCCGAATAGTTTGGGGTTTTTTTCTCAAGGTCTGTGATCCACCTTGAGTTTATTCTTGTGTATGGAGTGGAGTAAGGGTCTTGCTTCATTTTATTGCAGCTACGTATACATTTTTTTCCAGCACCAAAAATGGAAGAGAGCATCCACTTCCCATTTGTGTTAGTCTGCATAGACTAGAGAAACAAATCCATGAAGACACATGTGTATAAGAAAGAGATTTATATACAAGAGCAACTGAATATTGAGAAAACATCCCAGCCCAGTCCAAATCAACTCTATAAGTCTGATATTAGTCCATATTTCCAATATCAATCCATAAAGTCCTCTTCAGACTCACGAAACACATGCAATGACCTGAATGCAGAAGATCACAGGCCAGTGGGTAGAAAGTCTTTGAATCCAGTGTTATTGGAAACATCTCAGTGATGGCAGGGGTCTCTCTGTAGCTTCTGTGGCTTCTCTGGCTCCCAAGGTCTTGTTGCGTCCATGTGGCTTGTCTTCTGCAATGTCTCCCAGGCAGTAGCAGAGAGGGAAAGGTGTCTTCGGCCTCCAAGGAGGAAGTACCAGAATTATCAGGAGAAGGGCGTGCCCACAGAAGTCTCATTGGCTATCTCCAGATTGACAGCCTAGACTCCACCCTTGCACTCTTAATCCTTAAATTGACACCAGATTAGGCAAATACCACACCATTTGATATTTTGGGGACCCTTATCAAAGATCAGTTGTTGGTATGCTGATGATTTTATTTCTGGAGTTTCAATCCTTTTCCATTGGTCTGAGTATCTGTCATTATACCAATACCATGCTGTTTTTACCACTGTGGCTGTATAGTAGGTGTTAAAGTTGGATAAAGCAAGCCCTCCTACTTTGTCCTTCTTGAGGAGTTCTCTGCTAATTCTGGGCTTCTTCCCTCTCCATATGAAGTTGGTAATCTGTTTTTCCAATTCTTTGAAGAAAGATAGCGTTGAATCGGGATAGCATTGAACTTATATAGTGCATTGGGTAGAATTCTCATCTTTACAATATTGAGTCTGCCGATCCATGAGCATGAGATGTCCTTCCATTTGTTGAGGTCACCCTTGGTTTCTTTTAATGGTGTTTTGTAGTTTTCCTTGTAGATATCTTTTGGTTTTTTAGTCAGTTATCCCTAGATATTTCAATTTGTGCTTAGCTATTGTGAAGGGTACCCCCTTTTTGATCCCCTTTTCTGTGACCTTGTCCGATGTGTACAGTAGCGTGATAGACTTCTGTTTGTTGACCTTGTAGCCTGCTACTCTGCCATATTCCTCTATTGCTTCCAGTACTCCTCTCGTGGAGCTGTTAGGATTTTTCCATGTATAAAATAATATCATCTGTGAATAATGATAGTTTCATTTCTTTCTTCTGCATATGAATACCTTTGATATCCTTGCTTTGCCTTATATTGTTAGCTAGGACCTCACATACGATGCTAAATAGGAATTGGGACAAGGTACATCCTTATCTAGTCCCCTTTTTCATAAGAATTGATCTTGTCTTTTCTCCATTGACTACCACATTGACTGTTGGTTTTTCATATATAGCTTGTATGATATTGAGGAATTTTCCTTCCATTCCTATCTTCTTGAGTGTCTTAAGCATGAATTGATGTTGGATGTTGTCGAATGATTTTTCCACATCTATTGATATTATCATATGATTCTTATACTTTTTAATTTCAGTGTGGTCTTTCGTATGTTGAACCATCCCTGCCTCCCTGGTATGAATCCTACTTGATCATGGTGTAATATTAGTCTTATATACTTTTGTATTCTGTTGGCTAGTAGTTTGTTAAGGATTTTTGCATTGATATTCATAACGGAAATTAGTCTGTGTTTCTCAATTCTTGTGGGATCCTTGCTGGGTTTAGGTATCAGATTTATATTAGCCTCATAGAAGGAATTTTTGAGTTTGCCATCTTTTTCTATGTTCTGTAAAGGTTTGTGTAGGTTCTGTGTCAGTTCTTCCCTGAATGCTTGATAGAATTCTTCTGTGAACCCATCTAGTCCGGGTGATTTTTTTGTTGGTAATCCCTTGATAACCTTGTCTATTTCTTGTATTGATATGGGTCTGTTGAGGTTCTTGACAGCCACTGGGGATAATCTAGGGAGGGATTTTTTTTTTGAAGAATTTGTCCATGTCTTCCGAGTTTTTGAATTCGTTGGAGTACACTCCTTCATATTATTGTGTAATTATCCTTTTGATTTCACTATGGTCCGTTGTAATATCTCCTTTTATCCCTCATCCTTGCTATTGAAATGTGTTCATTCCTTTCTTTAATCATATTCACAAGAAGTTTGTTGATTCAATTTATCCTTTCAAAGAACCAGCTTTTAGCAGCATTGATTTTTTTCGACAGCTTTCTTATTTTCTCTCTCCTGAATGTCAGATCTAATTTTTATCATTTCTTTTCTTTTGCTATTAGTTGGATTTTCTCGTTGACTCAGCTGGATTGTCTTGTTGACTCTGCTCTAGTTGCTGTAAATTTTGTGCCAGTGTACCAATCATAAGCCTCTCCTCCTTTTTTATGGGTGCATGTAATGCTATGAGACTTCCTCTGATGACTGCTTTTGCTATGTCCCATAAGTTTTGGTGTGTCATTTTTCATTCTTGTTTAAGGTGACCAGATTTTAACATTAGTAAAGTAGGACACCATTGATAAAATTCATATCCTGGCGAAATAGCCATATGGAAGTTGAAAACCGTACACCTAGCTTGTCGTGCATTCTTTACAAGAATTGGGACTTTTTTTAAATGCCGCGGGATGCGGGACAAATTGTTTAAAATTGAAATTATCCTGCCAAAAGTGGGACGTCTGGTCACCTTATTCTTGTTGGTTTCTAGAATTTTCCTAATTTCATCTCGCATCTGAACCAGTTTGCACTACTTTTGCAATAGAGAGTTATTCATCCTCCAATTGCTTACCCTTGATTTTTTTTATCTTACTTTTGTTGAGTTCCAATCTTATGGCACAGTGGTCAGAAAGAGAGGTCTGTACAATATCGATATGTTTAAATTTATGGAGACTTTGATTTATACCCCAGCATGTGGTCTACTTTGAATATGTGCCATGTGGGCTTAAAAAGAATGTGATTTTTTGTTGTATTTGGGTGGAGAACTCTATAGATATCTATCAGGTCAAATTGTCTAATTGTAGTGTTTAGATATTTAGCCTACTTGTTGAGTTTCCTTCCCAATGATCTATATTTCTCAGAGAGAGGTGTATTGAAGTCACCTACTATAATTGTTGAGGCTGTGATTTCTTTTTTCATCTTTTGGATCATTTGATTGACATATTCCACTGAACGCTTATTCAGCGAATAAATGTTTAGAATGCTTAGTGGTTCTTTGTTTACTGTTCCTTTGAGCATTATATAGTGTCCCTCCTTATTTTTTTTTATGGTTTGCACTTTGAGGGCAATTTTACCCGAGATTAGGATTGCAACATCTGCTTTTTATGAATTGTTGTTTTCTTGGTATGTTTTTCTCCAGCCTTTGATTTTCAGCCTATTTTTGTCTATAATCTTGAGATGTGTCTCCTGTAGGCAGAAGATGGAGGGGTGGTGTTTTCTAAGTCAGTATGTTAGCCTCTAAAGGCCTGAGTTCAATGCATTGATATTCAGGGCTATTACATCTCTCTGTGGACTCTGTTATTATACCCCTCTTATGCTGGCTGTTTTCCTACCTCTATTTCTTTTTCATTGGATGTGCATATGTGAGCCACGGGAAGATGACCTCCAGATAGGTAGCTCATGACCAGAGCTCCATGGAGATTGATGAGTGGGGATACTTGGAGCAGACTAGGGGTATCAAGTCTGTCTTTCGATTCCCAAGACAACTCAGAGCACTTCTCTGAACCAGAATCTGACTTCCACCCTAGTGGCAGCACTCACTGCAGACACCCGTGGTCTCTTTTGCAGTGATCTCAGTGCCTACTCTGCCTTGACCAATTCCACAGGACAGCCAGGTGCCCAGCAGAGGCTGCCCCCTGCTTTGACACTCCGCACAGAATCACCAGCCAGTACCCCCCATCCTGCCCCAGGGTGCCCAGGGTTCTGTGTGGGTTCTCCAGCCGGCATAACCCCTGGAGAGATTCGTGCCCCATCTGGGTGCTCCCCACAGACTAGCTGGATAGACCCTCCCCCCTCATCCCAGGAGTACTCACCTTGGTGCCACATCACAACCAGGTAGATGGCAGAGGCTTCTGCTCTGCCTTTGTGCTCCACGAAAACTGCGAACCAGACCTGCCCCCACTCTCAGAGGTCTCAACCCAGAGGTTCCCATTCCATCTCTGAACTCCTCACAGATCTGCTAGCCAGCCCCCTCTCTGCCCTGCCCCACACACAGACACATGCAGAGGTTCCCATCCTGCCACATCGCTTCAGGCCTGCCAGGCACCGGATTCAAGTCTGGCAGAAGTTTCTGCACCTGTGGCATAGAGACCCAAGCCATTGGTGCTTGTCTACTGCATTCTTCCTTCTCCCTGCTCAATCCGCCCCAACCTCTGTGCTCCAAGTGGTGGATTGGCATGCCACTGGCAGACCCCCTCCCACCCACCTACCTGTGGAAGTGCCCCTAGCCAGAAACAGATCACCCAATCCCCAACCAATCCCATAAATATGCTCCCCTGAACTGTGGTCAACAATTTCTATCAGACCGCAGAGTGCAAA
Source organism: Tenrec ecaudatus (assembly GCF_050624435.1). NCBI lineage: Eukaryota > Metazoa > Chordata > Mammalia > Afrosoricida > Tenrecidae > Tenrec > Tenrec ecaudatus. The sequence goes on along the minus strand of NC_134530.1, from coordinate 11,091,621 downwards.
GCTGCAAACGGCTCCACCCCTAAGGAAACCTGAAGGTGGACGGAACACAAACCATAGGCCAAGGCGAGAGGGAAACCCCAGCAGGACAAAGGTGAAACATAGCCCCTCAAGGCATTTGGCTAAAGGCAGCCTTCTGAAACACCAACACCAACCTCTCAAAGAGAGAGCCCAGGGCTCTGAGACACCCGGGGGAAATGGCACTTAGTTCCAATAAATCGACCAAAACCACCAAGCTGCTTCCACAGTTTCAACAAGAAAAGAAAAACAAAATCCAATGCCAGAGAACTACCTGGACCTAACAGCAGTCATAGAAAAAGCAGAGGTTGACCTCCCACAGAAAGAAATTTTCAGAATGCTGCTTGGAGTCATACAGGACATGAGGGAAGCATTACAGAGAAAAGATGAAATGATAGAGGAAATAAAGACCATGCACCAAAGGGAAATACATGAGTTAAGGGGAAAGATAACAAAAACTAATAGCAAACTCACGAACTTCGCCCAGAGAATGGGGGGGGGGGGGTGCAGAGAACTGCACCAGTGACCTAGATAATCCGCAAGCAGAAATTAATAAATGTGAGAAAAAGTCTAACAAGTCCATCAGATAAGCTGAAGAAAACCTCAAAACTATGTCTGACGCTATGAGAAGGAACAACATCAGAATCACCGGCCTGCCAAAGGAATGCACATCAAAGAAACGAGCATTCAAAATAGTGATGGAATGCTCGGAGGAAAACTTCCCTAACTTAATGAATGAAAACCAGGCAACTATCCAGGAGGCCGAAAAAACGCCAACTAGACTGAATCCCAACAAGAAGTCACCAACACATATAATTGTTAAACTATCCAACTATGAGGAAAAGGAGATTATGAGAGCAGTTAGGGAAAAACTGGCAACCACATATAAAGGCAAGCAGATAAGAATATGCTCAGACCTATCAGCAGACACTATGAAGAAGAGGAGACAGTGGAGCAACATATTCCGAAAATTACAGGAAAATAGCACAAATCCAAGGATACTCTCTCCAGCAAAATTATCTGTCAAAGTTGATGGAGAAGTGAGAGTCTTCCCGGGCAAGGAAAGTCTCAAGGAATATGCTCATAGGAACCCAGCACTACAAAAGATCCTCCTCGACCCAGTATGGGCAGAACAACACTCAAGACACCACCACACAGAACAACTCCACCCAGAGACCACCAAAGGGAAAACAGCACCCAAGATAACACAGGCTCAACAATGGAAAGAAGGTGAAAGTCTGTGATTTTTTTTTTATCATCCTTTGAAGAGTTTGACAAATTTCGCGGGTCTCTCATTAGGTGTGTAAATATTGTGTTCACTTGTTCCTGGCCTACTTATCCCTTGAACATTGTAGCGTCCATTCTTATCTCTTGTTATGGTTTGCACCTTGAAGTCAATTAGGAGATTAGGATTACAAACCCTTCTTTTGTTTTAAATTGTCGTTTTCCTGGTATATTTTCCACCAGCCTTTTATTCTTAGTCTGTTTGTCTGCAAGTTTGAGATGTGTCTTTTGCAGACAACAAATTGATGGTTTATGTTTCTTAACCAGTCTACTAACCTTTGTCTTTTAATGGGTGAGTTGAGGCCGTTGATGTTCAGAGCTATTATCACCATCTGTGGATTCATTGCTGTGGATTCATTCATCTTGTGCCTTTTGTGTTGGGTGTTTTCCTATCTCCATTCATATCAGTGTGCTGTGTTGGTGTGGGGATCTTCATTCTTTCCCTTTCCATTTGAGGCAATGCTTGGTCATTGCTTCCAACGAGGTGACTTCTGGGTGAAGTAGTGCTATATGGCGGTCTCCTGCTTGTGCTTGGTGGATGTTGGTCTTCTGACCATAGTGAGTTGGCAACGATTTTCCACAGGTTTGGGTCTATGGCATATTCTTTGAGTTTTTCCTTGTCCTGAAAGACCATTTATACTCGTGTATAAGCCGAGTTTCTCAGCACATTTTTAATGCAGTTTTGTGGTAAAATTGGGTGTCTCAGCTGATATTCAAGTCAGCTTATACTCGAGAATATATGGTATCTCGATATATAATTTGGAAGGGAAGAGGATTCTCGGGCTGGTGAGGTTTTTCTCTTTCAGGTTTCAGAAGATGTTACTTCAATCTATCCTCCCCTTCATGGTATCTGCTGGCAGGTCTGAGCATATTCTTACCTGAGCACCATTGTATGTTGCCACCTTTTCTGCTCTTGCTACTCTAAAATTTTTCTCTTTTTCCTCTAAGTTGGATAATTTAATTGTTATGTACCTTGGTGAGTTCTTCCAGAGTTTGGGTCTAATTGGTGTCCTCTCTGATTCCTGTATGAGTGTCTTATTCGAATTCATTTAGGTGGGGAAGTTTGCTTCCAGAAATTCCCTGACTAATTTAGCTGTTGACTTCTTCCATTGTGTCTTTTTCTGGGAGACCAATTATTCAAGCATTGTTCCTCATCATAGCATCTGTCATTGACCTCAGGTTTTCTTCTGCCTCTTTGATTATCTTGTTTGGCTATCTTTCCCATTTGTGGAAGTCTACCTGAATGTTCTCAAGGTCACTGGTAGGGTTCTCTGTCTCTTCTAGTCAGTTGGTACAGTTTGTGATCTTGTGTTTTGCTTCTGTTCCTTCATCCATTAGTTCCTGTATTTCCATTTGGTTCATGAACTTCATCCCTTTTATCATTGTATCCTTGTTCTGCATTGCTTCCTTCATTCCTGCATTACTCCAAGCATCATTCTGAAGATTTCTTTTTTTGGCAGGTCAATGTCTGATTCTTCTATGGGCATTGTTAAGTTCACAACTACCTCTGTTGTGTTTTGTTTTTCTTGTTTCTTGTTGAACATATTGAAGTGTGTTACTCTTTGCTAGTCATTTTGGAACTGGGTGCCATGTTTCCGGTAACAAAGGGACCCTTAGCTCTTTCTCTGTGTGACTGGTAAGAGTCTTTTCAAAGACTACCTGTGGTCTACTATTGTGGTGGGATGGACTGCTATGTAAGCTGGGTACTGTGGTAACTCAGTGGATACCAGCAGTGGGGTACCTCGGAGTCTGGGCTGAGGCAGGCAACTGTAGGTTTGCCACTAGCCAGGTTGGGGTGGGACTACAACGTGGGCACAGGCCTGGTCTGGACTGTCTGGCCACAATTTCCAACCTTTTAACGACTCAGTGGAGCCCAGAACTGATGGAGCCAGTTTCTGGCTTGGACTGTGGCTATTAGAACCTGTTCGTTTGTTCTCGTTTTGTTATGTTAAAGTCTAGGCTGTGCTCTAGCGATTAGTGTCATTATGTTAATGTTATGCTAAAGGGCAGAGTTCTGGAGGCTTACATTCAAAGTTACACAAAGAACCACAGCCTAGAATTCAAAGTGCTTTTGTTTGTTTGTTTGTTTGTTTGTTTGTTTTAAATTTTCCCCCTTTTATAATAGGATTGTGGTGCCCTGGTATCAAGGTTGTGATTCTCTGTCCCCCAAGGAAGGGGACCAGATTAGCAGAGTGGGTTGGGGACTGAGTGGAACTAAATTCTCCCCTGGCTGCACTCCTGTGCCACTCCTGTTGTCCCTATCCTGCACAACACTGCCGATTGTGTTCTGGATTACTGCATACTGTCACTGGTAAATATCCCAGTGGCTCTTCAATTTTTGCAAATTATTATCTAATTATCTATTGTTGCCTATGCTAGAGCTGGAGGTGGGGGGAAGGGGTGGCCAGTGTAGTCACTGCGTTCCTGGACTGCAGGACCAGAGAGGATAGCAGAGAAGGGAACTCTGGCGTGCGATCTTGTGACTAGTTCTTGGAGGCTTTCCTCATCCCTGGGATTATGACCACTTTTTAACAGCAGCCTGGGGAAATTACTGCTCACAACATGTCTCATATTTTGGACATAGGAATGGATGGCAGAAGCCATCCTGCTAGACCTGACAAGGGCTTAACCACGCTCAAGAACAGATGCAGTGAGTTTAGCATGTTTCAGCAAGTTCTCTAGTTGTTTCATGGTGAAATCACAGGGGGAGGTCTGAACCAGACCCTAGTACACTGAATCTATTTTTAGCACCCTGACTCCCAGTATTGGCCTCCTTGCCACTGAACTTTCTGGTCTAGCAACAGGAGCGCCAAGCATGTCATTCTACCTGGATGCCATCTTGACTCTGAACCCCTTTCCTGTCTTTTTAACAACCTTTGTATTTTTCATGAATGATGTTCCTGATGTCCTCCCACAGCTCATCAAGTCCCCTCTCCTTAGGGTTCAATGTGTCAAATCTGTTCTTGAGACATTCTCAAAATTTGGGTGGGATATACTCAAGGTCATATGTTGGCTCTTGTGGACTTATTTTAATTTTCTTCAGCTGAACTTACATATCAACAATTGGTGATCTATTCCATAGTTGGTCCCTGGTCTGGTTTTAGCTGCTCTGATTGAGTTTCTCCATCATCTATTCCTATAAATATAGTCTATCTTGATTTCTGTGTGTTCCATCTGGAGAAGTTCATGTGCTTAGTTGTCATTTGTGTTACTGGAAAAAACATCTTTGTGATGAAGAAGTAATTAGTCTTGCAAAATTCTATCATGCAATCTTTAGCTTCGTTTAGACCTCCAAGTCCATATTTTCCAACTACTATTCCTTCCTCTTTGTTTTCAACTGTTACATTCCAATCGTCAATATTTATCCATGCATCTTGATTGCATGTTTGATCGATTTCAGACTAAAGACATTGATTCAATTCTTTCATTTCTTCATCATTAGCTTTAGTGATTGGGGCATAAATTAGGATAATAGTTGTATTGGTTGAATATTCTTGTTTGCAGCTAGATATTATCCTATCACTGACAGCATTGCACATCAAGATGGACCTTGAAATGTCAATGAATGCAATTAAATTATGCTCTGCTTCTATTCATTGTGTCATTCCCAGAACAGTAAACCATCTTATTTTCTGGTTCAAAAAGTCAATACCAGTCCATCTCAGTTTAGGAACACCTAGCACATAGATATTTATGTGTTCCATTTCCTTTTTAGTGTCTTCCAGTTTCCTAGATCCATACTTTGTACATTGTAAGTTCTAATTGTTAATTGATGTTCACAGCTGCTTCTTCTCATTTTGAGTCATGCCCCATCAGCAAACGAAGGTCCCAAAGACTTTATTCCAATGGGCTTTACTCCATCCCTGTCATTTTGATGGACTTTAGTTTATGAAGGCAGTTTTCCTCAGTTATATTTTGAGTAACTTCTGACCCGAGGAGCTCATGAGGTTTTCAGTAACTGACAATGTCTTGCTGCTATCCATAGGGTTTTCAGTGGCTACTCCCTCTGAAGTGGACAGTCTAGTCCTTCTTTGTAGTCTTTTCTTAGTCTGGAAGTTCTGTTGAACACTATACACATTGGGTGACTCTGCTGGGTCACACAAGAGCCACCACAATATGACAGACTGACATACCCACTAAGTATGGGGTGCATACTTAATACCATTAAGCAGTCACAGAAATGGTGGGAAGGGAAACACATATGGAGGAAGCAGCTCCTCCCCCACATAGCTCTTGATAAAGTGGCCAGACCCCAATGGGCAGTGAACATCTTAACAAACCACACACTTTAACAAATATTTTACAAATGCAATCAGGTTTTACCTCCAGCATCATTCAAAGCAGTGGCTCTTGTGTTCAGGAAGTTGTGGTTGGTCAGAGATGGCCTGGCCCAATCCCCCACTTCCCAGCACACACAAACATACTAATCCATTGTCATTATCAGATCTCAACTCAGCAGTCAACATAGCACAGTAGCTCAGGAAAGTCTTTGGCGTCAGAGATATCTGGCCTTTGATAAGTTACTCGCCCTCTTGGAATCACTTTTTATTTTTTAACATAAAGCATTATAGTCCCAATGTCATGAAACATTCACGAGAACAAAATGAAGTATACTGAGCAGATCAAGTGGGGGAAACATGTTAGTACAATCATCTATTTAATAGCAGAGATAAATCATCTTTACAAAACAGGCCCTCTCATTTATGAAAAGAACAGAGGAAGAATGCATTTGAAGTAATTCAGAAATTTACTTTCCACAAGTCCATGGGAGAAAAAGTAAAACCAAGTAGCCATGAGTCTCACAGGAGTTAGATAAGCACATAGCCTTTGACCTAAGGCCTTAGCAGCTGCATCATGAATGGGTGCTTTGGGGAGATTAATTTGATGGAGGGCCACAGGTGTCACCCCAGGACTCCCCTGGGTGATCATCACTTGGGTCTGAGCCCAGCTCTGTTGAGTACTTTGACTAAAGCCATCCTCACCTCCCGATTCCTCAGGCTGTAGATAAGGGGGTTCAGTGTGGGGGTGACAAGGCTATAGAAGAGAGAGACCACATTGTCCTGGTGTGAACTGTGGTAGGCACCAGGCACCATGTACATGAACACAGCTGCACCATAGAAGAGCCCCACCACTGTGATGTGTGAAGAGCAAGTGGTGATGGCCTTGTGCCGAGCCTCATCGGAGCGCATGCGAAGAACAGCCCCCAGCACGTGACCATAGGAGGTGGCAATGAGGGACATAGGAAACACAAGAATCACCACTCCAGAGATGGACAGCGCCAGCTCGTAGGCAGAGGTATCTGCACAGGAGAGTTTCAACAGGGCAGGCACCTCACAGAAGAAGTGGTCCACAATGCGGGATGCGCAGTAGGGAAAATTCAGGGTGATGGAGGTCTGGATAGAGGCATTGAGCACACCTGCCAGCCAGGAGGCACCCACCATGAGCATGCACACCTGGCGTCTCATGAGCACAGGGTACTGCAGGGGGTAGCACACAGCAACATAACGGTCATAGGACATGAGGGCCAGCAGGACAACCTCAGCCACGCCCATCATTGTCAAGAAAAATATCTGAGCTGCACAGCCCCCAAAGGAGATGGAAGGCTCTTCCTGAAGGAAGTTGGCAGCCATCTTGGGGATGGTGACCAGTGGGAATCCAATGTCAAACATGGAGAGTTGGCTGAGCAGAAAGTACATGGGTGTGTGGAGGTGGAAGTCGATTCGGATGAGGAAAAGCAGGATGGTGTTTCCCAGAAGGCCCATGATAAACACAACAATAACCAGGATGAAGAGGAGCTCATGTGGCCCTGAGTGACTGAAGATCCCCACCAGAATGAAGTCTGAGGTCACTGACTGGTTCATATCCCCCATGTTTCATCCAACAGACTTTAACTACAGGAAAGACGGGACACCTTTAGCAAGGAGGCCTTTAGGTGAAGATGGCAAATAAGCTTCATTCCACATGCCAAGTGCAACCAACTGGGAAAAGCTGCCTAGGTTGCTATCTTGAGATGAGACATCAGGTCCCAACTAGAATCAGAAGGGGTTAAGCCATGATTTACTCACGATGCCTATCACAAGGTGGGGAAGCAGCAGCATGCATCCCTGAACATGACAATTGGCACAACCTATTCAGGAGCTAGCCAATGAACTTTGCAGTCAAAATTTCAGGTTCAGAAGAAATACTGCAACCTGCATCCTTGCTGGGGGAAATGTACAGCCATTGTGGAAAATGATTTCATGGTTCCTCCAAAAAGTTGAACATAGAACTGGCATGTTGTTGTTCTTGTTAGGTACCATCGAGTTGGCTCCGAGCCATAGTGACCCTCTGCACAACAGAACAAAACACTGCCTGGTCCTGTGCCATCCTCACAATTGTTCTTGTACTTGTGTCCATGGTTGTGGCTGCTGTGTCAATCCATTTCCTTGATGGCCTTCCTCTTTTTACTGCTTCTCTACTGTACTGAGCATGATGTCCTTAAAACTACCATATGACTCAGAATTCCAATGCCATATATATAACCAGAAGATGAGAAGGCAGGAATTCAAACAGAACCGTGCACACCAACGTTTGCGGTAGCTCTATTCATGATAGTCAAAAGGCAGAAACAACCATATTCATCAACTGAAAAATGGAGGAAAAGTGGAAAGCTACTCGGCCATCCAAGGAAACGAAACGGCGATGCATGCCAGAGCAAGGATGAACCTTGGAAACAAGGGATGAGTGATGAAAGTCCGCGGGAAAGGGAAAGGTTTTGCTTAGTGGGCCTCAAGTGTATGTTAGTGAGGGTGGAAGGATTTTGCAAAGAATAACACAACTTGAAGCATGCAACCAATGCTATTGAATTGCATATGTAGAAACTGTTGAGATGTGTTTTGTTGAGTATATTGTCAACAATAAAGCTACTTCTATTGACTATGCAAAGGCAATTGATTGTGTGAATCATAACAAATTATGGATACCATTGGGGGGAAATGGGAAATTCCAGAACACTTTATTGTGCTCATTAGGAATCTGAATATAGACTAAGATACTGCAAGATTTAAAATTAGGAAAGGCATGCTTTAGGGGTGTGCCATTTCATCCTACTTATTTAATCTGCATAAACCAAAACCAAACTCACTGCCATGGAGTCAATTATGACTTACTCGTGAGTCATCATTGACTCAAGACAACCCTTTATGATACAGGAGAACTGCCTCTGTGTGTTTCCAAGGTTGTTTCTACCCTTTACAGGAGTAGAAAGCCTCATCTTTCTCCCTCACTCTGAACACTGAGCAAATAACCTGAGAAGTCGGGCTGTTTGAAGAAGATTGCAACACCGGGATTGGAGGGAGGTTTATTAACAACCTGCAATATGCAGATGACACAATTTGGCTTGCTGACGGCAAAGATGGGATGAAGATCAAAGACTATATGGGCTTCAATATGAATTACACCTCGACATAAAGAAAGCAAAAATCCTCCCAACTCGATTTTCTGTGTGTTGCTATAGCTCGGATAGTTGGCTTTGAACTCCTCAAGAGGAGGATCACATTATTTCCCCTTTTATATTCCTTGCACAGTCATAAACTCAAACAGGGGCTCAATAAATGTTGGTTCAATGAAAAACAACAACGAAAACACTGCTGGCTGAATGGCCAGTGTTTAGCCCAAAACAAGGCACAGGAGGCTTTCTCGGTCAATGCTGCTCTTGTAGGTTGTATGAGTCAACACTACAGCCCCTTTCAGTCAAGCCCCGCCCTTAGGTTCTTCCTGGTGCTTCTTAATGATATTGGCACCTTGTCCTTCCTGGGTAGAAATTCACCTTACTCTCATCTGGCCTCTTTGTATTACTATCTCCTAGTTCGTATTGTAAACAGGTAAATGATTTTGACCTTGATGAAACTTGCTTCTCCACTAGACACTCATGACCTACCTTACTCTCCTCTGGCCTCTGAGATCCATCAGCAGTTCACTCATGCCCTCACCTAGCCCCATTGGCTTAAGGCAGGGCTTCTCAATGTTGCCACTTTGGACATCTGGGAATAGATCTTTTTCGGTTGAAAATATAAAATCCGTTGTTGCCTGTGGTTTCCAGATACTCCTACCAGCTGCTTCGAAAGGGATCCCTTTAGAAGGCCCTGGGTAGAACAGGAAAGGAATTTAGACCAGAATTCAAAGTTTTAAAGTGATAAGGCTTACTGACTGCATTAGAGACAATGGCCCTCAAGTTTCCATCAGGTCTGGAGCTGAACTCACCCAGGAGGTTCAGACTTTAGTCATACAAGAGATATGTCTGTACAGCTAACAGTAACATGAGTGAGATGTGCACACCTTGGTATAGCCAGCCATTTAAAGTTTTTAAGAGGCATCACTTAATCAAGGATGAAGTTCAGGGGGTTCGCAAAACAGAAACAACCAGACAGAAGAACGTCAGATTTGTTTATCTACTTAACCCAGCCTAACACGGCAGCCATGTGCATTAACTATATATGGTATCTAGGTAGTGCCAGCAGCTTGAGGTTTCCTGCTGACCAAAAGGTTGGCAGTTCAAACCCACCCAGCCACTCTGTGGATGATAAATCTAGTAAACTGCTTCTGTAAAGATGCCAGGCAAGTAACAAAGGAGCAGTTTGACTCTGTCACACAGGGGGTCGCCCTGAGCTACACTCAACTCCATGGCATTGGGTTTGGTTTCTTGGTTTGTATCTTTGTGGTGGGGCTGTCCAGTGCATTGTAGGATGTTCAGCAGCACTCTGAAGCCAATAGCACCTCCCAGTCATGCCAGTTAAAATTGCTTTGAGACATTGTCACATAGCCCCTGTTGTTGTTAGGTGCTATTGAATTGATTCCAACTCATCGCAATCCTATGGACAACAGAATAAATCACTGCCCAGTCCAGCACCATCTTCACAATTGTGATTATGCTTGAGCCCATTGTAGCCACTGTGTCAATCCATCTCATTAAAGGTCTTCCTTTGCACTCACCCTCTACTATGCCAAGCCTGGTGTCCTTTTTCCAGGGACTGGTCTCTCCTAATAACATATCCCAAGAATGTGAGATGTGGTCTCTTCATCCTCTCTCCCAAGGAGCATTCTGGCTAACCTTGTTCCAAAACAGATTTGTTTATTCTTCGGGAAGTCCGTGGCACACTCAATATTCTTAGGCAACACCATAATTCAATTGCATCAATCTTCCACCAGTCTTCCTGCAGTTTTCACAGCAACTGAAAATATCATGCCTTGGGTCAGAAGCATTTTAGTCCTCAAAATGACATCTTTACTCTTTAATACCATAACGAGCTCTTGTGTAGCAGTTTTTCCCACTTCAATGCATCATTTAATTTCATATTCTCTGAGAAGGGGCAAAATTTCCCCGAGTTGTGAACCACAGATCTTCGAGGAAGATAAGCTTACCATGGTCTACAGAAACCTGGGCTAGCCGATCTTCTTCCGGTTACTTTTTAAAAGAAATTGTATGATGTTCAGACCCAGCCTAAATCCTGGGACTATCTCCTCGTGTCCACAGCAGCCCAAAGGTCGGCCGTTCAAACCCCCCGCCCACACCCCCGCCAGCAGTGCCACAGAAGAAAAGCCTGGCATTCTGCTTCCATGAAAATTACAGCAAAGGAACAAACTGACTGCTCAGCAAGGGATTTTATAAAGGGAGGGAAATGTTTAACTCTTATACTTTGCTGCCAATTTATAGTCAACTGTCCCTCCAGTGACCAAGTGTCCTAAGTGGTAAAATAGCACTTCATGTGGACCCCTGTCAAATAAACCCGATCCTGTCCTGACAACACATATGTTGTTGTTGTTGTTGTTGTTGTTGATAGGTGCTGTTGAGCCCATTCCAATGATAGCTAACTTGAGGGCAGAGGGGAACCGCCCTATGGATTTTCCTAGGTGGCCATCTTCACCACAGCCTAGTAGCAGCTCCTTCTCCTGTGGAGCCGCTGGATGGGTTCAAGCTGCCAACCTTTCCACTAGCAGCTGCGTGCTTCACTGTTCTCAAAAACAACCCCACCCACAAAGGTGCTAGCTGTGGAGCAGGCAATGAGTGAGAGTTCTACCTTTCATTCTTTCCTCAAAATACTCCTGCCCGCAAGTCTTGCAATTTATCTGTATTTGTTTAGATGCGAAAGCAGAGATGGTTCAGAGACGTGTGGTAATCTCTACAGTATCCCTCAGCAAAGAAGCAGCAGAGAAAAGATTGGGATCAAATCCTGACCCGATTCCAAGAGTGTTTTATGTCCCTCCGCCTTCCATGCCTCTCCCCCTGACAGTGTAATAGAGCTGTTACCCACGCACACACTAACTCACCTTTCTTCCCGGGGTTGCCCGATACTCCCATCACCGTAGACGCATGTGAAACACCAGGTTATGGAATCTTCAGCCAGTGGTTCCTCTAGTCCGTTTTCAATCCCCTCGTGTCCTGGTTTTCCCTGAGCTTCGGAGACACTCTCCCCCCAGGAGCATTTCGAAGGAAAACAACAACAACAAAGCTCTTTCCCCGACCCTTCTGGCTTCACCCCACCACCACCATTCACGGAGACCGAGCTGGACACATCTAGGGCATGGCCCATGCTTAGCCAGGCCTTAGATCTTCTCACGAGGGTTCCTAAATCAAGTCTGTGCTTTCGGTTTGAGCCCCATTGTCAACATTTTGAGGTGTCCTTTGATCTGTTCCTTTTTCCTATTTTCCTCCACGATTTAAAAAAAGTAAGTTGGAATGTCTTTGCTGAAAGAGAGCGACCTTCTTGTCACCAATAAAACTTGTCACCCCCCCATGAGAAGAGCCCTGGTTTTAGAGTGGGTTCTGCTGCTCAGGTCGGCAGTAAACATATAGGAGCAGCTCCAAGGGAGAAAGACAAAGCAGTCTGCCCAGGAACCTGAAGGAGCAGCAACACTCTCTCCTAGAGTGTTGGTGATGAGTCAGAATTAAGTATGCAGCAGTTAGAGGGGGACGGGGAGAGGTTCCCCATCAGAAGCAGGCACAACTTGGGTGTTCTGCCCCAACTAAATGATCAAATAACGATTGTTTGGAATGATCGTGATAGTAATGAAATGATGGTCTAAGAGGATCATCAAAGAATTGACTGAGGAGTGGTCCTGAGAATGTTTTCCAAGGTAAGAGTTTTCAGGACACTCGCAAATACATCGTTTCTTTGACTCACCGATCTACTTACCACTGCAGCTCAAGACTGCGTGGCAAGGCTTGCTCAACAAAGACTGGTTGAGCGAGTAAACGCTCCAAGAGAGTCCATCTTTTTATGAGATCTGATGTTATCAACTAATGGATTTGAAGAGGGTAAACGATTTGTCAAAAATCACACAGCTACTAAGAGAGTGGGCTATCATGTGGAGCCCTGTCTGTTCTGATTCTAAATCCTGAGTTCTCTCCTCTCTAATTGCGGCCTCTTTCTTGGAATGAGCACTCAGTTCTGCCCTAGAGGACAGAGCTAGGAATGCCTTCGGGTGATCATTTTGGGGAGAGCCAGTCCAGAAAGTAACCTCAAGGTGACTTCAACCAACACCAGACACGTATCTGTGATTCCAGTCCCTCCCTGCTTCAGGCAACCCTCGTAGGAGGCTAGGTCAAAAAATAGTACTACAAAATTATAGAAGCCTTCGTTAAGAAAAAAAATCTCAAGATATGAAGTTACAGTTCTTGACTTATCCTTCACCGAGGTCTATACACACACGTCTGAAGGTGGAGGTCCGTCTAATTTCCTGAAAAAGTATGCCCTCTTCAATCTACACCATACCAAAAGGGCAATTTTGGTATCCTCGTGGGACTCAAATAATGTCTATTTGAAATGTACTTGGAGTTTGGGGAGCAAGCAATCTGAAGAGGTAAGATAAGGATTGTGGGATGGATTTGGAAAGATTTCCCATCAACATCCTCATGGGACAGCTCTTTTTACCCTAGAAGAATAAGCAAGAGTATTGTTGGGGAGGAAAAACATTCCCCAACAGAAATTTTCCTGGCTTTTTCTCTTTAATGCAATTTTAAATTTTATGAAAACTTGTTTATAATAAACCTCTGTCGTTGCACTATGTCCTTCAAGATCATAAACCAAAATTACCCCGTTGAGTTCCCCCAAATCAGTTGTCCTAACCTTATGAGCTGACCTCTCTGCCTTGAATTCAAATGGCACAGTGGATTACCTCAGAAGCAACTGTTTTGTTTGGGGTTTGTTTTTTTTTTGGGGGGGGGGCGGGGAGGCACCATAAGGAGACTAAGACAGAGTAGAACAGAGAGAATTTGTCTGCTGTCATCCACTGAGCAGACAGACATGTTTGAAAACGTTTTGTTTGGAATAAACTGGTAGTTGTACTTTGTTACTTACCCTCTTAGATGAAGAAGCATAAGATCAACATGGTGACATTTCTATGACAGGAATTCCCAGTAACGGCCATGTTAGAAAAGTCGTCTTCAGTTTAACATCTGGATATCTGTCTGCATATAGGAGCTGTCAGAGAGGTGGACCAGAATCCTACTTTCCAACCAAATTCATGTGGGGACTTATTCTAGCAATCACAGCCAGGGAAACATTAAATAGCAGTTCTCTGGATCTGTCTTGCCATTGCATCTCCTAACTCACACCTAGAACCCCTAGGCTTCCCCAGTCCCTGGGAACCAAGCTCTCTCCCCCACTCAGCAGGATCTAAGTTCAGACAGCAGGCAACCCTTCTCAGCACCTCGTGATCCCCCTTATCCCAAGGCAGTCATTCATAAAACCTCCCTGGATTCTAGCACCATGAGCTAGATTGACATCAACTAGGGAGAAAGACTCCAGGGATAGCTCTTGCCTCAGAAAGTCCTCCTGGACCTTTCTTTCCTCTAAAAAGAAAATTAGTTGCAGTGGGAGTGTAGAGCCCTTGGTATTTGGCTTTTCCCTGGTGCTGGTGTTGTGTATGCCACCAAGTCAATTCTGACCAATTCTTACCTGGAGAGACCTCATGTGACAGAGTAGAATTTCCCCCATCATGTTTTCTTGGCTGTAATCTTTATCAAAACAAATTTTTATAGCTTTCAGGGGAGTGGGAAGTAAGGGGAATGGATGGGTGGGAGAGTGATGTGCTCACCTTTCAATGAACCACAGAAGGAATGGGCAGCTCTGACATGGATACTTTAATGTGGCACATCATGCAAATATCATTGTTTGGCTTGGACAGAAGGAAGTGATATGGGAATCCACTTGTGCAAAAGGACTCTCATGTCCACCCATTAAAAATAAATCTGACATTCAGGGGATATATTCTGATCAAATAATGAGTAAGTGATGGTGGTGGGCCAGGCCAGGAGCAGCTTTCCTAGGTTTATACATTCTTTCCTCCAATCTCCAATTCTCGCAAATCTCAATGATTCAAGAAAAGTCAGGTGGGGCTAGTTCCTGTGATGTAAGCTTAGATAGCATGATGGTTGTTATAGAGCATTACTATAAGAAAACAAAAAAGACCTTCATAAATGGGAGAATGCTCTGTATTCATGGATAAGAAGACTTAATATTTTGAACAATTTATAATTCAATCTATACAATACAGTTCTGATCCAGATGCCATCTTGATTCTTAAAGAAACTGTAAAGGTAATTACTAACTTTATTGGAGAAGCATAAAAAGAAAATAAGAAGAAGAACAAAGGAGGACTAAGAACAACGAAGGAGACCTCTCATTTCCCCACTCAAAGTCTATCACACAGCCACAGTAGTTAAAACATCCTGGTAATGGTACAATGGTAGATGCTTAGGTCAATGCAACAGAATAGAGAACTCTGAATCAATCCATCCACCAATAAACAAAGTTTATCTTCAGTAAATGGCACACAAAAATTGAGAGACAATCTCTTCAACAAATGGTACAGGGAAAATTGGATTTCCATTTGCAGAAAATTGAAATAGGACCAAACCTCACCCACCCAACACTCTCTACAAAATGAAATCCAGATGGATCAAAGATCTAAATGTAAATCCCAGAGCTATAAAGACCAACAATGAGAAAACAGGGGCAAACTTAGACACACTATCAAATATAATGAAGGAAACACACACACAATATAAGATAAAATATGAGGGATAACCCCTCCCCAAAAAAACAGAGTTGCGCTGGAGGGAGTGGAGCTTTGTAGTACACATTTTTGCCCTGCTAGGTGAGCATCAAGCAACTCGTTCTGAGCTAGTGCACTCAGTGGCTTCACCTGGGAAGGTTCTCTTTGTTCATAGTGAATTTTTTCATAAAAGCCATTTTGCTCAAACCTCATTCTTTGTGTTGGTTGAATTAGTAAAGCAGTGTGCAGCTGGGAGATTTTGTTTCCTGCTAGGGAAAAATGTCACAGAAACCGTTGTGATGTTGAACTCCCTTTACAAGGATGGCACTATGGGAAAAACTCAAGTGTATTATTGGTTTTCTCCTTTCAAAAAAGGTGAAATGCCAATTAATGACAAACCTCATTCTGAACATCCATCAACTTCCCCCAAAGATGTAAATTTTGATTCATGATGCATTTGGAGTTGGTTTCACCAGGTTAGACTGTTCATCAAGCTTTCTATTTAGAGGTTCTGAAAAGATTGCCTAACAGTGTGTGACAAAAAAGACCTGATTTGTGGCAGATGGGGGACTGGTTTTGCCACCACAACAATGCACTTGCTCATGTAACCATCTCAGTGCTCCAGTTTGGGGCAAAAAAAAAAACCAGAATGCCTCTCGTGCCCATCTAACCTTACTCACCTGACTTCACCCCATGCAACTTCTTTTTGTTTCTGTGAATGCAGAGGGACATGAAAGGACAGCGACTTGACTACAAAGAAAAAAACAAGGGAGGTACTGTCAGCCATCCAAACGGATGAGTTTGTAAAATGTTTCCAGGAATGGAATTGCAGATTTGACAACTTTATTAAGTGTCATGGACAGTACTTTGAAAGTAATAAGGTTATTTTGTAAAAAAAAAAAAAAAATTTTCAATACATAATTTTTGAAAAAAATTCTGGATTTGGAGGGGTACCCAAAAAATGACTGAGACCTAATAAAAATAAGACACTGTGTACATCACAAGAGTAAAAAGAGAACCCACAATGTAGGGGGGGGGGAGGTACTTTGACAACAACACAGCAGACAAGGGACTAATCTCTAAAATCTATAGAAAACTACATCTCAATAAAAAGATGAATAATACAATTTTTTAAATGGGCAAAGGACATGAACAGACAGTTCACCAGAGATGATATCCAAAAGACCAAAGAGCAAGAAAAATGTTCACAATCATTGGCCATTTGAGACATGCAAATCAAAGCAATGATGAAATGTCATTTTACAACAATGTCAACAGTCAAGTTCAAAATAATAGTTGTTGTTTTTTTTTAATGGTGGAGAGGCCACAAAGAGGTTGAAACCTAACACACTGCTGGTGGGATGTAAAAATGTGTGACCACTGTGGAAAGTGTTATGGAGCTACAACTGAGATAGAAATTTCATACCCCCAGTAATCCATCTTCTGGGTATATACCTTAAAAAATAAGAACCTGTGATAATTAGGTTTATTGTGCCAACTAAACTCCCGTAGGTGCATGTGGGAGGAGTTTAATCAGGTCGCAGCTGGTTGGAGGGCAATCGAGATAAATGGCTCTCTAAGGATAGCTTCTCCTTCACTATCTCCCTGCTGATTAGATCAGTGCACTGCTGCCTGAGCTAGTCCTTTACCTCAACCATGTGCTGTACTACCTGTGGGCCAAGCCAACCTGTGGATCCTGTCACCTTCCCACTGTAGCTTGTGACTTCATGGGGACCTGGTACACAATGCACCTGAGCTACTGGCCTCAGATATGCCTCAATTTCTCATCTTCTTGCTGCTACTACTCCACCCTCCTGTGTCTGTTGCCTGCAGACCAATTCTGCTCATCTTTCATGAGGGCAGATTCTGCTGTCTGCTTGCTTGACCTTGGAACGGCAGCCAGTATGAATCGAAGGACCTTCGGTATATTAACTGTTCCATGAAAGTGAGTTGAACTGAGCCCTCTGTACTGCTGTGTGGACTAATTACCTGTTGTATTCCTTCTCACCATATAAACCTATCTATATCTATGTATGTATGTATGCATGTATGTATACATATGAATATATAATCATGTGTCTTTGTTTTGTTTCTCTAGAGAACCCTGCCTAACACAGAACCATAACACAGGCAGACCCATGTCTATGGAAACACTGTTCGAAACAGCAAGGAGATATAATGCAGTAATATGCAGCACTGACAAAAAAATTATAAAACCATGAAGCACCTCGTAGCATGGATAGGCCTGGAGAATATGATGAGGAGTGAAATTAGTGATTACAAATGGCCAAATATCGTATGAGCCCACTGTGATGAAACAAAAACCAAGACAAGGACTTTCTTGTTTTTTTTTTATCATTTTGTTGGGGGCTTGTACAACTCCTATCACAATCCATCCATACATCCATTGTGTCAAGTGCATTTGTATATTTGTTGCCATCATCATTTTAAAAACATTGTCTTTCTACGTGAGCCAACAAGGACTTTCATACCAAAAGAATGGACGTTGGTTACCAAAGGTTGCTGCAAGGGTGACAGAAAGGGAGGCTGAATCAGTAGGCTAGAAGGTTGACAGACATTAACTTGAGTGAAAGGGAAGATTACTAGTAATCCACAAGAATAAGAAGAGAAATCAAAGAGGAGGGGGTTTGGTTGATACGTAGCTTAAATTGTTGAGTACAAAATTGATTCTCTGAAATGTAAACTCCCACCTAATTCAGAATAAAAAGAGAAGATAAAACTTTAAAACACATAAATAAAAAGAATAAACCATTCAGAAGTATAAGAAGGGTCAAAATACCCTTTTGGTTAATCATTCCTATGAAGATTGGAAAATCACACTCAAACGCCCTTATGGCCAGAAGATGACATCTGAAGTACACAGCGAAATCCCAAGATTACAGCAGAAGATCTCATGCATATTGCTGAAATGTAAGGATTTTGTTTAGTATTGATCTGTGCTATTGTTACTATTCTTATTATACCAAAATAAATAAAGAAATAAAACAAGATTTTTTATCATTCTAAATTTTAATCACGTCAAATAGAATGTGCAATTGCGACCACAATCAGTTTTCAAATATTTTTTTCTACATGGACTCTTTGACATTGTCTCCCTTTTACTCCACCTTATTCTACTTTCTGTCCCTCTAGGTTCATCTATACTAGGTTACAGATACTGGAAAACAGAAAAGCATCTAACACAGCTTCACGAGGGTGACCTCCATTGAGATAACTCCTCTGAGATACTCTTTAATATGAAGAAACGAAAAATGAAGAAAACAACACAAACCAAAAATACAGGAAATTTTATAAACCAGATCAGGTTCAGGCTGCACCATAAGGAGGAATCTACTGTTCAGGTCAGATTTATGCCTCTGATTTTCTATACTCTCTCCTGAGCACTGTGTTTAGTGACCATTTTTCTCCCTTCCCTCAATAAGGGAGAATGGGATATTTTTAGTTGCCAAAATGCTATTGATTTCATTGACTCCCTCCTGTGCCTGATACTTTGTTGAAATTTTTAGCTGGTCACCTAACTGTGTTTTATTTGATTCTTTATTAGAGGCTACATTGATTATATTGGGCATAAGAAATATTTTCCAAAATTTACACAGAATTATGTACCTTGGGGCAAAAAAGAAAAAAACCAAACCTAAGCCTTTGAAAAGGAAAACGTTCACACTTTGTTGTCATTGGGTACCACTGAGTTATGCCTGACTCAACGACCCTAACAAACAACAGAAAGAAATAGTACCCAGATTACTACCAGCCTCACGATTGTGATATTTGAGCCCCTTGTTGCAGTTACTGCGTCAGTCCCTCTGGTTCAGGCTCTTCCTCCTTTTGCTAGTCTTATACTTTACCAAATGATAAATTCAATAAGGAACTCATTTAAAAAGAAAGAAAGAATAAATCAAGGTTGTATCCTCTCACCAAGCCATAGTATTTTGACTTGCCTCATATGCATGCGAAAGTTGGACATTGAATTAAGATGATAAAATTATAATTAATGCATTTAAATTATGGTGCTGGTGAAGAATATTGAAAATACTATGGACTGTCAAAAAAGCAAATAAGTCTGTCTTAGACTTGGATATATAGCCAGAATGCTCCTTAGAAGAAAGGACGGGGACACTTCATCTCAAGTACTTTGGGCATGTTATCAGGAGAGATCAGTCCCTAGGGAAGAACCTCATGCTTGGTTAAAAAAAAAAAAAAGAGGGGCAGTGAAATAGAGGAAGACCCTCGAGGAGATGGAATGGCCCAATGGCTGCAACAATTGACTCAAACATAACAATTGTGAGGCTGTCACAGGACCAGGCAGTGTTTCGTTCCATTGTCTATCAGGTCATTATGAGTCTGAACCAACTTGATAGCACCTCACAACAGCAACATTGGAGACACTGGGCAAGGGACATCCATGTGCTCTAAAGAATGGGCTAGACCTATCATCCCTCAACTCCAGTCTTTGTAAGAGAAGTCTAGGGATCCATTGATAGTCACAATCCAACAGGATCCCCTGCCCAAGTCAAATGAGGGCTCTTCTCTGACATTTGGAGACACCACCTGTTGCGATCAAGTTGATTCCCACTCCTAATGAGTCCATGTCTCTCAGAGTAGCACAGCACTCTGTAGTACAGTTGTAAGACCAGTGGCTACTTCTAGTGAACTAGATGCTCAGGCCTTTTTTTTTTTTTGAGGCATCTGTGGGGACGCCAATCTCTACTCTCTCACTTAGCAGCTGAACATGTTAACCACTTACTCCATCCAAAGAGTCCAATTATTGGAGATAGGGAGGACAACGAAAGTTAGGAAATATTTCAAGTACTTGAATGACAATTGAACCAATGTATAGGCTCATTTCACAAGATCTGCTCAAAGGACACCTATGCACCTGGACCACCTGTGATGGTTAGTTGTGTCAGCTTGGCAAGGCCAGTTATTTAATCCAATAAGAATCTAGGTGTTGCTGTGAAGGTATTTTGTAGATGAACTTAACATGTACAACCAGTTAACTGAGTTAAAAGAGATTGCCTTGGATAACATGAACTGTTCTTACCCAATCAGTTGGAACGCCTTAATAATCTATGCTAACTCTATGGGTCACAATAGAATATTGTCCAATAGAGTGCTAGATGATGGACTGTCCCCTAGGTTGATAAGTGCTAAAAATAATTAGGTTTACAAGAAAGTTTGCCTTAAGACTGCAGTGTTAACTCCTGCCTGTGTTTACAGCCAGCTGCCCTGCCCTGCCAGTTTCAGACTTGCTACTCTCCACAACTGCAAAAGCCAATTTCTTAAAACAAGTTTATTCATTTATCATGTGTGTGTATTTCCTATCTATACATATGCATCCTATTTGCTCAAGTTTTTTAGTTATTTTATTGGGGGCTCATGCAACTCTTATCACAATCCATCCACATCCATCCATTGTGTCAAGAACATTTGTACATCTGTTGCCATCATCATTCTCAAACATTTCCTTTCTGCTTGGTCCTTGGTATCAGCTCCTCAAATTTTCCCCTCCCTCCCTACTCCCCACTCCCTCAGGTACCCTTGATAATTTATAAATTATTATTGTGTCATGTCTTACACTGTCCAATGTCTCCCCTCACTCACTTTTCTGTTGTTCATCCCCCAGGGAGGGGTTTATATGCAGATCCTTGCGATCAATTCCCCATTTTACCTCACCTTACCCTTACCCTCCTGGTCTCACCACTCTCATTATTGGTCCTGAGGGATTCTTCTGTTCTGATTTCCTGTGTTTCCAGTTCTTATCTCTACCAGTGTACATTCTCTGGTCTAGCCAGATTTATAAGGTAGAATTGGGATCATGATAGTAGGTGGGGAGGAAGCATTTAGGAACTAGAGGAAAGTGGTGTGTTCAATCGTTGCTATACTGCACCCTGACTGGCTCATCTCCTCACTGCGACTCTTCTGTAAGAGGATGTCCAGTTGCCTGCAGATGGCCTTTGGGTCTCCACTCACACTGCTCCTCATTCACAATATGAGTTTTTTTCTTTGATGCCTGATCCCATCAACACCTCATAATCACACAGGCTGGTGTGCTTCTTCCATGTGGATTTTGTTGCTTCTCATCTAGATGGCTGCTTGTTTATCTTCAAACCTACAAATATATGCACATAGATCTATTTCCCCATTGTCATATATAAATATATTTACATATGCACATGCCTGTATTTAGACCTCTATAAATGCCCTTTGCCTCCTAGTGTTTTCCTCTATTTCTTTACTTTCCTCTTGTTCCACTATCATGATCAGCCTTCATTTAGGTTTCAGTAATTCCTCTCAGTTACATTGCCCTTGATTAAGTCCTACCAGGACTCCTACACCCTCCTCGCCATTGCTTTTTGGATCATTTGTTGTTCCCTTGTCCCTGGGTTTATTAACACCCACTTTCTTCCCCCCACCTTCTCCAATGTCCCCCCAGAACCATCAGTCCTGTTGTTTTCTCCTCCAGATTGTTTATCCAGCCTGTCTTTTTTTTTTTTTTAATGTTTGCATCCAGACTAGGACCAACTCCACAGGAGGAGTCGCTCCACTCTCAAAGGTGCAAAATGCTGCCAGAGGTTATGCGACCACAACACTAAAGCAGTGCGTGGAGCCAGACCTCACTGGGCAGTGCTTGCTCTTCCAACAGTAGAACACTGTCCCAGGCATTGTGTTAACCTGGACAGCTGATAACCGTTGGGGGCCAGCCTGTCTTATCTAGATAGATATGCAGAGATAACAATATACACAAACACAAGACAGAGTAAAACAAAGCAGCAAAAGAAAACAATGACAACAACAACAACAAAAGCGATGACAAGAAGAAAAAAGAAAGGCCTGTAAATAGTTCAAGGTGTGTTTGTTGACTTTTAGGAGTGTTTTCCAGTTGGGTCTGATGGGGTGCCATGCCCTGGACCCAAAGACTATTTTTTGTATTCCCTTGGGACTTCCTTTCCCTGCTCCCCTTATTGTTCTGTTGCATGCCCTTAGTGTTTTGCCTTGATGTGGTGGGGTCAGATCAGGTGCAAATCCTGCACTGTGTCTCCAGTATTGTCCCCCATAGTACTATGTGTTAGTGAGGGATGTCATGTCTCATAGTGGGGCTGGCCATATGGTCCTCTCTGTGTATTGGCTACTCTGAACAGGGATATCATCCCCGGGGCTTGATGGACCAGGATGTGTTCCACTCTCTCTTCCTCCCCCTTCCTGTGTGTTCTGATCAGACATGTCCCTCTCCCTGAGCTGTAGCTTGAGTGCTGTCCTCTGAAGTGAATTATTCTGGGGTTTGGGGCTGTCCGTGTAGTTGGGATTTAGACCGGCCCCTCAGACCTCTCTATTGGTTCTCTGCTTCATGCTGGTATGTTGCATTCACCTCTTGGAGCACCAGGTTGAAGTCTGGTCCCTCTTTCCCTGTGGAGATATAAACAATACCCTCCACTTGGGTGGGTTAGTGCCCTGTTACCCCGCTACCCATGTCATATTTTTCTTTTTTTCCCCTTTCTTGTTAGTTGGCTACCAGATGTATCCTTAGATTTGGTCTGGCCCCTGCCATGCTACCTAGACTTCAACCTAGGAATGTTTAAATACAGTAGCTTTTTCTCTATGCACATTTTGCTTTTTTTTTTTAAGCTTACTCAGCGGACTCATGTTGTACATGTCCTTTTGTACTTGGCTTACTTCACTTAGCATGAACTCCTCCAGTTCTTCCCATGTGGTGATGTGCTTCATACATTTGTCACTGCTTTTGAGTGATACATAGTACTCCATTGTATATAGGTACCACAGTTTATTAATCCGTTCATCTGTTGATGGAAATTTGGGCTGTTTCCAACTCCTTGCCATTGTGAACTATGCCACAATGAACATTGGAACACAGATGTCTGGCCATGGTTTGTTTCTTGGCTCTTCAGGGTATATGTCCAGTAGGGGGATTGCTGGATCATATGGTAGCTCAATTTCCATCTGTTTTAGAAATCTCCAAATTGATTTCCATAGTAGCTGTACATACCTACAGGTCCACCAGCAGTGGATGAGAGTTCCTGTCTCCCCACAGTCCCTCCAACACTTGTTGCTTTCTGATTTTTTGAAATGGGCTATCTTTGAGGGTGTTAGGTGGTATCTCATTGTTGTTTTAATTTGAATTTCTCTTATGGCTAATGATCGGGAACATGTATTCATATGTTTATGGACCATTCGGATTTCTGCCCTTGTGAAATTTCTTTTCAGGTCCTTTGCCCACTTACTCAGTGGGCAATAGGGTTTTTTTTCTTTTGGGGAGTGAGCAGAGTATTGTAGATTTTAGCAATAAGGCCTTTGTCTGATGTGTCATTGGTAAAGATCTTTTCCCAGTTCGTGGACTCTCTTATTACTCTCTTGGTGAATTATTTCGATGTACACAGGTGTTTTATCTTCAGTATATCCCATTTGTCAATTTGTGCCTCCTCTGTGTTTGTACCCTTCCATATTTCTGATAGCCTGTGTATTCCCTGTGCCAAAATTCTCAAGTTGGTCCCAATTCCCTCATTGATGGCCCTAATAGTTTGGGGTTTAACTTCAAGGTCTGTGATCCACCTTGAGTTTATTCTTGTGCAATGAGTGAGATAAGGGTCTTGCTTCATTTTTCTGCATGTTGATATCCATTTTTTCCAGCACCACTTGTTAAAGAGGGCATCTGCTTCCCATTGGATATTTTTGGGGCCCTTATCAAAGGTCAACTGTCTGTATGCGGATGTTTTTATTTCTGGGTTTTCAGTTCTTTTCCATTGGTCTGAGTATCTCTCATTGTACCAATACCATGAGGTTTTGACAACTGTGGTTGTATAGTGTGTGCTATGGTCAGGTAAAGAAAGCTCTCCCACTATGTCCTTCTTGAGGAGTTCTCTGCTAATTCTGGGCACTTCCCTCTCCATATGAAGTTGGTAATCAGTTTTTCCATTTCTTTGAAGAAAGATGAGGGTAATTGTATCGGGATTGCATTAAACTTATATAGTGCCTTTGGCAGAACTGACATCTTGACTACATTGAGTCTTCTAATCCACGAACCTGGGATATTCTTCCATTTGTTGAGGTCATTCTTGGTTTCTTGTAATAGTGTTTTGTAGTTTTCCTCATACAAATCTTTTGTTCTTTTAGTCGGGTATATCCCTAGATATTTCCATTTGTGTTTGGCTGTTGTGAAGGGTACCACCTTTTTTATCTCCTCTTCTGTGGTCTTGTCCGATGTGTATAGCAGTCCAATAGACTTCTGTTTGTTGATCTTGTATCCTGCCACTCTGCCATATTCCTCTATTGCTTCCAGTACTCCCCTTGTGGAGCTTTTGGGATGTTCCATATATAATATCATATCATCTGTGAATAATGATAATTTCACCTCTTCCTTCCCCAGGTAAATGTCTTTGATGTGTTTTCTTTGCCTGTTAGCCAAAACCTCCAGTATGATGTTAAGTAAGAGTGAGAATGAGGGACATCCTTGTCTGGACCCCTTTTTCAGTGGGATGTGTTTTCTTCTCGCCATTGACTACCACCTTGGCTGTTGGGTTTTCATGTATAGCTTATATTATATTGAGGAATTTTCCTTCCATTCCTCTTCTTGAGTGTCTTAAACGGGAATTGTTGTTGGATGTTGTCTAATGTATTTTCTGCATCTATCAATATTATCATATGTTTCTTATAGTTTTTCATGTCAATGTGGCAAATGATACTAATGGTCTTTCTTATGTTGAACCCTCCCTGCATCCCTGGTATGAATCCCACTTGGTCATGGTGACTTATTTGTTTTATATATTTTTGTATTCTATTGTTTTTGTTAAGGATTTTGCATCGATGTTCACTAGGGATATTGGTCTGCAGTTCTCAATTCTTGTGGAATCCTTACTAAGTTTTTGGTCTCAGAGTTATACTAGCTTCATAGAAGTTCAGGAGCTTGCTACCTTTTCCTATTTTTTGAAAGAGTTTGTGTAGGATTGGTGTTAGTTCTTCCCTGAATGCTTGGTAGAATTCTGCTGTGAAGCCATCTGGTCCAGGGGATTTTTTTGTTGGTAATCCCTTGATAACCTTGTCTATTTCTCTTATTGCTATGGGTCTGTTGAGATGCTTGACATCCATCAGGGATAGTCTAAGGCGGGATTGTTTTTCCAAGAATTTGTCCATGTCTTCCAAATTGTTGAATTTATTGGAATACAGTCCGTTGTAGTACTGTGTAATTATCCTTTTGATTTCATTAGGGTCTGTTGTAATGTCCCCTGTTTCACTCTCACACCCTTATCCTTGCTATTGAGAGATGTTCCTTCCTTTCTTTGATTAGGTTTGCCAGTTGTCTGTTGATTTTGTTTATCCTTTCAAAGAACCAGCTTTTAGCAGCATTTTTTCCATGGTTTTCTTATTTTGCCTCTCCTGAATCTCCACCCTGATTTTTATTGTTTCTTTCTTTTCCTAACAGTAGTATTGTCCTGTTGACTCTGCTCTAGTTGCTGTAAGTTTTGTTCCAGCATATCAGTCATAAGTCTCTCTTCTTTTTTAATGTATGCATGTATTGCTGTGAAACTTCCTCTGATAACTGCCTTTGCTATCTCCCATAAGTTTGGGGACATCATGTTCTCATTCCTGTTGGTTTCTAGAAACTTCCTAATTCATCTCTGATCTGGGCCAGTACACACTCCTTTTGAAATAGAGAGTTAGTCATCCTCCAATTGTTTGCTCTTGTTTTCTTCATCTTCCTTTTGTTGATTTCCAGCTGCATGGCTGAGCGGTCAGAGGAGAGATCTGGTTGATATCAATGTACTTAAATTTATGCAGATTTGCCTTGTGTCCCAGCATGTGGTCTATCTTTGAATATGTGCCGTGTGGGCTTGAAAATAATGTAGTTGTTTTTTGGGGGGGAGACATGAAGAGCTCTGTAAACATCTATCAGGACAAATTGTCTACTTTTAGTGTTACATCTATCAGGACAAATTGCCTACTTTTAGTGTTTAGATCTCCAGCCTCCTTGTTGAGTTTATTTCCCTGTGATCTATCTTTCTCAGAGAGCAGTATATTGAAGTCACCTACTATAATCATTGAACCTGTGATTTTTTTCATCTTTTGGAACGTTTGGTTGACATGATTCAGTGGGTCTCTCATTCAGGGAATTTATGTTTAAAATGCTTAGTGGAGATGAGTCAGTCAGGGTGCTGTGTAGCAATGATGAAACATACTAGTTCCTAAATGCTTCCTTCCACCCCACTATCATGATCCGAATTCTATCTTACAAATCTGGCTAGACCAGAGGATGTATACTGTACAGATAGGAACTGGAAACACAGGGAATCCAGGATAGATAATCCCTTCAGAACCAATGCTGAGAGTGGCAATATTGGGAGGGTGGAGGGAGGGGGGGTTGGAAAGGGAGAAACAATTACGAGGATCTACATATAACCTCCTCCCTGGGGGATGGACAACAGAAAAGTGGGTGAAGGGAGACGTCAGACAATGTAAGATATGACAAAATGATAATAATTTATAAATTATCAAGGGTATCTAAGGTAGTGGGGAGTGGGGAGGAGGGAGGGAGGGGAAATTTTGAGGAGCTGATACCAAGGGCTCAAGCAGAAAGCAAATGTTTTGAGAATGATGATGGCAACACATGTACAAATGTGCTTGACACCATGGATATATGTATGGATTGTGATAGATTATACAAGACCCTAATAAAATTATTTTTCAAATGCTTAGTGGTTCTTTGTCTACTGTCCCCTTTAGCTTTAGCTAGTGTCCCTCCTTATCTCATTTTATAGTTTGCACTTTGAATTCAATTTTATCTGAGATTAGGATTGCAACCCCATTGGTTTTTTTTAATTGCTGTTTGCTTGGTATGTTTTTCTCAAGCCTTTGATTCTCAACCTATTTTTGTCTGTAGTCTTGAGATGTGTCTCCTGTAGGCAGCAGTTTGATGGGTTGTGTTTTCTAAGCCAGTCTGCTAGCCTCAGTCTTTTGATGCCTGCGTTCAGTCTATTGATATTCAGAGTTCTTACCTCCATCTGTGGACTCTGTAATGGCATCTTATACCTTTTGTGTTTGGTGTTTTCCTAACTCAATTTCTAGTCAGTAGTGTGTGAGTGTGTGTGTGTGTGTGTGTGTGTGTGTTTCATTCTTGGCTTTTTCCACCCTTAAGCCAATGCTATCTTGGGGACTGATTTCTGTTTGTTGCCTTCTGGGTGGTCTTGTTCTATGTGGGGCTCTCATATTTGTGCCCGGTGAGTGCTGTTCTCCTGCCCATACTGGGTGGGTAAGGATCTTTTGTAGGGCTGGGTTTCTTTTAACTTATTCTTTGAGTTTTTCCTTGTCTGGAAAGACTCTTACTTCTCCATCTATCGTGGTAGATAATTTGACTGGATAGAGTATTCTTAGGTTTGCGTTATTTTCTTTATGTTATTTTTAATATATATTTCTTTGGAATATGTTACTCCACTCTCTTCTTCATAGTGTTCGCTAATTGGTCTAAACATATTGTTATTTGGAAACCTTTATATGTGATTGCTTGTTTTCCCCTAGCTTCTCTCATCATTTTCTTCTTTTCCTCAACGTTAGATAGTTTAACTATTATGTGCCTTGGTGACTTCTTGGGATTCCGTCTACTTGGTGTTCTTTCAGCCTTCTAAATGGTTGCCTGGTTTTCATTCATTAAGCTTGGGAAGTTTTCCTCCAAGAATTCTCTCACTGTTGTTGCAGATGACTTCTTTGTTGTGTCTTCCTCTGGTAATCCAATTATTCTGATGCTTTTCCTCTTCATAGCATCAAACATAGCTCTTAGGTTTTCTTCAACTTCTCTGATGATCTTATTAGATTTTTGTTCACATTTGTCAAAGTCTGCTTGGCTGTCCTATGGTCACTGGTGTGGTTCTCTGCCTCCTCCAGTCGGTTGGCAAAGTCTGAGCCTGCTACTGGTTTTTGTTATCTCGTCCCTAAACTTTTGTATTTTCCTCTGGTGTATGATCTTTATCGCCTCTATCATTTCATCCTTTTTCAGTATTGTTTCCCTCATACCCTATATGACTCCAAGCAGCATTCTGAAAATTTCTTTCTGTAGCAGATTGATGTCTGCTTCTTCTATACACTTTGTTAGGCTCAGAACATCTTCTGCCATTGCTTTTTTATAATCCTACTTTTTGTTGAGGTTGTTGGGGCTGAATGCTATTTGCATTGTGTTGTTTCAGAAGAGTCAGGTGCCATTTTCCAGGGCGTCAAAGAGCAATGGTTCTCTCTGAGAGACTCGTAGGAATGTTTCTTCATAATGCCTGAAGCTAATTGCACTCTGGAATTGGCTTACCTCTTTATCTTCCTATGGCTTCACTCTTTCTCTAGTTAACTAGTATTCTGTTATATTGGAGGGCAAGTTGGATGGTCCTCTAAGGGAATGCTAGTTGGGTGGTTGTGGACCCACGAGGATGGTACTGTAGTGGTGATCTCACAAAAAGCCATGATGGTGTGGCCCACGGGAGCTTGGGGCACTGCAGTGGGCCTCGGGGTGGGGGGGTGCCTGCTGCTTTGGGAGTGCCACAGAAGGCTGGTAGATTGCCTGCTTTGGAGTAGAGCTCAGATAATGGTGGGTGGCATTGCCCTGGTCAGGTAGATCACTGCAGAGGTTGGGCAGAGGTTCCTACAGCAGTGTGGATCACTGGCTAGTGTTGTCCACGCTGCCATACGCTGTGTGAGGCACTACAGCAGGCAGGAGGATATTCCCTCAATCACATGGGACCACAGAGGACTGGTGGGTGCTATCCCAGCCATGCAGGCAGGATTCCCCTGAAGAAGGTGGGTGAGATTTCCCCAGCCACCTGTTAAGCACTGTAGAGGGTGGGCAGTATTTTCCTTGGAAGAAGTTAGGTGGGATATCCCCTGGTGGGGGCGGGCGGGCTTTCCCCAGCCTCAGGTTACTGCAGAGAGTGGTGCTTTCCCAACTGGGTGGGGGGCAGGTGTAAATGCCCTAGGCTAAGAGGAGTGATCTGGAGGTTGTCAATGGCATGTGAGAGAAAAGGGAGGAGAAAAAGGAAAGGAAATGAAACTAAGCCCGCTGAGCCTGTGGGGGATCAGAGAGAAAAGAGGGAAACAAAAGTGACAATAAAGCTGAGCCCTGACCATGGTACTGGAGGGGTTTCAACCCTGCCCCAAAGTGACTGAGACTGTGGTGGGAGAGAGAAGAGAGAGAAGCAGACATAACAATATAGCTGAGCCCTGATTGCTTTCCCTGGGGCTGGAGGGGGTTAAATCTTGGCCTGAAGCAGTGGCAAGCTCTGACTGTGTTGAGATAAAGCCCCTCTGCTGGCTCCAAATGATCCAGACTCTGACTGAGACAGTGGCGGGGTTAAGGTCAAGCCCTAGCCAATCTCCACTGTGGTAAGCTAAAAGCCCCCAGCTCCTCAAAACCGAGTGGATCTTTGCCTACTTATCTTTATGAAGCTCCTCCTTTGACCCAGCAATGTGGAATGTCCCTCTTAGTGACTTTCCTGCACTGATTTCAACAGAGTCCCTCTGGTGTGTGTTACTCAGTCGCCATCTTGCTGGAATCTCTCTATTTGTTAGTTTCTCAGAACTCCTGTTGATACACCTCCTGTTCTCAGTATCTCTAGTCTTGAATTATTTTCCTTCCTAGGACTTAAATGATTTTTTTTTTAGTGAGAGTTAGTGAGTGAGAGAGAGTGAGAGTGAGTTAATGAGTGAGTGAGAGAGAGTTAGTGAGTGAGAGAGAGTGAGTGAGTCTTAAATGATATTTTTATTGGCTTTAATGAAAGACTTATTCTGTTCACTATTATATCCCCAGCCCCTGAGATACATAGTTGCTGCATACCATCAAGGGACAAAGCAGAACTGCCCCATAGACATTGTCAGGTATCTTTGTGGAAGCAGAGAGCTTCTCAAGTGGAGTTATTAGTGAGTTTCAACTGACCTGCTTGTTCATAACTGAGTGCTTAACCAATGTACCACACAGGGACTCACTATGGGGCACAAAGTCACACCAGAGTCATTCAAAAGTATTGTCTGTGGTGTTCCAGTCCATAAAGGCATGGGCTTATCCCAAACAAAACATGTTCAAGCACGTCTACATGATCAGTGGATGTCTGCAGTCATGTTCTCTCAGTAATACACTTGTCTTCGTCTCATCAGGATGCCTTCACCTCAAGAAAAATTCACAATCAAAGCAGTGGATTCCTCAGGGATCTACTGGGCCAGTTCAACTCAAGGCAAGGCAGAGGGGTCAGTTCAGAAGATTATAGTCACTTTCTGAAGAGGTAATCTTGAGTTCGCTTTTAACAGATTTTCTCAACAGACACAGGAGGATCACAGAGGATTATTATCAAGAAGTTTTAAGAAAATTGAAAACTGGACTCATGACCAAAAGGCCAGGACAATCTCCCTGAGGAATTTTTCTACCATGACAATGTACCTACTCGTTCTTCAAGAGTAGCAAGGGCTGTCCCACAGGATTTTCACTGGGAAACCCACAGCCCTGATCTTGCTCCTTTTGGTTCCACCACCTCAATGAACATTTGAAAGGAACACAGCCTGAGTTCCTTGTGGGTGCCCAAACTGCCATTTTGACGTGGTGTAAAATTCCTTGGAGAAGGAAACATCACCTTCAGGTGTCTATGGCGGATATTTTGAGAAACAACAGCTTTTAAAGCCTTGAGACCAACATCCTCTCTTTGTTATGACTCCTGGCTTGAGACTCTGTGACCCACCATCTTCCAGCTTGGGAATACTTGTCATCAGCCTTCCAGCCCAAGAGTCCCAGGAGCCTCCCAGTTTGGACTATGTCCCATAACATCCACAGTTCAAACATTAGTGTCCTCCAACTCCCTCCAGACCAATAATCTCTAACTCGCTGTTCTTCTCGAGCCTGTTTTTCCAGCAAGTGATCTACCTAGAGAGCATTCGGGAAGACATAACCCACAGCCAGTCAAAGGCACTCTGTTTGGTAACCAATTTATTCCTATTCCTCCATTATGGATCGCCATGCCTTTCTGCCTAGTCTGTCTTAGTCTGGAAGCTCCACTGAAACCTGCCCATAATGGGTGACCCTGCTGGTATGTGAAATATTGCTTCCAGCAATATGCAAGCCATCCTGGTATGTCAGAGGGGCAGGCATGTTGCTGGGGTTGTTAGGTGTTGTCCCATCGAATTTGGACTGCCAGTGTGACAGAGTAGAACTGCCCCATGCACACATATTGCACACATGCATGCACATAAAGAATCTCAAATGCCCACGTGGACCCACAACCAGTTTAAACAGCTAAAACACTGCAAACGCAGTGGACCACCCCACCCCCACCCTCCACTCCCCAAGAAACCCTTCCCTCCAGTATGAGTCTGTATTCACCCCCCAGGGATCTGAAGGCTGTTCAGAGGCATATCTCTCTTTCCAGCTCTGTCGAAACAAGCCTTTTATTCCTCCCAGTTACCACCAAGTCACATCTGGCTTGCGGCAACCCTGCGTGCTTCAGAGTAGAACTGCTTTCTAGCGTTTTCAAGGATGCTGCCTTTTTGGAAGGAGGCCTGTCTTAGGAGTCAACGTTGGGTTCATAACTGAACGCTTCAGTCTGCACCACCACCACCCTCCGTTTTCCAGCTGGGCGGTTCTCAGCGTCCAGCGATTCCGATTACTTGGCCTTGGGCAGTGTATTTGCACAAGCCTCCTACGTGAGCCAGCCTTGCCATGAGAGGCTCCTTCTTGGCACAGTCTCGCCACCAACCCTGGAGAACAAACAGGGACGTCCTCGTGTCTCTTTCCTAGCACTCTTTGGCTGTCACTGCCCCTCTCTCCCTTCCTGAAGTTCATTATCACTGAGCATAACTGGTCCCCTCCCCACACCTCCACCCCTTGCTTTTTCTCATGCTCTCCTGGGGCCAATTTTAAACGTAGAACACCTGGGTCCCTTTGAAATTAATTTTTTCTGCAGTTGAAAGGGGAGCCCCTTCTGATAGGAACAACTGCTCCTGGCACCTCCTGAACCCCTTGCTGTTGAGTCCGTTTCCACGATGGCGGCCCCACGTGGCTCCAAGCAGCACGGCGCTCCATGGAAGGATTTTGCTGGGTGGTATAAGGAGATGGCTCTCCAGTATTGACCTAAAGTGGGGCTGTGGAAGAAAGGACTGGTGATGGTCTTCCAAAAATCAGCCACTGAAAGCCCTCCGGAACAGTTTACTCTGACCTACGTGGGTGGTCATGGGTAGACTCGACCTGTTGGCAATGTTTTTTGTTTTGTTTTGTTTTAATTGTATGGAAGTTGATCGCCTCATCTTTCTTTTATAGTAGATTTGAACTGCAACTTTTCAGATAGGATAAAAACTGAGAACCCGTTGTCCTCAAGTGGATTCAGATTAATGGACACCCTGTGCTTTTCAGAATACCTGTGGGGGTGGATCACCAGGTCTTTCTTCCAAGACATGTCGAGGTGGAGTTGGATCACCTTCCTTTCAATTTGTAGCTGAACACTCAACGGTTCCAGCCACCTCGGGACTTTGGGGCACCACCATTCCTGGATAGTTCGGCTCTTCATCTGGAGGATCAAGATGGGCAAGAGCTGAGGAGGGAGTGATGGATGCGGGAAAGTGCTGTCAGGAGTCGTGGCAAGAAGGGACGACCTGCTGGTCGTCTGTGCTCAGGTCTGCCAGCTCAATGAGAGCGAGGCAGGAAAGAACAAAGTCACGGAGCCACACGGCTTTCACCTTGACCAGGTGCAAACGGTATGAGGGTGGCGGGCTATGTCCGTGTCAGTCTGTTTTCCTCACTTGCTGACCAAGCATCTATCACAGCATCTTCCCCCTTTAGAACCCATTTAGCTGTTTACTGGGAGTCGGCGACGGGTTTACAGAGCAGATCATCTGCTTTACATTCAACCATCCCTACACATCCTGTCTCTGCTCCCCCATTGCCATCCCTTGGACGGTAGCAGCACTCCTCCCACCTCCTCTCTGTGCTGCTTTGCCTCCAGTTGTCCTTCTTCCCTACCTCTTCTGTCCTTAGGGAAAATGCTACCTTTTCATCCCAGATAGCTGATGAGTGCAGACTGCACCTATGTTCCTAGCGCTCTTGTGCCCCTTACAGACCTGTCTACTGTTTGGCTGAAAAACGGAGCATTAGGGGTGAGTGTATTTCCAGACCTGACAGGTGACAAAGGGCCTTAGTCCTTTTTAAATTATTTTATTGGGGCTCTTAACAGCTCTTATCACAATCCATATATATATCCATTGTGTCAGGCACATCTGTACATATGTTGCCATCATCATTTTCAAAACATTTTCTTTCTACTTGAGCCCTAAGTATCAGCTCCTCTTTTTTCCCCTCCCTCTTCGATCCTCCCTTCCTCATGAACCCTTAACAATTTATAAATTATTGTTTTCATGTCTGACACTGATCAGTCTCCCTTCCCCCACTCTTCTATTATCCATTCCCCTGGGAGGGGATTATATGTCGATCCCTGTGATTAGTACCCCATCACCTCCCCCCTTCCGTTACCCTCCTAGTATCGCTCCTCTCATTACTGGTCCTGAATGGTTTATCTGTCCTGGATTCCCTGTGTCAAGAGCTCAGATTTATCTGTATCAGTGTACGTGTTCTGGTCTAGCCAGATTTGTAAGGTAGAATTGGGGTCATGCTAGTGAGCGGGAGTGGGAAGCATTAAAGGACTACAGGAAAGTTGTGTGTTTGGTCAACACTATACTGCAATCTGGCTGGCTCGTCTCTTCCTTGTGACCCTTCTAACAGGGCAAATCCACTTGACTACTGATGGGAAGGGTCATAGTCTTGAGGGTCCCACCACTCTCTTTACAACCACTAGGCCTGGGTTTTTTATTATTTGGGTTTTGTTTCACATTCTTCTCCCACTCTGTTCAGGGTCTTCTAGTGTGAGCCACTTCTGGTCCTGGGTTGTGGATACTGATATTTCCCTGGTCCATTCATCCACTGGAAAATTTGCTACCTTGTGTCTTTAATTTTCATCACTCATCTTCCCTCCTGAGAGGGAGAGACCAATAGTTGCACCTTAGATGACTGGTCATGAGTTCTGAAACCCCAGTCCCTACTCACCAAAGTGAGATGTTGGACAGACTCTGTAGGCACTGTGTTACGTCAACTGACCTTGGTGTCCCTGGAACCTATGGTCATGAGCCCCCAGACCCAGCAGCTCATTTCCTTAAGGTTTTTGGTTGTGTCTAAGAAGTTTTTATAATTTTCCCCCCTGTGTGCTCTGCCATTCATGGTTATATTTGCATTAAAGGGGAATACTAACATCAAAACAAAATAAAACTTACTGACATCGAATTGATTTAGACTCATAGCTACCCTATAAAACAGAGTAGACCTGTCTTAAGTTTCTGAGACTTTAAATATTCATGAGAGTAGACAGCCTTATATTCCTCCTGTGCAGTGGCTGGTGGGTTTGAACTGCATTCCTTTGTGGTTAGCAGTTCAGTGAGAAACCTCAGTGGTGGAGTGGTTCTGCGTTGGGCTGCTAACTGTAAGGTCAGCCATTCGAAGCCACCAGCTTCTCTGGGGGATAAATGCAGGGCTGTCTACCCCCATAAAGAGTTACAGCCTTGGAAACCCACCAGGGAAGTTCTATCCTGTCCTGTAGGGTCACTATGAGTCAGAATCAACTCAATGGTAGGGAAGGGTTGTTTTTGTTTGTTTGTTTGCTTGCTTGCTTGCTTGCTTGCTTGCTTGTTTTTTTTCACAACTACACTATTAGGGCTCCAAATACCCACATACACATACTCATAGACGAACATTGCCATCGTGTATGTATGTGTGTAATTTGTACAATAAAAACTGGAATTGTGCAGATCAGAGCAAAGCTTTCACAGTATGCACTTTTCCCACTAGGCAAGCACCCAGCAACTGACTCTGAGTTAGTGCACCCAGTGGTGTCACCTGGGAAGGTTGATGCCAAACACAGGTTGCAAGGATGGCACGGTGGAAAAAATCTCAAGTGTACGAGTACTTTTCTCTTTTCAAAAAAGGTGAAATGGTGATGATGACAAACCTCATTCTGAAAGTCCGTCAACTTTCCAAACAGACAAAAATGTTTGCACGGAGTTCATTTAGAGTTCGTTCCACAGGTCAGACTGTTAATCAAGCTTTCTATTTGGAGTTTCTGAAAAGATTGCGTAACAGTGTGTGACCAAAAAAGTTCTGATTTGTGGCGGATGGGGGACTGGTTTTTCCATCTTGACAATGCACCTGCTCACACAGCTATGGCAGTGTGCCAGTTTTTGGCAAAAAAACACCATACCTCTCTTGCCCCACACACCTTATTCACCTCACCTCACTCCATGGGACTTCTTTGTTTTTCTGTGAAAGAAGGAGGGACTTGAAAGAACAGTGTGTAGTCTGGGTAGACTAGAGAAACAAACCAGGGAGACTCATATGTGTAGGAAAGAGCTTTTTTTTCTCACGTTTTATTAGGGGCTCATACAACTCTTATCAAAATCCATACATACATCAATTGTGTAAAACACATCTGTACATTCATTGCCCTCATCATTTTCAAAGCATTTGCTCTCCGCTTAAGCCCTTGGCATCAGGTCCTCTTTTTTTTCCCCTCCCTCCCTGCTCCCCACTCCCTCATGAGCCCTTGATAATTTATAAATTATTATTTTGTCATATCTTGCCTTGTCTAACGTCCCCCTTCACCCCCTTTTCTGTTGTCCATCCCCCAGGGAGGAGGTCACATGTAGATCCTTGTAACCGGTTTCTTCTTTCCAACTTACTCTCCCTCTACCCTCCCAGTATCGCCCCTCACACCCCTGGTCCTGAAGGTATCACCCACCCTGGATTCCCTGTGCCTCCAGCTCCCATTTGCACTAGTGTGTATTTTCTGCTCTATCCAGACTTGCAAGGTATAATTCGGATTATGATAGTGGGGGTGGGGATGGAAGCATTTAGGAACTGGAGGAAAGCTGTATTCTTCATCGGTACTACATCGCACCCTGACTGACTCATCTCCTCCCCTAGACCCCTCTGTGAGGGGATCTCCAGTGGCCGACAAATGGACTTTGGGTCTCCACTCTGCACTTCCCCCTTCATTCACTATGGTAAGATTTTTTCTGTTCTGATAATGCCTTATACCTGATCACTTAGACACCTCGTGATCGCACAGGCTGGTGTGCTTCTTCCATGTGGGCTTTGTTGCTTCTGAGCTATATGGCTGCTTGTTTACCTTCAATCCTTTAAGATCCCAGACCCTATCTCTTTTGATAGCCGGACGCCATCAGCTTTCTTCGCCACATTTGCATATGCACCCATTTGTCCTCAGCAATCGTATCATGGAGGTGTGCAGCCAATGATGTGATTTTTTGTTCTTTGATGCCTGATAACTGATCCCTTCGGAACCTAGTGATCACACAGGCTGGTGTGTTCTTCCATGTGGGCTTTGTTGCTTCTGAGCTAGATGGTCGCTTGTTTACCTTCAAGCCTTTAAGACGCTACACCCCCTGATAGCCGGGCACCATCAGCTTTCTTCACCACATTTGCTTATGCACCAGCCTTTGTCTTCAGCGGTTGTGTCGGGGGGTGAGGGGTGAGCATCATAGAATGTCAATTTAATAGAAGAAAGGATTCTTGCATTGAGGGAGTACTTGAGTAGAGGCCCAATGTCCTTCCACCACCTAAATACTAAGCCTATAAATATAGGCACATAGATCTATTTCCCCATCCTCATATATATATTTGCATATGTACATGTCTTTGTCTAGACCTTTATAAATGCCCTTTGCCTCCCAGCTCTTTCCTCATTTTCCCTTGACTAGGAAAGAGCTTTAAATCAAAGAGTAATTGTATCAAGTCCAGGTCAAGTCCATAAGTCCTATATGTCTGATACCAGTCTATAAATCCCTCTTCAGACTCATGGAACACATGCAATTATGCCAAATGCAGGAAGATCACAGACCAATAGGGGGAAAGTCTTGTGGATCTAGAGGGGGTGGAAGCATCTCAGAGCTGGCATGAGTCTCCATGTGGCTCCTCCAGCTCCAGGGCTCTAGCTGCCATCGGCATAGCTCCTTGCGGCTTGTCAACAGGAATGTGTGGTAGAAAGAGTGTGTCTCACCTCCAGAGAGGAAGACAGGCAGGCGTTCCCAGAATCCACAGGAGAAGGCCATGCCTACACAGGGACTTCATTGCTGTGACCTGATTGACAGGCTAGACTCCACCTTTCACTCAAGTTGAGGGTATATTATGTAACTGCCACAGACAGCAATTTGACAGAGGAGGTGAAGGAAAAAAATGAGGGAAGTGCTGTCAGCCATCCAAACAGATGAGTTTGGAAAATGTTTCCAAGAATGGAATAGCAGATTTAACAAATGTATTAAGTGTAATGGAGAGTACTTTGATGGTGATAAGGTTTTATTTATAGGTTTAGTATTAAGGTAGCAGAAGGACATTGGGCCTCCACTCAAGTACTCCCTCAATGCAAGAATACCTTCTTCTATTAAATTGGCATTCTATGATGCTCACCTTCCCAACACAACCGCTGAAGACAAAGCAGGTAAATAAGCAAATGTGGTGAAGAAAGCTGATGGTGCCCTGCTATCAAAAGATACAGCATCTGGGGTCTTAAAGGCTTGAATGTAAAAAAGCGACCATCTAGTTCAGTAGCAACAAATCCCACATGGAAGAAGCACACTAGCCTGTGTGATCAGGAGGTGCCAAAGGGATCGGTTATCAGGCATTGTTAGGGTCTCGTCCAGCGAGACCCTCACGCGGTGACCCGGAGGGGCGACGAACCTGGATGGAAGAAAGACACAGGCACGTGGGGCAAGACAAGTGCTGATCAAGCCCGCTTATTTTGCCAAAACTCTGGGTATATATTCACAACAGAGAAGGAAGTAGGAGGCACATATTCCAATGAAGCACACTGTGTAACAACCACACACTGTACAACAACCAATCAGCCACATGTTCCCAATAAGGTACAAAGGGTGCGCAACAGTACTCAAAGACGTCCGTGGTGATGTCCGCATGCAAATCAAGGCTTACCGGGTGACCTTATCACTATGTTCCTAATATGGTATATCTGCAGTTCAATGGGTGCTCAGTACTTTGACTAATGGCAACAAGGTCAGTTATCGCAACTGCCCATGCTACTGAGCACATAGCTTGGAATGTGGGGGCAAAGTTGGACAGAAAACAAAGCCTTGCTGTTAGAAAGCGGCCAAGTTTCTGCTACGTGTCTGAGGCCAAGGTCTTAATGGCTATCGGCTCCCAACAAGGCATCAAAGAACAAAAAATCATATCATTGTGTGCTCACCTCCATGATACAATAGCTGAAGACAAATGGGTGCATAAGCAAGCGTGGTGAAGAAAACTGATGGTGCCTGGCTGTCGAAAGATATAGTGTCTAGGGTGTTAAAAGCTTGAAGGTAAACAAGCGGCCATCTAGTTCAGAAGCAACAAAGCCTACACGGAAGAAGCAGACCAGCCTGTGCGATCACGAGATGTTGAAGAGATCAGGTATCAGGCATCATCAGAACAAAAGTATCATACCATAGTGAATGAGGTGGGGAGTGCAGAGTGGAGACCCAAAGCCCATTTGTCGGCCACTGGAGATCCCCTTGCAGAGTGGTGTAGGGGAGGAGATGAGCCAGTCAAGGTGCAATGTAGCAACAATGAAAAATACAACTTTCTTCTAGTTCCTAAATGCTTCCTCCCCCTCCCGACTACCATGATCCGAATTCTACCTTGTAAGTTTGGCTAGACCAGAGGATGTACACTGGTACAGATATGAACTGGAAACACAGGGAATCCAGGGTGGATGATTCCTTCAGGAACCGTGGTGTGAGTGGCGATAATTGGAGGGTAATGGGAGAGTGGGTTGGAAAGAGGAAACCAATTACAAGGATCACATGTGACCTCCTCTCTGGAGGACAAACAACAGAAAAGTGGGTGAAAGGAGATGTCGGACAGGGAAAGATATGACAAAATAATAATTTATAAATTATCAAGGGTTCATGAGAGAGGGGGGAGGGAGGGGAAAAATGAGGACCTGATGCCAGAGGCTTAAGTGGAAAGCAAATGTTTTGAGAATGATGAGGGCAATGAATGTACAGATGTGCTTTACACAATGGATGTATGTATGGATTGTGATAAGAGTTGTATGAGCCCCTAATAAAACTATTTCAAAAAATTAAATACAATTTTTTAATCTGACTTTTTGGGGAGGGGCGGGTACCTCCTCATATGTATAGCACATTTGCCAGTTGGACTATTTTTTGGTATCTCGATTCAGTAATATTATTGAACCACTATAAACAGAAACTCCGGGCCACCTAGGCTAAGACTCGCCCCTTCCTCCCCTTCTTCCCACCCCTGGCAACCACCAACAGCCTCTATTCATTTCACGATGGACACGAGTCTCCGTGCTTCCTGATCTTGCCCAGGATAATGTTTTCACAGTTCACCCAGTGAAGCATGTATCAGAACTACCTTTCTCTTTATGACTGAGTAATAGTCACAAGAGGACCCAACCCACTCTTGCATTGTGAAGTCTGAGGTGGCTGGCAAAAGGACAGAGTGATGTCACAGACCATGGGCTGGCCACCTGTCCCCCTCACTGACTGGGCTTGTCTCAAAGACCAAGCCTACCATCTAGCCCAGTCCACCCATCCACCTACAGCCATGGATACAAATCACTCCCAGCTCCAGCATGCCCAGTCTGCCCGGGAGGCCCCTGCACCAGGCCTGGGGAACTCCACTCTGCCGCAGGATCCCCCAGACATGGTGGGTGAGAGACCTCCATCCAAGACAGGTGCTGTGGTCATTGACATGGGCACCAGCACCTGTAAGGTGGGCTTCGCAGGGCAGGCTCGGCCCGCCTACACAGTGGCCACCATTGTAGGCTGCCTGCCCAAGAAGACCACCAAATATGGACAGCTGAACCTGGAGACGTTCATCGGCAAAGCAGCCCGCGGGCGCCTGGAGCTGACGCTGCTGCAGCCCATGCGCAACGGCATCCTGGTGGACTGGGACGCTGCCGAACTGATCTGGCGCCACATACTGGAACACGACCTGTGCGTGGACCCCCTGGATCACCCGCTACTGTTCTCCGACCCGCCCTTCAGCCCAGCCACCAACCGCGAGAAGCTGGTGGAGGTGGCCTTCGAGGCTCTGCGCTCGCCGGCCATGTACGTGGCCTCGCAGTCTGTGCTGTCGGTCTACGCGCACGGGCGCGTCAGCGGGCTCGTGGTGGACTCGGGCCACGGGGTCACCTACACGGTGCCGGTCTTCCAGGGCTACAACCTGCCACACGCCACCAAGCGCCTGGACCTGGCGGGCATCCACCTGACAGCCTTCCTGGCAGAGATGCTGCGCGGCTCAGGGCTGGTGCTGGGCCAGCAGGACCTGGAGACTGTGGAGCACATCAAGCACCGCCACTGCTACGTGGCGCCCGAAGGCCTCCGAGAGCAGGCATGGCTGCAGCAGCAGTGCCCCCAGGTGCTGACTCTCCCTGACGGCAGGACAGTCACTCTGGGCAAGGAGCTCTTCCAGTGCCCAGAGCTGCTCTTCAAGCCCCCCGAGATGCCGGGACTGTCACCCGTGGGTGTCCCCACCATGGCCAAGCAGAGCCTGAGCAAGGTGGACCCCGAGGTGCGCGCTGACGTGGCCCAGAACGTGCTGTTGTGTGGGGGCTCCTCTCTCTTCCCAGGGTTCGAAGAGCGCTTCCGGACCGAGCTGCTACGCTCGCTGTCCCCCGAGGCGCACGGGGTGGTGGCGGCGCAGCCCACGCGGAACTTCTCGGTGTGGATCGGGGGTTCCATCCTGGCCTCGCTGCGCGCGTTCCAGTCCTGCTGGGTGCTCCGCGAGCAGTACGAGGAACAGGGACCCCACATTGTGTACCGCAAGTGTTACTGACACGCAGTAAAGTCTCCGTTACTCAACCCTCCTCCTGTCCTCCCACCACCCCTTACACCCCCACCCTGCAGGCAGGCCGGGTCCCAGACAGCCCCCAGGCCCGCCCCACGTCAGTCCTGTTCCCTCCTAACTCACCTCCCACGGTCCATCCCTGAAGATCTTCTTGCTAACCCATCTCCCTCATAAGCCAACGCTGGTGGCGCAGTGGCTGCGCAATGGACGGCGATCCGCAAAGGCAACATTTCGAAACCACCCACCTCGCCGCAGGGCAAAGACCGGAGCTTTCTACTCCCATAAAAAGTGACATTCTCAGAAACCCACAGGGGCCGATCTGCCTGGTCCTATGGGGTGGCTGTGCATTCGCATCAACTCGATGGTAGTGTTTGCTTATCCCATCCATCCAAGACCCTACTCCGTTCTGAACCCACCCTCCCCCCAGGTACCCTCACGTGGTGGCTATTATGTGACACGGAGCGCGTTCGGAATCAAAGGGAGCATGTGTGCAACAGAACGAAGCACTGCCTGGTCCTGCATCCACCTGACCACCATCCTCACGATTGCTCTTATGGTTAAACCCCTTGTTGCAGCTGCTGAGTCCATCCATCTAGTCAAGGGCCTTCCTCCTTTTTGTTACCCCTCCTATAGAAACCCTCATATAGAAACCCTCCAACTCCACCCTTAAAATAGACCTGGCCCCTCCTCATCCTCATGATCTACTGCTTATGGTATGGCCCCAAGAGATCCCTGGGTCTCAAGTCCCTACATTCACCCCTTTAATGTGCCCCTGAAGTGTCTGTGATCTGGGTCTCCCAAGACTTGCCCCTCCCAAAGAAACCTGCTCTATGGTAACTAACCCCTTCTCTGAATCATCCTACAAAGGCGTTCTACAAAGGCTCTCATTTTAATTCCTCCAAATACACGCTAAGAGCTACTTGCCAATACCCCCTGGTTCTGAACACCCCATAACCACCACCTCCTTGGTTTCCCCCTGGCTGATTCGACAAAGCTCTCCTACTGTTGCGGTGCTCCGAGCACCCCAATAAATTCCTACGTGGCAAAACCCACATATCCACCCACAAGACTCATGTTTTGATTCTTGAGGACCCCCTACAATGGCCCAGGAAATGATTCCCTGGTGCTCAAAGCCCATCCCCACATTCTGCTACTCCCATTAAACAAAACAAACAACAACAAAAATAACCTCTTCCCTGGTGCACTGGTGCAGCCTCCCCCCATTCAAGTATCTATTCTTACCCCCCAAGAGGGCCACATGTGACCACCCCTCTAGGAAAGCCTTTGGTTCATGTCCCACAGAAAGCTCCCAGCCCCTGCTCACCCCTCAGAGTATCCCAGGATAACGCTGCCTCCTAAATTGGACATACTCTGGCACCCCAAGACCATCCATACTGATGAACCCAGAAATGTGCTCCCCAACTCGTCCCTCCAAGACCCCCAAACACGCACTGCCAGGATGACCTCTTGATGAATTCTCAGAACACCCTATCCTAGAGCTTTAACAAACTCCCCAAAACCGAAACCCACCAGCTGAGACTCGGCCACCAGGGGGCGAGAGAATGCTCAAATTATAGAATAATACCATTGATATCACATGCAAGTACAATTTTGCCGAAGATCATCCAATCACGGTTGTGGCAGGACATTGATAGAGAATTGACAGAGGCTCGGGCCAGATTCGGAAGATAAACAAGGAAGATCTTTGCTGACATAAAATGGATCTTGACTGAAAACAGGAGATGCCAGAAAGATGTTGCCTTGTGTTTTATTGACGAAGCAAACCATTCAAGTGGGTGGATCATAACAAAGTGTGGATAGCCTTGAGAATAACGGGAATTTCAGAACACTTCGTTGTGCTCCTGTGGAACTTGTACGTGGATCAAGAGGCAGTTGTGGGAACAGAACAAGGGACTACTGCATGGTTTAAAATCAAAGGCTTAAAAAAATAAAATCAAAGGCTTGCGTAACCATTGACTCCTCTCACCATATTTATTCAATCTGTGTGCTGAGAAAATGATCAGAGAAGCTTTTTTTTTTTCTGAGACGGAATCTTTTTTTTATTTTTTTTTATTTTAACAATTTATTGGGGCTGATACAATTCTTTTCACAGTTCATACATATACATACATCAATTGTATAAAGCACATCTGTACAGTCTTTGCCCTAATCATTTTTTTCTCTTTT
This sequence comes from Tenrec ecaudatus, assembly GCF_050624435.1. Taxonomy (NCBI): domain Eukaryota; kingdom Metazoa; phylum Chordata; class Mammalia; order Afrosoricida; family Tenrecidae; genus Tenrec; species Tenrec ecaudatus. Next base: position 11,048,195 of record NC_134530.1, on the reverse strand, counting down.
CTTCTTTTACATTTTATTAGGGACTCAAACAACTCTTACCACAATCCATACATATACATACATCAATTGTATAAAGCACATCCATACATTCCCTGCCCCAATCATTCTCAAGGCATTTGCTCTCCACTTAAGCCCCTTGCATCAGGTCCTCTTTTTTTATATATGTATGTGTATATATGTACATATATATCATATTAAATGAAGGGGGAAGTGCAGAGTGGAGACCCAAGGCCCAAGTGTCGGCCAATGGAGATCCCCTCATAGAGGGGTTTAGGAGAGGAGATGGGTTAATTAGGGTGTGAGGTAGTATCGATGAAGAACACAGCTTTACCCCAGATCCTGGATGCTTCCTCCCCCCAACTACCATGATCCGAATTCTACCTTGCAGGGCTGGATAGGACAGAGGCTGTACACTGGTACATATGAGGGTTGGAGGTACAGGGAATCCAGGGTGGATGATACCTTCAGGACCAAGGGTGTGAGGGACGATGCTGGGAGAGTGGAGGGTGAGTGGGTTGGAAAGGGGGAACTGATTACAAGGATCCACATGTGACCTCTTCCCTGGGAGAGGGACAGCAGAGAAGGGGGGAAGGGAGACTCCGGATAGGGCAAGATATGACAAAATAATGATGTATAAATTACCAAGGGTATATGAGGGAGGGGGGAATGGGGAGGGAGGGGGGAAAAAAAGAGGACCAGAGAAGCTTTAACAAAAAAGAGGGAACATGGCATCAAGTATAGAGAAAGGTGTATTAGCAATTTGTAATGTGCAGGTGACACAACCTTGTTTACTGAAAGTGAGGAGCCTTTGAAGAGCGTGCTGATGAGGATCAGGGACGCAGTCTTCAGTATGGATTACACCTCAGTGTAGAGAAGACCCAAATCCTCACAACTGTCCTAATAGATAATATCATGGTAAACAGAAAAGATTGAAGTAGTCAAGGATTTCATTGTACTTGGATACACAATCAATGCTCCTGAAAGAAACAGAAAAGAGATCAAATGATACATTGCATTAGGTAAAACTGCTAAACAAGACCTCTTTTAAGCGTTGAAAAGCATGGGCATTACTTTGAAGACTAAGGTGAGCCTGACCCAACCCCTGGTATTTTTAATCACCTCAGCTGTATGTGAAACGTGGACACTGACTAAGGGTAACCGAAGGAAATATGGTGAGTAATATAGACCACCAAAAGAACAAACAGATTTGTCTTGGGAGCAGTACAGCCAGAATGCTCCTTAGAAGCAAGGATGTGTAGACTTGGTCTCACGTGCTTTGGACCTGTTGTCAGGAGAGACCAGTCCCTGCAGAAGAACATCATGCTTGGTAAAGTGGAGGCCATTGAAAAGAGGAAGGCCCTTGATGGGATGGATTGACCCAGTGACTGCACCCCTGGGCTCACACATCAGAATAGTTTTGAGAATGATCCACCATTCTGTCTTACATAAGATTACTGTAAGTCAGAATCAAGTGGATGGTGCCTAACAACAACAAGATAGCCCGTAGTGGGAGAAAGTAGAGGCTTTCCACTCTTGGAAACAGTTACAGTTTTGGAAACCCACTGGGGCCATTCTACCCTGTCCTGTCAGGTAGCTGTGCATCAGAATCAACTCAATGGCAGCGAATTTGGTTTGGGGAATTGACTTCAGGGTGGGTTGCTCCTTAACTTAAAGAAAAGCAAAAATTCTCGCAACTGGACCAATAGGCAAGGTTATGATGAATGGAAAAGTGGTCACGGATTTGATTTTACTTGAAGCCACAATCAACATCCAAGGAAGCAGCAGTGGAGAAATTAAGCCGTGTGTCGCATTGGGCAAATCCCAAGGTGTGTTAGAACAAGGATGTCATTTTGTCCATTGCCATCAATGCATATGAAAGCCGGTCAATGAATAGGAAAGACCACCAAAGGACAGACCCCTCTGAATTGTGGGGATGGCAAGGAACGCTGAAAACACTGGAACTGCCAGAAGTTTGTGTCCGAAGAAGTAAAGCCAGAATGCACCTTGACACCGAGGATGGTGAGACATCGTCTTGCGGACTTTGGACACGTCAGGAGCAACATCCCTGGAGAAGGACATCATGCTTGGTAAAGTAGAGGAAGACCCTCCACATGGGGGGTTGACACAGTGGCTGCAACAAGGGGCCCCAACATGAGACCAATTGTGAGGATGAGGCAGGAGCCGGTGGTATTTCGGTCGGTTGTGCACATGGTCGCCGTGAGTCGGAACCAACTTGAAGGTACCCAACAACGACAACTGCTTGTAGTATTTGTGTTACAACAGCTGTGGGAAATTAAAAATGTGTGTGTAACAAGATACTGTGCTTCTCTCTCTCTCTCTCTCTCTCTCTCTCTCTCTCTCTCTCTCTCTCTCTCTCTCTCTCTCTCTCTCTCTCTCTCTCTCTCTCGTCTGTGCACCCTCTGTCTCTCCACCTCTCTCCATCTCTCCCCCTTTCTGTATCCTGCTTCTAGTGTCTCTGACTCCTCCGCCAGCATCATGCCTACACAGGAGTGTTCCAGGGTGGACATTGCCTGTGGAACAGTGAAGCCCAGGCTGGGCGATGGACTACGCAAAGGTCCCAGCTATCCCCAATCACCAGGCCCCATTGCATCCTGAGGACTGGGTTGACTGTAACTCCACCCCTAGTCAGCAGGTGGCCCTTGGCTGGGGGCAGCTCCTCAGACTAGTCAGGAACCGCAGTCCACAAATCTGTAGCTAATGGGGCCCCCCAACCCTCACCCTCCTGGAAGCAGCTTCACGGGAGCAGTGAAAATGAGCCAACATCTCTCCTCTGGCCACCAGGTGGCAGCACATCCAAGCTGAAGGGGCCAGGAGCCCAATCTCAGGGAAACTAACCCACAGACCTTGTCTTCAAATGAGTCTGCCACACGCTGGGAAGGGTAGAGGAAAGCTTGACTCAGATGGCACAAGAAATGACGGGGTAAGGCCTGGCAACTGTGCCTGGAAAAGGCTACCATCTGGGAAAACCTACGGTGCAGGTCTACTAGCCTGCCCTATGTGAGTCCGACTGTTGTTGTTTTATGTGCCACTGAGTTCAGTCCCAACTCATATCAGCCCTCTCTGTACAACAGAACAGAACACTGCCAGATCTGCGCCATCCTCCATCGCTCTTCTGTCTGAGTCCACTGTTTGCCGCCACGGTCTCCGTCCAGCTCCTCCAGGTGGTCTTCCTCCTTGTTTTTCTCTGCCCCTCTGCCTTACCAAGCATGATGTCCTTTTCCAGGGATTGGTCTCTCCTGACATGTCCAAAGTACCCGAGATGCAATGTGATGATCCTTGCCTCTAAGGAGAAGACTGGTTGGCCTTCTCCTGAGACATGCTTGTTTGTACTTTTGGCAGTCCACAATACTCTCAACCGTCTTCACCAGGACCATAATCCGAACGCATCGATTCTTCTTCAGTCCTCCTTATTCAATGTCCAACTTTCCCACACGAGGCCATTGAAATACCACAGCTCAGGTCAGGGGCACCTTAGTCCGCAAAGTGACACCCTGGTTCTCTATAATGCTTTTAAGGAGGATTGAGGCTGCAGACTTGCCCAATGCAATGTGTCATTTAATCTCTTGACTGCCGCTTCCATGAGCATTGATTGTGCACCCAAGCAAGATGAAATCCTTGACAACTTCAGTGCATTCTCCATTTACCATGATGTGACCTATTGGTTCAGTCGTGGGGACTGAGGGCTTTCTTTATACTGCATACTGATCCATACTGAATGCTGCCATCTTTGATCTTCATCAGCATATCACAAGTTGTTAATAAGCCTTCCTCCATTGTTGATGCCACACTCTTCTTCATATACTCCAGCTCTCTCATTATTTGCTCAGCATCCAGATTGAATAAGTATTGGTGAGAAGATACAACCCTGACACACACCTTTCCTGATTTTAAATCATGCAGTGTGCCCTTGTTCTCTTCAAAAGATTGCCTCTTCGTCTTGAGCACAATCAAGCGTTCTGGAATTCCCATTCTTGTCGATGCTATCCATAGTTTGGATGCACCGCCACAGGATCAGAAAGCTGCCTCATTTTCCCATGAAGGAGCTGATGACTTTGAACTGCTGACTGTGCAGTTAGCAGCCCAACTTGTAACCCACTACACCAAGGCTCCTCCTCACTGCAAAAAAAAAAAAAAAAACCCACACACACCTAAAAAAAAAAAAACCCACAGCCATGGAGTCGATGACTACCATAGCGACCATGTAGGACAGTGTAGACCTTCCCCTGTGGACTTCAGAGACTGTACCACTACAGAGGTAGAAAGCCTCAGCTTTCCTTCATGGAGTAGCTGGTGGCTTAGCACTGATGATCTTGCCATTAGCACTCCCACGCATAACCCCCTGCCACCAAGGTTCCATGTTCTCATGGCTCAGGAGGCAGTTATCCATCCATTCTAACTCCCCTCGCACCCCCACACTCCCACAACACACACACACACACACACCACCTGTTTCTGCCTCTCCTTCTCCTGTTGCTCCTGATGAATAGAGAGCAATGGTCCCTTGAAAGCCCTCTTGCACACTTGTAAGACCCCAGGCACTATACAGTGAACTAAGAGGTAGAGTAGGCCACTTGACTGACGTGTCTACACCTCTACAGGAAGAAACCTGACCCCATGTGCTGCTTGGTGGTCAGCTGCAGCAGAGACTCTGTTTGGGTCACGGTTGTAAATGTGTGCAGCCACACACTGGTCCGATGATTAAAGAGCGAGAGACAAGAAAGGTGAGGCTCACCAAGCCATTTATCTCTCCGCCCTTCAATTAATCCCACTTGTGTTTATCGGCCAGGCTGGCACAATAAACTATCTCCGTGTCTATGACATAACTTTTTCTAGTCCATCTGTTTTACAGGTCTACAACTTATTGGCAGCAAGCACATTCATCAGCTGTGGAACTTGACCCTTAATCACTGCAATTATGCATGGCCATAAACAGAAAGTCGATATTCCATAAGCAATATCCTCCCCCCTTTGACCCTCCCACCCTCTCCTGGTAACCACTAATGAACACTAGCCTGTCCACATGTGCCTGTCCTTATCTTTTTATGGACGTGAGGCCATATCATGTGTATCCTTTTGTAGTTATTTCCATCAGTATAATGGGTGAAGTCGTCCAGGAGGTCATCTTCCTTGGATCCACAATCAATGCTCATGGAAGCAGCAGTCAAAGGGATCAAAAGGTAAATCTTTAGAGTACTGAAGAGCAAGGATGTTACTTTGAGGACTAAGGCGCGCCTGACCCAAGCCACGGTATCCCCCACTGCATCGTATGCATGTGAAAGTTGGACATTGAATAAAGAAGACCAAAGAATTGATGCATTTGAATGTGATGTTGGAAAAGAATATTGAAAGTCCCATGGACTTCCAAAAGGGCAAACCAATCTGTCTTGTAAGAAGTACGGCCAGAGTGCTCCTTAGAGCAAGGGTGGGGATATTTCATCCTCTATACTGGAGGAAATCAGAAATGTTGTCGGGAGAGACCAGTCCCTGGAGAATGAGATCATGTTTGATAAAGTGGAGGGGCAGCAGAGACAAAGAGGAAAGCCCTTGATAAGAGGGATCACATAGCGGCTGCAGGCACAGGAACCATCGTGAGGGTGTGGCAGGACAGAAGGAGGTCACCAGGTCTTCTTTGCCTGGATATGAACTGCCAACCTCGAGGTTCGCAATCAAGTGCTTAACCCCTTGCGCCACCTAGACATCCTATAGCTCATAACACAGGGGGGCAACTTCTGTAATATATAAAAAAGCCCTTGGGAAAGAATCAACCAGAACAGCTGTGCCACAAGGGGAAGCCAGCAAGGGATGTGAACGCGTGGATCACCAAAGAAGAACTGCTAATGTCTCTGAGACGGGCGAGAAAAACAACCTCATAAAAGAAATGAGAATTAAACCTCTACTGCGATACCATTTTTAACTCATCACGCCGGCAAAGATCAGAAGATCCGATAGCACCCGGTGTTGGGGAGGCTGTGGGAACCCGGCACTCCCTCACCTTGATGATGTGGGAAGGGCGAGTTACACTATCTGTCTAAATGACAAACACATATCTTCGGGCCCCAGCTACTGCACTTCTACGAATTCGTCCTCCAGATAAAATCGCTCGTGAAATGACGTGCACGCATTTATCCATTATACTCTGCAGTTTGTATGGTGGCGAACAATGCATTCACACGTGGCAGCGATGGTGAAGGCACGGGATCGGACAGGGTTATGTTCGGTTATTCGTAAGATCACCGCAAATCAGTGCCAGTAACGAACAGCAAGGCTGTTGGAAACAAACTAAATACACAGGAACTGGTTAAGCACAGCGCATGAACATAGAGAGGAATTTTACCCAACAGTCAAAAGAAGCCAGGAAGCTGTGTGCTGAGACCTGAGTATCTCCCAGTACGTTTCAGATCAAAAGGAAGTCTCAGTATAGTATGTTACTTTTAAATAGTTTTTTTTAAAGAAAGAAAGATTAAATGCCTGTGTGTGTGTGTGTGTGTGTGTGTGTGTGTGTGTTTCTTTGAAGAACCTAGAATATCTTTGGAAAGTCACACAAATCCGAATTGTGGTTGCTTCCAGGCCAGTGTTTCACAACCTTAATTTCCTTGCTGCCCCACTAAGGATCCTTGCTTGGGGCATAGGGGTGGCTCAGGGGTCGAATTCTCACCTTTCACAAAGACCTAGACCCAGCACCTCAGGAACAACCGCCATCGTCTGTCAGCGGAGGCTTGTGCGTTGTTGTCATGGCGAACAGGCTTCTTGGGACTCGCCACATAAACAACAGCATGGAACACTGCCCAGTCCCGGGCCATCCCCACTGATCAGTTACCTGTCAGACCATTGTGACCCAGAAGGCTTTCAGGGATTGCTGCCCAGAAGTCAATTGGCAAGCCTTTCTTCCTCGCCCATCTTAGACTGGACACTCGGCTGAAACCAGCTTAGCATCCTAGCAACGTGCAAGCATCGACTGACAGACACAAGGTGACTGTGCCGGAGATGCACGGGCTGGGAAGCAAGCCTGGGTTTCCAGCATGAAAGGTAAGTAACCTGCCTCTGAACCACCACAGCCCCCTTAATGAGAGCAGCTAAAGGTCTGGTGGCATCGTGGTTAGGAGTTGGGCTGCTAACTGCAAGGTCAGCAGTTCGAAACCACCAGCTGCTCCGAGGGAGAAAGAGTGGGCTTTCTACTCCCATCAGAGTTACAGTCTCGGGAATTCCCAGGGACAGTTCTACCCTCCCTATAGGGTCGCTGTGAGTCAGTATCAACTCAGTGGCAGTGAGTTTGGTTGGAAAGGTGGAACCCCATCTTGCTGTAAGCACACTCGGCTGGCCACAGAGAGCCTCAAGAATGACCTCCCCACAGTGGGCTTAACTGACCAGCCAGTTAGCAGTCCAACGCTTAATGGGCTGAGCTACCAGACCTCTGCTTTTGCAGACGCTTTCCCTTGACTGCTGAGCTTCTCTGACGCTCCCTTAAGTTCTGTGCCCTGTGGAAGCTAGCATGCAACCAGCCCAGGAAGGAGAGGCCCCCCAAGGGCAGGCTGGCCCCTCCCCCGCCCCACGCTCCCTCCCCCACCCGAAGATCATGGCCAAGGGGCTTACAGGGAGGCAAGGCACAGAGCCTGCTTCCCACAGAAACCAGGAAATCACTCTCCAACACCACCCTTACCCACAAACCGGCGCCGGCACTGCCCCCACAGAAGGAGAGCAGCGGCGGGGGTGGCTCAGGCGGGGAATTCTCGCTTTCCAAGCAGGGGACCTGGGTTCCATGACTGACACCTTCACCCATCTGATAAAATGCCAAACAGGTTTCTAAGCGGCTTCTAGGCTAAGACAGATGAGGAAGAAAGACCAGGCAATTGACTTCCCACAGCAGCACACAAAAACCCCATGGCTCACATGTCTGCAACAGGTCATGGGGATGTGCCAGGAAGGGGCAGTGTAGCTGAAATGGGAGGGGAGGGGAGTGGTGGGGAGAATAGAGTTTATTCCCAACAAGAGAGAATTCTGGATTTACCCTGAATTGCTCAGGTGTGACACACACCTGAACCCACACACCTAAGCCTTTACCCAGCCCCCAGCTATACCCAGGGCCTTCCTGCAACTTGAAGGGACAGGTGTGTGGGAAGAAGACAAGGGAGGGCTAAGCTAGGTGGCAACGTTGTAGACCTGGGGATACTCCATGTGCCCGGAGCCCTGCTGACAACTGACCTGGCTGATGGGGAGATCGGGCCAGGTGAGCAGCCAGGAGAAGCCGGGGGGGGGGGCATCTCCTAGTTGGCAGTTGCCCCTCGAGGTCTCCTGCACCTCCACCCAAGTCTCCCCAGCCCCATCCTTCTCCTAGCCCTCCTTGCTATAGGGACTCGCAGCAGCCCCCCTGCTCCCTCCAGTCTGCCTTCCACTGGGAACCCATGAAGCAATTCCTCCTACAAGAAACAAATCCGGCCTCTCCTGCTCAGCATCCTTCACTGGCTCCCCATGGGCCTCGGGACAAAGATGGTACTCTCGTGTGACTCCAACGCCCTGTTCTTCCACGTGTGTGACCTCCCTAGCCACACACTAACCACTCGGGCAGGCCGGCTCCTTACGCCTCAATCTCAGCATCTCCCCTTCCGCCCTCAGGACCTTTTCAGGAGCTGTTTCCCACACCCCCACACCCCTATCCCCACCCCCTTACAAGCCTCCCCCCCCTGCCACCTGCCTTTTCCTTTCTCTCAGCTCCTCCTGGCCTGCTGTAGGTCTCATCTCAGGGAAGTGCTCTGTGACCTGCAAGGCCCAGGCAGGCCCAGCTGGCACCAGGCATGAGTGCCACCACGCATGTTTCCTTTCTCTGTGTGTGCTTGGTTCATGTTGGCCTCCTGAGCGGACTGTGACTTCTCGGGCGAGCGGGGGCCTGGGGGGGGGGGCTTGTTCACCACTATATCCAGTCCCTGGCTGGCACTTCGGAGCCCTTCCATCAGCAGCAGCTGGCACTCCAGAGCTTTCTGCTTGGTGGAGGGAAAAAAAGCAGACTGTGGGAAGTAAATGGACAGAAGGAGGAACGCGAGATGACAAGGGCTCAGTTCAGGTTCGTTGATTAAAGATTGGAAAGGCCCACCGCAGGTGGGGAACAAACAAAAACCATTTGCCAACCACATAGCCTGGTGAAGAACTCGTCTCCAGAAGACTTGGATGCGTCGCTTGTTGAACAGCTCCAAGCTGGAACTTTCCCCTACGCGAACAGCAGTTTGCGGAAAATCTGTTCCGTGGTCCTATCATTGCCTCAGAGTCGAACCGAAGATCCAACTTGAAAACCCCCTGCAGACGAGGCCAGTGAGTCACCGGCCTCGTCTCTCGACACGGGGACGCTCCAGGCTAAGCACTGCTCCTGCTCAGACAGCGCACCGTGCTTGGGCTGATGCGCCGAGACGTTCATCCTGGGTGCTTCTGCGCTTGCTTTGTATAACACCGTGATTTAATTGTACTTACCATGTTGTGTTTTGATATTTAATGCCCTGGGTTTGTTGTGTTTAGCTGCTTTAGGGGCTGTGTCCACAACCTTGGGTTGTGAACTTTGTGTTAAGTTCACTTGTACGTGCATTGGGCGGGGGGGGGGCTCAGAACCTGCTCTTTGATTTTATGGGGAAATGTGTACCGCTCTCAAGCTTTGCGGTGTTCAAACAACGTTGGAACGGATTGAGTTCAGCAACCCAGGGGTCACTGTTGAAGGAGCACTCGTGCTGCAATGCGGAGTGGCTTGGCTGCTAACCACAAGGTCAGCGGTTCAAACCCACACGGAGGCTCTGTAGAACAGAAGCCTGGTGACTTGTTCCCAGAAAGAGGGCAGCCTAGGGAATGACGGGGTAGTTTTCCCGTCACTGTGAGTCACACCTGACTCGACAGTACATAACAACAATATCTAACATAGACTAAGGGCTCTTAAACACAACACTAATTAAACAATCAACTTAATTACAAATAAGCAAAAGATCCAAACTGACGCCTTGCCACAGAAGATGCGTGGTTGCTGTGTTGTTGTTGCTGTTGTTGTTAGGTGCCACTGAGTCTACACTGACTCATAGCGACCCTGTGCACAGAAGGAAAAACACCTGCCCCACCCTCCCAGTTGCTGCAGCTGCTGTGTCCATCCACCTCCCTGAGGGCCCCCTCTTGTTCACTGACCCCCTACTTCACCAAGCATGACATCTATTTCCAGGTATGGCCTCTCCAGATCATGATGAGGTGTCCGAAGTGATGGAATGAAGTCTCAGCATCTTCTCTTCTAGGGAGCATCTGGCTGTACTTCCTCCGAGATCGATCGGCTTCGTCTCCTAAAAGTCCCAAGGCACTTTCAATGTTCTCTGCCAGTACTCTGATCCAAACATGGCCTTCCTGATACATAGGTCAGCTTTCACATGCCTATGAGGCCATTGAAAATGCTGTGGTTTAGGGTCAGGCCACCTTCGTCCTCAAAGGGCTTGTGCAGCTTGGCTACAATCCTAAACACTGACGGTACCGAAAGGCGATGAGGATTTGGTGGTACGGGAACTCTCAGGCACCGCTGGTGGGAATGCAGAGAGGTGCAGCCACTTTGGAAGGCAGTTTGGCCATTTCTAACAAAGCCAAATATCATCTTAACGTATGATCCAGCGACTAAACCCCTAGATATTTACTCAAGGGGGTCCAAGACCTTTATCCACACAAGCACCTTACACAAATATCCATAGCAGCTTTATGGGTAACTATCAAACCTAGAAGCAACTAGATGCCCTTCGATACGTGAATGAATAAACGGCAGTGCATTCACACGATGGGATCTTACTCTGTGATAAAAAGATATGAGACCAATCTACAAAGAAGAGTTGAAGGAACCTTTAAATGCATGTTGCAAAGTGAACAAAGCTCAGTCTTGGGGTGGGCGTGGTCTTAAAAGCTCATGGGCAGCCATCTAAGGTCCAACTGTTGGTCTCTTCCTGTCTGAAGGAAGAATGGGAAAGATGGAAGGCATGGGGAAACCACTGATCCAATGGGTTATGGTCCATACCAACATCAGTCTCCATGACCCTGGGACCAGAAGAATTAGATGGTGCCCGGCAACCACTACTTACTGTGCTGCAGGGGATGGCATTACAAGGTGGAACAAAACTCAACATTCTTTTTCGTGAAAATCCAGGCTTATTGGTAGTATAGAAACTGATGGAACCCCTAAGACTATGCCTCTTAGTCACCCTTCAGTCTGGAAAGAACTTAGCCCCGTGGCTCGGTGTTCAACCAAACCACAAACAGGTTTATAAGGCAATAAAAACACTAGGCAGGTAGGTAGACCTTAAAAGCATCAAACATTTTTAAACATAAGCCACACAACCATAAAAACCACCAAGGGAAAAATAGGGACAAACTTAAGGACCCTAATACAAGGCATAAACACTACCAAACAGAATGAGAGGTATCCCACTCTACAAGACAAAATAAAGGATGGGGGCCCTGCTTAAAATGTGACATTTATGCACATCAAAAGACTTCATAAGAGGAGCTAAAAGAGAACTCACTGATTGGGGAAAAAATATTTAGCAATAATTCACCAGATAAAGAGCTAATCTCCAAAATCTATAGAAAATGACACATCTTACTAAGAAAAATACAAAAGACTCAATCCAAAAATGCCCACAAAACCCGAATAGACAATTTGCCAAAGATGACATCCAGGTGTCCAACAACCGTATGAAGAAATGTTCTGGTCCAGTCATACAATGGAATGTTATGCATCAATCAATTTTAAAAAAACATAACACTCTTAAACACTGCAAGGCATAGACAAAACTAGAAAACATTATGTTTAGCAAACGGTCAATTTCACAAAGATTGATATTTTAAAGCACCATTATTATAAGGAAAAAGAGACGTGTTTTTTACACCAAAAGATAAGACTTTGCTGACCATGAGGAGGCAGGAGCAGGGAGAGGGGAGGGACAGGATATTGAGGAGGGAGGGAGGGAGAGAGGGAGGATGAAGGAAGACGAAAGAGAACCACATTTAGCAGGCGTGGGTGGGTGGGGGTGTTATGGGATATTGTTGCTGATTTCACTTGATGAGATTGGCTGTGGGCTTCTTTAAAAACATGCAGTGTGCTTCTCTTTAAAAACCAAAGTTAAAAAGCGAGTGAAGGCTCACAAACTTAAAAAAAAAAAAAATCCCTCCAGACTCATTACCCTTTGGACCTAAAGATTGGTCTGAGTGACTTAAAAAAAAAACAAATTTTTTTTTAAAGAGGAAAAGTAGAACTGAAATAGACTTGGAGTATTTAGTGACAAACAAGTTCATGTCAAACATATGAGGGTGGGTGGGGATGGGGGAGGGTCATCAACCATTCTGAGATTAAAAAAGCAGCGTTTACCCAAGGACGAAGTTCGGAAGAGTTAGGAAGGAATGGAACAGGAAACACAGGGAGGAAGTGGGATACAGGGTCTTACATTGTGGGGTGACAGGTAGGCCAATCTGGCCAATAGAACATGTGGGATTAATCAGGTCACAGTTTGATTAGAGGGCAAAGAGATAAATGGCTCCGCAAGGCCCGCCCCTCTCTACGTTGCTCTCTCATGATTGGACCAGCATGCAGCTTCTTTAGCTAGTTCTCTGCCTCAATTTGTGAGCTACACTTCCTGGTGGATCCTGTGTCTTGCATTGTTTGGGCTTGATATCCCATCTGGGCCTGCTTCACTAAGCTCCTGAGTTGCTGAGTGTTGGTGACCCGCCCTGCTGTTTGCTTCCTGTGGGGGGACCCTGCCCAAGGGAAGACTCAGCTATCTGCTTCCTTGGCCTCCGACCAGGCAGCCCTCATTGAGTTGAAAGATTTCCAGTATATAAATTGTTCCACCAAAGTGAGTTGTAATTGAGTTGAAGGATTTCCACTGAAGTGAGTTGAACTGAGCCCTCTGTACTGCTGTGTGGACTAATTAGCTGTTATATTCCTTTGTGAGATAGATAGATAGATAGATAGATAGATAGATAGATAGATAGATAGATAGATAGATAGATAGATAGCCATCCTGGGTTTGTTTCGCTAGAGAACCCTGCCGAACACAGTGGGGGTTGCGTTCAAGGGCATGAAACAAAACGTATGTATCGTTTAGTGGAAAACTGGTCAGCTTTATATCCCTTCACCTAATTCACAATAAAAAGTTTGAGAAAGAAAGAAAGAAAAGGAAGCCATTCTGAAAAGGTTACATACAGTAAGATTCCAACCAGATGGCATTCTGGGAAAGGTGAAAGGGCATGGCACAGTAGTTAAGGCTCAGCTGCGAACCAAAAGGTCAGCAGTTGGAACCCGCCAGCCACTCCTTGGGAGAAAAACATGGCCGACTGCGTCTGTAAAGATTACAGCCTTAGAAAGTTTGTCTTTTAAGATCACTGCCAATCAGAATGTGTTTCCATCTGGTTTGGGGTTTTGTGTGTGTTCATTTGATAGACACTGAGATCAGTGGTTGAGGGAGGGAAGGTGACAGGGTAGAGCACAGTGGTTGCTAATTGGGCTGCTAGCCTCCAGGTCAGCAGTTTGAAACCACTAGCCCCTCCGAGGGAGAAAGAGGGGGCTTTTCAGCCCCGTTCAGGGTTACTGTCTCAGAAACCCACAAGGGAGGTTCTGCCCTGTCCTATACGGTCACTGTGAGTCACAATCGACTCGACGGCAGTGAGTTAAGTTTCTAATAGGTTTTGGAACCTATTCTGTATGATTCTGGTGGACACACAACACCGGGCATGTGTTACAACCCACTGCTGTAACTGAGCAATACCGAGGGAACAGTAACTGAGCAATACTGAGGGAACCCAAATGTGGACCATTGGTGTTCTTCTCAGGTGCCGTCAAGTCGGTCTAACCCAGAGGGATCCTGTGCACAGCAGAAGGAAACACTGCCCGATCCTGTACCATCCTCACAATGGTCATGTTTGAATGAGGTGAACTGTGGGCTTCGGTTCATAAAAGAGCCTGCCTACAAACCGAAGGCTGGCTGTTCAAATCCACTCAGAGACAGACCTGGGAAGCTGCCTTCAACCGATGTAGCTGTTGAAAACCCGCAGTTCTATTCTGACACAGGAGATGGTGCCATGAGTCTGAGTGGGCTCTTTAGCAAAACACTTGGTATGGTCTTACTGATGTTGTTGTTGTTGATGTTGTTGGGTGCCATCGAGCCGGTTCTGACTTAACAGAAAGAAACACTGCCCTGCCCTGCACCATCCTCACAATTGTTGCTGTGTTTCAGCCCATCAATGCAGCCACCGTGTCAATCCATCTGGTGGAAGTCTTCTTTCCCGCCACAGCCCCTCTACGTTACCAAGCATAATGTCCTTCTCCGGGGACTGATCTCTCCTGACAACATGTCCAAAACACGTGAGACAAAGTCTGGCCATTCTTCCCTCTACGGAGCATTCTGGCTGTACTTCTTCCAAGACAGATCTGTTTGTTCTCAGCGCCATTGTTTGAACATTTCGATTCTTCTTCGGTCTTCCTTATTCAATGCCCAACTTTCACATGCATAGGAGGCCATTGAGAATACCATGGCTTGGGTCAGCCGCACCTTAGTCCTCAAAGTAGCACCCTTGCTTTCAACACTTGAAAGATGTCTTGGGCCGCAGATTTACCCAGGCAATGAGTCCTTTGATCTCAACTACGGCTTCCATGAACATTGGTTGTGGAGCCAAGCACGATGAAATCTTTGACAACTTCAATCTGTTCTCCATTTATCATGATGTGACCTACTAGTCCAGTTGTGAGGATTTTAATGTTCTTTACACTGAGTTGTCATTCATGCGGAAGGCTGCAATATTTGATCTTCACCAGCAAGTGCTTCGAGTCCCCCTCAATTTATGATTATTATTGATAATAAAGTATCACCAGTGGCTCATCGGTTGTAACAAAACGCACCACAATAATGCGAGGTGTTAAAGGAGGACACCACACCGGGGGTTGGAGGGGAGGGGGCTGTTACGCTAGAATGGTCTGAAAGTGCAGCACAATCTTTCTGCCAACTTCACGCCACTCTAAGTGAATGAGGACTCTTGGTGTTTAAGAGACGAGACAAAGCAGGATGGCGCAGTAGGTGACCAGAGAAGGCCTGAGGGGATGAGAGGGAAAGCCTCCCAGGCAGAGGGAGCAGCCATTGCAACAGCTGAGGCAGGACCAGCTTGGTCTGCTGGAGGGAGACACAGGCACAGAAGCAGGCGCAGAAGGTGGGAGCAGAGCGAGCCTGGGGAAGGCCTGGCGGGCAGGGGCAGGTGGCTTAGAGGCTTAGGGGCTGCAGAGCAGACTGTGGGTCTGTGTCCTGGAGCCATGGGGAGCAAGATAGGCCTGGGAAATGATGGGATGAGACACACCTGAGTTGGGAAACCTACAGATGTCATGTGCATGGGGGAGTGGGGAGTGGGGATGGGGAGCACGGGGGTCCGCCTAGCGGGGAGCAGAGCTGGGCAAGTGAGCAGGTAGAGGAACCGGGAGTTACACCTCTGGAGTCTACCCCTGGAGAGTCCTAACCCTTTGCTACTGGAACAGCTACAGATTAGCGAGGGCCATCAGCCTTCTGGAGGGACGGAGGGTGTGACGTCAGAGACCAGAGCCTGGCTGGGGAAACTGAGGCATAGAGCCGAGGCACGACTGACCACGGCAGTCTCGGGCGTAGCGGGGCGGATTCAAACCCAGGTGTCCTGCCCCCCAGAGCTAGCTCATCTCCCTGAGCTTTCCTGGAATTGGGATGATCCCAGGGTCTGGAGGAAAGGGAAGCGGGCATCCTGGGCGCTGGGGTTGGTGCGGGGAGCGCGAGCAGCAGGAAGTCAGTGATCGGCACCGCACCTGTCTGAGGCTACTCTACACCTGTTGGTCAAGAACTCTGCTCTACAGATGAGGAAACTGAAGCATCCTGAAGGCCTCCGAAGGGGAGGGGTCCTCTCCCCGGTGTCTAGGGACTGGATTTGGGACCAAGGCCCTGTTTTGCCCCTGCTCCCGCCCCAAGACCCCAAGACAGGAAGGCAGTGGTCAGGGCAGCCCAGCTGGGGGGCGGGGCGGAGGGGGAGTGGGAGGGGCCAGGCTCAACCGCTGGGCGGAATTTCTCAGAATTTACAGTAGGAGGAGCATACTGGGGAGGCCAGGGCTGCCCCTGGGGCCTTTGAGTTGGGGAGGAAATGGGGCCATGGGGGGGACACTGCTCAGGCCTTATAGGGGGAAGTCTCCGCTCTCTTCCTACCCTCTACCCCATCTCACACACACACACACACACACACACACACACACACACAGCTATCAGGTCTCACCATGGGGTGGGCCGCATGTGGGAGACTAGAGGGGCCCCGCTCTCGCAGGCACCGTCAAATGTGGGCCAGCCTGTCTCCACTCAAGCACCTGTCACACCCACATCTGCACACTGATCTGAACACACGTGCATGCATGTGATTTAGCTGATCTAAACACGTGTGTGTGCATGTCGTGTCACATGTGGCCAGCCAGGCCTGCACACATGTGCCTGCATGTGTGCTTGTGTGTCTAGTTCCTTCGCAGACACTGCTGGCCACCTGGGCATACACCCCTGTCAGTCCCCACATATGACACAAAGCCAGGGCAGTGGGTTCCCTAGCCCTCCTCATAGACCGTATGTGGGTCGTCTCCTTCCACACCCCCTTGCTCTCTGAGCTGTGTGCGCGCGCACACACACACACACACACACACACACACACACACACACACCGAGTCTTCTGTTCCCTTCACCTCCCGAACACGTATCCCTGCTCTGTGCATAGCAGGCTCACTTGGGCTGTTTTAATCGAGGTAAAAATTCATGTAACATAAAATTAACCATTTTTAAGGCTACAACTCGGTGGTTTTGGGTGCATTTGCCAAGACTCCAAAAGCAGTGTTATCACCCCAAACGGAAACCCCTTGTGGACGGAGGAGTGATTTCCCCACTCCCACTCCTTCCAGTGCCTGGTATGGGCTCTCTGTCTCTGTGAATTTCCTTATTCTGAGTATTTCAGATCGGAGAAGCTGTTACATTGTGGGTTACTGTGTGTTCCCCAAAAAGAAATCCCGAAGCCCCAACCCCCAGTGCCCCTGAACGTGACCTCGCTTTGAGACAGGGTTTTTAAAAGGCTCACCATTTGCTAACCACAGGTCAGCAATTAAAAACCACCAGCCACTTTGCCGGGGTTGGGGGGGCGGGGGAACGACACATGAGGCTTTCTACTCCCATAGAGAGTCACAGTCGGGGACATTCACAGGGGCAGGTCTGCCCTGTCCTGCCGAGTCACTATGAGGCAGCACCAACTCCATGGCAGTGAAGGAGTCTGAAAACCCCCAGAATGATGCATACAATATACTTCTGGGTTTGGGGGTGGATGAGGGTTGTTTGGTTTTGTTGTGGTAAAAACATGCACGCCACATTTGCCAGCACAACGTCCACAATGACAAGTCACTGGTGCTGGTGACATGTCTCATCTACCATCAGTGTGGCTCTCTCTCCCAACTCTCTGTCTCCATCTTTAATGTGAACTCAGTGCCTCCCATACAAACTCCTCCTCTCCCTCAACCTCCCATCCCTGGTCATCACTAATAAGCGTTGACTGCTGTGTTGTTGTTGTTGTTGTCATTGTCATTGTTGTTGTTGTTAGTTGCCATCGAGTCGGCTCTGACCCATAGTGACCTTCTGTACAACAGAACAAAACAAAACAACCCGGCCCTGCGCCATCCTCACAATTGTTCCTGTGCTTGAGCCCATTGTGGCTATCTCCTTGAAGACCTTCCTCTTTCCCGCCACCCCTCTGCTTTACCAAACATGATGTCCCTCTCCAGAGACTGATCTCTCCTGACAGCTTGTCCAAGTTCTCTAAGACGAAGTCCTGTCATACTGGCCTGTCAGGAGCACCCCGGCCACGCATCGACTTGGTTTTTACATACTTGCTTATTTCATTTCAGGGAGATTGTGCCGTATCTGTCACCGGCAGGTGACTTCTTTTTGCTCAGCATGATCTTCTCAAGGTCCCTCTGTGGTGTGGCGCACATCAGGGCTTCGTTTTCTCTTTACCTTGAGGATGTAACCCACATTTTGCTTATCCGTGCATTTGCTGATGGACATTTTCATTGTTTCCACCTTTGGGCTAGGGTGAAGGGTGCAGTAATGAATCACTTCTGCCAGAGTAAGCCACCCAGATCAGGGGACTTTATTGCTGCAGCTATTGGGAAACTGACACCGGCGTCCTACACAATGTGACCTTTCTCTGCCTACCTTCTTTCACTCACTTATGTTTTCCAAGACTCTGCTCAAATGTCACCAACTCAGAAGGACCTTCCCGGATGTCCCCAGCCCCTACACGCCCCAGCCTTCTGCTCCCTGGCTCCCAGTCCCGCAGCGGGATCTAACACAGCGGTTCTCAACCTGCGGGTCGTGACTCCTTTGGGGCTCATACTCCCTTTCACTGAGGTCACCCGATTCAGCACAGTAGCAACATTACAGTGATGAAGTAGCAACGACAATAATGTTATGGTCGGGGCGTCACCACCACACAAGGAACTGTATGAAAGGGTTGCGGCATGAGGAAGGTTGAGAACCACTGATCTAGCATAATCCACTGGAAGGTTGTCCATCTCCTGCTGAAAACCATAGATCCCATTTAAAAGCTGCCATCCAAGATACAGCAAGTAGCCTGGAATTTCGTGGAGCAACAGAGGAAGAAAGACACCCAAGAATCAGAGATCGGAGATTGAATCAAACAGCGGGTCTAATTGCCTCCCTGAACAGCTGTGTCCTCTGCCATGTGACCCGAAGAACTGGATGGTACCCAGCAACTCTTACCAAGAGAGAGATCTTGATCAAAGGGAGGGTGGGGATATTGAGGAACTGATTTTTAAATTCTTACTTAAAACCACGCTTACTGGACACAATGAGAGTGGAGAGATCCCAATCTATTTTCTTGGAACAACTTTTGAACTTTGAACTGAAATAACCCTCATGAAGTCATCTTTAAACTAACCAGCAAATGAGTTCAGGGAATAAAGGATACCTGACTTGAGCACTTGACAACATCGCATCTGATGGGTGTGTCTCTGATGAGTCTGTCTCCCCTAGAAGCATTGGATGGGTTCAAACTACCAACTCTTGTTATCCAACAAGAGCTTAACTGTGTGCCCCCAAGGATCCTATATAAACACATATGTAACTGTTAGTCCGAGTAGACTAGAGAAACAAATTCATAGACACTCATGTGTATAGGAAAGAACTTTATATACAAGAGCAATTGAATATCAAGAAAGACCAGATCCAGTCCATAAATCCAGTATTAGCCCATATGTCTGATACCAATCTATAAAGTCCTCTTCAGACTCACAAAACACATAAAATGATGCCAAATGCAGGAAGATCACAGGCCAGTGGTGGGAAGTCTTATGGATCCAGTGGCATTGTAAGCATCTCAGTGCTGGCAGGGCTCTCCACGTGGCTTCCTCCAACTCAGAGTACTAGAGTAGTTCCATGTGTCTTGTCAGCTGCAATGTCTCCCATGGGGTGAGCAGAGAGAGAGGGTGTCTCCCACCTCCAGGGAGAAATACAGGAGTTCCCAGAATCCCCAAGAGAAGGTCATGCCCACACAGAGGCATCATTGGCAGTGACCTGATTGACAGGCTAAACTCCACCCCTTCCCTCTAAATACTTAAATTGACAACAGATTACGTAACTATCACAGTAATATATTAGATATGTGTTCGTTGTTACTTGCCATCATGTCACATCTAACTCACAACAACCTTATGTGCAACATAATGAAACACGGCCCGGTCCCACACCATTGTCATAATCATTCCTAGGTTTGAACCCATTATTGGAACCTACAATCAAGATGCATAAAGAATTACTAACGACTGGAATTCGAAAGTTATAAACAAAGAAGAAGGACGGTAGTTAGAGATCACCGACTTATTAATTGCAAATTCCTTTTTCCAGCAACTCAAAAGGCAATTATACACATGGACCCTGCCAGATGCAACATCTTTAGAAAGAGACCATGGAGAAGCTCAGCATCATCAGTTAAAACAAGACCAGGGAGCAACCATGGAGCAGACTATAAACTGCTCATATGCATGTTCGGGTGGAGGGAGACAGATGGGACTTTATACTCCCACAAAGAGTTATAGTCTTAGAAACCCATTGGGGCAATTCTACTTTGTCCTATAGGGTCACTGTGAGTTAGAATCAACTCAATGACCCTGAGTTTGGTTGATTCTGAATGTTCAGAAGAAATTTTAAACAAGTCCACAAGAGCTGAAGTTTGACTCTGAGTAGATCCCACATGATTTTGAGATCATCTCGAGAATAGATTTGACTTGTTGAACACTAAGGAGTGGTCAGAAGATATCAAAATGAAGAAAACAAAAGGTCACCCAAGAGACGGGAAAGAAATAAACAATCGAAAATGGATTTCAGAAAAGACTCTGAAAGGTATTGTTGAATGTAGAGTGTATCAAAAGAATGGGGAAAATGATGAAATAAAAGAGCTGAGCAGACATTTTCAAGGGGCGATTCAAGAAGATAAAGTAGAGTGTTATAACGAAACGTGTAAAGACCTGGAGTTAGAGAAGAAACCCAAAGGAAGCAGCATGCTGGAGATTTCTCAGGCTGAACGACTGAAGGAAAGAAAATCAAGTGTCTAGTTGCAATATTGAAGGATTCTAAGAGCCAAGGGATTTTGCTCTTCTTTGGATTCTTCTTGTATGAAGAAGATGTGGCATCAAGATCAGAGGAAGAGTTATTAATAGCCTGTGATATGGAGAAGACACAATCTGTTTGCTGAAAGCAAGGAAGACTTGAAGACTTGCTGAGGAAGACCAAGGATGGCAGCCTTCAATATGAATTATAGCTCAATCTAAAGAAGTCCAAATTCCTCACAACTGGACCAAGGTAAGGAGAGAAAAGGTTGAAGTTGTCAAGGATTTTGTCTTGCTTGGCTCCAATCCAAGCTCATGGAAGAACAGAAAGAGATCAAAAGACGCGTTGCATTAGGTGAATCTGCTGCACAGACCTCTTCAGAGTCTTGAAAGGCAGGATGTTACCTTGAGGACTTAAGTGCGCCTGACCCAAGTCATGTTTTTTTCTGATTGCCTCACATGCATGTGAAAGTTGGACATTGAATAAAGAATAGATGCACTTGAATTGTGGTGCTTCAGAAGGAGATTGAAAGTACTGTGCACTACTACTAAAAGGATAAGCTGACCTGCCTTGGAAGAAGTATGGCCAGAGTGCTCCTTAGAGAAAAGGATAGGGCGACTTTCTCTTACACATTTTAGACATGTTTCCAGAGAGACCAGTCCTTGGTGAAGGACATCATGTTGGGTAAAGTAGAGGAGCGGCAAAGGAGAGGAAAGCCCTTAATGAGATTGATTGACATGGCAGCGGCAACAATGGGCTCAAACATAGGAACAGTTGTGAGGTTGGCACAGGACTGGGCAGTGTTTTGTTTTGTTGGACATAGGATCAGTGTGGGCTGTGACCAACTCAATGGCATCTAACAAGAACAACAGTGATCAAAATATCAAATAATGCAGGAAACCTCAAAAGAATGCGAAAAAATAAACCAAATCACCGTGCCTTAAAAAAAAAATGTGTCTACATTCAATCACTTCAGGGAGTAGTATATAATCAAGAACAGATAGTTTTGAAGGAATAGTCCAAGCTATACTCAAACATTGGGGGGGAAACTCCAGGAATTGACAGAATGCCAATTGAGATATTGCAGAAATGGATACAATGCTGACGCGCTCGTTGGACTATGCCAAGAAATCTAGAAACCCTGGCCTTCTGACTGGCAGAGATCCAGATTTACGCCCGTTCTAGAGAAAGGCCATCCCATAGAAGATGCAGATTATCATTGAAATCACAGGTGTGCATAATTTTGCTGATGATAATTCACACATTGTTGCACCCATACATCCACGGGAGAGTGGCAAAAATTCAATCCAGATTCAGACAAGGGCGTGGAACGAGGGATATCATTGCTGATGTCAGATGGATCTTGACTGACAGCAGAGAACACCTGAATGATATTGACCTGTGATTTATTGACCCTGCGAAGACATTCTACTGTGTGGCTCACAACAGACCATGGAAAACATTGCAAAGAATAGGGATCCCAAAATACTGAATCATGCTCAAGAGGAAGCTGTCCGTAGATCAAGAGGGAGTCATTCCAACCGAACAAGGGCATACCGTTTGATTTAAGATCAGGAGAGGCATGTGTCCCAGCTGTGTACTTTCCCCACACTTCAATTTGCATGCAGCGATCCGAGAAGCTGTACTATCTGCAGAAAGACACAGACACAGAATCGGAGAAAGGCTCATTAACAACCAGTGACATGCAGATGACACACCTTGCTCGCTGGAAGCAAGGAGGACTGGAGCTGCTTGCTGACGAACAGCAAAGACTCTCATTATGGATTACATTTCAGTATAAATCACCGAAAACCCCTCCTGCTGGACCAATAGGCAGCATCCTGATAAATGGAGAAAAGACTGACATTGCCAAGGGATTCAGGTTGCTTGGACCTACAATCAAGGCTCTTGGAAGTAGCAATCAGGACATGGAATAATGTACTGAATTGGGAAAATCTGTTGCACAGGACCCCTTTAAGATGTTCAAATTTAAAAATGTCACTTTTCGAGCCAAGGTGCACCTGCCCCAAGCCATGGTATCCTCCATCATGTCTTATGCATGGGAATGCTGGACAATGAATAAGAAAGATTGTAGAAGAATGAATGCTTTTGAAACACAGCGCTGGCAAAGAACCTTGAGTCTACCATGGGCTACCAGAAGAATGCACACGTTTGTCTGAGAAGAAGTACGGCCAGAGTGCTCCTTAGAAACAAGCGTGGTGAGACTTCATCTCATATACTTCGGACATCTGATCAAGAGGGTCCAGTCTCTGGAGTAGGATATTATGTTAGGCCAGGTTGACTAGAGAAACAAATCCAGAGACACTCATATAGGTGTAAAAGAGAGTTTTATATCAAGAAGTAATTGTGCATCAATAAAACATCCCAGCCCAGTCCAACTCAAGTCCATAAGTCTGTTGCCAGTGTATACATCCCTCTTCAGACTCACACAGCCACAAGCAATGATGCAGAATGCAGGAACGTCACAGGCTGATGGGTGCAAAGTCCCATGGATCCAACGGCAGTGGATGCATCTCCAGGGCTCTGGCAAGTCCCTGGTAGGTCTCTGAGTGGCTCACCATCAGGAAGATGAAGCAGAGAAGGGGGGGGGGGGTGTGGGGTTGTTTCCCAGGATCCTCCTTATGAAGGGGTCATTACCACAAGGAGGCACCATCAGGCTGTGACCTGATTGACAGACTGGACTCCACCCCTACACTTGGCTAATACTAGTCCATTTCCGCTCACGAACTCCTACAATATCAATCTTGGTGCATTCCGCTTCATTGTTGACAATTCCTAATTTTTCATACTTAGACATTCCACTTCCTGATTATTAATGGATGTTGAGAACTGATTCTTCTCACTTTGAGTCATGCCACCGCAGCAAATGAAGGTCCCGAGAGCTTTATTCCATTGTGCCATTAAGATAACTCTTTGAGGAGGCAGCTCTTCCTTGGTCGTATTCTGAGTGTCTCCCAACCTGAGAGGCTTATCACCTGGCACTACATTAGACAAAGTTCCACTGCTATTCGTAAGAATATCACTGGCCATTTTTTTAGAATTAGATTGCAGTATCTTTCTGGCCACTATATCTTATCTGAAGCTCTGCTGAAATCTGCCTACCATGAATGACCTAGTTAGTATTTGAAATGTTGATGGATAAGTTTCCAACTTCATAGCAACATGCAACCCACCACAGTAAGACAAACTGACAGAAGTGTGGTGGATATATATGTATATAGAAAAGATTTAAGTTATCCAGAAATCCCTTTTACTTGGATCCATAGTCAATGCTGAATGTCTTTGATTAGGAAGCTTTCAGAGGGTGGGTATGATGCTCCTGGACCCTTATGGGTGGAGCTACTGAACTTTGCCACCATTTGTCTGTTAATTTGAGCAAGAACCAATGGTCCTGAAGGAAGAAATCCAAGCTACACAAAAGCATCAGCCAAAAACTAGGCTCTAGGAATTGATGGATGTGTTCGTCTGGGTAAACTAGAGAAACAAATCCATAGCACCTCATATGTCTATAAGATAGAGTTTTATATAAAGGGTAATTGTACATTAAGAAAGCATCCCAACCCAGTCCAGTCCAAGCCCATAAGTGCAACATTAGCCCATATGTCCAATGCTGATCTATAAAGTCCTCTTCAGACTCATGAAACACATGCAATGATGCCGAATGCAATACAATCACAGGCCAGTGGGTAGAAAGTCTTTGGATCCAGTGGCATTGTAAGCATCTCAGCTCTTGCAGGGGTCTCCACATGGTTTCTCCAGTTCCCAAGGCACAGGGTCTATCAATATAGTCCCATGTGTATTGTCAGTAGAGCGTGTCTAAGGGGTGAGCCAAGAGAGATAGTGTCTCCTGCCTCCAAGAAGGAAAATACTGAAGTTCCCAGAATTCTCAGGAGAAGGCCATGCCCACACAGAGGTCTCATTGGCTATGAACCAATTGACAGAGTTGGCTCCACCCCTTTACTCTTAATCCTCGTAGTCCCAAATTGACACCAGATTATGGGACTACCACAATGGAATACCAATTGAAATGTTTCAACAAGCTGATTAAATCCTGAAAGTACTCACTTGTCTATACCGGGAAATTTGGAAGACAGCTACTTGACCAACTGACTGGAAGAGATCCATAAATGTAACCAAAGAAAGGTGAACCAACCCAATGCTCAAATTATAGACTAATACCACATGCAAGTAAAACATTGCTGAAGATCATCCAAGAATGGTTGCAGCAGTACATTGACAGGGAGCTGTTGGAAACTCAGGAGGGCTTCAGAAGAGGATACTATCATTGCTGATGTCAGATGGATCTTGGCTGAAAGCAGAGAATACCAGAAAGATACTTACTTGTGTTTTATTGACGATGCTAAGGCATTTGACAGTGTAGACCATAACAAACTATGGAGAGCCTTGCGCAGAGTTAGAATCCCAGAACGCTATATTGCGCTCATGCAGAAGCTGTGCATAAATCAAGAAGCGGTTGTGCAAACAGAACAAGGGCACACTGCATGGTTTAAAATCAGGAAAGGGGTGCATCGGGGTTGTACCCTCTCATCATATGTACTCAGTCTGCACGCTGAGCAAAGGATCAGAGAAGTTGGATTATGTGGAGAAGACTGCGGCATCTGGAGTGGAAGGAGGCTTATGAACAACCCGCGGTGTGCACGTGACACGACCTTGCCTGCTCAGAGTGAGGAGGACTTGAGGCACGTGCTGATGAACATCAGGAATTGTAGTCATCAGTATAGCTTGCAACTCAGTGTCAAGAAGACCACAGTCTTCACAACTGGACGGACAAGTAACATCTGATAAATGGAGAAAAGGTGGAAGCATCGAGGATTTCATGCTGCTTGGATCCCCAATCAATGCCCTTGGAAGCAGCAGTCATGAGATCAAACAACCCATTGCCTTGGGTGAAGCTGCTGCCCAAGCCCTCTTTCATGTGTTGAAAGTCAAGGATATTACTTTGAGGACCTTGGTGCGTCTGACGGAAGCCATGGTCTTTTCAATTGTCTCTTATGCATGGGAAAGTGGGACGTTGAATAAGGAAAGTCAAAAAAAGAATTGATGCATTTGAAGTATGGTGCCAGCAGAGACTATTGAAAGTACCATGGCCTGCCAAAAGGACAGACTGATCTGTCGAAGAAGTACGGCCAAAGTGCTCCTTAGAGGTAAGGATGGAGAGACTTTGTCTCGCGTGCTTTGGACATATTGTTGGGAGAAACCAGTCCCTGGAGAAGGACATCATGCTTTTGAAAGCAGCAGGGTAGTGAAAAAGAAGACGCTTGACAAGATGGATGGACACGGTGGCCGTAACAATGGGCTCGAATGTAACAACAGTTGTGAGAACGGCACAGGACCAGGCAGTGTTTCCTTTTGTGCACACGGTCCTTATGAGTCAAAACACACAGAGAGGCACCTAAAAACCACAAGCATTGTAACACTCGCCCAAGCAAAAGCCAGCTCAAAAGATCCAAGAGGCCCAAGAGATCAGAGAATTGAGCAGAATATTGGACCAGATGTGGAGAAACTAAGAGGACCAGAGAGAGGCTTGCCTTCAGGTATGGTCAGAAGCTGTCTTAACTAAAGAACTGTATCCTGAGCCTTGCTGATCCTGACTTGCAACCTGGGAACTTCCTACTTAACCCCATAATCACCAGTAGCGTCTGTGAGTTACATGTGGCTAGTGCCGTGAATTACAGAACTCGGCAGAGAAGCGGAGAGCACTGAGGTCAGAACTGGTTGGAGAAAAGACGTAGGTCTGACTTCTGCCCCACAGGAACCAGCCTCGGTCCAGTGCAGATGGTGATTCTTTCTCTCCACTGGTGAAGTTAGACCTGGAGGTCAGAGGATGACACTGCCGCCACGCTGTTTTACACAGGACGTGTGGCCACCCATGGGAGATGAGTCATGCTGTCTCTGTGGTCAGTCGAACCCCCTTCCTTTCTCAGAGGAGCCAGCTCGGCACCGCTTGTGCAGTGGGTTTATTTATTTTCACCTGGCCTTGCACACCACAGGATGGAAGGGAGGGGGAGTGGGGACAGTTACAGCAGAAATACACTCAGAAACTCCCTCCCAGCCCCCACAACTCCCTCAGAGAGGACGCTTGAGTCCTCACCACAGGCCACAAAGGTTCTGCATGGCTTGCCCTGCTCCCTCTCTGCTCTCCCCTCCACCTCTCACCACTCACCCTGTTCCAGCCCAGGAGGCTTCCTTGCTGCTCCTCCAACCCACCAGGATCTGTCTCAGGGCCTTTGCACTGACCGCTCCCTCCTCCCACAGTGCTCTTCTCCTAGATCAGCGGTTCTCAACCTATGGGTCTCGACCCCTTTGAGGGTCGAACGTCCCTTTCACGGGGGTCTCACAATTCATAACAGTAGCAAAATGACAGCTATGCAGTAGCAATGAAAATAATTTTATGGCTGGGGGTCACCACACCATGAGGAGCTGTGTGAAAGGGTTGCAGCATGAGGAAGGTTGAGAACCACTGCCCTAGATACATGCATAGCTCTTTCCTTCCCTCCCTCAAGTCTCTACCCATTTGTCTTCTTATTTCACTGATCACAACTCGCACCTAAAACGTCTCACCAGCCTAGACAAACAGGTAGAAGACTGGCTGCAGATTTTGATCTGAGGTTCCACAGCAGCGGTTCTCAACCTGTGGGTCGCAGCCCCTTTGGGGGCCAAATGGCCCTTTCACAGGGGTCACCTAAGACACCGCTTCTCTATCCATCTCCAGGCGGGTCCACCTACATGCAGATATCCTGACCTGGTGAGAAAGAAGCTATCTCAACCTTCGCACTGACGTTGGCTTTTTACGCATACTGTTGCAAAATGTAGCAATGTAGTTTACTGTTGTTCTATACTGAGACTGTTACCCATGCTATACCATGCTTCAAGACACAATTTCATTTATTTGTAATTAGAAATAACTATTTCGCAATATATAATGACATATTGTTTTTGCAATTAATCACTATGTTATCATTATGTTCAATTTCTAACAATGAAAATACATCCCGCATATCAGATCTTTACATGATGATTCATAACAGTAGCAAAAGTACAGTTATGAAGTAGCAATGAGAATAATGTTATGATTGGGGGTCACCACAACATGAGGAACTGTATGAAAGGGTCGCGGCATTGGGAAGGTTGAGAACCACTGCTCTACAGGATCATATTGATCACAAGTGGGAGGAGAGAGCGTGGGGGGGGGGGGATTTAAATTTCTCCTGGAATTCAGACTTTCTGGAGCCCCGTAGAGACTGAATGAACCCCTGAAACTGTTACTTGGAGAGTGTTCTTAAACCTTATGAATCACAACAGACTCAAAGGCACCTACCAACAGAAATATCACTGAAGTCTTCTTTAAGATAAGCAATGTTGCTTCTGTTCTACGTACCATCGGGTCAGTTCTGGCTCATAGCGACCCTGTACACAACAGACGGAAGCACTGCCCAGCCCTGTGCCATTGTCACAGCTGTCCCTACGTCTGAGCCCATTATTGTAACACTGGGTCAGTGTGTCTCCTTGAGGGCCTTCCCCTTGTTCGCTGACCCTCTACTTGATCCAACATGTTGTTTTCCTCCAGGGACTGCTCTCTCCTGATAACGTGACCATCCTTGTTTCTGAGCTCTGGTGGCCTAGTGGTTACATGTTGGGCTGATAAGCACAAGGTCAGCAGTTCGAACTCACCAGCTACTCCTCAGGAGAAAGACTTGACTTTCTTGTCCCGTAAAGAGTTATGGGCTTGGAAAGCCGCAGGAGCAACTCGACATTGTCCTATGAGGGTCGCTATGGGACAGAGTTACCTCAATGGAAGTGAGTTTTGCGTATCCTTACCCCTAAGGAGCCAACAATTGTTTAGCTTACTTAGTAAAGACCCTCTCTCCGTCTTCGGAACTGTACTCGGTCAAGGTCTGTCCATATGGCATCAAACTGACAACAACAACTCAAATGATTAGAGGAGAAACTTAGAGGGCAATTGCCTATCTGCAATCCTCCATGTAAATGTAAATAGTGCCCAGTCACCTAATTATTAATCTGTACAAATCAGCAATCCATGTATTTTTGTCTAAAAAGCTGTCCTGTGCATGTATAGTTTCTTTTTCTCAACAGGTTTTAAATTCTATACCAATGACTAAATTAATGGTGATATCAATAGAACTACCCTATGCCTCATAGGAATAATTTAGAATGTCCTCCAATGTGTTAGTCTGGATAGACTAGAGAAACAAACCCATGGACACACATATGTGTGTAAGAAAGAGATTTATATTCAAGAGCAATTGAACATTGAGAAAACATCCCAGTCCAGATAAAGTTCATAAGTCCGATATTAGCCCATATGTCTGATAGCAATCTATAAAGTCCTCTTCAGACTCACGAAATACATGCAATGATGCTCAATGTAGAAGATCACAGGCCACACAGAAACCAATTGACAGACTAGACTCCATCCCTTCGCTCAATCCTCTCAAATTGACAATTCTATAACTACCACATCCAGTAAAATAGTAATGGTGTTCTTAAAGTGAACCAGGGAGATAGACAAACCACAGATACATGAATAGATTTTGGGCTCGCACTTAATCGTAGACCCAATCTAAGAATGATTAGCTCTTGTGACATGACCCTCCTCAGTACCTGCTCCCACCAAGTGATCACTGAAGATACAGGTACTATAGCAAAAAGTGTGTTGAAGAAAGATGATGCCCAGCAATCAGAAAGAATAGTGTTCGGGTTGTGAAAGGTTGTCTTAAAACAAGCAGCCATCTAAATGAGGCATCAGCTAAGTCCACAAGGAAGATGCACACCAGCATGTGTGATCCAAGAATTGTAAACAATAAAATCCTGACCTTGAGGAGGGAATGGTATTAGATATTAAATCTGGACATCTGGTTTACAGAAGGCTTCAGATGACAACGAAAGCCCAACACCCATCTGCAGAGTCCCTCGTGTGGATTAGGCCACTGGTGAATCCCCTCTGACTATGAACCAGAGATGGGAAAGGCCGTGTTACCAGAGACAGTACATTGCAGGGTGGATTGCCACCACTGTAGCAAGATCACAATGGGACACCTTGTCATCGATTTCCCTCTTGATCCAATGTATCATTGCTCTAGTTTTCGATATTTTCTGCTGCATTATCAATTAAGGTTTTTCTTTGTTTCATTGTGTCCTTGTGGTTGGGTCGTTTGTTAGTATTCTATCTTGAGTTTGTATGATATGAAACCCAGCTTAGGGAAACCTCCAGAGACAACAACTGGACCAATAGATTCAAAGGGACCTGGTGGGGGAGGCTGCCAGGAAATGGGGTGCTAACAACCATAGGCACAGGAAGAAGAAATGCCCTGGAACTGATCGTGGAGATGGTTGCTCAACTCTTATGAATGCGATTGAACTATTGGAATGTCTAACATGTGAATTGTGTGTCAGTGAAACTGTTCAACATGAACTCTTCACTTTAAAAAGCGAAATAAACTTTGCAGTGATCTTATGTGACCCTGAGAGGAATAACTCAGTAACAGAGGGTGGGAGTGGCTGGACTTCTCAGAGGCTGTCACCAGTGTCCTTACCTGGTACATGTAGAACCTGTTGAGTGGGTGTATGTTCTACTGGATTTACCCTCACACACAAAAACAAAACCGAAATTAAGGTATTTTTAAAGCTTTATTAATGTCGAACACGGGAGGGGAGAAGCGTTCGGCGGACATTGAGGAAATCGCACCTGATGCCGTGAAGCAAAACTTAACAGATATTGTAGAAGGGAAAATTCATCTGCGCTGCAGACTCTCAGCCAACCAACGGTAGTAGAAATACATAAATAAATCCTTACGCAATTGAAGGGGGGCAGGGTGGGGGGAGGAAGGCCTACATGCCAATGGGGCGGCTGGGAGGGCTAATGTGAAATCACATTTTGCTGTAGTTAGGTGCCCTCCCGTGGTCTGGACTCACGCGACCCCATGGACCACACAGTCAGAGGCTGCCCGGTCCTGTGGCATCCCTACAATTGTGGAGATGTTTGAGCTCCCTGTGGAGGTCCCCCAAGTGTCATGACTCAGCCGGAGAGGCACGTGGAGGCCCAGCTGACAAGTGGCAGCCTCACTGGAAGAGCAGAGTGGTTCTTGGGAAGTTGGAGCCTGGAAGGTTGCCAGCCACCAGAACAGGAAAGGGCACGTATCTCTTCCACGCTTTTGCGCCGATTTCCTCTTTCTAATACACCCCTCGGTATGGAACAGATTTCCCCCTGTCCACTTGCTCCTCGGCACGGAAACTCAGACGAGGCTGTTGAACGGAGGATTACCACTCACTCCCAGCGCTGCTGCTGGTGGCGTGGTTATGCCTTGAGCTGCTCACCGCGAGGTCCACAGTTGGGAACCGCCAGTTCCTCTTCGTGAGGAAGACGGGCCTTTCTACTCCCATCAAGAGCTGCAGCCATAGAAACTCACAGGGCCAGTTCTACCCTGTCCTACGGGGGGCGCTGTGAGTCAGCATCAACTCGATGTCAGTGAGTTTGGTTTGGGGTCTCATTCTGTTCCAGCAGTCACCCCACATCAATAAACAGCATTGACCCAAAAAATGAGAGAATGGAAGAAGGGGAAGAGGTTGAAGGAGGAGAGGGTGTTTGCTGCGGCTGGGGCTAGGGCATGGCCACATTGGTGCCGATAGGAAGAGAGGGAAGTTCACATTGACTAAGCACCGACTGTATTGCTTCGGGCTTTGTACAAAGTGCTGACGTGCAGAGTGATGAAATTTCACCTTCTCGAGTCCCGACTTAGGCATGCTGACCTTGACTTTAGAGAGGAGAAACCGGAGGCTCCTTCCACTACACCAGCTATTTCCACGCAAAGAGAGGGAAGGAGCCAAGGGTCCGAGCGTCCCTCTGAGTCAAGAAGAGGGCCAGAGGTGGAAGTTTGCAAGAAGCAGGCTTGGGCTCAAGAGAAGGAAGAGTGGGGATGTTGGGAAGGAAGTGAATTTTCTCATCCCCAGAGGTGTTCCAGCAGAGTCTGCCCGGCCACTTTTCTAAGGACGCAGAGCCCTGCTGATGTGCAAATGCAAGGATGGCTATTTCTTCTCTGGGCTTCTCCAACTGGAGCAGGAAGGAATTGAGCTGGGGACTGGGAAGGGCCTGAGAGATCCTTGAGGAGGGACGGGGCCCTGGGGTCCTGGAAGACCCTCCCTACAGAGTGACCCTTTCTCCTGTCCAGCTGGGAGTGTATGTGCCTGCATTAACAGGGGCAGGGGGCATGTGAGAAAGAACCCACTGACCCCTGGATACCAGTGATCTTTCTAGGAGATCGGGGATCGAAATCAAGACTCAGAAGGAGCCATCTGGACTGGGGAAGTCTGATCCCCAAAATGAGTGAACCAGCCTCCAAAGGAGCCCCAACAAGTGAGGACTCAGACATCCTGAAACATGCCCTCTGCCCTAAGCCCCTAAGAACAGGGGCCCTCTACACTGGTCATTGAGCAAGACACAGGTGGGAGGGGTGCAAAGATGGCAGAGGGGTAAGTAAGGAGATGAATGAATTGTAAATAGGTTTGTAAGTGAGTGGTTGAAGAAACGAGCGCATGGATTAAGTAAGTCAGTGAATGAAAGAAGAGATGGGTGGTGAGGTGGTGAGATGGACTGATGGGTGGATGTGTGTGGAGAGGTGGTGAGGTGGACTGATGGGTGGATGTGTGTGGATAGGTGGTGAGGTGGACTGATGGGTGGATGTGTGTGGAGAGGTGGTGAGGTGGACTGATGGGTGGATGTGTGTAGATAGGTGGTGAGGTGGACTGATGGGTGGATGTGTGTGGAGAGGTGGTGAGGTGGACTGATGGGTGGATGTGTGTGGATAGGTGGTGAGGTGGACTGATGGGTGGATGTGTGTGGATTGGTGGCTGTGTGCGTGGATGGATAGGTGATTTGATGATCTTTTGTCTCTAATGTTGCTATAGCATGTGTGCCACGAGTGGATGGCTTTCCTAATCAAGGAATTGATTCTCTCACAGTTCAGGAAGGCAGAAGTCCAAACCCAGGGTGCCAGCACTAGGGGAAGGTGCTGGCTCTCTATCTATCTATCTATCTATCTATCTATCTATCTATCTATCTATCATCTATCGATCTATCATCTATCTATCTTTCTTGGCTCTAACAGAAGCTCCCTCTCCCCCTTCAACCCCCGTGGGCCTGGTGCTCCTTGGAGATCTCCATGTGTCTTGGTATCAGTCTCCCCCCGGGATCCAGGAGACTCCCAGCACAGGGACCCCAGGTCCAAAGGATGTCATCAGCCCCCAGTTCTTCCCCCTTGGTAACACTGTGGTTCCTTCCCCCCCCCTCACCCCACCCCCTGCTTACTTGTTTAATCTCTGTTATATCGCAAAAGAGATTGACATAAAATGCAACCTAATTCTGGAGAGGCCATCCTGCCTCATTATCATAACTGCCTTTCCTCCTGCCTCATTAGCAGCAGAGAGGTTAGGACTGACCACAAAGAAGATAGTTATATAACACTGAGAACCAGGGCCTGGCTAAGATTGATAGGTATTTTGGGGGGCACAATCCATGACAAGTGAGTTGATGTATAGGCCTTTGTGTAGGTGGAAGAATGGGTTCATGGAAGGAAGGAAGGAAGGAAGGAAGGAAGGAAGGAAGGAAGGAAGGAAGGAAGGAAGGAAGGAAGGAAGGAAAGATAGATGACTGGAAGGAAAGATAGATGGATGAAAGGAAGGATGGATAGATAAATGGATGGATGGATGGATGGATGGATGGATGGATGGATGGATGGATGGATGGATGCAAGGAGGTAGCTAGGCAGTGATAGATGGGTTGATGAGTAGCTGGATGAGTGGGTGGGTAGGTGAATGTAGGAAACAAGGGAGAGATGGGGGAAACAGAGGACTCCCCACAGCACAGATTTCAGAGCAGGATGGGAGCAATAGGTAGGATCCAATGTGGTACCGCCCCCCATCATCCTGGTCAGGAACATGGACATGAATTCTTCCATCCAAATCACTTTCTGCTCCACAAGTCTGGTCCTGGTCCGGGAGCCCTCAGAGGGGACCCCGGCTACCTTCCCAGCCTCGAGGCACCCTGGCTAAGGCTTGAGACTTGACCCGCAGTTTATGGGGCAGAGAGGGCTGACCCACACCCTCCCGGCTAGGGCAGGCCACACCAGGGGGCAGCCCCACGGGGTCAGCAGCAGGAGCCAGCAGCATATCTGAGGGTTCAGACCCCTGGCACCCAGTGGGCACAGGTGCCCACAGCCCCCAGCAGGGCCTGAACTCCGGCCTGGGCCCTGCTGGCTCATCCAAGAGGTGATAGCTGAGGAGGGTGGCTGGGAGGGCCAGGTCAATCCTCTTAGGGGGTTGGGGTGTGGGTTCCGGGGGAGGCCTGGGGGAAGTGGCCAGACCTGTCCACCTGTGAGCTGCCAGGCAGCCCCGACATCCTGGAACACCCCCATCCAGGGAACACGGCCTCAAAAGGCATTCATGGGAGCGAGGTGGGGGCTCCCTGGTCCAGGGGGGCTCCCACAACAGGGCTTGCAGGGGCAGGGCCCGGGGGCCCCCAACAGTGGGCAGGAGGCCAAAACGAAGCTTCAGCGCCCGCAGCTCGGCCCTGAGCAGGGCGTTCTCCTCCAGCAGGGCCTCCAGCCGGCCCTCCATGGCTGCGTCGTTGAGACGCCTTTTCTCCCGGGACCGTTTAGCCGCCTCGTTGTTCTTGCGCCGCTTTTCCCAGTAAATGGAGTCCTTCTTCTCTTCCGGCATGAACTCCCGCTGCCGCCGCATGGCAGGGCTCCTGGCCCGGATAGTCCGCAAGCTCTTACTCCCCTGGGGGACGCCGGTCAGGCCCAGGAGACCCGCGTCCATGGCTGCGGTTCTGATCCTGGAGCAGAGGAAGGAGGCGGGAGACTGAGCTGATGCCACCTTCTGCAGATCACCCTGGGTCGCTGCCACCGCCAAGCAAGTGGGGGGGGGGGGGGGAGTTGGCATGGGAGTGGGAGTGGTGGTTGAGGACAACAGGGACGGAGCCGGAGCGGATGGTGGGTACTGAGTTGGGGTTAGTAGTGGGCAGCTCCAGGGATCTGAGATGGTTTGGTGTCGGCTAGAGGAGTGGGCAAGGCCATCAGCGAAAGGACACTCATTGGGAGGGGGTTGTTTAAGAACCAGCCATCTCTCTTTCGGGGGACAGGTCGGGGGCTGTATCCTCCCTCTGACGGGCATCGGGGGAGGTCTCCTACCACTGAGGTCAGCAGGCAAGGTCGGGGTCAGTTCAACTTGAGGTCCAGGTCGGCCTCCGGGGCGATCCAGGAGATGAGAAGAGGGGAGACTGGTCCTACAGAGAGAATGGGTGTGTGATGTTTACTGAGCCCAGCAGCGCATGCAGGCGGCCATCCTTTCCCTCCTCACTCTGGGGCCAGAGTTCTGCCCTTGTCCATCAGTCCTCCCATAGGCCGGACCTACCCTCCCATAGGCGGGACCTATCAATTCACCCATCCAATCACTTACCTGCCCCTGGGCCAGCCCATCTGCCTACCCACCCACTCACTCATCCAGCCACCCACACTACCTGCCCCTCCCAGTCAACTGACTGCTGTGATTAGGTGCCACGGAGTCGGTTCTGGCCCATGGGGACCCTACGCGCAACAGAAAGAAACACTGCCGCCTGGGCCACCCTCACAATGCCTATGCCTCAGCCCATGGTTGCAGCCACTGTGTAGTCTATCCGTCTCATCTTCCTCATGTTCGCCGCCCCTCCACTTTACCAAGCATGATGTCCTTCTCCAAGGACTGGTCTCCCCTGACAACATGCCGAAAGTTTGTAAGATGAAGTGTCGCCGTCCTTGCCTCTAAGGCGCGCTCTGTCTCTGGATAGTCAACTTAGTACCCACTCATGTATCCATTCATGTCCCCACCCCGCCCCCATTTTTCCAGGAGAGCTTCAAGCAGTCCCTGGGAAAATGGAATTGAAAGATGATGGAATTTTTGCCACCAACTCTTTGCAGCCTGTCCCCTGAACTTATCTACCCAACCTGGTGGTGTAGGCAGTTATGATTGCTACTCCCGGTCAGAGGTACGTTCTCAGAAACCCACAGGGCCGCTTCGACCCTGTCCTATAGGGTCGCTAGGAGTCGGCATCGAGTCAAGGGCAGCGAGTGTGGTTTGGGGTTGTCATTCATTCAGACATCCAGCCATTCCGCGTCTGCGTCTACAACCATCCACCCATCTACCACCACCACCCTTCCTTCCATCCTCAGGCCATTCACTCCTTGACGCCACTCTTGTGGGCTGCTGCCAGCAACTTGCTGTAGAGTCAGCTCCCAACTCCTGGCAGCCCTGCACGCCACATGCGGACCACCTCGGCCCCCAGCACAGCACCTGGCTCTGCCAGACGGCCAACAAGCTCAGAGATGACTGGTCCGGGGACCTCCTGCCATGGACAGGGAGCAGGACACAGGCCAGGGTTCCTCCAAGTAGGGGCCCAATGATGAGACCCAAGCATGGGCTGGCTGTCAGAGGGAGGAAGGGCCAGCAGAGCGCTCTCACGCCAAGACGTGGATGGTGAGAAGGACCACAGGGGCTCTAGCTCCCGCCTGAGCCTCTCCTCAGTGTGGTTTGGACCGAGCACACCCCTCCAACCACTACCCCCACACCTCCACAGGAACCCAGAGTGAGATGGGGCAGCAGATAGCCGGACTGCCCGAGTTTATTTAGAGAAGACACAGCGAGGGCTGGGCCGGGCCTTCCTGTGGTCGCAGAACAAGAACTAATGGCGGACAGAGCAGCAGGGGTACTCCTTGTGAGGTGGCGGCTGGGGGCAGGGGGACACAGGGAACAATCCCCTCAGAGATGGCCCAGGTCAACTCCACCCCTGGCCACCGCATCTCCACAGCCTCCTGACCGGTGGGAATCAAGTTTCTGCTTGGCTTCTGTCAGTGATGGGGAGCTCATTCCTTCTGAAGCTAACCCCTGTCTGGCTATGGGAACTCACATGGTTAAGAAGGTTCCCCTTTAAAATCCACCTCTCTTGGAACTCACTCACTCTCTCCGCAAGCCCACAGAGAACCTCCCCACCTCTGGTCCCTGAAGCCCTTTGGGGATCTAAGCTATCCCACCACCCCCAATGCCATCCACGTTCCTCCCAGGATGGAGATGAAACTCACTGAGCTCCTACTACAGGGGCAGGAGCAGTTCACATGGCGGTTCTCTTTCTTTATGCCAGAGACCCAGGCTCATCGCCTGGCCAGTGCGTCCACCACATGCATGACCCCACCTGTCAGTCGGCATGTTGCTACTGTGATGCTGAATAGGATTCGGTGGCACTTCCAGATGGAAGTGAACTGGGAAGGAAGAAAGGCTTGGCAATCCATTTCCTAAAACAAGCCCAGGGAGACTGTGGACACGGTGGTGCACTCTGCAGGTGATCACCAGCATCCTGCGAGACGGGGCAGAATGTGGTTCCATTGTACCTGGTGTCCCAGGAGCCAGGGGCCAACATTTATGTGCCAGGTGCATATCATTTCTTACTTTGTGTTCTCCATGACTTGGACAGGTAAGTACTCCTGGAGAGACAAGTACACCTAAGTACACCTGGTAAGTATATCTGGAGAGACAAGTACACATGGAGATGCAAGCAGACCTAAGTACACCTAGACAGGTAAGTATACCGGGAGAGGTAAGTACACCTAAATACACCTGGACATGTAAGTATACCT
Source organism: Tenrec ecaudatus (assembly GCF_050624435.1). Lineage (NCBI taxonomy): Eukaryota > Metazoa > Chordata > Mammalia > Afrosoricida > Tenrecidae > Tenrec > Tenrec ecaudatus. The sequence goes on along the minus strand of NC_134530.1, from coordinate 11,010,811 downwards.
GAAGAGGCTAATCCACCTAGGTACACTTATACAAATAAGTGCACCAGGAAGACAAGTACACCTGGAGAGGCTAGTACACCTAAGTACACCTGGACAGGTAAATATACCTAGAGAGGCTAATACACCTGGAGAGGTTAGTACACCTAGGTACACTTGTACAAGTAACTGCACCTGGACCAACACACACATAAGTACACCAGGACAGGTAAGTATATCTGGAGAGACAAGTACACCTGGAGAGAAAAGTATACTTGGAGAGGCAAGTACACCAAAGACACCTGAAGAGCTCAGTATATCTGGAGAGGTAAATACATGCAGAGAAGTATGCGTATTATTACCCACATTTTTCAGATAAGGAACTTTTAAGCCCGGTGTTGCAGCCACTGTGTCAATCATCTCATTGAGGGTCTTCCTCCCTTTGGGCCACAACTTTACCAAGAGTGATGTCCTTCTCCAGGGACTGGTCTCTCCTGACAACATGACCAAAGTACATGAACTGTCGTCTCACCATCCTCGCTTCTAAGGAACATTCTGGCTGTACTTCTTCCAAGACAGATCCGTTTGTTCTTCCAACAGTCCAGAGTATGTTCGGTGTTCTTCACCAACACCACGATTAGATGAATCCTTCTTCGGTCTTCCTCCGGCATTGGCCAACTTTCACGTGTATATGAGGCAGTTGGAAGCACCAGGGCTTGGGCCAGGAGCATTTTAAAGCCTCAAATCCTCCAAGTGGCATCTTTGCTTTTCAGTACTTTACAAAGGTCCCACGCAGAAGATAAGCTCAAGACGAGTAGTTGGTTGATTTCTTGACTGCTGCTTCCGTGGGCATTCCTGGCGAATCAAAGGAAAATGAAGCTCCAGGCTTGTGTCCATTTATCCTGATGTGGCGTCCCAACTACACCAAGAGGAGGCCATTTCTGACCTCCTCTGGTTACACAGTGGGGGAGAAGCCAACCCCTCAGCAACCCAAGGCCAATTGTCATGAGGTAGAGGTCAGACATGCCTCTACCCTCCGTGTTTCTCAAGCCTAACCTAACACCAACCGTTCCCCCCTCGACCCTTTCTAGTCTCGGTTGGGTTCCATGACCCAGGGCAATGGCCACACGGAGCTCACAGGTGATGTCACCACGATTGGGGTTTATTAGGGAAGTTGTTGACTTCCATCTTTTCTCTGGTTTTCATGATGCTGTCTAATGGTCCACTTGTGAGAATTTGTGTTGGCTTGACTTTGAGTCGTCATCCCTGCTGAAGGCTGCAACCCTTGACCTTCGTCACCATCAGTCCTCAGATGATGCACTGCATTTGGGCAAATCCACTGCACAAGAGCTCTTTAAAGCAGCAGTTCTCAACCTGTGGGTCGAGGCCCCTTTGGGGGTCGAATGACCCGTTCACAGGGGCCGCCTGATTCATAAAAGTAGCAAAATGACAGTGATGAAGTAGCAATGAAAATAATTTTATGGTTGAGGGGGTCACCACCACGAGGAACCGTATGAAAGGGTCGCAGCATTAGGAAGGTTGAGAACCACTGCTTTAAAGGATTGAAGAGTCAGGAAGTCACTTTGAGGACTAAGGTGCGCCTGACCCAAGCCATGGTGTTTTCAGTCGCCTCCTATGCTGTGGAAGTTGGACATTGACATAAGGAAGGCTAAAGAAGAATCGATGCGTTTGGATTATAGTGCTGGCCAAGAATATTGGAAGTCCCATGGACTGTCAAAAGGACAAACAGATGCATCCCGGGAAAAGCACAGCCAGAAGGTTCCTCAGAGGTAAAGATAACACGAGACCTTGTCTCGTGGTCTTTGGATATGTTAGTGGGAAAGGCTCGTCCCTGGAAAAGGACATCATGCTTGATAAGGTGAAGAGGCAGTGGAAAAGAGGAAGACCCTTGATGAGATGGACTGACAGTCGCTGGGACAATGGGCTCAAGCCTGACAACAGTTGAGAGGAAGACTGACTGGGTGGTGTGACATTCTGTTGTAATGAGGGTCGCACCTAACATCGATATTAGAGAAGTTATCAGGGCAGGAGGGTAAAGACCAAGTCGTGGGTCTACAGCAATACCTCTCCTCAGCCCAGCCAGCAGTCAAATCTCTCTCCAGCTTTCAGCAGCTCAGTCATGTGGTCCCAGGAAGCCAGCCTAATGCTCTGCCTCACAGTCTCAGAGTCTCAACACTGCTCTTCTCTTCTGTCTCCTGGTCTCCTCCCCGCTGCCTCTGGTCTCAGCCTCGCTCCATGGCCTCCACACCACAGCCCCTGATGCCTCTGGTCTCGGCCACTTCAGACCGCGATCCCAAACATGCTCACCCAGTAGGGGCTCCTCTTCCTTGATGGTCCTGGGATTTCTCTATTTCTGCTTCTGAGGGGGCTCCTCCTTGTAGCCAAGGGAGTAGCAACAACAACTGACCAACACCCCCCCCTCGTTGCTGTCACCCATGGCCTATTTGCGGGGGTCCCCCACCCCGCCAGATCATTTGGTGAGGGTTATAGAAAGGCGATAGAAGAGCCACGTGAAGAAGTTTTACCCTTGCAGATGATGGAGCAGCTTGACTTCCATTCAAGATGGTGGACCTGGTAGACATGAAACCTCCCCTTTCCTCTCCAAATTCTTAGACAAGACAGGAAAGCACTAACGTGAGACCAGAGATAAGGTACCCAAGGAGCAGCCTAAGGAGGCGAGGTCAATCTAGGGGACACCTGGGAGAGCGCTCCTGAAAAGGTATTGAATTCACAACCCCCTTGGAAGTTCTCCCACCTGCTGCTGCGCTGGAAGAGTTTACATCTGAGGAAATGGAGGAGGATGAAGGTGCAGTCTTAAAAAGACCTTGACAATGAATCTACTAATTGACTCCAAAAAAAGGGGGGCAATGAGTACAAAGGGAAAAGTCCATGGCGTCAATTTTCTTGTCCCTGGCACCTCCTGTCTGCAGAGAATGGCTCTGGAGGGTTTCGTTGGAGCCGTGGGGAAGTGCTCAACTACTGGCCAAAAGTGGTTTGAATCCACCAGCGCCCCACGGTGGAAAATTGTAACAGTGTCTTTCCTTCAAGATGTTGGCTTTGAAAACCCTGGGGCTATTCTCTTCCATCTATTGTGTCCCCAAAAGTCAGAATCCACTCGATGGTAATGGACTTTGTTTCGCTTTGTTTTTTAATCTTGCTTAAAATAGATGTAAGAAAGACAGGACTTTCTACTCTGTGGTAGCTATATAATTGTCAATTTGAGGATTAAGAGTGTAGGCCAATGAGGCTCTGTGTGGGCATGGCCTTCTCCTGAGAATTCTGGGAAATCCAGTACTTGCTCCTTGGAGGCGGGAGACACTTCTCTCTCTGCCATTCCCTGGGAGACCTTGCAGCTGACAAGCCACCTGGACCTGCCCTGATGCACCCAGACCTCTGAAGCCAGGGAAGGCACGTAGAGACCCCTGCCAGCGCTGAGATGCTTACACCACCACTGGACCCAGGAGACTTCCTACCCACTGGCTTGTGATCTTCTGCATTCGGCATCATTGCATGTGTTTTGTGAGTCTGAAGAGGACTATATAGATTGGGGTCAGACATATGGGCTAATGTCAGACTTATGGACTTGATCTGGACTGCGCTGGGATGTTTTCTCAATGTTCAATTGCTCTTGTATATAAGTCTCTTTCTTATACACATATGTGTGTCCATGGATCTGTTTCTCTAGCCTACCCAGACTAACACATACTCCCATCAAGAGTTACAGTCTCAGAAACTCACAGGGGCAGTGCGACCCTGTCCTAAAGGGTTGCTGTGCCCAAGCGCCAGTAGGTGGGTCTGACCGGCCAGTCTTGAGGTTAGCAGCGGAATGCTTAAGTGTTGTGCCACCAGGGCTCCTTCAAGGAAGAAATACCAAGCACAAAACAAGAACAGGAGCCGAGGGAACAAAAATCCAAACGTCCTGCCATCAAGTCGATCCCAACCCATAGTTCCCCTACAGGGCAAAGCAGAACTGCCCCTGGGGGTTTCTGGGGCTGGAAATGTTTATGGAGCAAAGAGCCTCATCTTTCTCCTCGGAGGAGCTGCTAGGTTTGAACCGCTGCCCTTCAGGTTAGCAGCCCAGCAGGTAAGGCACTTCGCCACCAGGGCTCAAGATGCTATAAAAGCAGGCTGATAGGGAGAGAAATTATCCAAGCTCAGCTATGAAGAGTACAGCTGCAGAATAAGAACTCAAGAGACAGACTTGCCGCATAGGACGGGAGGCTGCGATGCAGAGCGGGGAGGGGACTTAGCAAGGTCACCTGGGATGTTCTGAGGGATGGAACAGAGGCTCTATATTAGTGACTGGGGACCTGAGCTTGTACCGCGCTGGTCACTCTCCAGGGGTGATCTCCAGCCTCCACTCCCGCTCTTATTTCTCTGGGTGCACACTGACTGCTAACGGCAAAGTCAGCAGTTAAAAACCTCCAGCCACTGCTCGGAGGAAAGACGGGGCTTTCTACTCTGATAAAGGGTTACAGTCTCGGAAAACCACAGGGCAGTTCTAGCCTCTCCTGTCGGGTCGCTATGAGTCGGCAGAGACTCCGCCGGCAGGGAGTTTGGTTTTGTGAAGTTTCCCTGTCTTCTGTGGTTGGGCTTGTGCTGCCCCTCCTCCGAGAGGAATGGGACCAGGCAGATGGCACAGCTGACTTGGCCAGTCCCTTTCTCCCAAACTGGCATGAGATGAGACAGAATCTTAAAATCAGCAGAGGAGTTGGTTGAGGGAAGCCAGGGGGACCAGGTATGGGACGCTAGGTCTTTGACTTAACTTAGCTGAGCCTTAACTCTCCCTTCCACCAAGCAGGCTCAAGGGTGTAGTTTTGAGAATGGGAAGGGTCCATTGTGTGCCTAGGATACATGCCCGTGAGGGTGGCCTTGAACACAAAGCCTCTGTGTGAACTTGGCTTTCTGTGACACCCCAGTGACACACTCAGGTGAAGACAAAGGACAGTCCCTGGGGCCACACCCTCTGAAAGAGAAGAGAGAGATTAAACGCTGTAAAAGGAGGGGGGGGGTGTAGGAATATAGCCAGGCTCTAGAGAAAAGGATAAATCAAGGGCAAGGGGTAAGCTGCTTCCTGCAGTCCAACTCAAATGGCCAGAGGGTGGCCCACGTGCTTCCTTTTAGTTCAGCGCAGAGCCAGGGGCTGAGGTGACCACAAACTCCCCAGCAGGGTGCGAGACTTAGAGAGGCTTACAGAATGGTGGGGAGGTGGCATGCATGTGGTCAGCACACATCTGAAAGCCTGCTCACCCTCAGCCTTGAATTTGTCTGCATTGACACAGGCGAGCCCGTTCTTCTTCTGTTCTGGTCTCAAATGAGCCAAGCATTCAAGAGCCATCCGACCCAGAACCAGGGATGGAGTGAGCCCATCACCTGGGTGCTCAGAGGGCAGAGGTGCAGAGTGTTTCCTGGCAAAGCAGGGAGGAAACAGGAAACAAAGCCAGACAGAGGATGTCCCTTCCCGTCCTCCTGTTCAGTCACTCGCTGGTCAGTCACACGGCAGACATCTCATTATCCCTTTTCTGGCCACGCCTACCTCCATTTCAGAGTCTCAGAAATTCACAGAGGTGGTCCTGCATCCTCAAAGGCTTTGAGACACCCACTCTGTTTCTGGAACGAATGTTCTCTCGCCCCCACAGGCTGTCCTTTCTGCCTGGGACACTTCCCCTCCCCACCTCCCCTACCCCCCTGCCCCCTGGGAGCCCAAGGTCCACTAGTCCTTCAAGCCGCAGTTTGGATGTGGCCTCCTCCTTCAGGAAGCCTGCCAGGCTGGCTGGCCCCTCTCGGCGTGGCCAGGAGCCTCCTCTGGGCTCCCAGGGCTCTGCCTGCTTCCACTACCCCCACAGTTGTCATCTGGGGCTTGTGGTAGTTACGTAACCTGGTGTCAATTTAGGACTTGAGAAGATTAAGAGTGAAGGGGTGGTGTCGAGTCTGTTGATCGGGTCATGGCCAATGAGGCCTCTGTGTGGGCATGGCCTTCTCCGGAGGATTCTGGGAACTCCTGTGTTCCTCCCCGGAGGCAGGAGATACACTCTCTCTCTCTACTCACTCCCTGTGAGACATCCCTGTGGAGAAGGCATGTGGAGAGAGGCTGGTGGAGTCAGACCTCTGGAGCTGGAGAAGCCATGTGGAGACCCCTGCCAGCGCTGAGATGGTTACAACGCCACTGGATCCACAAGACTTTCCACCCACTGGCCTGTGATCTTCCTGCTTTCGGCATCATTGCATGTGTTTCATGAGTCTGAAGAGGAATGTATAGATTGGGATCAGACATATGGGTTAATACTGGACTGATGGGCTTGAACTGGACTGGACTGGGATGTTCTCAATATTCCATTGCTCTTGTATATAAAGCTCTTTCTTATACTCATATGAGTGTCCATGAATGTGTATCTCTAGTCTACCCAGACTAACACAGGACTCCATGATACACAGCACCAGAACAGACAACAGAAAAGATAACCTCAAAGAAGACCCTATAGGACAGAATTATCCCTGGGTTTCCAAGACTGGGCATCTTTGTTTGGCTGTTTTGTTTTGTTAGCGCTGCCTAGGTCCCTTTGTACAAATAGCATCGGACACCAGCTCCATGCAGACAGCAACCCAGGACTCACACAAGTCCCTCTCATCCTCAGATGGAGAACTCACCTTTGTGGGGGGCTGGGCACCTTTGAGACCTTGAGCTGGAGTTGAGGCCTCAGCTGGAGCCTTGCTTTGTGCCTTGGACCCAGCAGAGCCTCAGACCCTTGGCAATAGGTACTCGAACCCGCTTGCCACGCTCGGGGTGGGCAGTGCAGGGCAGTCGGCAGAGCTTGCGGTGGGCGCCCATGGGGATCTGAGCCTTGAGCTCCGCGGGTTTCCCGCGGGCCCTGGTAGCCTCGGCTGGAGCATCTGCAGCCTGCGTTTTCTTCAGGCCCTTCTTGTTGCGCTTCTTGGCAACACGCATGCTCCTAGGGAATTTGAGGTCCAGGAGGCTTCTCTGTGCCATTTCTGGGGTGGATTGCGCATGGCGTGGTTCTTGGACTTGGCCATAATCTGCACGACACTTGCTGCTCCCAGAGACCAGAAGAGAGAGAGCAAGGCTGTAGATCCTTACGTGACAGAGCAGACAACCTCACCCTTCTCGCTGGGAGTTAAAACTACTGACCTTGCAGTCGGCAGCCCAACACGTGACCCACCACAACACCAGGACTCCTGCTCTCCAGAATGAGGAGACCAAACTCACTGCGGCCGCCCCAATCTCTGACTCGGGGCGACCCTGGGGGACAAGGTCGAACTGCCCCTGTGGCTTTCTGAGACGGTAACTCTTTCCAGGAGCAGAAAACCCCATCTTTCTCCCCAGGAGCGCCTTGTGTTTCCCAACTGCTGACCTTGTGGTTTGCAGCCAGACACGGAGCCACGTCGCCGCCCGTAAACAGTCCAGGTGCAAACCTGCCGCTGACCCCGCCTCCTGAACCCCTTCGTGGGCCTGTAGAAAGCTGTGTCGCCTACTGTAGTCCAGGCTGTAGCTCTGTGGAAGCAGGTCGCCTGGCCTTTCCTCCAAAGTGCTCCTGGGTAGGTTCGAACTGCCAACCTTTCCGCCAGTAAAGCAATACTGGGAGGGAAGGGTAAGTTCCGAGACCACTGAAGCAGGCACTCCGATGGGGAATGTGGTGCAGTGATAGAAATGCATTTTCTAAGCAATCCAGCCGTAAGAATGCTCCTTAGAGGCAAGGACTGGTGAGACTTCGTCTTTCAAACTTTGGGCGTGTTATCAGAAGGAGCCTGTCCCTGCAGAAGGACACCACGCGTGGCAATTAAAGAGGAAGGTCCTTGGAGATGGACTGACACCAGGCTGCAACAATGAACTCAAGAATGGGCACAACCGCAGAGCCTGCAGTGCTTCCTTCTGAGGTGCACAGGGGGGCTGTGGGTGGCACCAACTCAGTGGCCCTTAACAACAGCCAGCACCGGACAGAGGAAGACGAGACCGCTCCTGTGAGGATTCAGAGCCTTAAGAACTGTGTGTGTGTGTGTGTGTGTGTGTGTGTGTGTGTGTGTGTGTGTGTGTGTGTGTGTGTGTGTTAGTCTCGGTAGACTAGGGAAACAAATTCACAGATACTCATATGCATATAAAAGGTTTATAGACAAGAGCAATTGAATATTGAAAAAATGCCCCAGCCCAGATCAAGTCCATACATCCAATATTAACCCATATATCTGCCACCACTCTATACATTCCTCTTCAGACTCACGAAATACATGCAATGGTGCGGAATGCAGGAGGATCACAGGCCAGTGGGTTGTAAGTCTTGTGGATCCAGTGGCGTTGTAAGCATCTCAGCACTGGCAGGGGTCTCTACGAGGCTTCTCCGGCTCCAGAGGTCTGGTTGCATCAGGGTAGGTCCATGTGGCTTCTCCAGCTCCCAGGGCTTAGCGCTACGTGTCTATGTCTCAGGGAGTGTGTCTTGTCAGTAGAGTCTCCAAGGGAGTGAGTGAAGAGAGAAGAGCCCCCAAGGAGGAAAATATGGGAGCTACCAGAGTTCTCAGGAGGCCAGGCCCACACAGAAGCCTTAATGCTTATATCTTGATTGACAGGGCCAACCCCCACCCCCACCCTCCGTCACTCATAATCCTCTCAAATTGCCACCAGATGATGGACCGACCCCAGGAGCTTGGTATGTAAGCCTTAGGAACTGTATGTAAGGTCTCTATGAGTCGAGGCGGACTCCACCCCGGAGCAGTACCCTCTTCGTTTCCAGAATGAATGTTCACTTGCCCCGACAGGCTGTCCGTCCCTTCCACCTGGGACACACACACACACACACACACACATACATACACACACACAACCAGCCCTAGCCACTGGACCCACTGGTCCTTCAAGACACAATTTGGATGTTGCCTCCTCCTATAGGAAGTCTGCCAGGCTGGCCTCTCCCAGCATGGTCAGGAGCCTCCTCTGGGGCTCCTCCAGTCTTGGGGTCAATGAGCAGGAAGGAGCTTTGGGTGGGACCATGCGTTAAGGTCTGGGGTTCAAGCCCACCAGCTGCTCTGTAGGCAAAAGATGAGGTTGCCAGCAGGGGCTGCCTTAAGGCGTCCTGAGCCGTCCTCTGGAGAGGCAAGCACACAGGAGTCAGAGGCCACTCTTGGCCCACTCAGAGCCCTCCCCTGGCCCTCCTGGCCACCTCTCCCTGCTCCCTCCGCGTGCCGTTCCCCACCTCCATCCCTCCTCTGACAAACGAGCCTCCCAGGGAGGATGGGGGGACCTGCAGCGGCTGTTCCCACGGCCTGGGGCGGCCCAGCCCTTCCTCAGAAGGGGCTGGGCTCCCAACACCCTGGAGGTGAGTGGGCCCCCAGCGAAACCAATCTTTAAAATCGAGAACCCTCAGATTTCAAGGGGAAAATGCAAGGCACGCTGGGACCGCAGCCGGGCCTCCCCTTCCCCCCCTCCCCTCCGGGTCGGAAGCCCTTGGCTCCTCCCGGGCCCAGCCCACCAGCCCAGCTGGAGACCCTGGCGCTGGGAGACGGAAGGGGGGGGAGGGGAGGGGCATCTGGAGCCGCGCATCCTGAATCCCACCGGGCGCTGCAGTGTAACCCCCACTGAACTGCACGTGCGGAGCTCCTCGGGGCGCGGAGAGGGACTGAACCGAACCAGGGGACGTGTGAGCATCAGCTCCAGGGAAAATCCCCTCCTGAAACCCATAGCGACGACAGTACGACACACCCCCCCCACGGGCCCCTCAGGCTCCGCCTTCCCCATTCTCCAGCCCTGACACCTCCCCCACCCCACCCGCACCCCAGTCCACTGAGTCCATTCCAACGCAAAGCGACTCTGCTCCTTCAAGTTTCTGGGATGAAGTCTTTAACAAGGACGGCCAACCTCGTCTCTCTCCTCCCGAGCAGCTGGTGAATTTGAACCCCTCACCATAACTCGCAGACCGCACCCCCTCCCCTGCCGAGCAGGCATGAACTCTTTGCAGGGTCTTTGCCGTGTTCCGGTCAAGATCTGAAAACCCCTGCCCAGCCCTGAGAGCCGTCACCACGGCGTCACGTGGGCGCCATCCACGGTCACCCTGAGATCCCAAGGGAGACAGCTGAGAGAGGTTCCTTGGGTCCAACAAAAGGCCTGGGCCCAGCCAGCACCTACACCCCCAACATTTTAGGGTGTTCAGAGCCAGACCCGCCACCCCTTCGCAGAATGCACCATCTTTACGCCTCCATTGACCTTCCAGGACTGTGCCTCTCCCCAGCACCTGCTCACCCTTCAAAGGCACCCTATGCCCACTTGACAGCTGAAAACACTGAGAGGAGCCATCCCTTGTTCCAGGCCACACTCTGCCCTCGCCCACAGGACATTTGTCCCCTCCACATGCCCACCTCAAAAGAGCCCTGGTAGCGTAGGGGTGACGAGCTGGGCTGAGATTCAAAAGGTCCGAAGTCTGAAAGCACCACCCACTCCTAGGAAGAACCATGGAACTGTCTACTCTCGTGATGAGTTGCCGTCTCAGAAACTCACAGCGCAGCCCTGTCCTGCCGGACAGGTCCGCTGTGAGTCGCCACTGGCGCGATGGCTGTGAGTTTGAAGTCTGAGGCTCTCACTTGGGTGTCTTAGGGTCACACCTGGGGTGTTGTGAGTTCCCAGTTGGGTCGTGAAGGGCAAGCAAGGACAGTCACTGGAACCCGCCAATTCCTCGGAAGAAGGAGGAGGCTTTCTGCCCCCCGAAAAGACTGACAGTCTCAGACACACACACAGGGGCACTCCTACCCTGTCCCATAGGGTCGCTGTGAGTCAGTAGACTCAATGGCAGTGAGTTGGGGTTTGAGTTGGTGACTTATGGGAGTCCCACCTTCCACCCAGCCAAATCTCATTGGCTCCTCCTCCCTCCTGCCAGCTGCTCCGCTGTCCCACCTGCAGCCTGCCCTTCAAGGGATTCAGGGCACAGTATTCACTTGGACCCAGGCATGATTCAGTGGCTTTGCCCTCCTTGACTCCCTAGACCAGTGCAGTGGCTTCTCCCCAGTGTGCTCACTCTGTCCCAGCCACAAGGACCCCCCCCCCACACACACACACACACATACCCAACACACCTGCCAAGGGCCTGCCCCGGGGTCTTTACACAGGCTGACCCCTGCCTGAGATGCATTCCCCACCCCCACCCCCACCCAGGGCTCCACTCACACCTCTTGGAGGTCTTGGCTAAAAAGCCAGGATTCTCCTGAAAGGTAGTGACAGTAATGCCCCCAGACTAACTAACATCACACACACACACACACACACACACATATACACACCACACACACACACAAACCACACATACTGCACACACACAAACCACACACATACACACCACACACACTATGCACACACACCCCACACACACATATACACAAACCACACCCTCACATACACACACAAACCACATATATCACACACACAAACCACACACACACCCCACATACACACATACCATACACATTCACTCTCTCGCCTTACCCTTACTCAGGTCCCTCATCACCCATTGGTGCTTCAAACAGTGACTACGCCCAGCTGCTAAATCAAGAGATGACCAGTCACACACCCTCGAGGTGCCTTGGAAGAAAGGCCTGGCAATGTGCTAGAGGAAAATCAGCCACAGGAAACCCTGCGCTCTGCTCAGACTCAAGGGCCGGGTCTCCCTGAGGCAGAACTGACTCTATGGCACTCACGACTTGGCTTCCTTGGTTGTTGTTCTTTTCTTTAACCATTTATTTTCCTGGCTGCTGTTGTTGGGAACATACACCAGAAAGCACAGAGCATGTCAACCATTTCTCCACGCACCATTCAGTGGTGTGGGCAACCTTCTGCAAGCCGCCCAGCATCCTCGCCCTCTTCTTTCCAGCCAGTCCTCCCCAACTCAGACGCACAACAACCTGACGGGACCCGGTAGAACTGCCCCTGTGGGTTTCCAAGACTGTAACTCTTCACGGGAGTGGAAAGCCTGGTCTTTCTTTCAATGGACCCATTTAAAAAAAAATACAAGCTCACTGCCATCGAGTCAATTCCTACTCAAAGCAACTCTATAGGACAGGGTTGCTTTGTGTTGCACCTGCGAGTGTCTGAAACTGTAATTCTTTGTGATGGATCCCTGGCAGTGGAGTGGTTAAAGGTTGGGCTGCATAGGACAGGCTGGATGAACTATCTGGATGAAAAACAACGGGACCGACAGTTCCGGGGGGACTTGGGGTGGGGGGTAGGGGGGGTAAGGAAGTGGTGTTAACAAACCCAGGGACAAGGGAAAAACATGGGACCCCAAAGGGTAGAGAAGGGGGAGTGGCAGGCCTGATGGGAAATGATCAAGGGTAAGGTTGCTTAGAGAAGAGGTATACTCTAGCCCAGGGGGCGATGAAGCATGGTAGTAAGGCAGGAGGAAGGTCAAGGGAGATGGAGGAAAGAGCTAGGAGTCAAAGGGCATTCATGGAGGTCTAGACAAAGACATGTACATGCATATATATATAGGAGGTTGGGGAAATAGATCTTTGTGTCGATATTTATAGGTCAAGTATTAAGGTGGCGGAAGGACCTTGGGCCTCTACTCAAACACTCCCTCTATGCATGAATACCTTCTTTTATTAAATTGGAACTCTATGATGCTCACTCTCCCGACACAACGGCTGGAGCCAAAGTGTGTGAACAAGTAAATGTGGTGAAGAAAGCTGATGGTGCCCGGCTATCAAAAGAGATAGTGACAGGGGTCTTAAAGGCTTGAAGATAAACAAGCGGCCATCTAGCTCAGAAGCAACAAAGTCCACATGGAAGAACACACCAGCCTGTGTGATCGAGTGGTCCCAAAGGGATCAGTTACCAGGCATCAAAGAACAAAAAATCATATCATTGACTGCACACCTCCATGATAGGATCGCTGAAGACAAATGGGTGCACAAGCAAATGTGGTGAAGAAAGCTGATGGTGCCCGGCTATCAAAAGAGATAGTGTCTGGGGTCTTAAAGGCTTGAAGGTGAACAAGCGGCCATCTCGCTCAGAAACAAATAAGCCCACATGGAAGAAGCACACCGGCCAGTGCGATCACGAGGTGCCCAAGGGACCAGATATAAGGCATCATGCAAAAAAAAAAAAAAGATATGTGTGTGTATGTATGTGTATATATGTGTATATGTATATATGTATGTGTATATATATATTATATTAAATGAAGGGGGAAGTGCAGAGTGGAGACCCAAGGCCCAAGTGTCGGCCAATGGAGATCCCCTCATAGAGGGGCTTAGGAGAGGAGATGGGTTAACTAGGGTATGAGGTAGTATTGATGAAGAACACAGCTTTCCCCCAGATCCTGGATGCTTCCTCCCCCCAACTACCATGATCCGAATTCTACCTTGCAGGGCTGGATAGGACAGAGGCTGTACACTGGTACATATGAGGGTTGGAGGTACAGGGAATCCAGGGTGGATGATACCTTCAGGACCAAGGGTGTGAGAGGCGATGCTGGGAGAGTGGAGGGTGAGTGGGTTGGAAAGGGGGAACTGATTACAAGGATCCACATGTGACCTCTTCCCTGGGAGAGGGACAGCAGAGAAGGGGGGAAGGGAGACCCCGAATAGGGCAATATATGACAAAATAACGAGGTATGAATTACCAAGGGCATATGAGGGAGGGGGGAATGGGGAGGAAGGGGAAAAAAAGAGGACCTGATGCAAGGGGCTTAAGTGGAGAGCAAATGCCTTGAGAATGATTGGGGCAGGGAATGTATGGATGTGCTTTATACAATTGATGTACGTATATGTATGGATTGTGGTAAGAGTTGTTGGAGTCCCTAATAAAATGTAAAAGAAGAAAAGAGAAAAAAAATGATTAGGGCAAAGACTGTATAGATGTGCTTTATACAATTGATGTATGTATATGTATGAACTGTGTAAAGAATTGTATCAGCCCCAATAAATTGTTTAAAAAAAAAAAAATCAAAAAAAAAAAAAAAAGGTTGGGCTGCAATTTCCATGGTTGGCAGTTCAAAACCACCAGCAGCTCCATAGGAAAAAGACTGGGCTTTCTACTCATGTAATCAATGTAATCCGTTACAGTCTCAGAAGCCCACAGGGTGTAGCTGTGGGGGGTGGCTATGAGTCAGCATCGACTCTATGGCGGTGAGTGAGAAATCTTTATCGGAGCAGAAAGCCCAGTCTTCCTCTCATGGAGTGACTGGTGGTTTTGAACTGCTGACCTTGCAGTTAACAGCCCAATGTATAACCACTACACACCCAAAGCTTCTCTAAACTAGCTCATTCCCCCCCTAAACCTCCTACCTAATCTTTCAAACCCTGTTGTCAATATGATCCCATGTAGACAGTTCTTAAAAATGCACCATGTTCAGTGGGACAAGAGGAAAGTAAACGAAAATAGAGGAAAGAAATAGGAGGCAAGGGGCATTTATAGAGGTCTAAATATAGGCATGAACATATGTAAATATATTTATATGATAATGGGGAAATAGATCTAATGTATATATATTTATAGGTTTAGTATTAAGCTAACAGATGAACATTGGGCCTCCACTCAAGTACTCCCTCAATGCAAGAACACTTTGTTCTATTAAACTGGAATTCCATGATGTTCACCTTCCTGACACAATCGCTGAAGACAAAGCAGGTGCATAAGCAACTGTGGTAAAGAAAGCTGATGGTGTCTGGCTATGAAAAGATAGAGAATCTCGTGTCTTAAAGGATTAAAGATAAACAAGCAGCCATCTAGCTGAGAAGCAACAAAGCTCACATGGAAGAAGCACACCAGCCTGTGTGATCACAAGGTGTCAAAGGGATCAGCTATCAGGCATTCAAGAACAAAAAAATCATATCATTATGAATGAGGGGGAGTGTGGAGTGGGGACCCAAAGTCCATCTGTAGGCAACTGGACATCCCCTTACAGATGGGTCTCGGGAGGAGACCAACCAGCCAGGGGGCAGTGTAGCAACGATGAAACATAGAACTGTCCTCTATGTTTCCTCTATGTTAATGCTTCCTCTCCCCAACTCTCCCACTGTCATGATCCCAATTCTACCTTACAAATCTGGCTACACCAGAGGATGTACACTGGTACAGACAGGAACTGGAAACACAGGGAATCCAGGACAGATGAACCCTTCAGGATCAGTGGTGAGAGTGGCAATACAGGGAGGGTGGAGGGAGAGTGGGGTAGAAAGGGGGAACCAATTACAAGGATCTGCATATAACCCCCTTCCTGGGGGAAGGACAACCAACAGAAAAGTGGGTGAAGGGAGACGTTGGACAGTGTAAGACATGACAAAATAATAATTTATAAATTATCAAGGGTTCATAAGGGAGGGAGGTGAAAAACTGAGGAGCTGCTACCAAGGGCTCAAGTAGAAAGCAAATGTTTTGAGAATGATGATGGCAATAAATGTGGTAAGAGTGGTACGAGCCCCCAATAAAATGATTTTTTTTTTAAGAAAAGAAAGTATACCATGTTCAAACCAGACATTTTATACCAGGTAAGCTAAACTACTATTTGTAAACTAAGACATTAAGGGCTTTTTGTTTTGTTTTTGCTTGAGGTTCAACAATTATCTCGAAACCATCGTTTTTAGTAGGGTATGCTCAGAATCAGTGTCTCCAGATTGTATCAACTACATGAGAATGTTACATTCTGTTTCGAATTTTCCCCCTTTTGATCAGAATTCATCTCTAGAATCTTTGACCAAATGCTCAGGACTTCACTAGCTTACTTCCTACTACTTACTGGCTTGTACAATGTCTGTGTCTTGGCTCTGATTACCCAGCCCTTCAAGGGCAGGGACATCTTTCCCGCCAAACCCCCAGGGACTAGAACACCCAGCATGCAGCGGATGCTTCGCAAATATCTGTCGATGAACGAAAGCAAATGAAGCTGCCTAATCTTCACAACACCCAGGAAGACTGGTTCTCCCCCATTTGCTTGGAGGAAACAGGCTTAAGCACAGTGCCTTGCCTGGGGGGTCACATAGCCGTTTGAGAATGGGTTTGGAACCTGGGAAGTTGGCCCCCTAGGTCTGCCCTCTTGGGCGCTGAGGCTCAGGGTGCAGAGCTGTGAGTTCACCCAGCAGGTGCCTGGGAAGCAAACTCTCCTGAGCAGAGTCCTAGCCCAGCACGCCCCCAGGGCCTCAGGCTCCCATCTGTGAAAGGGATCTAGGGAAGGTACTGAGAGGTGCTAACTTCTCCCAGGCTCTTGGAACACAGCCCCCACACCGAGGGGGACTTCCTCCCCCATCTCTGAAACTGTGCCCAAAGTAGGGACAGCCCGCTCCCCACCCCCACCCCCAGCGTGGAAACCGCCTGGGTTCTGGGGTCCAAGCACAGAGCTTTGGCGCTGGCACTTTAGGGGGCAGAGACTGGACCTGGTGACAGCCCCTACCCCCACCCCAGGTTCCCACTAACGGCATCCGAATCGTTTGTTGGGGGGAGGGGATGCCCTGCAATTCTACGCTAATCATTCTCCGGATCTATCTGCCCCAGGAATCTTTTCATCACGCAAATCAGATTGTACCACTTTCCTGCTTAAAAGATCTTGCTCTTGATCAGCGCCTCCAGATTACGCTCCCCCGCCCCGCCCACGGGCAGAGGCGCCCTGCGAAGGGCCGGCGGTACCACACGTCGCCTTCAGGCGGCGCCACGGAGCAGCCGCTGTGTAACAGCCAACAAGTTAGAAGCAACCCCTGAGGATCTGGGAGCTTGTGGGGGTGGGGCTGTGGTTATGCGCTGGGCTGTGATCTGCAAGCTCAGCAGTTCAAAGCCACCAGCTGCTCTTCAGGAGAATAAATGGGGCTTCCTACTCTTATTTGGGGCTTTCTACTCCCTGTCTGTGAAACTCACAGGGGCAGTTCCGCATCGACTCTGGTGGAGGGGGGGGGGGGTTGTTTGACAAACTCTGCTAACGTATTTTTATTGCCAAGATTGGGGTGTCGGGTGCTACTGACTTCCAGGGAGGGGAGGCTCAGCGAAGGACCAAGGTCAGGACACAAACCACCCCACCCCACCTGCCCCCTCCCCAGTCCCCAACCTTCAGGATAAAGGCTATGTTGGCCCATGCACTGCCTCCCACGGGGGGGCTGGTTGTAACTATTGTGGCAGAGCAGAGCTGCCCCATAGGGCTTAGGAGCGGGTGGGGGCTGGTTATGGGGGTGTTCTCTAGGAGAGCTGATCACAAAGTCTTTCCACTGGGGAGTCGCCGACCTTTGGGTGAGCTGCCAAGCGTCTAACTGTGACTGCCACTGAGACAGACTAGCCAAAGCAACTCCGTCTTTAGAAGCTGCTAAGTCACTTGCCCGTTCCTCCCTCCCATCTCAGAAAGTTGACCACTAGCTGACCAGCCCGTTCTCCCTCCCCTCCTGGGAAAGTCTTTGCTGATGATTAATTTTAGCGTCTACTCCCAGGTTCCCAGGTTCTGGGAACTATCATTAGTTTCGATTATTCTTCAATATATCGTTTGTTCTGATTCGATATTGCTCCCTTGGATGTTGTCATCCGAATGGTGTCATTAATTTTGTCATGGTAACCAGGATGTTATAATCGATTTTGGTTTTGCTTCTTTTATGATAAGAAATGTACCTTGTAAGGCAGTCTCACTCTTCTTGGAGTTACAATTCATCCGTTAATTTTGCTTTCTGCTTCTGTTCATGAGTTTTTCTGGCCTTACAGATGGACTCAGATGTGGACTTAGGACTGCAACCAAAGAATCACTTTCAAAGTCTAGCAGTCTGGTTCTAACCGAATAAAAACTCTTCTAAATTATCAAGACATTCTAGTAGCTGTCATTTATTCGAATCCAAAACACCACCACCTCCGGCCCCTGCCCAGGGCAATGACCAAGGATTAAACCCGAACTCACTAAATGAGAGATCGCCTGTAGGTTTCCAAGCGTGTCAGCCTCATCTGGCTCCATAGGAGCTGCTGGTGGGTTCGAACCGCTGAACTTTTGCGTGGCTCGATGTGTCGCCTACTAGGCCACCAGGGCTCCTTTTGACAAAGGACTATCTGGCCCCAAAATCCATCAAGGGGTCCTGGTGTCACAGTGCTTAAGCGCTCAACTGCTCACCGAAAGACTGGTTTTGTGACTGTCTGCTGCATAAAGACGGGTCCCTTTGGAAGCCCCTCGCAGTGGCTCCTCTCTGTCCTACAGGGTCGCCGCCTGCCCCACAGCCCTGGACTTGAAGACGTCCAGAGGGCTGGTGGGATATGAGCCGTGTTTTGCCGAAAGTGCCACAGTCTGAACCTGAGTTATAAAAATGTTCACCCCAGGAAACCAGAGGTCGGGTGACTTCCCAGAAACGTGGTGGCTGTAACCCTGGACCCCAAGACAGACCTCAGCCAGAAGCGGCGACCGTGGGAGTCATAAAGCGGACGCAGCACAGGTGGCGTGTTCATGGCATGGGGGTGCCCATAGGACCCCACATGGGCCTACCTCTGTCTCTCTGAATAAAAGCCCAGGTCCCCACCCCACATCCCCCATGGCCCGGAGGAACAACCGGCCCACCCCTCCTCTCTGACCCCCTCGCTCACTATGTTCCAGCCACACAGGCCTCCTGGCCGGTCCTCCAGCTCCCCGGGCACAGCCCTGCCACAGGGCCTTTGCCTTGCCTCAAGTGCCCCTTCCGTCAAACATCTGGATGTCTGGTCCCTTCTCCTTCTGCCCACCGACCCCCAGAGCTGTGACCGAGGTTAACCACCCAAACCTGCCAAGCCCTCCAGCCTCCGTTGCAGAGTTGAGGGACAGACACCTGACCAGTGAGGTGGGCCCTGAGACACAAAAAACATCCAGCCCTTCCGTGCAAAGCAAATCCAACATGGGGGTAGGGGAGGGAGAAGGAGGCTAGGGACAGGGCAGGGGCAGGGCCAAGAGCCGGAGTCTGAGCTGCACTTGGAGAAATTGCTGAATAATCTTGGAGTGGGAGTACCACATAGAGGAGGCAGCGCTACTGAGGAGCAGCAGGGAGAGAGACCGAAGATTGAGAGACAGACAGACAAGAACAAGACACAGAGAAGCAGAGGAGACCAGGAGGAGGGGAGGGGGAGAGGCAGCAGAGAGGGAGTGCTGATGACCACCAGCCGATGATGTTCCATCACCCCACCCCACCCCACCCCCACCTCCACCCCTTGCACAACCACCAGACCCCAGCAAACCCCAGCCGTCACTGCTGAGCACACTTTGCGACAGACGCTTCCTCTCACCCACCAGGGTTAGTGGACCCTGGAGGTAGTCACCCTCAACGCCCACCCTGGGACCCCAGGGCCCCCAGAGCAGCCAGGCATCCCAACAGTCATGTGCAGAGAGGGGTGATCACCAGCTCCGGCCCTCCTCCCCTCGGCTACCTCCATCCCACTGACTCCTGGCGGCCTCACGGAGGCCAGAGTCAAATGGTGTGCCCTCGGGCTTCCCATGCCAATGTTTGCTAGGTCACCAGGCCTTCCTTCCGCTGCCCCTCTGGGTGGATGCCCATTTGTCGGTCAGTGGCCAAGCCTCTTCGCCATTGGCACCACCCCAGGACCCCTCCCGGGGGCTCTGAAACCCCACTGCCATTGAGTCGATTGCGACTCAGAACAACCCTGTAAGACGGAGCAGGTCTGTCCTGTGGCTTTCCAAGGGTGTACATCTTTATGGAAACAAACAGCCTCCTCCCCACAACAGCCCTGCAGAGAGCCACAGCCCCGGGACTCTGGCAGCAGGTAGGCCCAGAATGACTACCGCCCCCCACACCCCCTGAGGCTGGAGTACACTCCTGCGGCAGGTTGACCCGGAGAGCAGCACCCCAAGTCTGCTCAGCAACTGGACTCTCCAACACCCCACACACACACCAGCCTGATTCTGGGTTCCTCAATGCCAAGCCCAGCCTCCCCTACAGCCAGGCCCAGGATAACAGCCCCAGAGCCATCCCCTGTCAAGTGGTCACTCCGTGGTGGCAGGTGTGCCACTGTGAGGCTGGAAGCTATGCCACCAGTACTTCAAATGCCAGCAGAGTCTCCCGGAGCGGACAGGTCTGAGGGGAGCTTCCAGAGTGTAAGACAGGCGACACGGAAGCAAGGCCTGGTGATCTCCTTCTGAAAACCGTGACAACAGCCGATGAGAACTGTTACAACAGATTGCTGTCCCATAGAGAGCTGGAAGGTGACCCCCGGAGGGTGAACGGCGCCTGAACACACGTGGCATGGAAAGCAGTGGGGCGAGGCCTCAAGCCACTGGGCCTGGCTCACTGGGTCGGTCGGTCGGTGCCCACAGCAATAAGGAATACGACATGCACAGATAGGTACACACACCCACAGCCGTCACAGCGTTGCTCACAATAGCAAGGAGATGGAAACCACGGAAACAAATGCTTCTGGGGGGGCGGGGGGAGAACGGGTAAACTCGGATACAATACAGACACTGCAATGCTCAAACTCAAAAACCCACGGCCATCGAGTCGATGCCGACTCACAGCGACCCTGGAGGACAGGGAGAACTGCCCCTGTAGGTTTCCCAGACTGCAACTCTTCACGGGAGTAGAAAGCCTCACGTCTCTCCCTCAGAGCCAATGGTGGTTTCGAACTGCTGACCTTGTAGTTAGCAGCCGAATGCATAACGGCATCGCTAAAGATGGATGCAGCTGTGAAACACCTCACGACCTGAGTAGACTTGAAGGACATTATGCTGAGTGAAGTTAATCAAACACAACAGGACAAATACTGCGTGAACCCCAACCGCTGTTATTTGAGGGGGGAGGGAATCAAGACATGGTTTTCACACTGAAAGAAACAGCCTTCGATGGATTCCAGGGCTGGAAGCAGAGGGAGGGAGGGGAAGCAATGAGCTAGAGGGTCTCACTCACAACCACTGTGTCCATTCCGACTCACGGCCACCCTAGAGGACAGGGTAGCACTGCCCCCTGTGAGTTTCCAAGACAGTAACTGTTGAAAGCCCTCTCTTTCTCCCTCGGAGCTTCATGTTACCTTGGGAGAAAGGGGAGATTCCATCTCACAAGGAGGACAGGGCAAGCCTTTGGGAAGTTGGATGCATTGTTTATGTTGTTGGATGCAAATCCCAAGTTGGTCTGTCATGTAGCAGCCGCCCCACCCCTCCGTCTACTTCATAATAAAAGGACTGAATGCACACGCACCCTGTGGCTACAAGCCCACCAGAAAGAGTCGCCCCATCTCTAGAGCACCTTCTTTGGAGACCACAGGGCCCCTCACTCTCTCCGCACCCACAAGAGGGGTGCCTTTCGGGAGCTGTGCCCACCCTGTGCTTGTCCACAGTTGGTGGGAGCAGGAGGGAGGAGACAACACCACAGAAGAGACAGAGGTGGGGTCCTGGCGATGAGAAAGGGCAGGGGGGAGAAGGTGGGCTGCGAGGTCAGCCCTGGGCCTTCTGCCAGCTGCCTCTACCACCCCACTCCTGCCCTGACCCTGACTCTCCCAGCCAGCCTTGCCTGCCCGCAGCCCGGGTCAGCACCTTCGTCCTTCCCTCCAGGGCCATGGGTCAGAGGACACAGAACCCGAGCCTGGAGGAAACCCCACAGAATTGAGAACAGGGGGCCTGGGAACAAGTCAGTGAGAGGCACAAAGAGAGAGAGAGAGAGGCTGGAGACAGTGAGACAGAGAGAGCCCAGATCGATGGGGCTCGAGAAAAGGGAGAAAACTGTAAGAAAGTGAAAAACAAAAACCTGCCCTGCTGGCCAAGAGCGGAGAGGACAGAGATAGCCCAGGAGAGAAACTCAGACTGGCAGCACTGGGCATGGGAGGCCTTGGGGGCCCCTGAGTGCTGGCCGGCCCAACTGGGCCAGTACCTGGTGGAGAGCTTCCCTCCTGGCGCTCCAAGTCCCCCGTGTGCCCTGCGTCCTACTGTGAGCCACATCAGTCGTCTGGGGCCTCCACACTCCTCCGCGGTGGAGGGGAGTCACCAGCGCTTCCGTGACCATACAGGTGACAGCCCAGCCCAGCCTGCAGCTCACAGCTCACAGCTTTCCCTCCACCGCGATCCTCAGCTGGCGCCTGACGGGGGAGTAGGGCCCTCAACAGCACACTGGCAGCGGTGGGAGGTTGTAGAGGGTGGGGCAGAGTGTCCTACCCAGGTTCCCCCAAAAGGACCATGTCTGATGCAGCCAAAGCCAGGGCCCCATTACCACCCTCTGAGGCGCTTGGAGAAAAGGGGGGGTGCTTTTCTTATATCCCAGAACATTCCCCTGCTCAAATGTCTTTGATGGTTCCCCATGGCCTTCCAAATTTCCCAGTTCCTTGGCATTGTTCCTGATACACCCTTGTCTTCCTAGGGTCTCCATCAGACGAAACTGAGGCACAGAGCAAGCAAAGTAGCTTGTCCCAAGGGGCTCAGTATTTAAGTCTAATTGGGGTTTTCCAGGGTGGATGCCTGTCAGCCGGTGTGGAAAGCATTTCAGGCAGAGGGAACAGCACATGCAAAGGCCCAGAGGTCCGCGTGGATGCCTTTGGCGAATCTGACTGGACAGATGCGGTCTGAACTACTTGCTGGAAAGATCTCACACATGACTCTGGGCTGAACAGACTGCCCGCAACAGAACTGGGGTCCTGCAGATGAGGGAGGAGCCTGGGCCATGATCCATGCTTCATGCTCCAAGCTGAAGCCCTGAAGGGGAATCGAACTGGTAGGTTTTAACAGGCAGTCGGCCTTGATTTGGGAACAGCGGCGCCTGGTGGACACTGGGTGGAACTGCATTTTCCCCACTTTGATCTCTTTCAACGTTTCTTGCCGTTTGAAGCTCCTGGTCTGTTTGAAGAGGTGCCCTGGTGCTATAGTGGGTAGCCGCAAGGGCAGCAGTTCAAAGCCAGGAGCTGCTCTGTGGGATAAAGATGAGTCTTTCTACTCCCCTTAAGAGTTATAGTCTCGGAAACCCATAAGGGCAGTTCTACTATAAATCAGAATAGAGTCAATGTCAACGATTGTTTGGTTTTTGTGTTTTTGTTTTGTTTCATTTTGTTTTGAGGGGGGTCTGATTTATTTGGGGGAGAAAAGTGAGGTTTTCTACTCTCATAAAGAATTAGTCAGCTGATACCAAGGACTCAAGTAGAAAGCAAATGTTTTGAGAATGATGATGGCAACGTATGTACAAACGTGCTTGACACATGGATGGATGTATGGATTGTGATAAAAGTTGTATGAGCCCCCAATAAAATTATTGTTTACAGTTTCTTATTATACATATCTATTTTGGTCTTTTGTTTCTTTCTGATAATTTTTTTTTAATTAGGGACTCATACAACTCTTATCACAATCCATACATACATACATCAATTGTGTAAAGCACATCTGTACATTTTTTGCCCTCATTATTTTCAAAGCATTTGCTCTCCACTTAAGCCCTTGGCATCAGGTCCTCTTTTTTCCCCCTCCCTCATGAGCCCTTGATAATTTATAACTTATTATTTTGTCATATCTTGCCCTGTCCAACGTCTCCCTTCACCCCCTTTTCTGTTGTTCATCCCCCAGGGAGGAGGTCACTTGTAGATCCTTATAATCGGTTCCCTCTTTCCAACCCACTCACCCTCTACCCTCTCAGTATTGCCGCTCACACCCCTGGTCCTGAAGGTATCATCCACCCTGGATTCCCTGTGCCTCCAGTTCCTATCTGCACCAGTGTACATCCTCTGCTCTATCCAGACTTGCAAGGTAGAATTCGGATCATGGTAGTTGGTGGGGGAGGAAGCATTTAGGAACTAGAGGAAAGCTGTATTCTTCATCGGTGCTGCATTGCACCCTGACTGACTCATCTCCTCCCCTAGACCCTTCTGTGAGGGGATCTCCAGTGGCCGACAAATGGGCTTTGGGTCTCCACTCTGCACTTCCCCCTTCATTCACTATGGTAAGTTTTTTTTTTTCAATGATGCCTTATACCTGATCCCTTCGACAACCGACACCCCATGATCACACAGGCTGGTGTGCTTCTTCCATGTGGGCTTTGTTGCTTCTCAGCAGAATGGCCGCTTGTTTACCTTCAAGCTTTTAAGACCCTAGACGCTATAATGGACCTACCCTGATGCATCCCTAGACCCCTGCCAGCACTGAGATGCTTACACATTCACTGACTCAGCTTTCCTCCTGCAGCCGGCATCATTGCATGTGTTTCGTGAAATGGAGGAGGACTTTGTGGATTGGTGTCAGACATATGGGTTAATGTTGGACTTGTGAGCTTGGGCAGCACTGAGTTGGGATGTTTTCTTGATGTGCACTTAACCTTTATAGAAAACTCTCTCTTATACATGAGTTTCTGTGGATTTGTTTCCCTAAAGTACCCAGACTAACACAACCAGGCACTGCAGAAGAAAAGACAAATTTGTCTAAGAAGAAGTGCAGTCGGTATGCTCCTTAAGAGTACTGGGGAGACCTCGTCTTCCATACCTTGGACATGTTATCAGGAGGTGAGTTAGTCTGGGTTGGCTAGAGAAACAAATCCAGGGAGACTCATGTGTATAAGAGAGAACTTCATATACAAGAACAAATGAATATTGAGAAAACATCCCAGCCCAGTCCAGATCAAGTCCATAACTCTGATATTAACCCATATGTTCTGATACCAATCTATAAAGTCCTCTTCAGGCTCACAAAATACATGCAATGACATCGAATGCAGGAAGATCACAGGCCAGGGGGTGGAAAGTCTTGTGGATCCAGTGGCGGTGGAAGCATCTCAGTGCTGGCAGGGTTCTTCATGTGGCTCCTTCAGCTGCAGGGCTCTGGCATAGTGCCATGTGTCTTTTCAGCAAGCATGCCTCGCAGGGAGTGAGCTTGTGTCCCTCGTCCAGCGAGCAATTTGTCTCCTTAGGGCCTTCAAATGAGGTCATCAAGCTGTGACCTGATTGACAGGCTAAACGCTACCCCTTCGCTCTCAAGTCTCACATAATGCAACTACCAGAGGAGGTAAAAGTCTCTGGAGGGGAGTTGTTTAGAGGTTGGCGGCGAGGGTCCGAAGTCCCTCAGAACGAGCATGTCGCACAAGCAAATTTACTATTCAGACAAATACGACGACGAGGAATTCGAGTACAGGCACGTCATGTTGCCCAACGATATAGCCAAGCTGGTCCCGAAAACCCATTTGATGTCTGAATCTGAATGGAGGAATCTTGGTGTCCAGCAGAGTCAGGGATGGGTCCATTATATGATCCATGAACCAGAACCTCACATCTTGCTGTTCCGGCGGCTGCTGCCCAAGAAGCCAAAGGAATGAAGCTAGCCAGCCACTTTGCAGCCTCAAGCTGTTCCAGCCTTCCTTTCTTGCTAACATCTTTCTAATAATGTTGCCTTCTCTGACGTTTCTCACTCTGATATTTAATGGATGTTCCCTGCACTGTTTGAATGTGCCGGTGCATGCTTTGCCGCGTGTGCAGAGCCACACTGCCCTGCCAGCTGTGCTCTGTGGGCCCCGGTCTCAGCTGCCCTTGTCCCCAGCAGCCATGGTGAGCTGTGTCCAGCAGAGCACCCCTGGCACCTGAGAAGAGAAGATCACAGGGCTCAGTTTACAGGCAGGCATTGTGTAAACTTGCCGTTGTTGGTGTTTGTGTTTCTATTTTTCATTTTCCCTGTTGAGTACCGTGTGTATGGCGACTGCTGATGTGTGTTTTGATGTATTGGAAACTCCATTTTATTCAAGAAATCCGTTCCGTGTTTTTTTTTTTAAAAAAAAACCCTTGATTAAAGAAGACATTTTTATTAAAAACGAAAGAAAGAAAAGTCTCTGGAGAAGGACATTAAACTTGGTAAAGCAAAAGGTGGTTGCAAAAGGGGGAGGCCGTCAATGAGATGGTTTGACCCAGTGGCTGCAACATTGGGCTCAGACATAAGGACAGCCGTGAGGATGGTGTCGGACCAGGCAGTGTTTTGTTCTGTAGTACAGCGTCACCAGCAGCGACAGCAATAGCAACAACGTGTATCGTGGGTTCTCTTCCTTCCTCTTCTGCATTCCCCTCACTCCCTGCCCCCTTCCTCGCTTGGGTTCACTCATTTTGGGGGTCATGTTGTGGACTAGCCTGGGTAGTAAGTACATCGTCTTGTTTTTGTATTGTCTTCAGTGGGATGTGCTGGCCACCCACAGATGGGCAGCTCACGGCCACCCCTTCGTGGCTGACTCTGGCCCTGCCCTGGTGATTGAAGGGACTGCTTCTCTACTCCTTGGCTCCTGTCTTCACATGAGGTCGGCTCCCATCTGTCTTTTCCACCCTCTATTTATTCCCTTCCCTTAGGCCATGACACATGGCGGGTACTCAAGAAACCTCTGTCCGCCCAAATGAATGGCCACAGGCAAGCTTCTCCCTCTGAGGCTGCCTACTGGCCAAGAGCAGGCCCTTTAGTAACTAGAAGTACACTCCTTGTGATGGAAGGGGAAGCCAGCCACAACTTCCGCAGCTTCAAGGCCCCCGAATAGCTGTCCTTTCGTTCTTCCATCAGAAATCTACACGCCAGTCACCTGGTCTTGACTCTGAAACTGGTAACTCCAGAAAACACCTCTGTTTTATGGGAGATGCCAATGAGTTCCACTGTGAGTGTGAGTGTGTTGGTGTCTGAGCCCAACTTGGTCTGCGTGTGTTTGTTCAGAGCTGATGTGTCTTGGATCCCATGGTGTGTGTGTGTGTGTGTGTGTGTGTGTGTGTGTGTGTGTGTTGTTCTTCTAGGGAGCCCTGGTGGTGTAGTGCTTACAAACTGAGTTTCTAATGGCAAGGGCAGTAGCTAAAACCACTGGCCTGCTCTGAGCGAGAAAATGAGACTTTCACCAGTGTTACAGTTTTAGAAACCCACAAGGGCAGTTCTACCTGTCCAGTCGGGTCACAATCTATTTGTAAAATAAAGAGCTTTATATAAAAGAGAAAACATCCCAGCCCAGTCCAGATACCAATCTATCAAGTCCATAAGTCTGATATTAGCCCAGATGTCCGATACCAGTCTGTAAATTCCTCTTCAGACTCATGCAGTACATTCAATGATGCTGAGTGCAGGAAGATCACAGGCCAGTGGCTGGAAAGTCTTGTGGATCCAGTGGCGGTGGAAGCATCTCAGTGCTGGCGTGAGTCTCCACATGGCTCCTCCAGTTACAGGGCTTTGAATCTATCAGCATAGCTCCATGTGCCTTGTCAACAGGAATGTCTCACAGGGAGAGAGTGAATCTGGCCTTCATGAGCTATTTAGATCTGCTGCACCTCCAAATGAGGTCAACAAGCTGTGACCTGTGTTAGTCTGGGTAGACCAGAGAAACAAATTCACAAACATGTATATATATATTAGAAAGAGAATTATATGCAAGAGCAATTGAACATTGAGAAAACATCCCAACCCAGTCCAGTCCAAGACCATAAGTCTGATATTAGCCCATATGTCCGATACCAATCAATAAAGTCCTCTTCAGACTCATGAAACACATGCAATGAAGTCAACTGCAGGACGATCACAAGCCAGTGGGTAGAAAGTCTTTGGGTCCAATGGTGTTGTAAGCATCTCAGTGCTGGCAGGTGTCCCTCTGTGGCTTCTCTGGCTTCCGGGGTCTGGTTGCGTCCATGTCACTTGTCTTCTGCAATGTCTCCCAGGAAGTAGCAGAGAGAGAGGTGTCTTCTGCCTCCAAGGAGGAAGTACCAGATTTCCCAGAATTCTCAGAAGGCCATGTCCACACAGAAGTCTCATTGGCTATCTCTAGATTGACAGCCTAGTCTCCACCCCTACACTCTTCATCCTCAAATTGACACCAGATTAGGTGACTACTATAGACCTGATGGACAGGTTAGACTCCCCCATTCACAAGTTGACAGGAGATTATATAACTGCCACAACGTCCAAAGTATCTAAGAGGAAATCTCACCATCCTGGCCTCTCAGGAGCACTGTGGCCATACTTCTTCAAGCACAGATTGGCTTGTCCTTTTAGCAGTCGTGGTACTTTTGATTTCCTTCTTCAGCACCCCAATTCATGCATCAACTTTTCTTTCGTCTTCCTTATCCAATGTCCAACTTTCACAGTGCATAGGAGGCGATGGAAAATGCCACAACTTGGATAAAAGGCGCCTTAGTCTTCAAAGTAGCATGCTTGCTTGTCAATGCTCTAAAGAAGTGTTGTGCGGAGAATTTACCCAAAGCAGCTCATCCTTTGATCTCTTGGCTGCTGCTTCCATGGGCATGGGTTATGGATCCAAGGAAGACGGTGACCTGTTCTCTGTTTATAGGGATGTTACCTGTCAGTCCGCTTTTAAGAATTCTGATCTTCTTCACATTGAGTTGTCATCAAGGCTACAATCCTTGGTCTTTATCAACAAGGGCTTCAAGTCACCCTCACTCTCAACAAGCAAGGTGTGGTCACCTGCATACTGCAGGTTATTCATAAGCCTTCCGCCCATCCTGATGCTGCCTTCTTCTTCATATCACCCAGCTACTCGGGTGATTTGCTCGGCACGCCTTTCCTGATTTTTACCATGCAGGATTCCCGTGTTCTGTTCCCACAGCTGCCTCTTGATCCACACACACGTTCTGCAGGAGCACAGAGGAGGGTTCCGGACTCCCCATTCCTTAGGGTCTGAAGTCTGAAGTAAGTCTCTTCCAAGAGAATGAAGGCTCTGGCAGAGATGGGTGAAGAGAGATGCCGAAGCACATCGACATCGTCCGGGGACAGAAGCAGATCAGAAGAGCCAAGGATCTTCCCCCAAAAAGCTGAAAGAGAAATTCTAGAATGAGGACTTCTGGCCTGTGGAGAAGGAGCCCCCAATGGGTGGTGCAGTAGCTATGTTCTCATCTGCTAACCAGAAGGTCAGTGGTTCAAACCCAACATCCGCGCCACAAGAGAACAATGTGGCTGACTCAGGGTCTGTTATCCTTGTCAGGTTGATTGACTTTATCTGGGTAACCTAACCTGTGGTATCACTCATTGAATCTGGATCTGGGAGGTGGCCTGTCCAGTGGTTAGTAGGTACCTTGGAGGGAATGATCCTGCAGAGCAGTGGTTCTCAACCTTCCTCATGCTGCGACCCTTTAATACAGTTCCTCATGTTGTGGTGATCCCAACCATACAATTATTTTCGTTGCTACTTCATAGGTGTACTTTTTGCTACTGTTATGAATCTGGCGACCCCTGTGAAAGGGTGGTTCAACCCCCACAGGGGTCTCGACCCACCCGTTGAGAACTGCTGCTGTAGACTATGCAAATGAGCACTGAGTACTATGCACATTAAATATCTGTGACCTACCTGTGGTAGTGACGTCATTTCATGTCAACTTGAAATATACAAGTGTAGGGGTGGAGTCTAGCCTATCAATCAGGTACCTCCTTGTGGGCGTGGCCTTCCCATCAGGAAGGGCCTGGGACCCTCCCTCTTTCTCTCCCCCTTCACTCTCCTGCTGGTGAGCCCTGGAGATGGAGATGCATCCACCACCACAGGATTCATGGGCTTTGCACCCTCCAGCCTGTGACATCCCTGCATTCTGGAGCATTGCTTCTGGCTTCGTGAGTCTGAAGAGGGACTTTCAGACTAGCACTGGACTTAGGCACTTGAATTGGACTGGGCTGGGCTGTTTTCCTGATACGCAATTACTCCTTGAACTAAAGCTCTTTCACACACACCCATGAGTGTCACTGGATGTGTTTCTTGAGTCAACCTGGCCGAAAACACTAACCTACCAAGAGAAGGGATTGGTCAGTTTGTGGCCTCTCTGCTGGGAGGGGCCATGCCTTCACATTGATCCGGAGGGATGAAAGAGAGAGAGAGGACAAGGAACAAAAGCAACAGGAAGGAGGAAGCCGAGGGGAGGGAGAGGCATGGGCATGTCCTTCAAGGGGCACATGGCTGAGCACAGAGGCAGTGGCAGCAGGGAGCCTGTCTTGAGGGATGGGCTGAGATCCTGTGGAGCTGACCTGCCCTGAAGAAGAGGGACTTAGCCTTCGGGCCCCCTAATCCAGTTTCAAGTTTTACTGTTAAAAAAAAAAAGGAAAAGACCCTCTACTACTGAGTCGATTCTGACCCATAGTGACCCGATAGGACAGGGTCGAAGTGCCCCCATAGGGTTTCCAAAGCTGTACATCTTTCTGAGGGCAGGTTGCCTCATCTTATGCCCTCTGAGAGGCTGGTGGATTTGAACAGCCGACATCAACGCTAGCAACCCAACTCATAACCCACAACATCACCAGGGTCTCTTAGACTTCCTTAATAAACCACCTAGCCGCGTATGGACTGTGACTTCTGCGTGGCCACAGCAGTGAACAGCTGGGCCCCACGGAGAAGCAGGGAGGGGGCGAGGGGGCTAGGCCAGAATTGCTAAGAAGTTCAGAGAAGGGAGGTACACCTGGCTGCACCTCGAGAGAATTGCTTTGTCTCCCTGAAGTTCGATGGGTTCCAGTTTACAGTAGCCACGGTTGCTACCACCACACCACACGTCGCCACCACAGACAAGGGACCTTCAAAAAGTTGGTGGGAAAATCCCATTATCTTTCTTTTTTATTATTAAATACTATTATTGGGGCTCTTACATCTCTTATCACAGTCCATCCATCCATCCAGTGTGTCAAGCACATTTGTACGTATGCTGCCATCATCATTTTCAAAGCATTTTCTTTCGACTGGAGCACATGACATCAGCTCCTTATTGTCCTCGTCCCTCCCCCACCCGCCCGTCCTCATGGACCCTTGATAAGCTATAGATTATTATTTTCATATCTTACTTCGTCCTTTTTGCCACCGTTCCATTTCCCCACCCACTTTGGTTTTCCAGCACCACGAATTCGCCTGTGTCCATCACAGGACCACTAGGTGGCAGCAGTTCTTCGTCCAGGCCCAAGTTCCATTGAAGCTCAAGGTGCAAGTTTGGGGACCAAGGTGAGTGTCCGCAGCATGGAAAGAGAGTGTGATCGCCTAATGCTGGCAATGAAAGTTGGAATGACGGGAAGATTGGCGGTTCTAACCCATGCCCACCCCCAGCGGCTCCATGGGAGTACGACAGGGATAGGTCTCCAGAGGCTGTCACCCAGGGGACGCTAAGACTTGACAATAATAACACCATCACAGAGGGACCATCAAAGACGACTGCTACAAAATCATGGACATCTTTAATAACCAAAAGTATCAAAATACGAGGCTATGGTTTCTCGACACAGCCTCCATCCTGGGCTACACACCTCTCAAGGCAGCATGTGTATCTTTCATCCTTGCCCCAGTGCTGTGCCGGCTATCAGTTGGGCTGCCAACTGCAAATCAGTAGTTCAAATCACCTATCCCTCCTCAGGAGAAAGACCAGGCTTTCTACTCCTGTCACAGGAAGAGTTCTACCCTATCCTATCGGGCATCATCAACTCAGTGGTAGTGAGCTTGAGGTCAGTAATCCTTCCCCTAAGGAGCCCTGGTGGCCTAGGGATGCTAACTGCAAGGTCAGCAGTTTGAGATCACCAGTCGCTTTTTGTGAGAAAGACGAGGCTTTCTACTCCCATAAAGAGATACAGTCTCGGACCCACAGGAGCAGTTCTTCCCTGTCCTACACAATCGTGATGAGTTTGCATCAGCTCTGTGGCAATGAAGCGGGGGAGTGGGGGAGTGAGAGGTGAGGGGGGGAATGAGGAGCTGATACCAAGGGCTCAAGTAGAAAGCAAATGTGTTGAGAATGATGATGACAACACATGTACAAATGTATTTGACACAATGGATGGATGGATGGATTGTGATAAGAGTTGTATGAGCCCCCAATAAAATGATTTTTTTAAACTGACTATGATGTATTGATATGCCACCAACCATGTTTCTGTTACATTTTCATTGGCCTCAGTGTCCCTTTTAAGGCTCTGTGTCTCAGCAACCCCTGGAACGCTGTGGTAGTTACATAATCTGTTGTCAATTTGAGTATTGAGTGAAGAGGTGGACTTTAGCCTGTCAATCAGGTCGCAGCTTGATGATCTCATTTGGAGGCATGATGGAGATCAACAGCTCCCTGGGGGCAGGACACATGCTCACTCCCTGTGAGACATTCCTGCTGACAAGACACATGGAGCTGCACTAGAGCCCTGGAGCTGAAGGAGCCACGTGGAGACCCATGCCAGCGCTGAGATGCCTCTACAGCCACTGGATCCACAAGACTTTCCACCCCCTGGCTGAGGTCTTCCTGCGTTCCTCATCATTGCATGTGTTTCATGAGTCTGAAGAGAACTTTATAGATTGATATTGGACATATGGGCTAATATTGGTCTTATGGATTTGACTGGACTGGGCTGGGGTGTTTTTTTTTCTCAATATTCAATTACTCTTGTATATGAAGCTCATTCTTATGCACGTACGTGTGCCTATGAAGTTGTTTCTCTAGTCTACGCAGACTAACACATCATGGTACCTTGGGAGTGGGGTACTAGAGAAGCAAATCATAAATATGTAGAGTGGATCCTTGTTCAACCTCTGTCTCATGGTAGTTGTTCTTCTTTGGCTAGCCAGAGATCAGATATGTCCAGGTGGTTTACTGGGTTGTTTTCTGGAAAGAATATGGGAAAGTTAAAGTTTTTTATTCTTTTCATTGGTTGTAATCTTTGCGTATTCCTGTGTGAAATGATGCAAATGAATGTTGTTATGTATATTTTGAAATCAGGAGTAAAAATCGCCTCCTGAATTTTTCAGAAACCATGCTGCATAGAGTAAATGGCTGACAGAAAGCCTGACTCTGGCTTGATTCAGTAGAGAATCCTACTGTGTATCAATAGAATCATTTAGATAGGATTAAGATAAATTAGATAAAGATTATACTCGACTGCTTTAAGAATTGAGTTTTAAGAATCTGATTCTACTTTGTTTATCCTGATTTCTTCTACTTATTGTCATTGATACAATGATTGATAGTAATGATTATTGAGAACTATGAAAATAAAGAGCTTGTAAGCCCACTTGCCTTGAGCCATTAAAATTTGATCTTTAAATGGGTTTAAGAGATGCCTGCAAAGAAGGCTCTGAAAGGATAAGCCCCACCCAGTGCTTTGGAGTACTCCAGACATTTGCACTCTAAGAGACTTGCCTAGGGGGCTGTTGACAGACTGGAAGAAGAAGAAAAAAAAGGAACACTTTGGATTTTTGAATTTTGAACTAGTGGTTTTGTCATCATCAGGAACTATGAAGAAAACTTAGACTCTACGACTGAATGTTATAGGAAGCTTGTGGGCAGGCAGAAATGCTTGCTAGATGACCACCTGAACCCACTTGCTGAGTGGAAGTGAGAGAAATGCACCAATAAAGAAATGGGTTGAGTCTGGACACTGACACCCGTGGACCTAGTTCACAGAGACTTGAGGAGAAAATGAGAGCGGGTTGATTGGTCTAAAGTTCATGACCTAGCACAAGGGGGTTAGGGTCATTGAGAATTTGTGATGGGGCTCATGGTCTAAAGGCAAGGCAGCCAATGGGCACCCTGGTGAGGCTAAGTGAGGCAGCCCACATTGAGTTGACCAGATCCTGACAAGATGAAGAGAAGATTTTTGAGCCTGTGAACTGGTGCATATGTCTGCTGACTTTATGGATGTCCTGTCCTGATTTGACCTTGGTTATGGGTGCAGACTTCACAAGATTCCAACTGGAATGCAGATTCTTTACATCAAAGAATATGATTGTCTCCTCAGAGCACTGGGTTGATGTAAGCGGGCAGCATAGAAATTGGATACCCAAAATGGGGAGGATAAAGGCATGAAGTGCCTAGCTTACAAACTTTCATAGGTGGGAGAATATATTCATAGGGTTATAGGATTATGGTATAGGTGTTCACATAAGTAGAGTAATTTTTTGTTCACTTGTAGAATGTTCTGTTTAACTGAGGGTGACACATAGTGAATTGTATGCATTTTAGTTTTATCCTGTTGGGTACAGATATGGTTTTATTACTGTGTGTTTGAAAGTTACAAATGGCTAAAGAGTTGTGTGAAAGTGGCAAATTGACAAGGGGTGGATTGTGGTAGTTACATCATCTGTCGTCAGTTTGAGTGTTAAGAGTGAAGGAGTGGAGTTTCACCTGTCAATCAGGTCACAGCTTGATGATCTCATTTGGAGCAGCTAAGGAGATAAATAGCTCGCTGGAGGCAGGACACACACTGACTCCCTGCTGCAAGACATGCTTACTGACAAGACCTATGGAGCTACCCTAGAGCCCTGGAGCTGAAGGAGCCATGTGGAGATCCACAGCAGCGCTGGCTGAGATGAAAGCCTCATCTTACTCCCGAGGATCTACCGCCACTTGATCCACAAAACTTTCCACCCACTGGCCTGTGATCTTCCAGCATTCAACGTCATTGCATGTGTTTCGTGAGTCTGAAGAGTACTTTATAGATTGGTATCAGACATATGGGCTAATATCAGACTTATGGACTTGATCTGGACCAGGCTGGGATGTTTTCTCAAATATTTAATTGCTCTTGTATATAAAGCTCTTTCTTATACTCATATGTGTGCCTATGAATTTGTTACTCTAGTCTCCCCAGACCAACACAGACCCTATTACAGCCTTCAGCTCATGGTCGCTCTCATCCAGATGATGCATCTTGTGGGTACCCTTGCTCCCCTGTAAGACTTAATAAATGTTCTCTTACACTTATCTGGGGTAATAAAAGTCAGACTAAATTTTTTTAAAATTGTAAAAAAAAAAAAAAAAAAAAAAAAAAAAAAAAAAAAAATGTTCTCTTTTCAAAAATACAATAGAGAGATAGGGTTACTATAGGGGGTAAAAAGCAGGTGGGCTGTGGTGAGGATGGAGGGGTGGATCTTTTGGTGTATTTTTGTGTATTTAACTTGTACTTGAAATCCATAAAGCAAACATTTCAATGCACCAACATTAGTAAGATGTTCAGATAAACACATGCAAAATGAATATGTTATTTTACTTATGAATGTTCAAGTGATTTGAACATTTTTATACTTAAAAATGAAATTAATGGATTTTTTAAAAGAAATAGCTGGAAAGATCCATGGTGGTGACTGAACAACATGATGAAAGAGTTTAATGTCACTAAATTGTACCTTTGGCCCTGGTAGCACAGTGGTTAAACATTGGACTGCTAACCTCAAGGTCATCCGATCAAAACCACCACCCTCTCAAAAAAAACCACTGAGGCAGTTCTACCCTGTCCTGTCTGATTTAAAAAACAAAAAAGCTCACTGCCATCGAGTTGATGCCTACTCATAGTGACTCTGGCTGGGTGGGTACAACTGGCCCTGTGAGTTTCTAAGACTGTAACTCTCTACAGGAGTAGAAAGCCCCACTTTCCTATTCTATGAACCAAACTTACGGCCATTGAGTCAATGCCAACACAGAGCAATCCTATAGGACAGAGTCTGTCCTTATGAGCATCAGAGACTGTACCTGTTTATGGAAGTAGAAAGCTGCATCTGTCTTTGATGGTGCCCGGCTATCAAAAGATATAGCATCTGGGGTCTTAAAGGCTTTAAGGTAAATAAGTGGCCATCTAGCTCAGAAGCAACAAAGCCCACATGGAAGAAGCACACCAGCTTATGTAATCATGAGGTGTTGATGGGATCAGGTATCAGGCATCAAAGAACAAAAATCATATCATTGTGAATGAGGGGGGGGTGAGAAGTAGGGACCCAAAGCCCATCTGTAGTTAACTGGCCATCCCCTTACAGAAGGGTCTCAGGGAGGAGATGAGCCAGTCAGGGTGCAGTGTAGCAACGATGAAACATACAACCTTCCTCTAGTTCTTTAATGCTTTCCCCCTCCCCCATCACGATCCCAACTCTACCTTACAAATCCCTCTAGACCAGAAGATGTACACTGTTACAGATAGGAACTGGAAACACAGGGAATCCAGGACGGATGATCCCTTCAGGACCAATGGTGAGAATGGCAATACCTGGACGGTGGAGGGAAGGTGAGGTAAAAGGGGGAACCGATTACAAGGATCTACATATAACCCGCTCCCTGGGGGATGGACAACAGAAAAGTGGGTGAAGGGAGACATTGGATAGTGTAAGGCATGACAAAATAATAATGATTTATAAATTACAAGGGTTCATGAGGGAGGGGTGGACGGGAGGGAGGGGTAAAAATGAGGAGCTGATATCAAGGGCTCAAGTAGAAAGCAAATATTTTGAGAATGATGATGGCTACAAATGTGCTTGACACAATGGATGGATGGATTGTGATGAGTTGTATAAGCCCCCAATAAAATTATTTTTTTTAAAAGAACCCACCCTACTTGGGTATGGTCTGATTTACATGACAAAGGAAACAGGATTCCATGCATAAAGAGAGGAGTGAGAATCCCCAACATATTGGGGGCGGAGGGAGCACACAGGTCAAAAAGTGAGCCATGACCCTGTCTTAGGCTGGGATGGGGCCTGAGAAGCACTCCCAGCACCCCCAGGATCCTTTGTTATTGTCAGGAGGTCCTGTGGAGTGTGAACAGCACCCGTCTGTCATACGGTGATGGCTTATGTGTCCACGTGAGGCTGGAAGCTCTGCCATCGGTATTTCAGACACCTGCAGGCTCACTTAGAGTGGACCGATTCCAGCAGAGCCCAGACCAAAGGCTAGTGGCGCAGCAGGATTCTGCTTCGGACCACTAACCCCAGTCCAGAGCCACCAGCCACTCCAGGGGAGAAAGATGAGGCTTGGCTACGAGTCACAATGGCTCCCATGACTGGGAGTTTTCCAGACCAACACAGGTAGGGAGAAGGCCCCGTGACCCACTTCTGAAAATCTATGGATGACAACGGGACATTGTCTCTCTGTCTTGCTTTGGACACGTCATTGGAAGGGACCAGTCGCTGAAAGAGGCCATCTTTTTTGCAGAAGTGGAGCTAGAGAGGGCAAGGGGAGCCTCGGCGAGATAGATTGGTGCTGTCGCCCGAGGAAGGACTCAGGTATGTCCCCAGCCCTGAGGATGGAGCAGGAGTCGACAAGGTTGGGTTCTGTTGGACGTAAGGAACTATCCTCTCGTCTTTGGAGTCTCCAAGACCAAATTCACCACCATCGAGTCGATTCCGACTCACAGCAACCCGGTGGAACAGAGTAGAACTGCCTCCTATGGGTTTCGGAGACTGTAACTCTTTACAGGAGTAGAATGCCTCATCTTTCTCCCGAGGAGTGGCTGATGGCTTCGAACTACTGACCTTGCCCAACAGGTAACCAGGATGCCACCAGGGCTCCCTTTGGAGTCTGGAAATCCATGCGAAAGCCACTGGCATGGCAGAGGATACAGGAGGGTCTGCAAGGAGCTCCCAAGGGTGGTTGGCCTGGGGGTGCGGATAACCGCTGGTGCCCCAGTGGGCTGCCCCTGGAGGGGGCTGAGGGCAAGTGGCCAGCACACAGGAGCGTGGGCCAAGAAGCAGCTATGATAACCAAGTGCGGGGGATTTCACGAGTGTCTCAGAAAGGGCTCCCCGAGGGTCATGGGAGAGAGGCAGATGCCAAATCTCCAAGGCCCGAGTGACCCCAGCCGACATCTGGATCACATCTGCTACCCAGCCAGAAAGCAGCAACCTCAGCAGGAATTCCAAGCACCCGCAGGGCTTTCCAAGGAGCTGCAGAGACTCTTTCCCAACAACAAGCCCCACTCACAGCCAGCCGGCTCAGCTGAGGCTCGAGCCCGCCCCCACCACACATGTGCACCCACGTGTAAGCATGCCTAACATCCCATGCAGCGTCGGCATCTGCTATCGCTTTAGCCGGTAACCACCCTTGGTGTGCGCTGGAGCCGAGCTCGGCTGGGTAGGGTCATAATAGCTGATCGCCAGGCCTCCCCTGTGAGGAGCCTCTGGGTGGCCCAGAACCCATCGACCTTTCCAGGCTCCATTGAGCACCCTGCCACCACCCAGGGCCTCTCTAACCAGCTGCCCTTGAGGTGACCCCAACTCATGGAGCATCGCCTGCCCCCATGCATGGGTGTCATTCCAACCTACAGCGATCTCCTGCACAGCAGAACAGCACCGTGTCTGGTCCCGCGCCGCCCTCACAAGGGTTCCTGAGTTTGAGCGCACAGTTCGTTGCAGCCACTGCATCAATCCGTCTCGTTGAGGGACTTCCTCTCTTCCGACCCAACGGGACGTCCTTCTCCGGGGACTGGTCTCTCCCGACAACCTGTCCAAAGACTGCGAGATAACATCTCACCCCCTTTGACTCTTAGGAGCACTCTGGCCGTGCTTCTTACGAGACAGATTAGATTGTGTGTCCCTTTAACAATCCATGTTGCCTTCGATATTCCTCTCCAGCCCCGCAATTCAAATGCATCGATTCTTCTGCGGTCTTCCTTACTCAGGTCCAACTCTCACAGGCATCTGAGGCCACGGAGAACGCCATCGCTTGGGTCAGGTGCATCTTGGGCCTCAAAGTGACCTCCTTGCTTTTCAACACTCTACAGAGGCCTCGTGCAGCAGATTTACCCAATGCAACACGACTTGTGATCTCTGGACTACCGCTTCCGTGAGCAGTGATTCTGGATCCCAGCCAGACAAAATCTGTGGCAACTTCCACCTTGTCTTCATTGGTTCCGATGATGTTACCTATCGGTCCAGCTGGGGGGATTTGGGCCTTCCTTACATTGCATTGTCGTGCACACTGAAGGCTGCAATCCTTCCTCTCCACCACCAAGGACTTCAAGTCCTCCTCCCTTTCAGCAAGCAAGGTGACCCAGCCACAAACACGGTACACCCGGAAACGCACAGGCCCCCTGAGGATAAGGAAAGAAAAGGCTGTGCGGATCTGCCCCATCACACCGATGATGGTGACAGCCCAGCTCCAGAAGGCAACATGCTGTAGATTCCATGGATAGAATGTTCTGGAAAAGGTAAAGCAACAGTGACCACTAACCAAGCAGTGGTTGCCAGGGCCTGGGGGAGAGGCATGAACTGCATGCAATGGGATATGAGGAAATATGGAGGACTCATCTGTATTTCAGTCCACGTGATGGTTACAAGGGCTGGTCAAATGTCGCAGACGTGAACACGGTGGTGGGTGTTGTCACACCAGCTGCCATCCAGGTGTGCTCAGGAGGATTTTCAGAAGCAGATCTGGAAGCACCACTGTGAACTCTCCAAGCCTCCTAGCAACACCCAAGCCTCCAGGGACAGACAGGTGGTGAATGTATGGGGAGTTTCTGGGCTGGGATTTGAACCTGGGTCTCCCACATGGATGGTGAGAATTCTGTCCCTGAGCCACCTCTGCCCTGAACAGTGCATTAAGAGGGGAGACTTCTTTTCTGCATAAAAATAGTACCTTAAGGTTGTGAAGAAGAAGAGGAGGAGGAAGAGGAGGAGGCCACCCCAGGTAAGCACGCAATGATTAGGCCTCAGAAGAAAGGCCTGGCGACCTGTGGCCAAAAGGTCCCAGCCTAGGAAACCCTGAGGAGCATTACCCTGAGGAGCAGAGTCCAAGGCCAGTGACTGAGTTCAGAGTGCCAGACTGGTCTCACTTCCTCAACTCCCTTCCCATCATCCACCCTGGCCAGCAGACTGCTTATCAGCTGGCGTGAGGCACTGATACTGCAGGTATCATGTGAGGGCCAGGCAAGAGATTAGTGTGCCCTTGTACCCTGTGTTAAACAGGATTCTCCAGAGAAGCAAGGACAGTGATGTAACAGATAGCCACAGAAGTTACTTATTGGGCTGCTAACTGCAAGATCAGCAATTCAAAACCACCAGTCGATCCAAGGGAGAAAGATGGAGCTTTCTACTCCTGTAAAGATTTACAGTCTTGAAACCCCAAAAGAGAACTTCTACCCTGCCCTATGAATTCGCAGGGAGTTCTTTATGAGATATAGATAGATAGATAGATGATAGATAGATAGGGAGGAGTCATATTGAGAAAATGGCTCACACTTTGTAGAAGTGGGTAATTCTGGTCCAATTTCAAGACCATGGGTCAGATGTCAAACAAGAGGTTTCTCCCGACTCGCATGGCTTTGACAGCAGATGTACACAGGATCAGCAGGAAGACCACAAGCTACAAAAGGCGAGGGAACCCAAGGGTAGTGGGCCAAGCTTGTGACTAGAGAAGCAAATGAATCCAAGGTCAGCAGCTCAGGTGACAGGTCAGATGGCAAGCCACCGACAGCTCCCAGGATCGGCAGACCGTCTAGCAGGCCGCTGGCTCAAGCAGGATCCGGACCAGCAGAAAGCAAGGAAGCAAGCTTTTCCACGAGGACTGCTTCTATAGGAAGGAAACCTCCTGCCCATTGCATCAGGCCTGGGACCTAAGTAAGAAGGTCGCCTTCCGCACCCCAGCGTCCTTACAACGGCTCGGTGGCTCACAGCAAACCCCACTGTGGAGTGGATTCTATAGCGGTAGGTCCCGTCATGGGAGTTTACTGGGCCTTCACTGCCAAGCCACTGGAATCCTGACCCAGCCAAGTTGACACAACGTCTGTCAACACCCCCCCCCATCAACTGCCTGCCTCCTCCTGTCTTCATCCTGGCCTTCGCTCCCTCAGCACTGCTGTCCGCGTCAGGGCCAGTGTGTTCTCTGCTCTGGGGCCATCCTGTTGATCAGCGCCCCTGGTCTCCACCTACCAGATGCCAGCAGCACCCAGTTGTGTCACTGCAACAGTTCTTAGACGTCACCCAAGGACTCTTTAGCAGGGCCCCTGCCTTAACTCCATTGTGAGTTGCTTCTGGAAGCCTGGGTGGCAATAAAGGAGCCCTGATGGCGTAGTGCATTTATGCATTGAGTCGCACCCACTGCAAGGTCGGTGGTTCAAACCCACCAGCTGCTCCTCAGGAGAATGATGAGGCTGCTTGCTCCCAAAGGATTTAAAGGTCTCCGAACCCCAAAGCGGCGGTTCTACTCTGCCCTATGGGGTCTCTGGGAGTCAGAATTGGCCCGAGAGCAGTGGGTGTCGTTTTCTGATTTGGTGGTGCTAATGAGCCCACCAATGACTGCACAGGAGAAAGGCGCTGTGGACTGTCCCAGTAAAAATGGCAGTGGGGAAACTCCACGGGGCAGTTCTAACCTGTCCTTTGGGGTCGTTCTGCGCAGTTGGAATCAGCTCCTTGACAGCACCGGGCAGCACTCGGGTTACATACACACATCTGGAGATGCAAGGAGATGGGGGATGGGGGTGGGCGGTGGGCGGCCCAAAGCTGGAGCCGTAGCAGAGGGGGCTGGGCGCCCACCCCACAATTTCCTGTCAGAAGAGCCAGGCCCTCGGCTCGGCCTCCCACCGTGACCCTGGCCTGAGGCCCAAGGGGTCAAATGTTTGGGTCCTGAGCTCATCCCTGGGCTGCGTCCCGCGGGACACGCCACAACCTTCCCAGAGGACACGCCCGCCCCAAGACCTTCAGAGATCCAGGCCCTCCCACCCTTACCCCCACCCGCCCGCCCGGCCCCAGGCGGAGGCAAGATCCGCCCAGCCCCCAGCCCTGCCTGAGCTGACCCCACTCGGCGGCGGCGGGCTCCTGCCTGCTTGGCTCGGAGCTCCTAATTTGGCCTTTCCAGAGTTTGCAACCCCAGAGAGAGCCACGGCATGCGACGGGATGGGATGGGACGGGACGGGACGCGGCGCCAGCCTTGTGCTCAGAGCCCAGGTCTTTGGGGTGGGATGGAGGGGAGGGGGGCAGGGAAAAAACCTTTGAAGCCCTGCCAGAGTACCCACCGAGGAGAAGCCGTCCTTCAAGGCCCGTCAGGCAGTAAACGAAGCCGGGTTTCCCTGGTCTGTTCCAGGAAGCCCTTGCTGCCCCCAAGGGCGCTTCAAAGGGAAGTTTGTCAAGGGGTCAAGTGAAGCTTTGGAAGGCTCTCTGGACAAAACATCAGCCCTGGGAAGGATTCGCAGAAGACCCGCCCGGAGCGGCCGTGGTAACCTTTGACTCATCTGCACCCACATCCCCAGGCCTTTGACTCACCTGCACCCACATCCCCG
Organism: Tenrec ecaudatus; assembly: GCF_050624435.1. Classification (NCBI taxonomy): domain Eukaryota; kingdom Metazoa; phylum Chordata; class Mammalia; order Afrosoricida; family Tenrecidae; genus Tenrec; species Tenrec ecaudatus. The sequence goes on along the minus strand of NC_134530.1, from coordinate 10,969,005 downwards.
GGACCTGGCCTGCGCTCTCAGCATCAGGAGCCCCAATCCAAAGAGCCCTGGCAGCCCTGTGGTGAGGAGTTGGCTGCCAAGGGCAAAAAGTCGGTGGTTCAAACCCACCAGCCTCTCCTGGAGAGAGAGAAGGCGCTTTGCTTTTGTAAAACTGTACACCCTCAGAGACTTTATAAAGGCCAACAAGCTTTCTGCCTTTGAGTCGATGCCGACACTGTAGGACCAGCTAGAACTGCCTTTGGGGGGTTCCGAGACTGGAGCTCTCGGCCGGGGCAGGAAGTTCCCTCTCTCTCCCTGATGTGGACTCAGCTCAGAACGGACGCAAAAGCAGTGGGTGTGGGGTGGCACAACCTGAGAGTGAGCTCAGCTGCTAACCAAAAGGTCTGAAGTTCAAATCCACCGTGGGGTGCTTGGAAGCAAGGCCTGGCAATCAGCCAGAGCACAGTCGCGCTGGGACCCGCATGGCAGCAGGTGATTTCGTATTTGGTGTTAGGGGGTTGTCTTATGCTCTGAGTGCCCACAGGCAATTCACCCACCGCAGAAGGGCTTCCTTCTGATGAGCCCTGGTCGGACGGGCGGAGAGGGGCACTGGGGTCAGCTGGGGGGACTAGAGAAACAAATCCAGTGACACTCATAGAGGTATATGAACGAGCTTTATATCAAGAAGCAATCATCCAGCATGAAAACATGCCAGCCCAGGCCCATTCAAGTCCATAAAAGTCCGCTCAGTCCTTAAGTCCCTCTTCTGACTCATGCAGTCACACGCAACGATGCAGAATGCAGAAACAGCACCAGCCAGTGGGTGCCAAGTCCCGTGGATCCAATGGCGTTGGCTCTGGCAGCTCTCCGAAGGACCCCATGGCAGGAAGGGGAAGGCAAAGGGCGAGAGGAAGTTCCCAGGATCCTCCTGATGAGAAGGCTACACCCACCAGGAGGTACCATCGGGCTGGAACCTGATTGACAAGCCAAACTCCACCCCTACACTTTTAGATCTTCAAATGGACCCAGAAATTATGTAACTGCCACCGGCACAAACACGCCGCCCTCACTCAGGGGTCTCACCACCCCCACCCAAGGTGCTGGGACAGGGAGCTGGCCCCTCATCCACTCCCGGCTCTCTAACAGAGCCCCAGTTCTCGGCTCAAGATCTCAAGTTGCCAGAGTTTCCTATGCTTACACCCCCAGGCCAGGCCTCTCCCCCGATGGCCACCCAGAGAGCAATCGTGGAGGCTGTTGCAGGCATCCAAGGCTTCAGTCGGGCGCACGCACCTTCGACCTCAAAACCGCATCCCTGTTTTTCAAAACTCTAAAGAGATCTGTGCAGCAATGTACGTACGTCGAGACGTCTTTTGCTCTCTTGGCTGGTGCTTCCAAGGTATTTTAAGTCACCTCAGATGCATGTGAAAGTTGGACATTGACTAAGGAAGACGGAAGAAGAATCGAGGCATTTGAATTGTGGTGTGGGAGAAGAGTATTGAAATTATCATGGACTGCCAAAAGAACCAACAGATCTGTGTGTTAGTCTAGAGAGACTAGAGTGTCCAAAGACACTCATGTGTATAAGAGAGAGCGTTATTCAAAACAGCAATTGTAGATTAAGAAAACATCCCAGCCCTGTCCAGATCAAGTCCATAAGTCCGATATTAGTTCATATGTCCGTTACCAGTCTATAAATCCTCTTCAGACTCATGCAACACATGCAGCGACGCCAAATGAAGGAAGCTCACAGGCCAGTGGGTGGAAAGTCTTGTGGATCCAGTGGCGGTGGAAGCATCTCAGTGCTGGTGTGGGTCGCCATGTGGCTTCTCCAGCTCCAGGGCTCTGGCTCCATCAGCATAGCTCCATGTGGCTTGTCAGCAGGAAGATGAAGCAGAGAGAGTGACAGTCAGTCTGGCCTCCAGTGAGCCTCTAAATGAGGTCATCAAGCTGTGACCTGATTGACAAGCTAGATTCCACGTCTTTCCTCTTAATATCCTCAATTTGACCCCTGATCATGTCATTACCACAATCTGTATTGGAAGAAGTAAGGGCAGAGTGCTCCTTGGAGGCAAGGGTGTCAAGACGTCATCTTGCATACTTTGGACATGTTTGTGAGCAGAGACCAGTCCCAGGAGAAGGACATCATGCTTTGGTAACACAGAGGGGCAGCGACAGAGGAAGGCCCTCAATGAGATGGATGGACACCAGGCTGCAACAGCGGGCTCCGGCATAGGAATGATGGTGAGGATGGACCGGGACCGGGACCGGGCAGTGTTTCGTTCTATTGTTCACAGTGCCACTATGAGTCAAAACCGACCCAATGGCACCGAACCACAGCAGTGTCGGCTTCGGTCAGCCACGGTGGTGACATCGTAAACCCAGTGACCGAGGAGCATCCACAGAGCCAGGGGCTGCAGGTCATGATGAAGCTCTCCCTCCTTTGATGATGCAGGACAAAGTGACCTGCCATCAGTGACCGGGGATGCTGGGAGCAGGGGCTGGCTCAACTCTGTGCTAGCATGACCTTGACTGGGGTCTCTCTCTCGCTCCAGGGCTCCCATCTCCCTTGGGTCAAAGGCCAAGTCTTCCTAGAGATGTCCAAGACCTTGCTAAGCCCTGCCCCATCCTCTCTCCCTCTCCCCTCCTGCTCTTTCACTCTGCTCCAGCCACATGACCCTCTTTTCTGTCCCCCACCCCCCAACTCACCAAGTCCAGTCCTGCCCCAGGGCCTTTGCACAGGTTATGCCCTCTACCTGCACAAGCTCTTCCCACTCACTTCAGTCTGGTCCCTGTTCAAATGCCACCGCCTCCAAGAAGCCCTCCGTGACCTTTCTCTCTGAAATACCCCCCTTTCCTCTCTATTCTTAGCTTTTCTTCTTATGCACGGCACTGATCAGCACCTGACATGCCACACACGCACTCACATATCAGCTCTTTGCACCCTGGTGGCGTACTGGTTATGTGTTGGACCGCTCAGCACAAAATCAGCGGTTCAAAACCACCAGCCGCTCCTAGGGAGAAAGATGAAGGTTTCTACTCCCGTAAAGAAGGACAGTCTCAAATGTGTTGAGAATGATGATGGCAACATATGTTCAACTGTGCTTGACACAATGGATGCATGTATGGATTGTGATAAGAGCTGTAACAGCCCCCAATAAAATGATTTTTTTTAAAACAATAATTTTCCCTACATATAAAAGTTGGCAACTGAAATTGTTAGACATAAATTTAAATAGCTGCAAATAATATAATTTCTAGTGTATTTTAAGTGTTGATATTTCAAAATAAAAGTATTACATCTCTCTCTAAAAAAAGGGACAGTCTCAGAAACCCACAGGGACAGTTCTAGCCAATCCAACAGGGTTGCTAAGAGTCAGCCCCCCCTCGATGGCTGTGAGTCTCGGAGTTTGGGGTTTTGTACTCAGTGTGCAGTCTCTTCCCTGTGGAGGGGAAGTGACAGGAGCAGACACTGTCCTGTTCTGTGCCCTCCAGCAAGGTCCTGGTTGTCCTCGCTGGGTGCCATCACGTCCGTTTACCACGTGACACAGAAGACTGCCCCGCAGGCTTCTTGGCAGTCATCCTGGCAAGAGCCCATCACCAAGCCTACCCTACCACAGAGCCACTGGGGGCTCCAAGCACCCACCTTTCAGTTAGCGCCCAAGCACTAAACCAGCATTTCTTGAAGCTCAGGGTAGGTATCAATCAACCAATCAACTGATTTTTCAAATCAACCCAAAATTTGAAAACAACAAGTCAATTCATAGCAAAGTGTGGCTCTTAGTTGCAGTCTCGTTGATCGATGCCGACTCCTGGGGGCCCCTTGTGTGCAGAATACAGCATGCTCCATCGGGTTTCCAAAGCTGGGCACTTTCCGCAGCCAGGCCTTTCTTCCAAGGTGCCCCTAGGTGGGTTCAAAACCCAGCCACCTTTCGGTTAGAAGTGAGTGCTTCACAGGGGCAAATGAAGGAGGAGGAAGAGAGAGCAGAGCACATCCTGACCCACCAAGCCTTGAGGACGATATTCCCACTTGGAGCAGCCAATCCACAGAGAAGACCTCATGGCCAGCCCCACGATAAGACACGACATCCCTCACTGACCCATAGCCCTACAGGGGACAACACTGGAGACACAGTGTGGGAATTGCGCCCGATCCGATCCCACCACACCGAGGCAAATCACTAAGGGAGTGCAACAGAACAGCAAGGGGAACAGACCAACAAAGTCCCCAGGGAATACCAAAAATAGACTTTGGGGCCATAGCATGGCACCCCATCAGACTCGACCGGAAAACACTCCTAAAGGCCAACAAACAATCCTTGAACTAACTACAAGCTTTTCTGTCTTGTTGTTGTATTTTGTTTTGTTTATCATTGGCTTGCTGTTATTGTTGTTGTTTTGTTTGTCTTGTTGCTTGTGTTTTGCTCTGTCTTGTTTTTGTGCATGTTATTATCTCCACAGGTCTGTCTAAATAAGATAGGCTGGATGAATAATCTGGAGGAGAAAACAATGGGACTGACAGTTCTGGGGGGACATGGAAGAGGGGGAGGTGGGGAGAAAGGAAGTGGTGTTAACAAACCCAGGGACAAGGGAACAACAAGGGATCCAAATCGGTGATGAGGAGGGTATAGGGGGCCTGGTAGGGTATGACAAAGGGTAATGTAACCAAGAGGAATTACTGAAAACCAAATGAAGGCTGAACATGATAGTGGGACAAGAGGAAAGTCAAAGGAAATAGAGGAAAGAGCTGGGAGGCCAAGGGCATTTATAGAGGTCTAAATAAAGGCATGTAAATATATTTACATATGAGGATGTGGAAATAGATCTATGTGCATATATGTAAAAGTTTAGTATTAAGGTTGCAGATGGACATTGGGCCTCCACTCAAGTACTCTCTCAATGCACGAACACTTTGTTCTATTAAACTGGCATTCCATGATACTCACTTTCCAGACACAATCGCTGAAGACAAAGTGGGTGCATAAGCAAATGTGGTGAAGAAAGCTGATGGAGCCCACCTGGGGTCTTAAAGGCTTAAAGGTAAACAAGCAGTCATCTAGCTGAGAAGCAACAAAGCCCACATGGAAGAACACATCAGCCTGTCCGATCACGAGGTGTCGAAGGGATCAGGTATCAGGCATCATCAAAATAAAATATATCATTGTGAATGAGGTGGTGTGCAGATTGGAGACCCAAAGCCCATCTGTAGGCCATTGGACATCCCCTTAGGGAAGGGTCTCAGGGAGGAGATGAGCCAGTCAGGGTGCAGGGTAGCAATGATGAAACATACAACTTTCTTCTAGTTCCTAAATGCTTCCTCCCCCTCCCACTATCATGATCCCAATTCTGCCTTACAAATATGGCTAGACCAGAGGGTGTGCACTGGTAGGAACGGGAACTGGGAACACAGAGAATCCAGGGAGGATGATCCCTTCAGGATCAGTGGTGAGAGTGGCAATGCTGGGAGGGTTGAGGGAGGGTCGGGTGGAAAGGAAGAACCGATTACAAGGATCTACATATGACCTCCTCCCTGGGGGACAGACAACAGAAACGTGTGCGAAGGGAGATGTCGGACAGTGTTAGATATGACAAAATAATAATTTATAAATTATCAAGGGTCCATGAGGGAGAGGGGAGCGGGGAGGAAGGGGGGGAATTGAGGAGCTGATGCGAGGGGCTTAAGTGGAGAGCAAATGTTTTGAGAATGACGAGGGCAATGAATGTACAAATATGCTTCACACAACTGATGCACGTATGGATTGTGATAGGAGTTTATATGAGCCCCCAATAAAATGATTTAAAAGAAGAAGAAGAAGTTCAGTGCTTACCCTCGCTTGCAGGGAGCCTCTGGCTGAACTTCTTCCAAGACACATGTATTTGTTCTCTTGACAGTCTGTGGTTCTTTTCATGTCCTCCACGTTGCCCTTGGTACAGTAGAGGGGTCGTGAAAGAGAGGAAGCCCCTCAGCGAGACAGATCAGACACAGCGGCCACAACAGTGGGCCAAACACAATAACGAACATGAGGAAGGTGAAGGACCGGGCAGCGTTTCGTTCTGCTGTGCACGGGGGTCGCTCTGGATTGGAATCCACTCGATGGCACCTAACCACAACCCAGCAGCAACACATTATTCTACACTGTACTACCCAGGGACTCTGCCGTCAACAAACCCCTGTGGATCACACCCCAAAATGCGTGGTTGTTGGTGGGAGTGATTGACTCGTAACAGCTCTAGCCACAACAGCACAGCAACATCCTGCCTGTCCTGCATCATTCGCACAACTCAGCAATGGTTACTGACACCCATGGTTGCAGCCAGCGGGTCAGTCCAACTTGTCCTCTCTTTTACTGACCCTCTGTTTACCGAGCATGATGTCCTTCCCCAGCGACTGGTCTCTCCTGACAACTAAGTACGTGAGACAAGGTCTCGCCATCCTTGCCTCGGAGGAGCATTCTGGCTGTACTTCTTCCAAGACAGAGTTATTTCTTCTTCTGGCAGCCCATGTACTTTTAAGATATACCCTACTGTTCTACACAGTGCTGGGAAAAGCACAATATTTAGGCACTCTTGGCTGTTCACTGGAAGGTTGGAAGTTCTAGCCCACCAGCAAGCCACTCCACAAGAGACGAGGCCTGGCTACCTGCTTCCACAAAGATTCTGGAAAGCCATGCCACACCCACTGCCATCGAGCTCATTCTGCATCCTATGTAGGGTCTCAGAGGCTACAAATCTTTATGGGAGCAGACAGCCTCCACTCTCTGCCGAGCAGCAGCTGGTGGGTTTGAACCACTGACCTTGTGGTTAGCAGCCCAATGCCTAGCCCGCAACCTGGGGAAACCCAGGAGGCAGTTCACCTCTGAGCTGCAGAGTGGAGATTCACCGAGTGGCACACCCGGCATGCTGCAGGCACTCGGCACAGGCAGTGACCCAAGCTGCAGGCTCAACAATGGTGGTGAAGAAGGCGCAGGACCCGGCCGGCAAGGTTTCTGAGCAAGCCATGGGACTTCCCTCCGTTCACTATGATGTTGTTGCTGTCATCGTCGCTGTTGCTGCCACTGGATTTGACCCCATCTCAAACTCCCTGCTAGGGGTCAGCTCAGACTCATAACGACCCTGTAAGACAGGGTAGCGCTGCCTCTGTGGGTTCCCAATCTGGCAACTGTTTACAGGAGTAAAAAGCCACGTTTTCCTCCCATGGAGCGACTCGTGGTTTCAAACCGCTTAGACGTGGCCTCCTCTGGGAAGCCTTCTCAGACCGCACCCCAAACTAGAAAGAGGGGTTTTTGTCACTTTTACCTGAGCTTGAGGTTGTCTAGACCGTTAAGGGGGAGACATGAGCTGGAACTTGGGGGTTGGGGAGTCACCCCTGAATGCAGAGAGCCCGGGACCTGGGGACCCCCTACCACCGGCCTCCCAGCTCCTCCTGGGCATGGCAGCCACCTACAACAACCGTGGCAATTTTGGGGTGGGGGGTGGTCTGCATCTTTGACAGGTGTTCCTGTTTGTCAGAGCAACCCCAAGCAAACTGCCCGACCTCTCATCTCTCTGTTTGGGAAGTGGCGGTGACAGGTGCCTGCGGGGATCTTGGTGGTTCAGTGGTAGCATGCCTGCTTCTCCTGCGCAGTTCAGGGGCAACTGTCGCCCTTCTGTCCGTGAAGGTCTGCATGGCACGACGGGTTAGGCTCACCAGCCACCCTTCAGGAGCTCAATGAGGCTGGCTGTGGCCACAAGGTTCACAATCTGTGGTAACTCAAAACTCCCTACCACTGAGTCCATTCAAACACATAGGAGCCCCATGGGACTGGCTAAAATGTCCCCTAGGGATTTCTGGGAGTGTCACTTGTTTTAAAACTGTTTCATTAGCACTTCATCCACATGTCATATGTTACAAAACTTCAACCCTATCACAAAGAGCTGTACAAGGATCACTGCATTCAATCCTGGAACATATTCCTCCTCCTCCTCCTCCTCCTCCTCCTCCTCCTCCTCCTCCTCCTCCTCCTTCTCCTCCTCCTCCTCCTGGTTGTCATTGTTATTCATGTCATTATTTTGTTTCCCTAAAAGAATCTCCACAACAAAACGTTCTCCAGTTCCACAGCCTCTGCGTGTATAATCTGACATCACTGATGGCTCGTTTCGTGTCGTGCCACCGTGATTGATCCCCTTTTCCGAATTATCCCACCAACCACTGACACACGCAAGCCGCCCAAGTAACAACCCTTTCTCCTTCACTCGTGGTCACCTTTGGTCAAGTCTGGTGTATTTTAGTAATTTTCTTGATATAATATTCACATAAGAGTATAACTCTTTACGGGAGTAGAGAGCCTCTTCTTTCTCCCGAGGAGCAGCTGGTGGTTTCAAACTGCTGACCTTACCTTTAGCAGCCCAATGTGGAGCCTGCTCTACCATGAGGGCTCCGACATAGTCTTGGCTACTGTGTGTGGGTGTGTGTGTGTGTGTGTGTATTGTCACTGTGAGTCAGAACCAACCCAGTGGCAGTGTTTGTGGGTTTTTCTTTGCAGAATATAACACATACCAAAAAACAACAAGAACCCACTTCACAGAGTTGCCAGCCTATCTCTCTCATCATAACTGGGACAGTATCCCAGTAAGCACCTCCCCCCAACTCCTGCATGTGATTCTTTCTCCCTGTTTCCTCCCCCACCCTTTCTCCTTCCCTCCCTGTCCCTTCTCACACACACAAACACACCACATACACACGCCTCTTCACAGTCTTCCAACTCTTTGTATTTTTTCCCATCATTTTATTGGGGGCTCTTACAGCTCTTACAACAATCCCTATATCAATTGTATCGAACATACTTGTACGGATGTTGCCATCATCATTTTCTAAACATTTACTCTCTATTTGAGCTCTTGGTCTCGGCTCCTCTTTTTTCCCCTCCCTCCCCCCTTCCCATCCTCGTGACCCCTTGATAAAGTATACATTGTATAAATTATTGTCTTCATAGCTGAAGGATTCATCTGACCTGGATTCCATGTGTTGTGAGCTCTTATCTGTACTAGCGTACATGCTCCGGTGTAGCCAGAACTGAAAGGCGGGACTGGGGTCATGGTAGTGGGGGGTGAGGAAGCCTCAAGGAACCAGAGGAATAGTGTGTTTCATTGGTGCTACCCTGTGCCTTGGATGACGCATCCCTTCCTTATGACCCTTCTACAAGGGGATGTCCTGTTGTCTACAGATGGGTGTGTTAGACAGGGTCCTCTAGAGAAACAAAACCAGAACGCTAATGATTTTATATATATTTAGATAGAGAGATAGATACCATAAGAAATAAACAGTTAATTAATCTATAAAACAGTACAAATGGCTCAGTGCAACTCACTCCCGTGAGACAGTTGTGAGACACTGGCAGTCCTTCAAGTCTTGAGGGCCACTGGGTAGTCCTCTGTAGAGCAATTCAGGCTATCTGGGCACAGGCAGCAAACAGCAAGGCAGGTCACCAACAGTCAGCCAGATGACAGGGTCCGACAGTCCCCAACTCAAAAGATGTAAGTTCCAGTAGTGTGGTGAAGCAGGTCTTGAAGGACCCTCAAATGACAGTGACACAGTCCACGGGTTAGGTGTCCCACAGGTAGTGTAGCTTTCAAATTGAGGCACAGAACAAGCAAGGCAGCCACACACTGGTCTGATAATCAAAGAGCAAGAGACAAGAAAGGTGAGGCTCGCCGAGCCATTTGTCTCTCTGCCCTTCAATTAATCCCACATGTGTTCATTGGCCATGTTAGCACAATAAACGTATCACAATGGGTTTTGGGTCTCTGCTCCAACCCTTTCATTCTCAACAATATATATTTTTTGTTTGCTTGCTTTGGGTCTTCTGGTACCTGTTACCTGATTCTGTTGACACCTCGTGATCACACAGGCTGGTGTGCTTCCTCCATGTGGACTTTGTTGCTTCTCCGCTAGATGGTCGCTTGCTTAACTTCAAGCCTTTAAGACCCCAGATGCTACATCTTTAGATAGCTGGAAACCATCAGCTTTCTTCACCACATTTGCTTATGCACACGTTTGTCTTCAGTGATTGTGTCGGGATGATGAGCATCACAGAATGCCAGGCAGGTAAAACAAAGTGTTCTTGCATTGATGGAGGGCTTGAGCAGAGGCCCAAAGTCTGTCTGCTACCTTAATGTGAACCAGGTGTTCAGAATTTAAGCTCAGATATCATTCCCTCCTTTGGGTTTGGATCTTATTATTTACAATCCTTGGATCACAAAAGCTGGTGTGCTTTTTCCATATAAACTTAGTTGATGCCTCACTGAGATGGCTGCTTGCTTTAAGACAAGCCTTTAAGACTCAAGACACTACTCTTTCTGATAGCTGGCCACCATCTAGTTTCTTCACCACACTTTGCTCTAGCACCCATATCACCAGTGAGCTCTCCATGTGGGCGAGTATCATGTAGAGCCATGCCATGGCTTGGGGCTAGAATTAAGTGTGACCCCCTAATACATTCATATATCGATAATTGATGTGTGAATACATATGTGTGTATGTACATATATAGTTCAGTTTAGAGACATCATTGACATTTTGTGATAAAGAACATTATAAATAATCCCCCTGGGGCATCTGGTAATTCTATAAATAGTGTCATTAATTTGGTCAATAGTATAGAATTCAAAACACTGGGTTATGTTTTGTTGTGTGTATTTTCACTTAAAATTCTTCTGCTCTAAAGTTTAAGAACAACAACAAGCCTTAATGGATGAGATGGAACCAGCCATGGGGCCATCACAGGGAAGAGTGTTCTAAGCACCAGGAACAGCAAATGCAAAGACCCAGAGGCAGAAGGATGATCTCTGTTGGGGGTGGGCTGTGTTGCCCTGGGAGCAGCTCCTACACATCATATTGTTATTGTGTGCCTGCCACCCGATTCATGGTGACCCCACATGTGCCGAGCAGACCTTCTCCATATGGGTCTCAAAGCGACAACCTTTCAGAAGCAGATCACCAGGCTGCCTTATGAGATGCCTCCACGTGAGTTCAAATCCCCAACCTGTCATTGGCACATAATAGTAATTACCCTAATAAATACTGCATAGGTGGATGAAAAACCCAACAATGGCCTTCGGGCACAGCTTGCTCCGTGCTCAAATCATAGCCCAGGGACACGTAACCTCCTCCACCTGGTGGAGGGTCTCAGTCAGGGAGTCCGGGTTGACTACAGAAACAAGTCTAGAGAGGCTCGTATGTGTATAATAAAAAGCTTTATATAAAATGGCAATTGTATATTAAGAAAACATCCCAGCCCAGTCCAGATCAAGTCCATAAGTCTGATATTAGCCCACATGTCTGATACTAGTCTGCAAATTACTCTTCAGATTCATGCGACATATGCAATGACTCCAAATGCAGGAAGCTCACAGGCCAGTGGGTGGAAAGTCTTGTGGATCCAGTGGCGGTGGAAGCATCTCAGTGCTGGTGTGGGTCTCCACGTGGCTCCTCCTACTCTATGGCTCTGGCTCCATCAGCATAGCTCCCTGTGGCTTGTCAATAGGAATGTCTCGCAGGGAGACAAGCGGATACTGTATCTGGCCTCCAGTGAACTATTTATCTCCACACAACCAACTGAGGTCATAAAGCCTTATTGACAGGCTAAACTCCACCCCTTTGCAAGTTGACAGGAGATTATATAACTGCCACACTCCCTGTGGTATAAACTGGGGGCTCAGCTTCCAAGCCTACTCAAGGTCCCTGAACCTGTTCCTCAGGAGTCCCTGAAGAAGATCTGCCACCCATGCACCAACCAATCACTGACATCTGGGGGAGGGATGTGAGAGTGGCTTAGGGCTGAGTCATGCCCCATCCAAAGCAAACCCAGAGAGGAAGGGAGACTCCCCCTTCCCCCACCCAGGGAAGTCTAGAGCTGTGACCAGAGCCATCTCAGTGACTTCTGATTCCTGGCACCCCCATAGAGGCAGGGCAGAACTGCTCGATAGGGTTTTCAAGGCTGTGACCCTTTGGAAATAGATTGCCAGGCCTTTCTTCCTAGGTGCCTCTGGGTAGATTCCAACCACCACCATCACCCCTTTCAGCTAGTAATTAAGTACATAACCATTTACACGACCCAGCAACTGGAAAAGGGGGAAGGAAGCAGGGAAGGAAGCAGGGAAGGCAAAGAACATTCATCCATCTAGAGATAAGCAAACACGGTATGCCTTGGTCCATTGTACAGATGTGGTAGCTGAGGCCAACAGGCAACAAGAGACCAGTTGAGGTTTCACAGTTAATATGCAGTAGAGCCTGGGAGCTCCTGGTCCAAAGCAGCTATGAAGTCCCCAGTTGTGCCTGGGGGCCACTAGGGTGGGAACAGGTGGCTCTACCAGCCACTGGGCTGAGAGGGCAGAGCCTCTGCCATGAGCACAAAGAGGCAACGCACAGACAGCTGCCTCCTTGACAGAAGGGGAGAAATGGGATCGCACAGTCCAGGACAGGCTCCCGGGAAGCTGGCAGGTCACAGAGGGACACAGCTGGCAGGGGTCAGGAGTGGCTCACCCAGACTTGTTCCTCAGATGGTGACTTGGGGTCAGCCTGGGGGAGTGCCAGGGAAAGGTCCTGGTATTTATGGACACCCTGCTGTATTCCTGAGCCCTGGTGGAGGCGTTGAGGATGGAGGTTGTGCTCCCCAGCAGCACACAGCAGGTGCTCTCGGAATGGAAGGGGCTGGATGAAGCTAGGAAGGCCCCTAAGCGGCCCTCATTCCTGGAAAGGTGTTCCTGCTGTTAGTTACCACCGAGCCTATTGCAGCCACAAGTTACAGACTGGCACACCCCCCGCTGGCTTTTCTGCAGCGCATACCCAAACGTTTCTTCCCCTGAGTGGATTTGAACCTCCAACCCCCTAGGCTAGTGGTCCAGTGTAAACCTTTTGCACCAAGGATACAGAAGCTCTGAGAGACCCAAGGCCAAGCCAGGCCCGGCTGGGGGCTGTGCCTGGATGACCCTGACCCATCCTGACCACCTGCCCTTAGGCAAGCCCCACCGGGCAGTCAGACACCTGGGTTTCCACAGCAGCCTGAAGCCCGCTTCCCACATCAGCCCATGTGTGGCCCTACTGATGGAACACTCAGCGTCCCTGCCCGCACCCCGCGTCCACTCGGGGTCCTTGCTGGCCTGTTTCCTCACCTGTGGAATGGGTTCACCAAGGCCCAGGCCCCAGTGACAGGGATGAAGCAGAGAGGCCCAGGGTAGGGCAGACCCCCCAGTGGAGAACTCCAGGAGGGCGGGCCGAGGCGGGCTCCCTACCCCCGCCCGCCTGGGCACGGTGCCTGGCACACGGGAGGCGCCCCATAAGTGCTTGTTTGAGCGCCGACCAGCCCTCAATAAATAACAGCTGTTGTTGATGCTGCCGCTGCTGGCGAGGGAGTGGGCGCTCCCTTCCCCCACCCGAGCGCCCCTCCCCCTCCCGCCCCCCTGCCCCCACCTCCTCCCATTCAAATCTTCCCCTCCCCCTACCACCCCATACCCCCTCCCTTCCTCCACCTCGCTTCACCCCCTCTTAGTTCGCCCTCCCTCCACTGGAGCCTTCCTCCCCTCCCCCACCTTTTTCGCACACGCACCCCCCCCCCCGCGGGGCGCCGTCCTCGGGCGGGGCCGCCCGCGCGCCCGGGTCCCTGGCGGGAGTCCAGCCCGCGGCGCAGGCCGGGCGGCGGCGGGCGGGGCTCTGGCCGCGCGGTTTGGGGGTTTTTTATAACCCTGGCAGGCGGCTCAGGAAGCCCGGCCCGCGCCCCCTCCCCCGGCCACGCCGCCGCGCTCGCCCGCCCGCCCGCCCGCTCCCTCCCTTCCTGCGCGCGGGCCGGCGAGACGGCGGCGGGCACGGCGGGCACGGCGGGCGGCGGGCCGCAGGTAAGGCGGGTCCGGCCGTGCGCCCGCGGGGTCCGCACCGGGGCTGATGGGGGGATGCCCACCAGCGGCAAGCACCCGGAGGCGCCGGCGTTGGTGGGAGCGCCTGCCTGGGCGGGTGTGCAGGCATCCACGTCTGCGTTAAGTGGGGTGTGTCTGCGTGTGTGTGTGTGTGCGTGTGTGTGTGTGTGTGTCTTTGTGTGTCAGGCGATATGGATACGACTTTTGGGGGGGTTGCATGTGTGTGACCATGGAGGTGTTAAGAGCGTAAACCCGAGTGTGGACGTGGGTAACTTTTGCACAGCTCGTGTGCAAGTGCCAGTTGCGTGTGTGTCGAGTGTGTAAAGGCCTGTAAGTGCTGCTGGTGTGGGAAGGGCTGGGCGTGGGGGGGGGCTTGGTGTTTGTCCCCGGCCTGTGTATGTAAATTAGTGTGCCCCGCTGTGCGTGGTGATGAGGGTTTGTGTAGCTGAGAGTGTTTGTGTTAGCTCTGGGGGTGTAAGTGGTGCATTTGTGTACAGATCTGGGTTGGACTTGTGTTTATTTGTAATTGAGTGTGGAAGGGCCCACATTCGTCTGGGCAGTGAGGGGTTGTGTTGTCTGGATGTGAGTGTGTCGTTTGTGTTGATGTGTCTGGGTCTGCCCACTGCCTCCAACCTCTGCCCCTGGGCTGTGCAGGTGACGTCCACCCTCTGGCAAGTTTGTGCCCATCAGTGTGTGCATGTCTGTGGGAGTCGGTGTGTGTCTATGTGTGTGTGTGTGTATCTGTATCTGAGTGTGTGTATGTGTGTATCTGAGTGTCTATGTGTGTTTGTGTGTCTGTCTGTCTGTATCTGTGTGTCTATGTGTGTGTTTGTGTGTGTGCCTATCTGTCTGTGAGTTTGTGTGTGTCTATCTGGGTCTGGGTGTGGGTCTGAGCCGCGCTGCCCACTTTCCCCGCAGCGGGTCACGGAGGCCACTGCTGTCTGTCTCTCTCCGTCTGTCTCCAGGCCGGCGGGCTCAGAGCCTCTAATTAGTGGCGGGAGGGTGGGGGAAGCCAGCCGAGGCGCCCAGAGGCCCCCTCCTCCTGCCGCCAGGCCTTTGTCTGCACTGGGCTGCTCCGCGGAAGCTGCTGCCCAACCAGATGTAGCCAGATGTGAGGTGCCCAGGGGAGGCTGCAGGCCGGTGAGGTTTGGACGTCCAGGCCTTGGCCCCCACAGAGCAGCCACTGCCTCCGACCCCGACCGGGAGGTCTGCTAGAGCCCTGGTCCCTCCAGGATCCCCGGGATGGGATGGAGCCGAAGTTTCCGGGCTGTTTCCGCCGGCATTTCCTCCCGGCTCAGCAACCACTCCAGCCCCGCCTCCAACTCCCTCTTGCCTCTGGAGGAGGGGCTGGGAATGGAGGGCCAGCCACACAGGCACACACTACCTCACTCTCCCGTACACTCAACACACTTACATGCATAGGCTCACACATATTACCTCAAAGCCCCCCCACACACACCTCTCATACACTCGCACATCCCCATGTACATGTTCACAAGTGTACTACCTCAAAGCCCCCTGCTGCCCAAATCCCAGCCCCCAGCCCTTCCTGATTGAAGCCCCCTGGTCCCCACTTTCCCTGGGGGACCCTCATCTTCTCCCCTGGGACCCTGATCTGCCCCCTCCAACCTGCCCCGAGGACTGGGCCCCCTTCCCATAAGCTGCTCCCCTTTGCCTCTGACCAGACCTGCACGGCCTCCCTAGGCCCCTCCCCTGCCTGGCCCTGGCCCTGCCCCCGCATGTCCCCCTTGACCTGAAACACAAAAGGAGTCTGTGAAGTTGTTGGGAGCCAAGGGTCTGTCTTCAGAGGGCTGCTGCTGACGGAGGAGGAGGCAGACGATGGATGCTTGGCCCAGGGCTTGCAAAGTGAATGCTGCCACCTTGGCATGGGGGTGAGGGAGCCCTACCAGGAAGCCGATTATGGGCTACTATAAGGGGACCCTACCAGGGAGTCCAGGTGTGAAAGCAGGTTCTCCAGGGCGCAAGGAGGGAGGAGACCCGGAGTCCCCAGACCCAGCTCAGCCTGAAAACCACCAGGCTTCTTCCTCTTTGTCCCTTCCCCTGTCCTCATCTCCAGAGAGGCCCCCCCCCACCCCCACTCAGAGACCTGCTGAGCACCAGGCTGTCTGAGGCCCTGCCCACTCAGGAAAAAACAAAGGGGCAGGCGCCAGCCCAGCCAAACACTTGGGAACATCGGGGAGTGAGCTCCCCGTCGCTGGCGGGGTGCAAGGAGAAGCGGGTCATGTCACTCTCAGGTCAGCCTCTTGGAGAATCGCAGGCTCCCTCCGCCTGGGGCCCGACTGCTGTGCTCAGACTTGGCCACGCTGCAAAGAAAGCAAGACAGTGTGTGATTAAGGGGGAAATTGCAGGGAGGAAGAGGGTGGGGGCAGGGGGAGGTTTTGGCACAAGGCAGCGGCCCAAAGTGGTGTCTGCGGCAGGCTGTCCCAGGGCAGGGACCAGAGAAACTGAGACCTGCAGAGAGGCTGGTCTGGAGCCTCAGAACTGTGGGCATAATTGGAAGGGAGGCTGCAGGAGCAGGTCCCACGTGGTTTGTGGGGGGGGCAGGGGGTGAACCCCGGGGCAGAAGTCCATAGAAGGGCAGGGGGTCCAGAGATAGTGAATCTTGAGTTTCATCTGGGGTAAAAACCCATAGCTTTCCCGTGTATCCCATGCCAGCCTGTCCTTGCTGCCGCTGTCCCTGTCTCCCACCCTCTTGGCTCCTGTCGTACTAGCCTTGTGGTCTGGGACCGTCACCCAGCCCCTCCCTGCCCCAGGGCCTTTGCACAGGTTTTTCCTTCCACCCGGTGCACTTTTGCAGTGCGCCTCACACCCCTGGCTGCTTCTAAAGAATGTGCCCGACCATCTGAACTTGTCACCTGGGTCTCTTGGTTGATTTGTCTGCCCTCCATCACTCCGGGACAGTGAGCTTATGGGGCAGGGACACCGCAGAGCAAACCAATCCCCAATCCCGGCATGGGTTGCAGACTCCACTCGTTTCTAGCAGTGGGATCCTGCGAATCACAGAGCTGTGTCCTCCTCTGTAGACTGAGTCAAATGAACTTGTACTTGTTGAGTTGCCAGGACAGTCTAAGAGTTTGCACTCCACCGCTGACCCAGAGGTGGGCAGTGTGAACGCCTACAGCCCTCCCGGAAGAGAACACCTGGCAGTCTGCTTCCATTGAAGTCAGGTGGCGCATACTGTTGAGTGGGTTCCAGCTCACACCACTGTCCGGGACAGAGCAGAATGCCCCTTCAAGGTTTCTAGGCTGTCATCTTCCGTGGAAGAGCCCTGGTGTGTGTGTCAGGTGGGCAGGAAGCCTGCGTTAAGCACTAGGCCACTCGCTGAAATGTCAGGAGTTCAAACTCACCAGCTGCTCCAGAGAAGAAAAATTAGGCTGTCTGTTGGTGTGAAGATCTGCAGCCTCAGGAACCCCGTGGGGGCAGTTCTACCCTGCACTGTGAGGTCGCTAGGAATCAGAAGCTCCGGGGCGGACAGTGAGCCTTTGTGGGCCTTTTGTTTGGACTTGGTTCTTTTTTATGGGAGTGGGGTCCTCGGATCTTTTCTCACACATGGGGTCTCTTGGGGCTCTGAAACACTGACCCTCGCCTGTTAACAGTGCTTCTGCCAGGATTCAGTTAAGGTTACAGCCCAGAGAACTCCATGGGACAGGTGTCAGGGTCCCTGCATAAACAGCAACGTGGTTGCTGTTGGGGTCCCGGAATGAGGAAGGGGCCTTCACAGTCTTCAATCGAGAGTTCTGGAATCTTCAGGGTTTGGGCATGGGCTGGGCAGCTGTGCTGGGCAGCTGGGCTTACCCCTGACCTCAACTTCCCACCCACCTACCAGGAGCCCAGGGATGCTGCCCAGGCTGTGAAGAGGGGAGGCAGCGCTGTGGGGGCTGCCGGCAGCCAGGGCTGGAGAGAGACATGTGGACACGTGGCCGCCATGGCTCCCGCCTGCCAGATCCTCCGCTGGGCCCTTGCCCTGGGGCTGGGCCTCACCTTCCAGGTTGCACCGCAGGCCTTCCACTCTCAAGGTAGGGATACTGTAACACCAAGGTCATGGCAGTCCTGTCTCAAGGTCAGGGTAGTCCAGTCTCAAGGTCAAGGTAACAAGGGTAGCAAGAAGGGAGCAGGTTAACACAGTGGGGCCTGGGGGATGGCCCTGGGTTCACTTAGACCCAAGTCTTACACCTGGTGACCTCCATACAGGGTGGCAGTGAAGCCAGTATTACCTATCCCAGCAGCCAGGTGCCATGGCCCAACCCCAGGGCTAATCCCAGTACCCCCTGCCCCACCCTTCACCCACAGATGAATTCCTGTCCAGTCTGGGAAGCTATGAGATCACCTTCCCCACCCGTGTGGACCACAATGGGGCATTGCTGGCCTTCACGCCCCCGGCCCCCCGGAGACAGCGCCGGGGCACCAGGGCCACAGCTGAATCCCGCCTCTTCTACAAGGTGGCTGCACCCAGCACCCACTTCCTGCTGAACCTGACCCACAGCCCCCGCCTGCTGGCAGGGCAAATCTCCGTGGAGTACTGGACCCGAGAGGGCCTGGCCTGGCAGAAGGCTGCCCGGCGCCACTGCCTCTACGCCGGGCACCTGCAGGGTCAAGCGGGCAGCTCTCACGTGGCCATCAGCACCTGTGGGGGCCTGGTGAGCTGAGGGTTTCTGGGGAGAGAGATATGTGTGGGATAGGTAGATACCAGCACTTGACTTCCAGCTTCAGAAGACAGACCTAGCAATCTATTTCCCAAAAGTCCCAGCCCTGAAAACCTTGTGTAGAAGTGCTGTTGTGGACACACGGGGTTGCCAGGAGTCAGAATCAGCTGGATGGCAGCTAACTACAAGATCTGAAATAAGAAACACGTCCCATGCTTCAGAGAAAGATATGATGGGAATATTTTAAGTATTTTCAGCGGGTCCCCACTTTTAGGGTAGAGCTATAGCAGGACTCTGAGGAAAACATGTAGCCTTTGGTGCAGCTGTGAAATTAACAAGCTGACTAGCCATCTTGAGAAGTCAGCAAAGAAAGGGCCGAGGAGCCCCAGGAGGAGTGGACAAAATGACCCGACAGGGACATAGACCTGGGAACCTGAACTGATTCAAACTGCCTGCCTCACCCTCCACCCCACAGCATGGCCTGATTGTGGCCGACGAGGAAGAGTACCTGATTGAGCCCCTGCAAGGTGGGGCCAAGGGATCCCAAGGCCCAGAGGAGAGCGGCCCCCACGTGGTGTACAAGCGCTCCTCCCTGCGTCACCCGCACCTGGACACAGCCTGTGGAGTGAGAGGTATGCCTGGTCTTCAGGGCGGACAGAACAGGTGCTCAGCAGCTCAGCTGAGGCAAAGGTAGGCAGCCGGATCCTTTAAATGTTCCTGAGATTGGCTCTCTCCAGCAAGGGAAGGTAAATAGACATGAAGATGACTGTCATGGAAAGGAGCTGGCTGTCCTCATGGGTCACTGGAGAGAACACCATGGGCATCTGCACACCAGAGATTCGACCAGTGTTTTCCCCAACAGCTGGGCACCCTGGCCTCGCCAAGTTCACATACACACACACACACACACACACACACACAGAACCGTCAGACTGGTGGTGACAGGCAGTGTGTGAGGAGCCTGTTGTGACAACCGCCTGTACAAAGGTGGGCGGGTGGCATAATGTGGGGCAGTGCGGACGGTCAGGCTATGTAGCACAATCAGGGCAGAAGCCCCCAAGGCTCTGGGGACGGGGGCTGCTGGCAGGAAGGCTACGTGATTGCAAGGGCAGGAGGTTGTGCACAGTTCACACGGTTCAACCCACATGTGCAGTGGAATGAGAGAGTCGTACAAACGTGGACTTAGTGGGACACCAGGAGCTGTTGAGCGACTGCTTTGTCGGTGGGACTGTCGTGCACTGGTTCAGACAGACATTGCAGTGTTGCTGGGTAATGCGTAGGCGGGGCTGTCATACAGCAATCAAAGGGGAAGTTGAGCTGAGATACAGCCAGTGTGGCAACGGCCGCTATAGCGTTAGCCTGAACAGAGAGTGGGACACTTGTGCAATCCGATCAGGCAGTGCTGGCAGCCAGTCGGGCACACGCGCCGTCAGAGAGGGGAGCGGGCAGTAACATCTGGAGCAGGGTGACTGGAAGCTGCCTAGCCCAGCAGTTGGTGAGAAAGACAGCCAGCTAGGCAGGGAGGGTACAAGGTCAGCACCTCCCTCACTGTACTGCATCCCCCAGATGAGAAGCCCTGGAAGGGGCGGCCGTGGTGGCTACGAACCCTGAAGCCATCGCCAGCCAGGCCCCTGGGGAATGAAACGGAGCGAGGCCAGCCGGGCCTGAAGCGCTCAGTCAGCCGTGAGCGCTACGTGGAGACACTGGTGGTGGCCGATAAGATGATGGTGGCGTACCATGGGCGCCGAGACGTGGAGCAGTACGTGTTGGCCGTCATGAACATTGTAAGTGCCTCCCCCACCCCGTCCCTGACCTGGACTAGAGCCACCGAATGGAGTGGGCGGGGGTGAGGGCAGAGTCCTGCACCTGGCACTGAACCTAGGAGGGCAGCAGAGTGCAGTGACTGGGAGCTTGGAGGCTGCAGTTCAAATCTCCACTAATGTGTTAGACCAGGTTGATTAGAGAAACAACTTCATTGACTCTCGTATATATGTAAGAGAGAACTTTATATCAAGAAGGAATTATGCATCAATAAAACATCCCAGCCTGGTCCAGATCAAGCCCATAAGTTTGATATTAGCCCACATGTCTGATATTAGCCCATGAATTCCTCTTCAGACTCATGCAACACATGCAATGATGCCGAATGCAGGAACATCACAGGCCGGTGGGTGCAAAGTCTTGTGGATCCAGTGGCGATGGGCTCTGGCTGCCATTAACGTGGCTCCACGTGGCTTGTCAATAGGAACGTGAAGCAGAGAGAGAGGGGCCTGCCTCTTCTGGTGGCTGAGTCAAGAGAGAGGAAGTTCCCAGAATCCTCATGAGAAGGCCACACCCACAAGGAGGGGACATCAGGCTGTGACCTGATGGACAGGCTAGACTCCATCCCCTCATCCTTTTATGTAGTTGACATGAAATTGCATAACTATCACAGCTGTATTTTTGCTATGTTCCCTGGAACAGCATACTTTGCCTTTCTCCCATACCAAATACCAACACACAAGTCAGATCGCCTTTAGGTGGATCCCACTGACGGCCCCCCAATATGAGTCAGCACCAGGCTGTTGTACACCACGCATTTTCAGTGGCTGTTTTTTCCAGAAGCGGATCAACAAGTCTGTCTTCCAAAGCACCTCTGGGTGGAATTGAACCGCCAACCTTTGAGCTAGCCAGCCTGCTGTCAACTATAGCTTTAGTTTGCCCATCTATGAAATGGGGAGGAGAATTGGCCCTACTTGATAAGGGTGTGGAAGATGCAAGAGGCTGATACAGCACCGAGAACAGTGCTTAGCACACAGCACGTGCCACATACTTACTGCCACGTAAAAAAAGCATACCTTTCAGGCGCTCAGTAAGGTTAGCAACACACACGAGCACTCGCTAAATTCTCAACCAAGCCTCCCCCCCCCAAAAAAAAAAACCAAACAACTTCACTGCCATGGAGTAGATGCCAACTCACGGAAGCCATTCGTGAAAGAGTAAGATGGCTCTTTTCGGTTACCAAGGTGGGAATCTTCATTTTCCTGTGGAGCACCTGGTGGGTTTGAACCGCCGACGGTTGGTAATCTTCACAAAGACAACAACCATGGAAACACTAGGGGACGCTATTTCCGTTCTGTCTTATAGGGTTGCTATGTGTCAGCATCAACTCAACAGTGATAGGTTGGGTTGATTCAGGTGACTCTTTAGGAGCACTTGGTGGACTTGAACCCCCGACCTTTCGGTTAGCTTCCCCGAGCCTGCCTCCCTGTAAATGCATGCAAGCTGATGATCCCTGGCTCCACACAAACATACACTACATTCCAGGTCAAAGTAGACCTTGACCAAGACTCTTGACTTCATTGACCTTCCGTGCAATCCTAATGGTAACTGCCTCCCTGGGTGGAGTTCCTGGGGGGGCCATCAGCTGCTGACAGAAAGGTTGTAGGTTTGGGTACACACAGAGGCAACCCAGAAGAGAGGCCTGATGGTCTGCTGTTGAAGAAAAGAAATTTAAAAACCGGCCATTGAAAACTCTGTGGAGCCTAGTTCTGCCCTTGACACACATAATGGGGCCTTTGCGAGTGTGTCTGGACTCGGTAGCACTGGTAGGTACCTCACAGGGGAAGGATAGGTGTGAAGGAAGCCGGGTAGAGCACTTGACACACACTGGTAGATGGTGTGTTAGTAATAGGTAATCTAGTGATTGCTTCACTGCACAGAATAGGAAGACAAGAAGGTTTAGTAGACCACCCACAGTGTCAGTCTCTGGGGCACCACATCCTGCCTTCCAGGTATTCCCAGTTTTACCTAAAACCTTTCCCCAGGGTTTCCGAGGGGTATTACAGAGGGCAGTGATGCCCCGGGCTCCTGCCCAGCCTGGCCTCCTGGTTTCCCCACCATCTTCTGGCCCACTTCCTCTCCTCTGACCACGAGCTCCAGAACTTCCTGTTTCTCCGTGGTCCCACCTTCCCAAGATGCCCTTAGGAAACTAGAATTCAGCCATAGCTGCACATTCTCTCAGACTTCCTCGGGGTGAGACCGTCGAGGCCACCAATTGAGGGTGGGCAGGCAGGGGGACAAACTTGAGTGGGATTGAGCTGAAAAGAAACATGCTAGTAATAAGCCTTGGATCCCACTGCTGATGCCAACCAGCTAACCTAACCTCTCTTGGTTTGCTCACCTGTAAAACGGGGGTGAGCAGATCCGTGCAGCTGACTTCACCCGAAGCTGGCCAGACAGTAGAGGGCTTGGTAGGAGACAGCTGTTGGGGGGTTTTGTGTGTTCCTTTATGACTTTGTTTTTACTCTGGGCTCCTCTTAAGACTCGGTCTCTCTTGTTTCTTGGAGGTCAGGTTGCCAAACTTTTCCAGGACTCGAGTCTGGGAAACAACATTAACATCCTCGTCACACGTCTCATCCTCCTCACAGAGGACCAGGTACAGGTGCCCCACCCCGTACCCGCCACACCAGCATTGCCCGCGCACCCGAGGGTGCTGTGGCTGGTACCCACCATGTGCCTCACTCTGTCCGCCCCCAGCCCACCCTGGAGATTACCCACCATGCTGGAAAGTCCCTGGACAGCTTCTGTAAGTGGCAGAAATCCATCGTTAACCACAGCGGCCATGGCAACGCCATCCCAGAGAACGGGGTGGCCAACCATGACACGGCAGTACTCATCACACGGTGAGTGCCCAGGGCGCCAGGCCGAGGGCCAGGGACCACCACGGTCCAAGCTGCGAGGGGCAGACAGGCTGGGTGGAAAGGTGAGCCAGGGACCCGGAGGGCCCACGGGGCATATGTTGGGAAGGCGGGGGTATGAGACCATTTGGGCCCTGATGCATTCACACTCTCTTCCATCCGCTCATTTATTTGGTCGCGCGCATGCCCTTGGCATCCCGGAAGTCAGCTGGGGGCAGGCAGTGCGTAAGGCTGAGTCCAAGCCACGCTCAGCCCCCAAAGATAAGCGTGGGGAGATCCCAGGGGCTTAGGAAGGTAACCCAGTCTCCTGACTCCTCTCCCTCTCCCTCCACAGCTATGATATCTGCATCTACAAGAACAAGCCCTGTGGCACGCTAGGTACCTGACCCCTAGAGGTGACGGCCCCCCTGGGAAGGCAGTGGGCTGGGGGAGCCTTCAGAGGGTGTGGCCAGAGCAGGCCACGCCCCCAGCCCCACCCACACGCTCCTTCCCAGGCCTGGCCCCGGTGGGAGGGATGTGCGAGAGGGAGCGGAGCTGCAGCATCAACGAAGACATCGGCCTGGCCACGGCGTTTACCATCGCCCATGAGATCGGACACACGTGAGGCCCGGGGATGCGCGCGGGCCTGGGCAGGTCCCCCCAACAGCCTGCAGAGCCAATGGCTCGCTCCTTTCCGCAGGTTCGGCATGAACCATGACGGCGTGGGGAACAGCTGTGGGGCCCGCGGTCAGGACCCGGCTAAGCTCATGGCTGCTCACATCACGATGAAGACCAACCCGTTCGTGTGGTCATCCTGCAGCCGCGACTACATCACCAGCTTCCTGGAGTGAGGACCCCCCCGCCCGCCCCCCCCACACACACTGGCCTGCCAGGGATGGGGACTGCTATCACACGGCAGCGGGGTGGGGGACGGGCTCCGAGAAAGGGATCCTTCCGCTGGGGAGATAAGGGCCACTCCCTGGGGGAGTGTCCCCTAATGTGACAGCTGGCCCCCTATCGCCGCAGCTCGGGCCTGGGGCTGTGCCTGAACAACCGGCCCCCCAGACGGGACTTTGTGTACCCGACGGTGGCGCCGGGCCAGGCCTACGATGCGGATGAGCAGTGCCGGTTCCAGCATGGAGTCAAATCGCGCCAGTGTAAATACGGGGTAGAGAGAGCCTTCCTGCTTTCCTTCCTGGGAGGGGAGAGGGCACGGCCACCGGGGAGAGGGGTGACCCCACTGGGGGCAAGGTAGACAGACCGATGTCTGAGACAGATCCCCCTTGAGAACAACAGGCCTTTCCAGAGTGGGTCTCATGGTTCTCCAGGCTGGTCCAGATTTCAGTGCTAGACAGGAGAGAGCCCTCAGAAAGCCACCGGTGGGCAAGGGCCGAAATCTTAAAATCGGGCAGTTTTTAACCAAATGGCCAGATGGGGTGGAGGTAATTTCCCCCTGAGGACAGGCCCACTTCCTCCCTGGGGAGAACATCAGACCACACCTAACAGGGACACCCTGTCTTAACTCCCATGTCCCCACGAGCCTCCTGGCCCCTGTCCTTGACCAGATGGGCTCGGAGGCTGCTGATCATTGCCCCTTCCCACCACCACCACCACAAGGTCTAGACCCAGTTCTCAAAGCCCCACAGATAGGGAGCCAAGGCCCCACAGTCATACCAACTGCTCCCCCTTCAATACTGGAATCTAGTCGACTTCCTGCCCTGCCACCCCGAGCCACTGCTCAGTCAGGGTCTGTCCCTCAGCTCCCTAAAACAGTGCTGACCGCTAGGGCCCATCCACAACTCTCTAACACCCTCGCAACTGAAAGGGTCCCAGGGGAAGTGTGTAGGCCAGGTTCGAGCTAATGCTACGACAGTCAGCTGCCGGCTGTTGAAATGTTCTTGCTTCATGTTCCTGGCTCTCAAACACCAAACAATTGACATGGCAAGACAAGGAGACCAGCCCTGGCACAATGCCTGTCAACATCCCCACGCTCCCACCACCACCCCAGCCCTAACTCAGCTGGTGATTTTAGAGCTCTCCCGGCAAAGCCCTAAAGGATTCCAAAGCTACCCCTGAGGACTACTGTGTGCTGGGTGTTCTCAGAGCACATGCACTGCACTAAGCATGTTGTCTGGATCATCTCTATACCCCGGGTGGGCCTGCAGTCTGTCCCCATGGTACAGATGAGGGGACCAGCCTTAGGAGGTGGGCTTGTCCATGACCCCAGTTCCAGGACGTGACCGGGCAGGAATTTGAACCCAAGCCTCTCTGATTCCAAATTCTAAACATAAGGAGAGGAGGGAACCTGTCAGAGCATCAAGCCTGGGTTGCTGTTAACTAGTTATTGGATTAGGAGAATTATTGACTGCATGCACATACAGAAGGATCTGGACCAAGGATGGCTGTGGTCACTGTTCCTGAGTAGCCTTCACAGAACGCAAGCATTATATTGGTCATCCTGTAGCTGAGGAATCTGTCTGGATTCGGGCCTTTAGGAGTGGCCAGAAACTCACTCGGCTAGACCACAGCAGCCCCTTATTGAGAAGAGGCCTGAAATAGCCAGAAGAGTGGGTTCTCTGTAAGAGGTGTCAGAAGTGGGATTGGGGTCATGGTGGGCCTAACCGCAAAGTCTCAGTGTGGGAGGATTCAGCCCAAAGAGAGGAGTGGAGTGGGTGTATTTATAAAAGGCACAGATGGGTCTCCCCATCTCAGAGGGGGAGCCTATGGATTTGACCCTATGGAAGGTAGAGAGCCTTCGGTCAGGCCACAGCTGAACCTGCCAGGGCTGCACCAGCTTCCTGCCAAGGACAGAACTTGCTGCCAGCCCAGGCGGAATTCAAACAGGAAAATGGGCTGGTTTTTCACTGGAGGAAGAAGACACGACTACCTCACATAGGCGCAGCTAGCCTCATCCCCTGGTCCACACACCCCATCCCCTGAAATTGCTTAAACACCTCAGGGGCCACCCAGGGCAGGTGAGGGAACCAGGAGGGCCATCCAGCTGAGCCCTGGACCTCAGCCACCTCTAGGCCTGACTTTCCAGAGCCAATAGTGTCTCCAGAAGGAAGCTAGATTCCTGCCTGGCCCTCCTTAGGAGGAGACATCAGGTATGAATTACAGAATGTGGTTGCACAGTCGTTAGCTGTGGCTGGGACTTAGTTTTCTCACAGGGTGATGGGGACAATTTGCCCAAAGGTGCCCATGACACCCATCGGTATGCTTCATAAGCATAGCTTTTGGTGGTGGAGGGCACCCAAGAAGACCTACCAAGACCCAGGACCAGAGCGCTGGGGCCGTTTCCCTGGCGGGTTCTCCCTAGCCCAGGGAGGGGGGAAGGGAGGGCGAGCCTGAGTCAGCGCCTTGGCCCGCAGGAGGTCTGCAGCGAACTGTGGTGTCTGAGCAAGAGCAACCGGTGCATCACCAATAGCATCCCGGCCGCCGAGGGTACGCTGTGCCAGACGCACACCATCGACAAGGGGGTGAGCGCCAGCCACGCCTCTGGTACTTGTCTGGGGATTGGGCCTGCCCTGCACTCCAGCCACGCCTACCTGCCCAGGCCCCAGCCCATCCCACTGGGACAAGGAGGGGTCTGGAGTCACCCCTGGTTCCCTTCCTGTCCTCCCACAGTGGTGCTACAAGCGAGTATGTGTCCCTTTCGGGTCACGCCCAGAGGGTGTAGATGGAGCCTGGGGTTCGTGGACCCCATGGGGTGACTGCAGCCGGACTTGTGGCGGTGGCGTGTCCTCTTCCAGCCGGCACTGCGACAGCCCAAGGTCAGGCCTCTGAAGCCCACCGCGGTCCCCACCCTGTGTGCCCCGTCTCCTACGCCATCTGTCTCTTCCCCTCTGTCCTCCAGGCCAACCATAGGGGGCAAGTACTGTCTGGGCGAGAGACGGCGGTACCGGTCTTGCAACATGGATGTGAGTCTCCTTAAACCCGGTGCCCAGGGTCCCTTCGACCCACAGGAAAATAGCTTCCCCTGCAATACCTGCCCCTGCCCCAGGGATCTGACCCTTTCTGACTCTTCTTTTGCCTTGATATTTTATTATTCTTGGTGGCAGTCTGCAACTGAGCCGACATCCATTTTTCTGGTTGGTTACCCACTTCCCACAGGCCGTGTTGTTCCATCATTATTTAGACCCTTACCTTTCGGCCCCAGGTAGGTCATCATTCCCGGGAGCACCGTGCTCAAGGCAAAGATAGATTCCAAGCATGACATGTAGGGGTTCCTCGGTCTCCATGGAGCCGCGGGAGTCTGGCTTCCATATGGGTTTGAAATTCAGTCCCACATCGTGCCTTCTTTAAACTGGATCCACCTGTTGGTTCTTCCGCCCCAGTGCTCAGGAGCAGGGCACCATCCATTTCTTCTGGTCTCATAATAATCTTCCACATCCTAACATATTCAAGCTCAGCCTGGCTGATTCCGTCAGCGATTGATCGCCAGGCCTTTCTTCCAGGGTCCACTGCTCCTTAAGCACTGCGTTTCCCCGTGGCTGAGTGCTAGTGGTAGATCATCCCTCTAGGCCCCTGATAATCATAAAGTACTGAACAGAATGCAACCCCCCAACCCAGAGTCTGCTCCAGAAAGCCCCCCCACTGTCGGCTGCCTCGGTGTCACTCCCAACTTGCCCCACCTGTCACCTGTTGCTTTCATTTGATTGGGCTCCATGCACCAGAGGACCTATGCTGCCAGTCCTGCACTGTCCCTGTTACTGGGTGTGGTTGGACGATGGGAGTCCATTGAGTGTTCACAGGCTGAGTTTCAGAAGTAGAACACTGGGCTGTGTCTTCCTAGTCCATCTACTTCTGAAAGCACGACTGAAATCTGTCCAGCACCCCAGTAACCCTCCAGCCTCCACTGCACATGGTGGTGTCTGCCCTGACCAGGAATTGAACTCAGGTCCCCAGCATGGAAGGCAGGAATGCCCCTGCACTGTACCAGACACTGAGTTCCACCTCACATCCATCTTAGCCCAGGCCACTGTCTGCCACCCCAGAGCCAACAACGTAAGCTTCTCCCGGGGCTTCTTCCTGACACTAGTATCCCATAACTGGTTTCTGTCCCTCCCGTGCCCCAGGACTGTCCCCCAGGCTCCCAGGACTTCAGGGAGATGCAATGTTCCGAATTTGATAGCGTCCCCTTCCGAGGGAAGTTCTACACGTGGAAGACGTACAGAGGAGGTGAGTGGGGGGCTACGAGGACAGTGTGGGTGTGCCCGGCTGCATCTCAGGGTCTGCCCCGAGCCCTCCCCTGACCAGAGTCCGAGGAACGGGCTACAACAGGACACTAGGAGTACCCACCACCCATCCCACCCCCACCCCCCGGGGAGTTGGCCGGACTCCCGGGGCCCTCGGTGTGACGGGGCCGTGCCCCCCAGGGGGCGTGAAGGCCTGCTCCCTCACGTGCCTCGCCGAGGGCTTCAACTTCTACACGGAGCGGGCAGCAGCCGTGGTAGATGGGACACCCTGCCGCCCAGACACGGTGGACATCTGCGTCAGCGGCGAGTGCAAGGTGGAAGGGGATGCCCGGGGGATGGAGGCATGGAGGGGGGTGTCTGTGGGCACCTCCTTGAGCCTCGCCCCCACCTTCTCCAGCATGTGGGCTGTGATCGCGTCCTGGGCTCTGACCTGCGTGAAGACAAGTGTCGTGTGTGTGGTGGTGACGGGAGTGCCTGCGAGACCATCGAGGGGGTCTTTAACCTAGCCCTGCTGGGGGCCGGTGAGAGACCCCAGCTTCCCTCCCATACGCCAATTGGGGGCCCCCAGGTCTGGCTCAGAGATACTAGTGAACATCTCCCTAGTGATGCTGGGCGGTGCCCTGGTGCTAGACCTTGCTGGTTGGGATGTCAGTTGGGAGGTGGGAGGACGGCCCTGGGTGGTGTGAATGCTGAATGTGCTCGCTGCTAACCCAGAGGATGGAAGTTCAAGTCCATCTTGGGCACCTTGGAAGCAAGGCCTGGCAATCTCCTTCTGAAAACTCAGCACTGGGGGAAAAAAGAACCCTGACCCATGCATGCGGGCTTGCCAAGCGTCTAAATAGACTTGACAATAATTGTTTTTTAAGGGACTCGGGGGAGAGGGGGGCTCCCTATGGTTATCTGTAGTCATCAGGGGGGGCAGATGTGGGGGAGGAGGCAGGTGTAAGGGAATGGACCTCTGACATCTGAATGCCACTGTCCAGGGTACCAGGAAGTCGTCTGGATCCCCAAAGGCTCCGTCCACATTTTCATCCAGGACCTGAACCTCTCCCTCAGTCACCTGGGTGAGCTGAATGTGAGGGTGACGCTGGGTTTCGGGGGGCATGGCGTGGGGGGACCAGTGAGGCTAAAGTTCTGACCCCTGCACCATCTCCCAGCCCTGAAGGGGGACCAGGAGTCCCTGCTGCTGGAAGGGCTTCCTGGGACCCCCCAGCCCCACCGTCTGCCCCTGGCTGGAACCACCTTTCAGCTCCGACAGGGGCCAGAGCAGACTCAAAGCTTGGAAGCCTTGGGACCTATCAACGTATCTCTTGTTGTCATGGTAACAATGGGGGTGTCTAGGGTGGGGCTTGAGCCTGCCTGAAGCCCCAGTGTGACCACTGCCATGTCCCACTCACCAGGTGCTGGCACGGACAGAACTGCCCCCACTTCGCTACCGCTTCAACGCGCCCATCGCCCGCTATGCCCTGCCACCCTACTCCTGGCACTACGCGCCCTGGACCCAGTGCTCTGCTCAGTGTGCTGGTGGTGAGGCTGTGTGGGGAGGGCTGGTGGGGTGGACCGCCAGGCAGGGGGTAGGGGTGGGGGCGGCAGGACTGAGCGGGGCCTCTCGCCCCTCCCCAGGCAGCCAGGTGCAGGCGGTAGAGTGCCGCAGCCAGCTGGACAGAGCGGCCGTGGCCCCGCACCACTGCAGCGCCCACAGCAAGCTGCCCAAGAGGCAGCGTGCCTGCAACACGGAGCCCTGCCCACCAGAGTAAGTGTGAGGGGCCACCCAGGGTAGGGGGGAGTGCCCTTGGGAATAGGGAACAGATCTGGTGGGCATTGAGGGGGGTGGTGCGCCCTAAATTCCTATGTTTGAGGGGGTCAGGTGACAATATTTCCATAACTGGGGTGATAGTGCACCCCCAAGTTGAGTAAGAGTCAGAAAGTGGTGCTCCCTGGATAAGCCAACCATGAGGCAGACGACAGCATCTCCCCTTCCATTAATGTCGCTCCCATAGGCTTGCTTTCGTGCCCTTGTTTTCTCTTTTAATTTTCCGTTTTTTCCCTCTCTTTTAATTTTCTCTGGTGAATTGGGGGACGGTTTGCAGACCAGGTGATCAGTTTTCCATTCCGACATGCGAGTTGTCCCCCCTCACTGAGTGCAGTCCACACAGTGCCCTCAGGCACCTCCTTACCAGGGCTCCAACTTTGACCTTGGGCTGCCCTTTGGATCGCAAACGGTTTATGATTCTAGGGAGTGTGTAGACCCTCCCTCCTGTCATTGTTTCGCTGATAGCTCTCTCGGTTGGTTGTTTGCGGAAAATTGAAGGGGGGGGGGTGAGTTTTGTTCCAGCCCCATCATCTCACGGTCTCCAGGTCTCCATCCAACCAGTAAGGATGGGCTCATGAGTTTGAGTCTCCTTCCACATTTGTCGCCCACTCCATCCAGTCCAGGACCCTTGGATGTGATCCTTTCCAAAGTGGCTGGTAATGGTGGCCGGGCACCATCTAGCGCCTCTCAGTTCTCAGGTTGTAGAGGCTGGCGTTCCAAGTGCTTGGGCCGCTACTGGATTGCTTCCAGGCACCGTTAGTGGATTGCGTCCACTACTGTGGAGAAGACCAATAGTTGCCCACCGGGGATAGTTCTCTTAAGCTCAGGAGCATGCGCTTGGCTGGGCAACAGCCCTCCTGGTGCCAGCTTGCATAAGGATGCAGGGGCCACGGAGGTGATGGTGCCTCAGGACCTGGGGGAAGCAACGTGACCTCTCTGAGCTCTGCCCACCCCATCCTCCCTCACCCTTGCAGCTGGGTTGTAGGGAACTGGTCGCGCTGCAGCCGCAGCTGTGACGCCGGAGTGCGCAGCCGTTCTGTTGTGTGCCAACGCCGCGTATCCGCTGCGGAGGAGAAGGCTCTGGACGACAGCGCATGCACGCAGCCCCGCCCTCCTGTGCTCGAGGCCTGCCAGGGTCCCATCTGCCCTCCGGAGTGGGCCGCCCTTGACTGGTCTGAGGTCAGCCACTGATCCCTCTCCCCAGCCCTCATGCGCCCATCCTGCCCCTGCGCATAAAGAACAGACACTGGGGTGCTCAAGGTCCCAGGGTTAAGCTCCTCCTAGGAAGCTTCCTGTTGACCTTTGAACGGGATCAGTGAGATGCCCTCACCCCCAACTTGACCTCTTCCTGCATGCTTGTGGCAACCCGGGGTGCCAACGCCCTGCACGCTATGGACCAGGGTGGAACGCCCCTTCCACCTACAGTGTACCCCCAGCTGTGGGCCCGGCCTCCGCCATCGCGTGGTCCTTTGTAAGAGCGCTGACCAACGTGCCACACTACCCCCTGCGCACTGCTCCCCCGCAGCCAAGCCACCAGCCACCATGCGCTGCAACTTGCGTCGTTGCCCCCCAGCCCGCTGGGTAGCCGGCGAGTGGGGCGAGGTAAGAAGGCGTGCCTAGGGGGGCAGGAGGTGGGGGCAGGGTGGAAGTGGGCGGCGTGGCAGGCAAATGGCAACTCCCCACAGTGCTCTGCCCAGTGTGGCTTCGGGCAGCAGCATCGCCCCGTGCGCTGCACCAGCCACATGGGCCAGCCATCGCGGGAATGCACCGAGGCGCTGAGACCGCCCGCCACGCAGCAGTGCGAGGCCAAGTGCGAGAGTGCGCCCGCTGAGGATGGCCCAGAAGGTACACGGGCAGGAGACGGGGTGGGCAAACCACGATTGAGGGGGCACTGCGCAGAAGCAAGGGCACCACGGGAGGGCTTGGAGGAACGGGACCAGGGACCCTATAACTTCCCAAATGGTCACAATGTTTTCCCTTGTCTCCACCAAGCCATCTGCCCCGAAATATTTATGAAGTGCACCCGTGTGCTATATAGACAAGGTCCTTCGGTGAAATGGTTAACCATTAGAACCCACCCAAAAGGTACTGTGGAAGGAAGGTCTGGGGTTCTGCGTCCGAAAGATCCTTGCCATTAAAAACCCCATGGACCAGTTCTACCTGCATACATGGGGCAACCACCAAACCCCTTCCTGACGACTTCGGCCGTACTGTAAGCTGAAGGAGTTCTTAGGTAGTGTAAACACACCTGGCCGTTCACAGAAAGGTGGGATGTTCAAGGGTACCTGAAAGCTGCCCTGTGGAGCTCAGGTCTACTCTGACACACATGGGGTCGCCAGGAGTCCTTATCAACTGGCTTGGGTTTTTGACAGTTGAAAGTGGGTGACATAGAGAAGCAGAGTTTTGTGCAAGCAGGAGCCCCCCCCCCCCCGCCCCGCGCAGACCTGATGCCCCCACTTTCTTCCACAACCAGAGTGCAAGGATGTGAACAAGGTCGCTTACTGCCCCCTGGTGCTCAAATTCCAGTTCTGCAGCCGAGCCTACTTCCGCCAGATGTGCTGTAAAACCTGCCAGGGCCGCTAGGGGACAGACGCGCCGCACCTGGAGCCACAGCTGGGCGCCCGCGGGGTGGGAGGGGAGGCGGGGTGGTGGCGCTGAGTGTGAGATCTGCCCTGGGCCGGTCGAGGGGGTGGAGCAAGCGGAAGCTGGAGGTGTAAGGTGGGGTGGAGCCTGAAGTTATTTATTGGCGGGACCCCAAACTGGAGATGGGGAGGAGCTAGTCACCTCCAGGTCCCCTCTTCAGCCCCCCACCCCAGTTCACATGGTAAGACACACACACACACCCCTCCAGGATGGGATTGGGCGGGGACAGCTATTCTCCCTAAGATGCCCTACCCCCCACCCCTAGGGAGTCCCTTTGATGGGAATATGTACTGTGAAGAGGGGGGAAGGGAAGGGGGGGTCTACTGGTGCTCTGTCCCCACCACTGTCCGTCCCCCTCCACTCCGAGCTGGGAGGAGGGGGCTTAGCACCACCATCCCCCTGGCCAGACCAGCTGCAGGGGTGGCGAGGAACTGGTAAGACTCAAGCCAGCCTCAGCCCTGCCTGCCCCAGGGGGCCTGCCATCCAGCTTCCCCACATCATGGTGCTACAGGCCCTGCCCTGGGGCCCACAAACGCCTCACCGGGAAGCCCCCTCATCAATAAAGTTTTGTCTCGTGTAGACTTCCGCGTGCGTCGTGGTGTATCTAGGTCCCTCCCTCCCCTGCACCACTCACAAGTGGGTCTCATACCCAAAGGGGACTTTTGTCAGCATCTCCTCAAGGTCTGCAAAGCCGCCCACTCCTAGCAGGAGTGAATTTCCTCAGTCACACCCCCTCACTCCACCTCTGGGTCTTCACTCCAGCCAGGGGCATCCTCCCCTGCCGCCGGACCACCCACCCAGTCCCTCCAGCTCCCCCCAGAAGCCTTTCCTGACCCCCAGCATGGTGGGGTGACTCCCAGCACCTGTCAGCAGCTTAGCTGGGGTCTGCGCGCTCGTCTCAACTCTAAGGACAGGATGCGCTCCCTTCTGTGGCCACTAGAGGGCACCCCTCGGGACACTTGCAGCAGCCTGGCCAGGTTTCTCTAGCTAGGGTGGGGTTCTGTCTCCACACCTCCTGGCCCAGCCTGGGGAAGTGGCAACCTCCCATGCCTCCCTCCCCCACCAAATGTCCCCTGGGGACCCATAGCAGTGACCATTTAAAAGAGCCCACCGCTGACCAATGAAAACCAGGTTCTGGGAAACCAGAACCTGGCACTAGCATTCCATTCTGGGGGTTCGTAGATCTAACCTACCCCTGGTGCCTGTTGTCACACACACACACACACACACACCTGCAGGGACAGGAGAGGGGCTTGGGGGAGAGTGACCAGGAGACTCTGGGCAGCCTAAATGGCTACGTTCCGCCTCCTAACAGAAAGGTTGGTCGTTCAAATCCAGCCAGAAGCACCTGGGAAGAAAGGCCTGGTGATCTCTTTCCAAAAGGACTCCCTGACACCTCAGGTGCTCACTTCTCAAGACAGCGGGTTGGTTTTTCCGCCCCGAGCAGCCTGAAGTGATGCGTCCATCCTTCCACCTCACCCCACCCCAGTATTCAATAGATCTGAGCGGCCCAGGTGCTTCTGCAAAGCGCCTCCGGTCCTGCAGCCAGCTGACCTGAGAGCGCCATGCTGCAGCTCTGTCCACAAGTCATTGGAAAAGGGGCCTCCTGAGGCCTGGCAGTGGCTGTCATCTGTCCACAGCTTCTCTCTTCAGGGTCAGGGCCCAAAATAGCCGTTCTCCCCAGCACCACTGCTGCTGCACCCCAGCTCTGTCCCCGCCTCTAGCTTCCCTCTTCCGTGGCCGCAGCCCCTCCCGCAAAAGGAAGTGGGGGGGGGGGCTATTGCAAGAGGAACTAGGGCTGGGAGTTAGGTGAGAGAGCTGGAGGAGAGCCATGGCCCCGACACCCCCCAAAGGCCCCTGAGCCTGCACCCCAGCTGGGACCGACGCAAGTGCCCCCACAGGCTCAGGCACCAACTCTCACCATGGTGAGTCCTTTAGGGGCATACTTCGGACATGCTGGGTGGGGGTGCGCCAGCCCTGGAGACCACCATCAGAAGGTGGGGCAGTGGGCGGGCCATGGCTGACTTGCAGGGGTTCCTTCTCTGGCCCTTGCCTGGTCTGGCTCCTCAAGCCCCCACCCAGTGGTGGCTAGGATACCGGCACAGAGGCAGGACGGTTCCTGGAGGGAAAGAGACCATACACCCTTGAAGGAACACAGCATGCCCAAGGACAAGGAGACAGCCCCTTCCTGAGGGCCGAAGGACCCCGTGTGTAGCCTGACTCGGCTCCGCATCCTCCTCTGGTGTGGCCTTGGGCAAGTCCGTTCCCCGCTGGACCCCCGCCCTCCCCGGGGCCTATCAAAAGTCAGTCTGAGACTGGAAGATGCGCCCTGGTTTTTAGGAGGGTCTGGTGAGGGGGAGGGGTGACCACAGCTCAGAAGGGAAGCAGCGGGCAGGTGGGACATCGACTGTGTGGCAGGGTCCCTGCACAGGGACAGCGTGGAGTGGCATGTCTCTGGGCATGTCACTTGGGTCTGGCACGTCTGCAGCACTGCGGGCCACTGGCCCGGGAGGACGGCAGTGGTGACACCAGCCAGGAGAGGTCTTGGAGTTTCCCCCACCGTGCTGCACAGATCACTTCAGCTTTCGCTTTGTGTCATCTCAGGGGCGGGGGGGCAGCTGGTGGTGTCAACGGCTGGGCAGAGGAAGGGAGGTGGCCTTGGTGCTAGTTCCGAGACCAAAAGGAAAAACCGAAAACACATTACCTGCGAGCCAGCTCCCACTCACGGTGACCTCATATGACACAGGGTAAAAGTGCCCGCGAAGGTCTTCTTGACTCACCTTCAGGGAAGCCGACCGCAAGGGCTTTCCTTCCAGGGCACCTCTGGCAAGGCACACAGCACTAACCCTTAGGGAACCCACGAGGCATTGGGCTCCCCACCCCTCACCCCCCGGGCCCAGGAGCCCTGGGGAGGAGTGGACTTTCAGGGCCCCGCTCTCTTGGGGCTTGGCGCCCAGCCCCAGAGGATCGAGAGATGAGATGAACAGACAGCTGAAACTGCAGTAAACAATTCACTGCTGGGGACCGTCCAGCCCTGCCGTGTGAAGTGTGGAGTCAGCAGTCCACTTGGGGGAGGTTGACCAGGAGACCCTGGGTGGCCTAGATGGTTAAGTGGGGTCAGGACAGCAGGGGCTGATGGGGGAAAGGGCAGTCCATCTGAACCGAGAGCAGGGCACCCAGCGGGGAGGTCACATCCCCCCATCTAGAGGCACCAAAGTCTTCCTGGTGGGGGCGGGGAAGGATATCGCATCAGTGCAGAGGACACAAGAGCGCATTTCAAGTCCTCCGTGGGGCCTGTGATAAGTCACTTTGGGTGGGGTTGTTGGTGGCCGGGTCTCTGGGTAGCACAAACAGCTCATGTGGGATGAAGGTTTAAAAGTCAGCTCAAACCCAGCCCATGGTGCCACGGAAGAGACTTCAGCCCGTGGTGCCACGGAAGAAAGGCTTCAGCCTGTGGTGCCATGGAAGAAAGGCTTCAGCCTGTGGTGCCACGGAAGAAAGGCTTCAGCTGTGGTGCCATGGAAGAAAGGCTTGGCACTGTGCTCCTGTGAAGATAACAGCCAGGCCTTTTCCGGGAGACCCGGGGGTTCTACCATGGCTGGTGTATTTGGCTTAGCGCCGTTTTCTGGGGCACAACCGTGACTCGATGGCAGTGAGTTCGCTCACCTTTAAAGACCACCGCTTGCCGGTCAGTGTGTCACACCTGTGGGGCGGGTGTGGTGCTGGAAGCTCGGTTAATGGTATTTCAACTGGCGGCACGGTCACCCCAAAGCGAACAGGTTTCGGCGGAGCTTCCAGGCTACCAACAGACTACGAAGCAGGAATAGACTGTCCACCCGAGGAAGCAGCTGCTGACCACCTTACAGAGTAGCCGCAGGACATTGTTGGTTACTGGAAACCTGCTGGCTAGCAGCGTCTCGCTGCGTCTCACTTTGCCTGACATGTGGCTGGGCTGCTGGAAGCTATCCCACCGGGGTTCCAAACCCCAGCAGGTCCCTCTCGGCAGCCAGCCAGCGGCGGGGCCTCCAGACTAAGCCAGACTTGGAAGAAAGGCCTGGAGATCGACATCTGGAAACGGGCGACTAAGAACCCCCTGGGTGGGTAACAGTGGGCCGACACCGGATGGTGGGGAGGGCAGAGTTCCATCCTGGTGGGCACGGTGGGAACAGGGCTCAGAACCAACTCTGTGCCAGCTAGCTGTTAGTACCAGCACTTTGAAGAATGCTAATTCACTGCGGGCTTGTGCAATGGCGACGGCCAGCGGTGAGTCACTGTTGTTTATGAGACAGAAGTTGTTGTTGGCTGTGCTGTTCATAGCCACAACTTCCTGTTGGGGTGTTGGCATGGTGGGGGTGGGGGTGGCGGCGGCTGCAGGTCGGTGTCGCAGGGGCCCTTGTGGGTGGGCTGTGAGCGGCGATGGTTGGCTTGGGTCGCTGGGGCAGTGGTGTTTGGTGATTGGCTGAATGATGACAGGCGGGTAACCCTGGTGCTAAGGTAATATGAAAGCACTAGTCTGTTCACTGGAAGGTCAGTGGTTCAAACCCACCAGCTGCTCTGAGAGAGAAAGATGAGGCCGTCTGCTTCCACAAAGATTTGCCGCTGTTGCTGGGTGCTGTTAGCTCGGTTCACCACTGGGCCGTGTGTTCGTCATACCGTGGGGGCGGGTGTGATGCCGGAAGCCACGTTACTGGTGTTTCCAATACCAGCGGGGTCTCCCTAAGCGAACAGGCTTCAGCGGAGCTTCCAGACTAAGAAGAGATACGAAGGCTGTCCACTTCGGAGCAAACAGCCACTGAAAACCTTGTGAATACCCACATGGAAGAAACACACCAGCCTGTGTGACCATGAGCTGTCGAAGGGATCGGGTATCAAGCGTCAAGGAACATAAAATCATATCATTGAAAAGGTGGGTGAGTGCAGGGTAGAGACTCAAAGCCCAATGGTAGCCAACCGGACACCCCTTGCTGAGGGGTTGTGGGCAGGAGTTGAACCAGGCAGGGTGCAAGATAGCAATGATGAAACATAAAACTTTCCTCTAGTTCTTAAATACTTCCTCCCCTCCACTATCATGATCCCAATACTACCTTGAAAATCTGGCTAGACCAGAGGATGTACACTGGTACAGACAGGAACTGGAAACACACGGAATCCAGGACAGATGATTCCCTTCAGGACCAGTGCTGAGAGTGGCGATGCCTGGAGGGTGGAGGGAAGGTGGAGTAGAAAGGGGGAACTGATTACAAGAATCTACGTATAGCCTCCTTCCTGGGGGAGGGACAGCAGAGAAGAGGGCAGGGGAAGACGTCAGACAGTGTAACATATGACAAAATAATAATAATATATGAATGATGAAGGGTTCATGAGGTAGGGGGGAGTTGGGAGGGAGGGGGAAAATGAGCAGCAGATATTAAGGGCTCAAGTAGAAGGCAAATGTTTTGAGAATGATGATGGCAACAAATGTACACATGTGTTCTTGACACAATGGATGGATGTATGGACTGTGATAAGAATTGTACGAGCCCCCAGTAAAATGATTTTTAAAGACTAAAAAAAAAAAATCCTTGTGAATATCAGTGGACCTTGTCGGATGAGGAACCTCATGACTTCCCAGGGGCATGGTCAGAGTTGGTGCCAGAAGGTGAGCCTCTCAGGTTGGAAGGCGCTCAAAATACGACTGAGGCAGAGCGGCCTCCCCCATAAGGACGCGGGTGCAGCAGAGC
The DNA here is from genome assembly GCF_050624435.1 of Tenrec ecaudatus. Classification (NCBI taxonomy): domain Eukaryota; kingdom Metazoa; phylum Chordata; class Mammalia; order Afrosoricida; family Tenrecidae; genus Tenrec; species Tenrec ecaudatus. The sequence goes on along the minus strand of NC_134530.1, from coordinate 10,930,446 downwards.
TTTCAGGACCTCCATTTGCTGAGGGGCACAAGTGACGACAAGAAGAAACAGCGGCAAACATGGAGCCATCCTCAGGACTGGGAATGCCGAAGCAAGCCTCTAGGGAAATGGCAGTCGCCAAAAGTGAAGTGGAAGGGACTGGAGTCGTTGAACACGCGTGATCAATGATCAAAATGTCTGACGTGTGAACTGCATGTTGGTGAGTTGTTAAAACATAGAGGAACAGTTCCGCTTCTTAAAGCAGGGTGGTGGGAATGGACCGCTTACACACCTAGACACAAGCGAGCTGAAACAAGCTGGTGTCGGCCCTTGGGAATCAGAAAGCCGTGTGGTTTTACTCTGCCGGGGATACAGATTCTCGAGGAATGGACGTTTCCAGATCTGTCCGGAAAGACGGTGCTGTGTGTGATGGGTGAAAAGCTATCCATCCACGCACAAGGCAACCCGGAAAGACTGACAGCCGTGGAAGCCGCATGGGGCAGTCCCGCCCGCGCTCTCCTATGAGGCCCCTGAGACAGATGCCCGTGGCCCTGGGCTTGGGGTGGGGGGGGGGGGCACATCCTGTTTGGCTTCTGGTGACCCTCGGGTGGTGTTTGAAGAGGGTGTTCCGGCGATCGCTAGTTCAGAGTTGTCCCTGGCAGTTAGCTATGTGTCGCTGTTGGCTGATATTCTGTGGGGAGACATCCATGGGCCAGTGATAGAATTCTCATCTCCAGTGGGGAAGCCCAGGTTTGAGGCGCGGCCGTTTCACCAATCTGAGCAGAGGCTTGTGTGCCGATAGGACGCTGAATGGGTTTCAGCGGCACTTCCAAACTAGGAAGAAAGGCCTGGTTATAGACGTCCAAGCACTGACCAATGAAAACCCCGTGGAGCTCAATGGTCCCACCTGCAATGCACCCTGGGGACAGCGCTGCATTCCATGGTGTGCGGGGGCTGCGACGGCGGTTACTGAAGATGGTGCTGCTTACTGCGGGTTGCTGGTTGCGGTGGTGACAGTCATGGTCAAGGTGATGGTAGCAGGGATGAGGGGGTGATGATGGGGGTGGGGCATGGGGGTGGTAGTGAATTCTGGTGGTAGTGGTGATGGTGACGGTGAGTGGTGATGGTGGTGGTGGTGATAGGAATGCTAGTGGGGTGGAGTAACGATGGTAGTGGTGGTGGACAGCGGGAGTGTGGATTACGGTGGTGGTGGTAGTTGTGGGTAACAGGAATGGTGGGTTATGGTGGTAGGTGATGATGATGGGCCGGGGGTGATGATGGTCCTAGGTTTAGTCGGGGTGATCGTAGTTGTGGTGGCGGCGGTAGTAATGGTGGCGGGTGATGATGGGACTAGGTAGTAGTGGTGATCAGAGTTGTGGTGGTGGTGGTAGTGGTGTGTCTGATGGAGGTGGTGATGGCAGTGGTGATGATAGGAGGTGGGAGACGGTGGGGGTTGGGGTTAGGGTAATGATGGTAATGGTGGTGGGGATGATGGGGGGTGAGGATGCTGGGGGGTGGCAGTTATGGTAGTGGTAGCAGTGATGATGATGAGTTGTGTTGGTGATGGTGGGTAATGATGGGGTGGTGATGTGGGTGATGATGGTGATGGTGATGGTGATGGTGATGGTGATGGGGGTGATGATGGTGATGGGGGTGATGATGGTGATGTGGGTGATGATGGTGACGGTGATGGGGTGATGATGGTGATGGGGATGGGGATGGTAATGGTGATGGTGGTGGTGATGTAGGTGATGATGGTGACGGTGATATGGGTGATGATGGTGACAGTGATGGGGGTGATGATGGTGATGGTGGTGGTGATGTGGGTGATGATGGTGACAGTGATGGGGGTGATGATGGTGACGGTGATGGGGGTGATGATGGTGATGGGGGTGATGATGGTGATGGGGGTGATGATGGTGATGGGAATGGGGATGATAATGGTGATGGTGGTGGTGATGTGGGTGATGATGGTGGTGGTGATGTGGGTGATGATGGTGACGGTGATGATGATGGTGATGGGGGTGATAATGGTGATGGTGGTGGTGATGTGGGTGATGATGGTGACAGTGATGGGGGTGATGATGGTGATGGGGGTGATGATGGTGACGGTGATGGGGGTGATGATGGTGATGGGGGTGATGATGGTGATGATGGTGATGTGGGTGATGATGGTGATGGGGGTGATGATGGTGATGGGGATGGGGATGGTAATGGTGATGGTGATGGGGGTGATGATGGTGACGGTGATGGGGGTGATGATGGTGATGTGGGTGATGATGGTGATGTGGGTGATGATGGTGATGGGGGTGATGATGGTGATGGGGATGGGGATGGTAATGGTGATGGTGATGTGGGTGATGATGGTGACGGTGATGGGGGTGATGATGGTGATGGGGATGATAATGGTGATGGTGGTGGTGATGTGGGTGATGATGGTGGTGGTGATGTGGGTGATGATGGTGACGGTGATGATGATGGTGATGGGGGTGATAATGGTGATGGTGGTGGTGATGTGGGTGATGATGGTGACAGTGATGGGGGTGATGATGGTGATGTGGGTGATGATGGTGACGGTGATGGGGGTGATGATGGTGATGGGGGTGATGATGGTGATGTGGGTGATGATGGTGATGGGGGTGATGATGGTGATGTGGGTGATGATGGTGATGGGGGTGATGATGGTGATGGTGACGGTGATGGGGGTGATGATGGTGATGTGGGTGATGATGGTGACGGTGATGGGGGTGATGATGGTGATGTGGGTGATGATGGTGACGGTGATGGGGGTGATGATGGTGATGGGGGTGATGATGGTGATGGGGGTGATGATGGTGATGGGAATGGGGATGATAATGGTGATGGTGGTGGTGATGTGGGTGATGATGGTGGTGATGTGGGTGATGATGGTGACGGTGATGGGGGTGATGATGGTGATGGGGGTGATGATGGTGATGGTGGTGGTGATGTGGGTGATGATGGTGACGGTGATGGGGGTGATGATGGTGATGTGGGTGATGATGGTGACGGTGATGGGGGTGATGATGGTGATGGGGGTGATGATGGTGATGGGGGTGATGATGGTGATGGGAATGGGGATGATAATGGTGATGGTGGTGGTGATGTGGGTGATGATGGTGGTGATGTGGGTGATGATGGTGACGGTGATGGGGGTGATGATGGTGATGGGGGTGATGATGGTGATGGTGGTGGTGATGTGGGTGATGATGGTGACGGTGATGGGGGTGTTGATGGTGATGGGGGTGATGATGGTGGTTGTGATGGGGGGCCAGCATAGTAGGTGATGACAGTGGTGGTGGAAGCGAGTTGTGCTGGTGGTAGTGGGCGAAGACGGTGGTGGCAGTGATGATGACAGAGAAGACGATGGTGGATGTTCCTGTCGGCTGATGGGGCTTGTCTGCAGTCTCTGCGGACTTTGGGGTCAGCAGCCCCATGTAGAACCACTCCACCACCGGGACTCCCACTCCACCAAGACAAAGGTCCGCCCACACGTGGGGTGATGAGCCCTGGCCCCACAGAGAGGAGACTGAAGGCCCGCCCCATAGGGGGAGACCCCAGGAGCCTTCCGAGGTGAGGATGTGGTTCTCATAGAGCCCAGAGCACCCGTGTGCTGGGGTGGGGGCGGGTGCTGCGCAGGACCACAGCGGGGGCACCTTGGGGGAGGTGGGTGGCAACAGAGGATTAGCACCTCCTGACAGCCCCAGCTCAACCACAGTGCTCAAGCCTGGCGGGAAGGAAGTGGGGGCTCTGCAGCTGGTGGCTCTGTGGCCTTGCCGGGAGGCTAGCACACCAGGGCCAAGGCCCCCAAAGCCAGCCCTTCCTCCTGCCTCAGCCTGTGCCGGAGAGCCAGGCGGCTCGGGGTGCCACTGTTGGCAACACTGGAGCAAAGGCAGCTTGGCAGCCCCGTGAGGCCCCTGAGCCCGCAGAAAAGAAAACAACTTCTAACAAGTTGCCTGTGAAGCCCACAGGTTGCGAAACCTTCGGGAAACAGATTGCCAGGCCTTTCTTGGGATGTGTGTCTGGGTGCATTCTAACGGCCAGCCTTTCTTTCCCTTAGCAGCTGAGCTCTTAATTGTCTGCACCACCGGGCCTCTTCCCGCTGCCCTACATCCTGTTGGGGGGGGGGGTAGGTGGAGGGGGGACTCTCTGAAAAGCCAGAAGAAGAAGCTGCCTCCTTCCTCTCACCCCAGCCACCCCATCCCCTGAGTGTCTTGCACAAGAGCCCTAAGGCAGGTTGAGTCACACTCTGCTTGTGGTCAACGATGACCACAGCTTCTTTGTTGTACACACACACACACACACACACACGGAAGAGACGTAGAAACATACGTTTCAACTCGACCTGTGGAGTCTTGGGGCCACAGAGGGGTGCGTCAGAAACAGAGCAGAGGCATCTCGCCACCCATCCATCTCTTCACTCAACAAGTACGCAGCGGCCGGCCCGACTGGGTGTCACATCGGTGAGGCCCCCTGGCTCAGGAGCTGCCACTTCCGGAGCTCTCCAGCTTCCTCCTCTCCCTGGGGCTCATGCAAGGTCCTCAGAGGCAAGAGGGTGTGGCCAGAACCGCCCCTGCAGTCTGGCCTGGGCTCCCAGCGTCTCTGTGCAGGGCAGAACAGAGCAGTGCCCGTGGGACATGACCCATCAGACCACTGAGAGCCAGAGTGGGTCTCATGCTGTCTGCCGGTCTTTCTTCCGCATCTGAAGCCAGAAACGCCGCTGAAATCCGCTAGGCATAACACAAGCCCCACCGACACGAGTGGAGGCTGCGCAGGAGGTGTGCCTGCTTGGAATCACACCTGAGTGTGGGAGACGCACGTCTGACACGAGCTTCGGCTGCCTCTGCTCCTCGTGCAGAAGGCCCGTTACAGCGCTCGCTTGACAGGAGGGCAGGCGGAGGTGGCCTCCCCCTGGTCACACAGTTGTCGGTGAGCTGAACAGCCAGGACTGGCACACTGATCTCCGTGCTAAAATCCTCCACCGTGCCTCCCTGTGTGAGAAACGTGTTCTCTCAGAGTTGAGAAGCCTCTGAATTTAGGTTGCCAGCTCTGGGCAGGGAGGCACTTGAGTGACCTGCTCTCTGCTCCCATGACAAATGTTTCTGAGTGGGGGAGATCGGGGGGGGGGGGGTCCAGGGCTGAGGGACAGGACAGGCAGGGAGAGCCGGCAGAAGGCTCCTCAGGGTGGGTGGTGGGATCAGGGAGCAGAGTGCAGTCCTCAGGGTCGGCCTGGGGTTTTGGTCCCAGGGAAGGGAAGTGGCCATGGGCTCCCTTCAGCCCGAGGCACCAGGAACATGAGATAGGACTGGCCATCCTGGAGTGATCTGAAACTCACCTCAAGCCCTCCTCTAGTCCCAGCTCCTCCCCTCCTGCCTGGCTCTGCCCCTTGCCTGTGTGACTTTGGAAGGCACCTAACCTCTTGGTGCCCTCGTTTTCCATACAACAGACATCCCAGTACCAACCTCAAAGGCCCCTGGGGGAGGCAAACGGTTTGACTCTTGACCGAGCCAACGATGCCACGGAAGAAAGGCCTGGCGATCTCCAGTCAGTAGGGACCACAGCCCCGAATGCACAAGGGGGTGGTTCTACTCTGTAGCCTGGGTCACCTTGAATGGGTCCGGGATCAGCCTGAAGGCAGCAGGCCGGGCTTCCTCGTGCCCATTTCAGCTGGGCCCAGCATCTTCAGGGCAGTGATTCTTGGACATGCGATCGCAGACCAACGTGTGACCGACTGTCCAGGAAGGAGCCCTGCTGCATAGAGGGTAGGAGCTCGACTGCTGACCCCCCTCCAACACGGAGCACTGCGGGAGAGAACTCCTGGGCAAAATCCCTGCCCCGGGAGAGCAGCACTCCCTACAGAATACCACTGGCTTGCATCACCTTCCCATCAGCTCCGCCAAGCCCTGATCCCCACACCTCGGCTCCAGCCCAGCCTTCTCTGGCCTCCTGAGGCATCCTGTGGAATGTCCCCCAGCACCCCAGGCTCAAAAAGGCCCAAAATAAGTCATTACTAAGCCCTCAACCTGCCCCTCCCACATGGTCACTGCCTTGTGCCACCCCCACCCCCATCACCTCCCTCCTTGCCCTGCCCCACATTGGAAGCCTAAGCTTGTTCTGGTCTCTCCACCTCCTCCAGCCCCCACGGCCCCCTCTCCCACCAAGACCTTCAGAGGGGTTTCCTGGGGGGACAGGAGGGCCAACCGCACTCTCCCTTACAGAGCTCCCGATGTTGCCCAGTCCGCTCTGTACGGACAGCAGAAGGAAATGCCACCGTGGGAGCCAGGGGGTCGGGTCACCTTCGCCGCTGCTGCTGGTGTCCCGCCCCGAGCTGGGCAGGGCGTCCTGCAGAGGCTCCCACCTATGCCAGGGCCCACAGGCAGGTTCTTCCCCAAGGTCCTCTCCGCACACAGGGTGGTGCTATGCGGTTGTTGGATGGCCCCGCGTCGGCTCCAGCCATTAGCGATTATGCGCACAACGGACGAATCGCTGCCCTGTCCTGCGCCGTCCTGAACTGTTCCCTCGGGCTGGGCGGTGGGGCTGTGACCCTGCTGGTGCGGTGGTTAAGCGCTCGGCTCTTGATGGAAACCCATCCAGCGGCTCCACAGCAGAAAGGCCTGGCGGTCTGCTCCCATACAGAGGAGGAGAAACCCCCTGGGCAGCTCGACCCTGTCACACAGGGCCCCTCAAGCTCAGCTCACTGCCATCGAGGTGATGCCGACTCACCGTGACCCTACAGGACGGGGTAGAACTGCCCCGTGGGTTTCCCAGACCGCATCTCTTGATGGGAGTAGAAAGCCCTGTCTTTCTCCCATGGAGGGGCTGGTGGTTTCGAACTGCTGACCTTGCAGGTAGCCCAACATGTAGCCGCTATGCCAGTGGGTCCCTGCGTATCAGAATCGACTCAATGGCAACTGGTTTTGTTCCTGACTCCAACACAAGGGACGGGGACTTGGGGGGGAGGGGAGGGAAGGGACAGGTAGCATCACCTGTCATTTCTGCTGCTGTAATTGGGAGAAAGACGGGGCTTTCTACTCCGGTAAAGAGGTACGGTCTTGGACACTCACAGGGGCAGTTCAATAGGGTCTGTCAATAGGGTCTGTCCAATAGGGTCGCCATGAGCCGGCATTGACTCGATGATAGTGAGTTTCTTTTGTTGTTGTTTTGTTTTTGTGGTTGTTTAATTAGCTCTGCTAGAGGAAAGGTAAGGAGACCCCGGTAATGTAATGGCTACACATTGGGCATTGATCCGCATGGTCGGCAGTTCGAAACCACCATGAGCTCCTCAGGAGAAAGGCTGGGCTTTCTACTCCCACCAACAGTTACCATCTCGGAAACCCACAGGGGAGTCCTGACTCCATGGCAGTGAGTGACTGAGTGAGCGGAATGGTCATGAGCCCTGGTGGTGTAGTGGTTAAGCGTTGTCCTGCTAACCTCCAAGTCAGCAGTTCAAGACCACCAGCTGCTCCATGGGAAAAAACAGGGTTTTCTCCTCCCTTAAAGAGTTACAACCTCGGAAACCCACAGGAACCAGTTCTACCCTGTGAGTCAGCATCGACTCGATCACAGCGAGTTTGGTTTGGGTAGAAACTAAAGTCCAGGCGTTTGAGCCCGCCCACCAGGTGCACGGGAAAAAGACCAGGCGTTCGGCTTCCATGGAGAAGACAAGAGAGCCCCTGGGGGTGCCGCTATGAATCAGACCCCATTCGAGAGCACCTGACAAGGAGAGCAGTGGGAAGTTCCAGGGGTTCCTCCTGGACACCCTGTCCACCCTCCTCTTCCCTACGTCCATCACAGTCAGCCTCTGGCCTTTGCCCCGTCCACCCCTCCTCCCTGCAGTTTCTCAACTCCCTTCTCAGCTTGCAAGCCCCAGCACACACACCTCTTGGGTTCCAACCACTGCAGGGTGCTTGCACAAGAGCCTGGCCTTCATTGTGTCCAATGGACCCAAGTTCAATTCCCACCCCTCTTGGAAACAATATCCAAAGCCAAAACCAGACCTGTGGATGTAAGTCGGTTCTGACTCCCGGCGGCCCCAAGTGCATCCAAGGAGATCTGTGATCCCCAGGGTGTTCAATGGCTGTGTTCTTTGGAAGTCGAGAGCCAGGTCTTTCTTCTGCGGCACCTCAGGGTAGACCTGATCCTCCTTCCAGTTGCTAGGGAGCCTGCTGACTGTTTGCATGACCCAGGAGACTCCATTGGAAACTAGCTAGGCCCTCCGTCAAGCCATGACACCTCTCTGAGCCTCAGTTTCCCCTCTGAGTTACTGGCAATATTGGTGACATGCTACCCCAGCATCGAGCACAGAGCAGGTGCTGCTGACTCAGTCCAGGGCTCCTCTGCCCATGCCTACCCTCACAGTCTCTCGGGCTGTCAAGAGAAAGGGCACGGGGCTTGGACAAACCTCTCCCCGAAAACCAAGCTCACCTCCTGCAGGCAACGGAGAGCCATGGCAGACATCAGGCAGGAGGAGACAAGGACAGGTCTGAGCATGAAGAGACCACAGGAGGGGCTTTGGCTCTTTGTGTGGCTGTCAGAGCAGTGCCATGAATCGGGGGTGGGGGTGGGGTGGGGTGGAGGTGGGGTGAGGGTAGGGTGGGGGTGGGGTGGGGTGAGGGTGGGGTGGGAGTGGGTGGGGTGGGAGTGGAGGTGGGGTGGGGTGGGGGTGGGGTGGGGTGAGGTGGGGTCGGGGGGAAAGTTCTTCTCAGAGTTCAGGGAGGCTCAAATGCCGAATTCAGGGCACCAGCTGGAGGGGACACCTCACTGTGCCTGCTCCGTCACTGCTCAGCTGCTTCCTCACTCCCTGCACTGCCTGTGCCTTGGCCTCCAGCTTCCCCCAACGGTGCTGGCTTGTTTCTGTGCCGAGTGGGTTTGTTATGTCCATGAGAGGTGTGACATTACTCTGGACCAGGAGTCCCCCAATCCTCCAGCTAGCATAGCGAGGTCAGTTCACAGGAAGGGGGAGTCGTCCACTCACCGTGTGATCCTCTGTGGAACAATTGTGGAAAGAGCCGTGTCGAGCACCACGGGCCTCCTCCGTCTGGTCACAGTCTTGTTACAGGTGAGGGAGGCTTCTTTTGGGATGTGGCTGACCCTTAGCACAGACCAACAGTGTGTGGAAGCTAGCTCACTTCTATTGCTGGATCCGGATCCTGCATTGGGTTCGTGGACCTCCTGTGATATCGCCTGCCGGTCCCAGGAGCCATCAGCGGACGGACCTTGGATTCATTCAGCTTGGCATCTGCCAGCCTGTGCTCTCCCTGCTTCCTATCTGCTTCCTGCTTCATCAGCCCCTGTAGCTACAGGAGCCAGGAGAAGCCTCCGGCTGACATCTGACCCATGGACGTGAACCATATTAGACTTACCTACTTCTACAGAATTGTGTGAGCCATGTCTTGACATAAAATCTTTCCGTATACACATACGTGAAGAAGAATGTACCATCAGGATCGGAGGAAGCTTATCAACAACCTGCGACATGCAGATGACACAACCTCACTTGCTGAAAGTGAGGAGGACTTGAAGCCCTTGCTGATGAAGATCAAGGACTGCAGCTTCCAGTACGGATCACAACTCCATGTAAGGAAGACCAAAGTCCTCAAAACTGAACCAACGAGTAACATCATGACAAATGGAGAAAAGACTGAAGTTGTCAAGGATTTTGTCTTGCTTGGATCCACAACCAATGCTCATGGAAGCAGCCGTCAAGAGGTCAAAAGACGACTTGTATTGGGCAAACCTCCTGCACAGACCTCTTTGAAATGTTGGGGAGAAAAAAATTTTTTAAAAATTAAATGATTTTTTTTTAATGTTGAAAAGCAAGGAGGTTACTTTGAGGACTAAGATGTGTCTATGTTAGTCCAGATAGACTAGAGAAACAAATTCATAGACACTCATATGTGTATAAGAAAGAGCTTTTTATACAAGAGCAATTGAATATTGAGGAAAACATCCCAGCCCAGTCCAGATGAAGACCGTAAGTCTGATATTCGCCCTTATGTCCGAAATCAATCTACAAAGTCCTCTTCAGACTCTTGAAGCACATGTAATGAGGCCGATTGCAGCAAGATCGCAGGCCAGTGGGTGGGATGTCTTATGGATCCAGTGGCATTGTAAGCATCCCAGTGCTGGCAGGGGTCTCCATGTGGTTTCTCCAGCTCAGGGCACCAGCTTAGCTCCATGTGTCTTGTCAGCTGCAGTGTCTCCAAGGGAGTGAGCCGAGAGAAGTGTCTCCGCCTCCATGGAGGAATCCAGGAGTTCCCAGGATTCTCAGGAGAAGGCCATGCCCACACAGAGCCTCATTGGCTATGACCTGAGTGACAGGCTACATCCCATCCCTTCACTCTTAATCCCCTCAAATTGGCAAACAATTATATAACTACCACAGCGCCTGACCCAAGCCAGGCAATTTTCAATCGCCTCCCATGCTTGTGAGAGTTGGACACGAGTGAGGGAGACGGAAGAAATCGATGCATTTGCACTGTGGAGCGGGAGAAGACTTCTGAAATTCCCACGGACTGTCAAAAGAACAAATCTATCTTGCAAGAAATACATCCAGAATGCTCCTTAGAGGCAAGGATGGTGAGACGCTGTCTCACTTACTTAAGGAGACACCAGCCCCTGGAGAAGGGCATTGTGCTTGGTAAAGTGGAGGGGCAGCTGAAAGGAGGAAGGCCCTCGCGGAGATGGACGGACACAGTGGCTGCGACCATGGGCGCAAACATGAGAACACTTGGGAGGATGGTGCCGGTTGGCTTGATGCCACCCAACAACATATACATGTGCACACAGCATATACATATGCATGAGACATATGCATATGCATACAAGCTCCGCTGGTTTCGTTTCTCGAGAGAACTCACCCCCTTTGGCCCCCTAAACCTACTCACCAACCTGCCATGGACTGACCTGTGTGTCCCCTCACCAATGTGTGTGACAAACCCCATTCTGTAGATGATGGGTTGGTCTCCACGCTTATTTTGCCTCCTGTCCCCATTTTAGTAGCCCCAGCAGCATGGTGTGTTATACGCCAGGCTGCTAACCGCAAGGTCATCCGTTCGAAACCAGCAGGCCCTCCTCAGGAGAAAGATGAGGCTTTCTACTCCCATAAAGAGTTACAGCCTCAGAAGCCCACAGGGTCGGTTCTACCCTGCCCTATAAGCTTGTGATGAATCAGAATTAACTCGATGGGAGGGAGGGAGGGAGGGAGGGAGGGAGGGAGGGAGGAAGCCCCCTTTTCAGAAAAAGAAAAAAAAGACTCAGCACCCCCACCCCCAGGTTCGTAGCCCCATCACCCAGGGTCAAATGTTATCTGTTTTTGCAACCTCCCGGCCCCGCCTTCCAGCAGCACGGTCACCCACTTTGGGAAAAACTGCTACAGGTGAGGAACTCTTAGTGGCACAGTGGTATAAGCACTCGCAGGCTTGCCTGAAAGGCTGGTAGTTTGAACCCCCCACTGGCTCCACTGCAGAGCTGCACCCCACTCCACCCCGCAAGATTCCAGTCAGCAAAACCCGGTGGAGCGGTTCTCCGGGGCGCTAGGAGCTGGAACCGACTGTATAGCGTGGGCGGTGGTGGGTGCAGTCGGTGGCTACCCATAGCAGCCCCAGGGACAACAGAAGGACAGCCCGACGGGCCCTGCGCCAGCTTCACCACACCACCGTTCTTATGTTGGAGCCGTTGTGGCCACCACCGTGTCCCTCCATCTCCTGGAGGATCCGCCTCTGATTCGCTGCCCCTTCCGTTTACCCGTGTCCATGCTGACTGACAGCAGGCCTACAGGACAGAGTGGAACTGCGCCTGCGTGCTCCCCAGACTGTAACTGATCACGAGGGCAGGGAGCCTCATCTTTCTCCCAGGGAGCACCTGGTGGAGTCTGACATGCCTACCTCGCGGGGGTTAGCAGCTCATCGCAGAGCCACTGCCCTGCCAGAGGGGTGGGATGTAACGGCTCCGCCCCCACAGACACAAAAAGCAGCCCCGCCCCCCAAAGTCACCACCATCCACAGCAACCCTCTGTAGCGTTTCTGGGGTGCTCGAAGGGAGCCGTGGCAGCGCCGTGGGCCAGCAGTGCCTAACCCCAGCCGCTTCACAGAAATAACGACTTTCTACCCCGTTTCCCCGAAAATAAGACTGCGACTTATATTAATTTTTGCTCCCAAAGATGCGCTAGGTCTTATTTTCAGGGGATATCTTTTTTTTCCCTAAAGAAGAATATGGTACACATTTATTGTTTTATTAAAAGAGACCTCGCAAAAAAAAAAAAAAAAAAAGAGACCTCGCACTTCCTGTCTGCTCCGGCTGTGCTGCCGCCAACAGTAAGCTGTGCGGCTGCGCCCACTGCTACAGTCCAGAGTTACAGTAGCTTCAGGGGGCCCTATTTTCTGGGAGGTCTTATTGTCGGGGGGATGCCTCATATTTCAGCGAGAGGCAAAACTGTAAGTAGGTCTTATTTTCGGGGGATGCCTTACTTTCTTGGAAACCCACAGGCGGCAGTGCAATCCTGTCTGATGGCTCCGAGTTTTGAGCCTCATGTCACCTTCACGGGGCAGATCACCACGTCCTTCTCCTCACAGAGCAGTTGGTGCATTTGAACCATGCATCTTGCCGTTAGGAACCTGGCACCTAGCCCACAGCACCAGCAGGGCTGCCTGGATTATACATGTACGCTCATGCCCAATCCCAAAGGAGAGTCCGCGCATGTGAATTACGGTGCTGGGGGAGAATACTCAAAGGACCGCGGGCTGCCGAAAGAACAAACAAAGATCCTTCCAGAAGTACGGTGGGAATGTCCTCAGGGGAAAGGATGGCAGACTTCATCTCACCTACTTTGGGCGCATTGCCAGGATCGGCGTCGGTGGGCTCAAACCTAAGAATAACTCGGAGGGTGGCACAAGGCCAGGCAGTACCTTGTCCTGTTCTACATCGGGTCCTATGAATCGGAACCGGGTCAGGGCCTGAGTCGCTGCTTGGCTCACAGCAGATCCCATCACGGATTTGATTACATCATGTTAGATCATTGTACGGGATGGTGGGGAGGAGGGGGCCCCCTGCAACTTTCAGATCATGGAGAATCCTGGGCCCGCCAAGTTGACACAAGCCTATCACACTCATCTACTAACTGAAAGGTGGGTGGTGTTGAATCCACCCAGAGGCTGCCCAGGAGAAAGGCCTGGGGCTCTTACCACCCCCACCCTCCAGCCCCACCCCCAGCAGACCAGCCTCGGAAAACCCTGCAGAACACCCTTCTGCTCTGACCCCGTGGGGTCAACACATGTCAATCAACTGAACAGCACCTGCACTTTGGTTTGGTTTGGTTTGGTTTGGTTTGGTCTGGTTTGGTTTAGGTTTGCTTTAGTTTGGCTTGGTTTGGTTTGGTTTAGCTTTGGTTTGGCTTGGTTTGGTTTGGTTTAGCTTTCATTTCGTTTGGTTTAGTTTGGTATGCTTTGGTTGGGTTTGGTTTGGTTTGGTATGGTTTGGTTTGGTCTGGTTTGGTTTAGGTTTGCTTTGGTTTGGCTTGGTTTGGTTTGGTTTAGCTTTGGTTTGGCTTGGTTTGGTTTGGTTTAGCTTTCGTTTCGTTTGGTTTAGTTTGGTATGCTTTGGTTGGGTTTGGTTTGGTTTGGTTTGGAAACGACATTTTGTCCAGAGTTTGGGCCAAACCTCTGGATACCACAGCCTTGTCACGCATAAAAGGGATCCAGCACCGAGGGCTTCCTGGAGGCTGCAGTGAATCAACCACTCTGGGGAGCTGCAGGCCTCCATCGCTCAGCCCGCTGTCTGCCCACCTCCTCCCTGGTGGGTGCGCTGCATGAGGGCAGAGTGGAAGCTACGGGAGCCCGTGTGCGGATGGAGCCTGACTGGCTCAGCACTGCCGAAGCGGGGGCGATCCCGGCAGGCTTCCCGAAGGAAGAAGCTGGGGAGCAGATGCCAGAGTTGAGTCCGCAGAGCCTGAGGAAGGTGTTGATCATCCTCTGATTTTTTAAGAACTAGAGAGGCAGAGACCAGCATTCAGGAATGGTTCCCCTGGTGGAACTGGTCGCTGTTAGTTCTATTCTGCGTCATCAGTTGGAACTCATTCAAGGGCAGCTGGTTTTTAACTGGTTTGCCTTCGGTGACTCTGGCAACAAAAAGACCCCATGTGGGAGGCGTCACTCCCGGGAATTCTTAGCTCACAGTCCTGCAGGGTAGAAGTTCACAACGAGGGAACGAGGGAACGGTCACCCTTCCTTGAAAGGCTCTCCTCCAGCTTCTGGTGGCCTCAGGCACTCCTTGGCTTGTGGCCCCATCGCTCTATCTCTGCCTCCGTCTTTACCCCGCCGACTTCCCCCTGAGTCTATCCCCTTATTGTACAAGAGGAGGGTCCACCTAACTTCACCGGGAGTCCTTGGGTGATGGAAACAGCCCAACACTCAACTACTAGGTTGGTGGTCCCAGCCCAGCCAGGGGCACCTCTGAAGAAAGGCCTGGTGATCTACTTCTGAACAAGTCAGCCATTGGACACCCCCGAAGGGCATGGTTCGACTCTGACCACATGGGTCACCAGCCGCCAGGTTTGACTGCATAGCAGCTCGCTTTGTTCGCTCCGTGCCAGAATGACCTCATGTGAACTGACGTCATTCCATCATCATAACCCTCTGTCCAAACAGGGGTCTCAGTAGGCAGCACAAACGAGTGAGCCCTTGGCTGCTCACCGAAAGGTCGGTGGTTACAATCTATGCCCAGAGGGACGCTATGAAAAAGACCTGGTGGTCTGCTCCCGGGAGGTCACAGACTTGAAAACTCTGTGGGGCCCCCGTGAGTCGGGGTGACTATGACAGCCCTGGGGAGCACTGCTCTTATCCGGCATCCCTGGGGTCACCGTGAGTTGGAGTTGACCCAACAATATCTAAAAACAATGACACCGGGGAAGGAGATGAGATGAGAGGGGAGAGGGAGCCTGAGGAGCTGGGAGCCTGGGCCACGTGGGGGCCAGCTGACTCCGAGACAGAGGGGAAGGAGGGGAAGATGGAGACTGGCCAGGAGGTGGAATCAGTAGGCGATGGTTCCAGTGCAGGACATCAGGGCATGGGCAGGGCGTGGGCAGGGAGGCAGAGCTGGGGAAGTGAAAGGCAGCATCTGGAGGGAGGGCCAGCTCCACCCCATCCCCCCTGCTGTGACCTAGTCCTGACTCTGAATGTGGCCCTTGGTGACCGTGTGGAGCTGCTGCCCTGCATGTCTGAGGCTGTCCTCTGCCCGAAAGCAGACTGCTCGTCTTTCTCTGTGTTCCGAGCCGCTGACCTTTCCATGAACAGCACGTGGCTTCACGGCTGCATCACCAGGACTCCGTGCCCCTCCTCTAGCCCACCCCCAAAACCCACCCATCCTTGACCCAGCCAGTGACTGAGGGATGGAAGAGGAAGTGGAAGGACAGAGTGGGGTGGGGGTCTCCTCCTCTGGCCTCCTCCAGGAGCGCAGGGGACCTCAGCACCCACCTCCCCCACCCCTCCCAGTGCCTGGGTGGGGAGCGTGGGGGGTGGGGGTAGGGGGAGTGCAAACTGAATGTGCTCAGCTGTAACCAAAACGTTGGAGGTTCGAGGTCACCCGGAAGCACCTTGGAAGAGAGGCTTGGTGATCACATCCAAGGAACAGCCCTCGCCAACCTTGCAGGGCACAGTTTTACCCGACACAGGGTCAACTCCACGGCTACAGGGGGGTGGGGGGGGCAGGAGGGCGGGGCACTCAAATAAGGTCACATGCACAAGGATTGGGATTAGCACTTGGACATTTTTTATTCTTTATTTTTTATAAGTCATTTCATCAGGGGGCTCTTACAGCTCTTATAACAATCCGTGCATCCATTGTGTCAAGCACACTTGTGCACCCGCTGCCATCCTCCTCTTCTAAACATTCTCTTTCTACTGGAGCCCTTGGTATCAGCTCCACTTTTTTCCCCTCCCTCCCCCACTATTCTACCCTGGGGACCCCTTGGTAAATGATAGATTATTATCACTTTTATGTCTTATGCCATCCGCTGCCTCCCTCCACCCATGTTTCTGTTGTTCATCCCACTGAGGGGGGTGGTTAATATGCAGATCATTGCAATCAGTTCCCTCTTTCTCCCCCGTTTGTCCCCCACCTTTCCCCTACCCTCCTGGTATCACCACTCTCATTACTGGTCCTGAGTAGTTTATCTGTCCTGGATTCCCTGTGTTGCAAGCTCTTATCTGTAACAGTGTACATGCTCCAGTCTAGCCGGATTTGTAAGGTGGAACTGGGGTCATGATCGGGTGGGGGGGGGGGGTTAAGCATTAAAGAACTAGAGGAAGGTTGTGTGTTTCCTCCATGCTATACTGCCCCCTGGCTGGCTCGTCCCTTCCTGGTGAGCCTTCTGGGAGGGACTTAGACATCTCTTTATGGAGCTTCCAGTTCAACCATGAACCCCTGGTGCCCCAGGACTGGGGAGGGGGTGGGCTTGAGTGGTGACACAGACAAACAAGCAGCAGGTTGAAGGGGCAGATGCTAAAGCAGGGACTGGAGGAAAGTCTGGGGTTGGCACCTGAGGTCCCACCCATGCTGGCCCCTGCAGGGGTTCACCCCCACCCCACTGCCCCCACCCACAGGGCAGCAAGGAGCGGTTCCACTGGCAGAGCCACAACGTGAAGCAGAGCGGCGTGGACGACATGGTGCTGCTGCCCCAGATCACCGAGGACGGCATCGTGAGCAACCTGCGCAAGCGCTTCATGGACGACTACATCTTCGCATCCTTGACTGTGGGCTGGGCAGGGGGAGAGGGGAGGGAGGGAGGGAGGGCAGGGATTTGAAGGAAGGAGGGCTGGAAAACTGACCAAGGAATGGGAGGATGACATGTAGGTGGAGGGAGGGGTGACGTGTGGATGGATGGAGCCATGGTGTGTGGATGGGTGGAAGCACGGAATGAGGATGGATGGAGGGATGATGGATAGAGGGATAGAGGGATGAGGAATAGAGAGATGATGTGTGGATGGATGGATGCAGGGATGATGGATAGAGGGATGAAAGAATGATGGATGGATAGAGGGATGATGGGGGGATGGTGGATAGAGGGATGAGGGATAGAGGGATGATGTATGGATGGCTGACTGGAGGGATGATGGATAGGGGGATAGAGGGATGATGGAGGGATGAGGGATAGAGGGATGAAGGAATGATGGATGGAGTGATGAAGAGAGGAGAGATGATGGGAGGAATGCCATAGGACTGGATGAGGGATGATTGTGGATGATGTGTGGATGGAGGGATGATGGATGGATATAGAGAAGGATGGTGTAGTAAAGTGAGAATGGCTGGAGGGACCACCTGTGGATGGAGGGAGGGATTGGATGACCTGTGAATGGACAGAGGGATGGTGGATGGGTGGATGGGTGGATGGACAGATGAAAAGAGGAGGGATGTTGGAAGGATGACATGTGGATGGATGGAAGGATGGCTGTGGGTGATGATGGGTGGCATGTGGGTGGATGAGGGGTCACTGTGGGTGATGATGGGTGGCTGTGGGTGATGAGGGGTCACTGTGGGTGAGGAAGGGTGGCATGTGAGTGGATGAAGGGTCACTGTGGGTGAGGAAGGGTGGCTGTGGGTGATGAGGGATTGCTGTGGGTGAGGAAGGGTGGCATGTGGGTGGATGAGGGGTGGCTTTGGGTGAGGAAGGGTGGAGGAAGAAAGGCTTCATGAGCAGGGAGACAAGATGTTGGAACCATGATGCAGAGACTGGTCATGGCCTGGGGCGGGGGGCCAGGGGAGCAGTGAGAGGACCAGACAGTAGGACAGGGGACAGTGAGGTGAGAGCATGGCCCTGGCTGGAGCGTCACTGCTCCCTCTTGCCCAGGGGGAGCTCAGACCCAGCACACCCCCATTCCCCCCACTCCAGCCCCAGCCCCGTCTGTGAGCAGTGGGGGTCTGGAAGACTCAGGTCCGGGAGCAGGCTGTGGGGCCTGGGGGACGAATTCTACCTGGACACAGCATGACCCTTAACCCCACACAGACCTATATCGGCTCTGTGCTCATCTCTGTGAACCCCTTCAAGCAGATGCCCTACTTCACGGACCGAGAGATCGACCTCTACCAGGGCGCAGTAAGGCTCTGGCCGGGGGCGTAGGGGGGGGGGGCGGGCGAGCACAGTGCCAGGACCCCAGCCCCAGCCCCCAGGGATTGAGCCCTGACCTCCGTGCCAGGCCCAGTACGAGAACCCACCGCACATCTATGCCCTCACGGACAACATGTACCGGAACATGCTCATTGACTGCGAGAACCAATGTGTCATCATCAGGTACCGGCATCCCCTGCCCAGAGCCGCTGCACCTCCACCCCCACTTCAAGCACCACCGCCTCCCCCAGGACAGGCTGCTCAGAGCTCCACTTACCTGCCCAGCCTCCTCCTTCTCCATCCTCTTTGCTCACCCAGCCCCTTCCCGGGAGCATGGCCGTCCCCCTCTACCCTTGCTTTCCCTTGTCACCACCTGTGACTTGCCGTGGTCATGATCCTCACATCAGAGACTGTCTTCCTCCGGGGGGAGGAGGGGTCCTTTAAGGGAGGATCAGACCCCATGCTGAGTCCCTGGAAGTGGTGGACTGGCATGGCTCCTCTCTACGGCCCTCTGGCCAATGCTGGCCCGGCCGTCCCTCCCACCGCTCTCTGCTTCCCTGCTGCAATGTCCACCCGGGACTTGGGGCAACTTCAGAATGAAATGGTGTAGCGAGGAACAGGGTCCTGGGTCAGGATCAGCAGGCGACAAGTCAGGATTCGGGACCAGGAAGCATGAAGGCCGGCTATCTCTCTTTTTCAGTTCAGGGCAGCCAGCTCAGCTCTCCTTGGCTCCCTGGGGACAGGATCTTCTTGGCCCTGTGGCTGTCTGCGGAGCCCCTGCAGAGCATCAGCCCTTGGCCAGAAACAGGGCTCTTTGAAGCAACCTCTCTGCCTCCCAGAAAAATCAGCCATTGAAAACCCAACGGAGCCCAGTTCTACCCTGGCCTCCATGGGGTCCCTGTGAATCAGAACTAGCTCCATCACAACTGGTGTTTATTGCCCATGTGCCCTAGTCCTTGAGAGCAGGGGGAGCCCTGGTAGCGTAGTGGGTTATGGGTCGGGCTGCTGACCGCAGGGTCAGGAGTTCGGAACCACAGACCATGCTGAAGGAGAAAGATGAGGCTTTCTACTGCCAGGAGGACTCACCGTCTCAGAAACCACAGCGGGGCGCTCTTCTCTGAGCTGTGGGGCGGCCATGAGTTGGAATCGACTCGGTGGCAGTGAGTTGAGAGAGGGTTTTATCTGGCTTGTTCAGGACGGCATACTGAGAGAGGGATGCAAGAATCAGTCACTAGGGAGGCAGGGCCCCTCCCACTGTGACCTCGCCTTCTCTCATCCCCACCCCCAGCGGCGAGAGCGGAGCTGGAAAGACAGTGGCCGCCAAGTACATCATGGGCTACATCTCCAAGGTGTCGGGCGGGGGCGAGAAGGTCCAGGTGAGGTGGGGAGGGGCAGAAGGACGGGCTGGTCTCTCCCCTCTGCGGGGCAGTTCTCCTCCTGGGTCCACGGCCCCAGCCTGATCTCTTCCACCCCGGCGCCTGTCCCTACCCCAGCACGTCAAGGACATCATCCTGCAGTCCAACCCGCTGCTGGAGGCCTTCGGCAACGCCAAGACCGTGCGGAACAACAACTCCAGTCGCTTCGTGAGTCTCTGGGAGCACCCCCCCACCCCAACACAGACATCCCCAGGGCAAGAGCCCCATTGGAAACCCAGCAGGAAAGCCCTGCTCCTGGCTGGGAGACTCCCTTCCTGCCTATGGTTCAGCTGGAAAAAAAAAAAAAAAAAGGAGTCCCCTGGGGAGCCAGGGACAAGAGCAAGATGAGATCAGCTGCTTCAGAAATCCGCCCCCCCCCACCCCCAGAACTGCTGACTTTGCCCTATGGGTTTCATTATGAGCCCCGTTGGGCTGCTAACCACAAGGGCAGCAGGTTGAAACCTGCACCCGCTCCTCGGGCGAACTACGAGGCTTTCTACTCCCTTAAAGAGGGACAGTCCCACCCCGCCCTATAGGGTCGCGAGGAGTCAGAATGTACTCCGTGGCTGTGAGTTGAGAGGGTCACTATGAGTCGGAATCGAGTGGAGGTGGTGAATCGTTTGTGTTTGAATGAACCCCAGTGGCAATGTGGAGTCAGCACTGGACTGCTAGCCATGATTTCAGCAGTTCAAACCCACCAGCCTCCCGAGGGAAGACGATGAGGCTGCTCCTATAAAGGTTTAGTCTCTGACACCCAAGAGAACAGCGGTTCTCAACCTGTGGGTCCCAACCCCTTTGGGGATCGAACGACCCTCTCACGGGGGTCGCCTGATTGATGACAGTAGCAAAATTACAATTATGAAGTAGCAATGAAAATAGTCTTATGGTTGAGGGAGATCACCACATGAGGAATTGTTTTAAAGGGTCATTTGAGAACCACTGCAATAGAGGGGCGCTATGAGTAAAAATCAAATCAATAGCAGAGGGTTTAGGGGTGTGGGGGGCATTGGTTGAGCCTTGGCTTCTATTAGGGACTACAACTACAAGATAAAATCCCATGGAGCCAATTAGGAGCCCTGGTGCTGCAAGGTCAGCAGTTCAAAACCGCAAGCCGCTCCTTAGGAGAATGATGAAACTTTCCACTTCTGTAGAGTTAGTCTCAGAAACCCACAGACAGGGGCGGTTCCATCCTGCCCTCTCAGGTCGCTATGAGTCGGAATCGGCTCGATGGCAGTGAGTACGGAGCCAATTCCCACTTTAAGTCAGCAGGCCAGCGCTTACCCAGCAGCACCACTGCCAGGTGGGCAGTTCAAATGCACCAGCTGCTCCTGAGGCGGAAGATGAGGCTGTCTGTTCCCATAAAGAGCCACAATCTCAGAGACCAGGGGAGCTGGCCTACCCTGTCCTAGAGGGTCACCATGAGTCAGAGTCGACTTGATGGCAGAGGGCGGTTGGCATAATGTCGAAGCCATGGCACTCTGCGTAACGCCCTTCAGACTCGCCTTCAGCACTCCCGGGCCATACATTTCAGCTCCGCTATAGACTGCCAGGCCTTTCTTCCTAGTCCCTCTTAGTTTCAGTATCATAGCAGCCAAAGCCTCCACTGCAGGCGTGTGGCAGCTACACATGAGGCACACGGGATCACACCCGCATGGAAGGCAGGCTTTCTACCACTGACCCACCCCTGGCCCTGCCCACGAGTGGTCGTTGGGGCATAGAGATGAGATGAGGTTCTGTAGGGGAGAGTTCCCATGCCACTTTGTCCCCAGCTGCATGCACCCCAGGCCCCGGGGCCTGATGTGGCTCTCTGGGGCTCAGGGCAAGTACTTTGAGATCCAGTTCAGCCGAGGCGGGGAGCCCGATGGGGGCAAGATCTCCAACTTCCTGCTGGAGAAGTCCCGCGTGGTCTCGCAGAATGAAAATGAACGGAACTTCCACATCTATTACCAGGTATGAGGGGGACGGGGGCAGGCCCGGGGCCGGGGCAGAGGATTCCAGGGTGCATGTGTCTGTGTCTGGAGGCTGCGACCATGTCCACCCTCCAGCTGCTGGAAGGAGCCTCACAGGAGCAGCGGCAGAACTTGGGCCTCATGACCCCCGACTACTATTACTACCTCAACCAGTCGGACACCTACCAGGTGGACGGTACAGATGACAGGAGTGACTTCAGTGAGACGCTGGTGAGCACCTGCCGCCACTCCAGCCCTGGCCCAAGGACCCCCCCCCCCATGTTGCCCATCAGGAAACGG